>NW_004443977.1:10830884-10864648 GCF_000243295.1 Trichechus manatus latirostris
TGGAAACCCTATGGGGCAGTTCTACTCTGTCCTATAGGATCGCTGAGTCAGAATCCACTCAGTGGCAAGGGGTTTGGGTTTTTTTTTTTTTTTTGGTTAATCCCATCTGAGTGAGGACATGGGGGTGAGATGCCATATGATGATGGAGTTATGCTGTAGCTGCAAACCAAGGAATGCCTGGGGCTACCAAAAGCTGGGAGAGATATGAAAGAATCTTCCCCTAGAGACTTCAGAGTGCACATGGTAGGACTGAATTGTTGATTTGGACTCCTAGCCTCCAGAACTGTGAATCAATACATTTCTGTTCTTATTAAGCCTCTGAGTTTATGGTGCTTTATTACGGCAATCCTAGGAGCCCTGGTGGTGCAGTGGCTAAGGGCTCGGCTGCTAACTGAAAGGTCAATGGTTTGAACCCACTAGCTGCTCAATGGGAGCAAGACGTGGCAGTCCGCTTCTGTAAAGATTACAGCCTTGGAAACCCTGTGGGGCAGTTCTACTCTTTCCTATAGGGTCACTGTGAGTCGGAACCAACTCGATGGCAATGGGTATTCTGGAGAAAAATAGGCTGAGGTTCAGAGAGCGGGAGGGGAGTGATTTGTTTAGTGAGTTGCTGGCATACCTGGGCCTTGAACCCAGAGCCACCAGCTTCCAGTTGAATGTTTCCCACTTGTCATGGTGCCTCCTCTCTTGGAAGCAAGTTGCAAATCTCGGATAGACTGTATCGTTTGGATTTAGGGGATGTGTGAAACATAACGAAAAGCAGGAGAATGTAAGGAAGTGAGCAGGGAGGGGGACAAAGCTAGGCGTGGCCGAGGCACAGCCTTGTTTTGTTTTATGCCACCATTTTGTGACAAAGTGGAATGAGAGTTATTGTCCCACCAGTGAAACAGGCCCGTATAAATTAGAAGTGCAGTGAACTGTCTGCTGAAGGTGTGAACAAGGCAGATAAATCCCTTGGAGCTTAGGAAACATCTGCTCCTTACTTCGAAGGTGGAAACTTTACCATAAAGCAGAAAAAGTCAGGACTGAAATCTTTTACTTTCTCTGAAGGGATGTATACTGATTCGGCCCAAACTTCAGATAAACTCCACAACTGAGGGAGGTTTTGTGAGCAATCAGCTAGCCTCCGCCTTTCTCCTGCGTTAGTCTTGAAGTTTTCTTCTTCAGCCATGTCTGTGTCAGTTCTTCAGCTTCCTTGTGTTGTTATGCGGTCATGGAAGGACATCTTGACCTTGTCAAAGTACTTCCTGCAGAGCCCCAGTGGTGGTGGTGGGTGGTGTAAATCTGAGTCAGGGGGAGGAATGTTTAGAAGGCTGCCAGGCAGAACAAGAATCAGGAGTGGGGTAGGTCACCAGGCCAGGGTCAGAATCCCTGGTCACAGGTTAGGGTGCGAGAGCAGGTGTGGGGGACTGGTGATGGGAAGGGGCCAATAGCAACAACACGTGATGTCAAGTACTCAGGAAATCAGAAGTAGATTACTAATCTGAGATCAGGAATCTTGGAATCAGAGGAGTATGGGGAGGCACCATGATATAGGCTGAATATGTGAAAGGCAAGGAGCCCTGGAAGGGCGGTGGTTAAAGTGCTCAGCTTCTAGCCAAAATGTTGGCGTTTGAACCCACCAGCCGCTGTATGGGATAAAGATGTGGCAGTCTGCTTCCGTAAAGATTTACAGACTTGGAAACCCCATGGGGCAGTTCTACTCTGTCCTGTAGGGTCGCTATGAGTTGGAATTGACTCGACAGCAATGGGGGTGGGTATATGAAAGGCTGTAGGCACAAAGAAGCAGATTTTCAGCGAAGAGGAGATAACTTCAAAGCAAGGATTGCAAATAGGTTACATCTTGCTTGCTGACCCCAAGTGAACGGTGGTGGTTTCCTGAAGTGTGATGTCTGGGAGAATCAGAATCGTTGGCTGGTTGAACTGTGCTGTGACCCATTGATGGTGTCCACCATGCTTGGCCAAGGAAGAAACTGCATGGTGTTACGTATTATCCGTTCCTACTTCAATACTTTACATACCTGATGGCTCCTTCTAATATTCTTTGTTCCACCTAACCTTGATTTGTAGGTTATACCTATGTGCCCAGCCCACCTATAGTCTTTCGGAGCTATGAGCAGGTGCTATAGTGTCCCGGTGGTCCAAGTCATGGGACTCACTTAGACATGAACAATCTGCTTTAACTTACCCTCTGTGGTGGAGTCTACATGCTTGTTGTCTCTATATGCTATTATGTTCGTAACAAAAGGTATTATTCCATATATAAAATTCTTTAATATTTACCAAAACCCAGAGCCTATGCTTGGACCAGGACGACTGCCTTTGTCCCTGTGGTCATGGGGTCCCATCTCCCACGTTCTCTCATGTTGTCCTCCGGGGGACATTGGCAGTGTCTGAAGACATTTTTGGTTGTCACAACCAGGGGGGTGTTGCTGCCTCTAGTGGGTTAAGACCACAAGGTTAGATCTGTCCTTCTCGCCTAATCCTGTAGTCATTATAAATTCCTGAGATAAAACATACTCCTCTCATGTTCTCTCTGAGGAGTGTGAGTAGCCTGGGAATCTAGTGGATGGTTATTAATGTGGAAGCAAGGTGGTCCATGCCATGGTCCTCGCTCTACTCCAAGATGAACGCTTACTTTTCCAGATTGATAAACAATGGACATTTTAATAAGCAGTTGGTAAGTGAAATGGAGTCCCTGCGTAGCGCACATGGTTAAGTGCTTGGCTACTAACTGAAAGGTTGGTGGTTCAAGTCCACCCAGAGGTGATTCTGAAGAAAGACCTGGTGATCTGCTTCTGAAAGGTCAAAGCCATTGAAAAGCCTACTCTGACATACGTGGGCTCACCGTGAGTTGGAATTGACTCAAGAGCAACTTTTTTACTTTTTTTTTTTTAAGTAAAATGAACTCTGCCAGGCAGAGCAGACCATCAGGAGTTGTGTATGACCCAGTCCCTGCCTTCAAGGGGTTACACTCTGGAGAGTGTATGTGGCACTGGAGGTGAGAGAGGAGGGGCAGGAGGAATTATTTAGTTCTTAGGCCCCTGGTCCTTAGGTGGCTGCCAAGGACCAGGGCAGTGAACTGTTTAGTTCTTTTGGTTGCAGTCATATGGATGCAGTTGTGCTTGGGTGGGGGTGGGGGGCAGGGAGGGAAAATCCATATTTCTTCTCCTTCCGTTTCATTGGCACACATGAGATTGATCAGACAGCGACTTTGACCTTTTTGGTATTTCTCCAGGGGCAGGTGTTAAAATCCACTCATCTTGGAAACCGTGCGTGTAGAGGTAAACACCTGGGAGTGAGGAAGCTCGGTATTGGACGTGGATTTTTCCCTGATTGCTTTATAGTATAACTTTGGGAAAATCACTTGATCACTTTGAGCTTTTTTTTTTTTTTTTAATCTACAAGGTAGGGTAATAATGCCTTGCCTTACCATCTAATATGATTAAAAAACAAAAACAAATGTTAATGTGTGAAACTGCTTTATAAATTATAAAGCACTATAAAAGTGCAGAGTTTTATTATTATGAGATTAAACAGAAATAATTGTTAGGTAGAAAATGCATACAGATTGCATTAAGATATGAAAAATGAGGCTTCTTTTGAATGGGATATTCACTGCGTATTTTACTCACCGATCTAGATTCCATAGTAGCATTCTCTGCATTCTTGGATGATGCCAAACTCCCAATCAATAGTGAGGACTTTTGAGCTGTTTTAGCAAAGGTGAAGAATTTTTCCCCGTCTTCTTCTACTGGCTGGTTGCTCCATGGAGAGAAACCAAAAACACCCAACTAGTTGCTGTCGAGTTGATTCCGACTCATGGCGACCCCATGTGTGTCAGAGTAGAACTGTGCTCCATAGGGTTTTCAATGGCTGTGACCTTTTGGAATTAGATCGCCAGGCCTTTCTTCAGAAGTGCCTCTGAGTGGATTTGACCTGCCAACCTTCCAGTTAGTAGCTGAGCACTTAACTGTGCCACCCAGGTTCTCCCCCGTGGAGAGAAGGGGCTTTCATTTTAAGATGAGTGACCCAGTGAAGGGTGCCATCTTTGGCTGGAAAACTGAGCAGCGCTAACTGTCCCACAGAGGTTTGGTCCCTTGGTTATCACATGTTGACCAACTGGGCCAGCTGGCCAGAGTAGGGACAGGTGATGTTAGGACAAGAACTCAGGTGGGTTATTTGGAGCTTGCTTTATTCAAGCATCTGACTTTTCTCCCTGTAGCTTTGCCAGGATCAGTTTTCGTTGCTGGCGGACACTAGATTCAGCAGTTTCACTCTGAACTCTTTTTAGCTTATTTAGGCAGAAGAACGAATTGTCCCATTTGAGTTCAAGGCTCTACAGTTTGGAGAAAGTGCACTTTGAGCTCAGGAGTTCAAATACTGTGCTGGTGACTTGTTTAACTTCCAATTCCTGTAGTTAGGACAGAGAGAGAAAAAAGATTTCAAGTGTCATTTGCTGTAATGATTAGCTCCAATGAAGGATTCTGTCTATGATTATTTGCTTCAAAGCTTTAATTGGCTGAAGCAGGGGAGGATTATCCAATAGGCAAAGTAAGCACAGTGCTTACTTTGTTTACTAGATCGTCTGTAGTGAACAATTTCACATTTTCTCACCACATCAAAGATTCAGCTTGTAGATGTGGCTGTCATCTGTCTCTCTCCCAACCCCACAGTACCTTCCTACAGAATCAAAGCCTCTTTTCAAATTTACAATCCCTGACAGGGGTGGATGACCCAGTAAGCAAGGTAAGCACTGGCTTACTTGTGCCTCTGGCCTCTGAAGCCTGTATATTTGATCAGTAACAAAATGGTCTCTTCTTTTCTACCATGTTAATAATCTTGTTTAATAGAAACACAGCTTTGATTCCCCCCCACCCCACCCCCCGGGCTAGGTTGCTATTTTTCTGGCACTGAGAAGTGTTGGTTTAAGATTTTGCCACATATAAGATGTGGCAAAATTCTATCCTGGGAAATCGCCAAGCTTGGGGCTGCTCACGAAGACAGGACTGGAAGGAATATTCCTGGCCCAGCTGTGGGAAACAGTTTGTTTAGATCAGAACAAACCAAAGAGGTTGGCTTATATGGAAACTTTATACCTGTCCCATATGTTTTAGACACTTCTAAAAAAACAAACAGCTCCATATTTGCAATTACAAGGTCAAAAAGTCACATGTTGGCCCCAGTGCCAATTTAGCTAACTGAGTCCTCAAATCGGCACTGATGTTGTTAAATAAGAGTATGATGTGGCTGTTTAACCAATCTCTGCACCTGGAAAAAATAAAAAATAAAACAAGAAAGAAAGCAAAGTGAATTTGAAACCAGGGAGTGGGGTATGGTGACAGTGTTCAGATTCTGAGCTCCTAAACTGTCTCTACATTCCAGACTTGGAGGAGTATTTGGAAAGTATGTGTCTTTATGGGCAGAATCGCCTTAATCCATACCCCAGGGGCAAGACTGACACCCTGTAACATCCATATGGACACGGATTTCTGGAAATAGGTTCTCATGCAAAGTGTTCCACTGACCATGCCATCTTCTTCTTCCTCCTCCGTCTTAAGCCAGCTGGTTCATCTACAGAAATTCAATATGCTCTCCCCCTTTTTTTTTCCAGATATGTCAGTGCACAAAAGAGGCACATGAAAAGAAACAGCTGCATTGACACCAGCAGGAGCTGCTGCAGCTACAGATTGGAGTTGTGCACCTGCATGGGGCTGGGGGACTGAAGATTTGTCAGGGAAGGAATCTCGTGGAACATTGGGACTTTAAAGCCAGAGAACGAATAGCTGGGGAGGGGGTGGCAAACTGTATACCGCACTGTTCACCTGGAGGTCACGGGATTACACCTGACTTGAATTAGTCAAAAGGATTCCAGGATGATGTTTAGTTGGTAGTTTATGAATGAAGTGATTAGCTGGATATAACAGTTCCCAATAAACAGATTGTCTGTATCAATGACATCTATTTAGAGAGCCATGAAAAAGTGGCATCCCTGTGACCTTCATGGCAGAAGGGAGCAGGATCGATGAGTCTCACAAGAATCCTCTTAAGGCTGTGCCCTTATGTAGAATTGAGTGAACTGGGAGCCACTGGAGGGTTTATTTAAGCAGAGGAACAACTTGATCTGATGTATGTTTTAATAGACTCATTCTGACCGCTACGTTGGGAATAGATAATAAGGGAGCTAGGTAAAAATGATGGTGCTTGGAGCATGAGGGTATTGCTGGAAGTAGTGAGAAGTGGTTGGATTCTGGGTATATTTTGAAGATAGAGCCAGCAGAATTTTCTGATGGATTGGATTTAAAGGTGAAAGAGAATAAAGCATATCTGTGAGATTTTTGGACTGAGCAACTAGAAGGGCTGAGTTTCCATCAACTGAGATGCGAAAGGCATCAAGGAAGAGCAGATTTGGGAGTAGGAGAATATCAGGAGATCTGTGTTGGTATTGTTAAGTTTGAGATATCTCTTAGACATGCAAATGAACAGGATAAGTAGGTATTTGGGTCTTGAGTCTGGAGTTCAGGGAGAGGTTCTAGCTGGAGGTATAGATTTGGGAATCTTTAGTGGATACATGGAATTTAAAACCAAGGTTCGTTCCAGTTTGAACCCCTGCTGAGAATTTGCATTTCTACCCCAGATATACTGAATCGTAATCTACATTTTAACAAGATCCCTAGGTGATTCTTATGTATGCTAAGTTTTGAGAACCACTGCTTTACTAGTGGTTCTCAGAACTGGTACCTAACCAGCAGCATTAGCCTGGGAACTTGTTAGAAGTACGAATTCTCCGCAGGAGATTGAACCAGAACAGACCAGTTCAAAGGCCTGTTTAAAACCAAGGGACTGAATGAGATCAACATATGCAGAGAAGAGAAGAGACTCAAATGCTGACCCTGGGCCCTCCAGTATGAGGAAGCTGGGGAGATGAGAAGGAACACACAAAGGAGAATTAGAAAGTGTGGCCATAAGGTAGGAAGAAAAATGGAAGAATGTGGTGTCCTGAAAACCAAGCAAAGAAGGAGTTCCAAGGAGGAGGAAGAGAGCAACTGTGTCCCATGATAAGATATGTCAGATGAGGACAGAGCGTTGACAGTTGGATTTAGGAGCATGGATTTCACTGGTGACTTTGACAAGAGCAATTTTGGTAGAGTGCTGGAGGTAACCATTTGATTGGAAGGAGTATAAGAAAGAATAAGAGGAGAGGATTTGGCAATAGGGTGTAGAGACAACTCTTGCAAGGAGTTTTATTATATAGGGAACAGAGAAGTGAGGTGGTAATTGGAGGGAGAGTAGAGTGAAGAAAGGTTTTTGTTTTGCTTTATTTTTCTTTTAGAAAGAGAGAAATAACATGTTCATATGCCAATGAGAATAATTCAGTAGAGAAGGAAATTTTTAAAAATGTAAGAGAGAGAAGGGAGGGTTGCTGGAGCAATATCTTTGAGTGAGAGACCCATTGTACAAGTAGAAAGACTGATCTTCTCTTAGAGTAAGAATGGTCCATTCATAATAAAGGAGGGAAGGCAGAGTTCATGGGGACAGTTGCTAGCGGGTGGCTAGCAGTGGAGGTGGGAGTTGGGTGGCTAGCAGTGGAGATGGGAGTTGGGCAGTTCTTTTCTGAGTGTTTTTATTTTCTCAGTGAGGTAGGAAGCAAAGTTAGCAGCTGATAGTGAGGATGGGAAAGGAGATGTTGGAACTGAGAGAGGATGGTCATTTAGGAGAGTGGGAGGGTGAGTGGATGAGGGAATGAGATATGATGGCCAGGCCGCATGAGGATACACTTCAAGTCATGGTGATAAATTATAGTAAGTCTAGTGGGTGTGGTTGCATGATTTCCTCCAGCCACATTCAGCTGCATGGGTGCAGGTGCAGAGCAGGTGGAGAGTTGGATTTCAGGGGTTGCCAATGGAGTTCTACAAAGAAAGAGATGATGTCTGAAGATGTCTCTTCTTTTTCATTAAAGAAGAAAAAAATACTGGTCACAGATTTACTAAACTGATTTGTTAATAGCTTGTGACCCACAGTTGAAAATCGTTGGTCTAAAGACCATGCCCATTTTCTCTCCCCACTTAGCTTCTTAATGTGGAGACAGCCTTAGTGAGTATTTACCTGGAAATGTAGCAGATATTTGTTGAGTACCCATGATGTGCCTAGACCAGTTTTTGATGCTGTAGGGAGAGACAGAAGAACGATAAGACATCGACCCTGTCTTCAAGGTGCCAGATCTAACAAATGAGTTGGTGAGGACATGGGTTAGGCATAGGCTGATAGATGTTTGAGCCGCCCATCTCTCATTAAGCATCTGGGTTAGATCTTAGTATTCAAAGATGCCACCACACTATGATCTGCTATTACCTGAAGAGTTGAATAGATGCTGAGTGGCTAAAACAAATGTCCACCATGATGTCAGTCTTAGAACACCTGTACTCCACGTGTGGTTAGATCAGTTCAGAAGACAGTCAGACTGTTGTCTCCTTGAACCTGAGCAATACACTCTGTTCATACATCCTAAGGTGGTATCAACCTTTTCGACAACCTTGTCAAATTGTTAGTTCACACAGAACTTGTGGTAAAACCTCACCCTCTAAGACTTTTAGAACATCTTAGGTTTCATCAATCCTTTATTTGCATACCTGATTTTTTTTTTTCTGGGGTGAACTAAATGCCCTTTCTATTGGAGCTTAGAAACTGTATTTTGGAGCTATAGATACACACTTGCTGAGTGGGGATAAAGTCAGGGTTCTGGCTTCTCAAATTTTGGTTCATCTCAAAATATAAGGCCCACAGGAGGCAGTATGTATACAAGAGTCTTATTACATGCAAACAGAAAAAGACTTAATTTCTTCAGCTTTTTGTTACTATATTTGGTCTTTGAGTCAAAGAAAAAGTGAGTTAGGACAAAGGCAGTGTATTCAACCCCATCTTCTAATCATATTTTAATTCAGTATAAGAGGAGTTCATTTCTCTCTGTGACGTTCAGTGTTTATGGCCCCAGACAGGGCATTTTCCTTTTCTGTTTATGGTTTGGTTGCTTTGTGCTAATATATTTGCCACTGATACAGTTGGATTTGCCTTTCCAGGCAACAGTTAAACCAGCAGGAGACCACTTGTGTGCAATTTGCTGGAGTGAAATCTACATTTTGGGATTAGATTACTTAGTAGTGCCATTTTGAGTTGAGTCAACTTTGTGGGTGGTCTCCAATAAACCCTGCGCGTACAGCAAGTGTCAGCCCTGAGTATCTCCAAGCAAGCTTGTAATGACTGCACAGCTTGGTATTTACAACAAAAAACAGCTTCCCTTACTTTTAATTCAGAGAATGGAGGGGCATGGATGAACCCCCATAGAAGGGAGGCAAAAGGCCTATTGCAGGGGCCATTCTGGGAGCAGTGCGATTCAACGTTCTGTCCTCTGGAGAGCAGGACAATAGCCACAGATGTCACTGGGGGTTAACCAGTTAGAACAGTTATCTGTAACAATGCCTGAAAGGAGCTGTTTTATCCCAGGAATTTATAATGACTAAAGGGTGAAGGAGCCCTGGTAGCTCAATGGTTAAGCACTTGGCTGCTAATGGAAAGGCCAGTGGTTTGAACTCACCAGCCACTCTGTGGGAGAAAAGACCTGGCAATCTGCTTCCATAATGATTACAGCCTAGGAAACCCTATGGGGCAGTTCTACTCTGTCATAACAAAAGGGTTAGTTGAGGAGGACAGATCAGTATTGTGGAGTGAACTGCACGGTTGGCTTAAGCATGAATATGTATAGAAAATAACCAACAGTGTTCAAGGACCATCACCATGTAATTCTGGTGTTAACAATTCTCTAGGGAAGTGGTCCTCAACCAGGGGTGGATTTGCCCTCCAGGGGACATTGGCAGTGTCTGGAGACATTTTTGGTTGTCACAACTAGGGGATGGGGTGGGTGTTGCTGCATCTAGTGGGCAAAGACCAAAGATGCTGCTTACCATCTTACACAGAGAGTCCCCCTCTTCCTACATCAAAGAATTATCCCATCCAAAGTGTCAGTAGTGCTGAGGTTGAGAAAGCCTGCTCTAGGGAGTGGTGAACCGTTAACCTGGAGTTGTGAGAGTAAAGCACTTGTGCCCTTCAAAATCCTCTTCCTTTTCCCCCTCACCATCCTTTCTTTCATCCACCTTGACTCCAGTTGCTGTTGAATTGATTCCAACTCATGGCACCCTCACGTGTGTCGGAGTAGGACTGTATCTATAAGGTTCTTATTGGCTGATTTTTTGGAAGTAGATAACAGGGCTTCGGACTGGTTCGAACAGGTTCAGTCATGGCTGGCAAAGTCAAACTGGAACAGACCCGAATTTTAAAAATTTGGGTGATCCGGAACCATAATTGGAATGAGAAAAATTTACATAAATTTACATAAAAAAAGAATGGGAGACTCAGAAGAGGCATACTGAGCCTTTTTAGGAGCCTGATATGTGAGATTGGATTATCACTAGCACTGAGGAGAGTGACACGTTCAAAGTGGTGTAGCTGGCCACCATCTTTGAGCGGGGTACCCATTTCTGACTCTGCAGAATCCAACAGGCAAGAGACTTGGTTGTTATGCAATGAGTATGCTGCCCTCGTTTTCTAAGAAGGAGATTAAGTTTCTAGCAGGCCTTCGACCTGTAGTTTTTCCTGTTCTGGTTATGGTTCCAGTTCACCCAAATTTTAAAAATAAGAGTCTGTTCTGGTATCACTTCCTTAGCCATGATTGAACCAGGAAGAACTGGTTTGCAGTCCTGGTAGAAGCCCTGGTAGGTAGTCAGATCTGTCTTTTTTTTTTTTTTTTTTTTTTTGAAGAAGTTATGTTTATTACTTGTAGTGAGGGGGAATGCACACCATGGGGGAACAATGGGGCATCTCAGTAAGAGGCTGTTGTATAGGATCTAGGTTTGTTTTAGGTGATTTGGGGGAAGGTTTAAGAATGTGAAGCTTTGCTCTGGATTGGATGTTGTTAGAAGTGGGGGAATTTTATGACTGGATATCTTAATGTTATCTATAGGGAGGGCAGCATAAAGTGAGGTTAAAGCTGTAATTGGTAAAGAAGCAGAAATCATTCATATTAGATGAGAGGGGGATGTTTGGTAATTTGCGGCTAGGACAGTTGTTCATGTTTTGTCTGTGTTCAGAGATGATTATGAAGTAGTGCTTTTTTTCTTATACATCATGGTGAAAAATATTGGCCTTGTCTGATGACGATGTTCTAAAATTGTTTGTTTAACAAGAGAACACCAAGATTCAGCTATGAGTGGCGGACCAGAACCTAGCAACACCAAGGTGTAGCTTATAGTACCAACTCAGCTTGTCAGTGTCACCAAAACAAACCAAATCATTGCCCTCAAGTCAATTCCAACTCATGGTGACCCCGTGTGTTACTGAGTAGAACTGCTCCATAGGGTTTTCTTGGCTGTAATCTTTATGGAAGCAGATCACCAGGCCTTTCATCCCCTTGCTGCTGTGTGAGTTGCAATTGCCAACTTTTAGATTAATAGTCAAGCACAAGTCGTTTGTGCCATCCAGGGAACTTTCTCAATGTTAGGGGCTGTTTTTTCTCATTTCCAACAGGTGGACCGGGAAAATAAGAACTCAGAACAGTTACTGACACTGCTGATTTTTTTCCATATTTCTTAGTACACATCCAAGGCTATTGCAGGAAAAGAGGGCTGAGTGTTAAAAAAAAAAGAGGAAAACGAGGCTATATTTGAGAAGATTTGGCTGAGAAATTTTTCCTAATGCATGGGATAAAACAAAGTCACATTATGAAACAGTCTTGGGATAAACTTAAAGGATGAGACAGGAGTAGTTGGGTAAGGACTGTGGTGGACAAAGAAGGATAGAAGATCATTACAGAGGGATGCGACAGCATGCTGTAAACTGGGGGTTGAAAGTTAATTCTAGGGACTAAGTGGTTCAGAAAGTAAGTGACATGAGGGATGTACGTGCAGCTGCAGAGGTCAGTGACAGATCACGGGGGGTCTTACAAGCCCTGTGAGGATGTTTCAGTTTTGCTCTAAATGCAGAAGAAGCCACTGAGGTTATTGTATACAGCATTAACATGATTATCTGTAAGTTTTTGTCTTATTAAAAAAAAATTTTTTTAGTTGTGCTTAAGGTGAAGGTTTATGGAGCAAATTAGTTTCTCATTCTATAGTTTATACACAAATTGTTCCGTGACATTGGTTGCGATCCCCACAATATGTCAGCACTCTCCCAATTATCCCCGAGTTCCCCATTTCCATCCTACTGGTTTTCCTGCCCCTTCTTGCCTTCTCATCTTTGTTTTTGGGCAGATGCTGCCCTTTTGGTCTCATATAGATGATTGTTCTAAGAAGCACTTCCCTCACGGGTGTGGGTTATTCGGTTATTTTATAGGCCTGTCTATTATTTGGCTGAAATGTGCTCTCCGGGAATGGCTTCAGTTCCGAGTTAGAAGGGTGTCTAAGGGCCATAGTCTCGGGGGTTCCTCCAGTCTCTTTCGGACCAGTACATCTGGTCTTTTTTGTGAATTTGAATTTTGTTCTACATTTTTTCACCACTTTAACCAGGACCTTCTATTGCAGTAGAGAGTCAGGCGCCTCTGGGTGGACTTAAACCACCAACCTTTCAGTTAGCAGCCTAGATTGTTAGCCATTTGCACCACTCGCAGGATATTACAAGGTTGCATAGCAGAGAAAAGCATTAGCTTTGGAGCTAGATAAGTCTGGGTTAAAACTCACTCTAACCTTCAATTTTTTTTTTTTTTTTGATTTGAAGCAGTGGGGACTACATTCCTTACCTCCCGGGGTGGTAGTGAGGATAAAATTTATGTAAATTTATCAGTACTCGGTCTGCTACGTAGTAGATGCTTAATAACTATTATTTTTCTCATTTCACATCCTTGTTTGCGATTACTCGAAGTTCAGTTTTCCCCCTTTAAACATTAACAAGAAATTTAGTTTTATTGTAGAAAATTTGGAAAAAAAGGTAAGCATACAGAAGAAAAAACTAAATCCCCTGTATTCTTACTCCTCATACATCATCACTGTTAATGCTTTTCGTGGAGATGTCAGCTGCTGGTGAGTAGACTCGGACTCATGGTGACCTCAGTACAAAAGAATGAAACATTACCCTGTCCTGCACCATCCTCATGACTGTTGGTATGTTTGAGTCTGTTTTTGCAGCCACTGTGTATTTTGAGTGCCTTCTGAACTAGGGGGCTCATCTTCCAGCACTATATTGAACAATAGTTTGTTGTGATCTATGCGGTTTTTATCGATTAAGTTTTGGACGTAGATCGCCAGGCCTTTCTTCCTAGTCAGTCTTAGTCTGGAAGCTCTGCTGAAACCTGTCTACCATGGGTGACGCTGCTGGTATTTGAAATACTAGTGGCAAAGCTTCCAGCATCACAGCAACAGACAAGCCATCGCAGTATGATAAACTGACAGATGGGTGGTGGTTTGTGTAAATATTTCCAGAGTTTTTCTCTGCATGTATGTATGTATGTTCCTGCTGTGTATATTGTTTAGTGAATTGCTTTTTAGACTGAATGATGTATTTTAGGAACATCTTTTTCCATGTCAATAAATATAGATCTACATCACCATTTTTAAAAGCTTCCTAGTGTTTTATTGTATCAATGAAACATAATTTATTCGATCAATCTCTTATATTCTTGGACACTTAGGTTGTTGAGGTTAGTCTTTAAAGCCCAAACAATGTCCCAGGCTGAACGTGTTCCCCTTTTGTTGTTCTAGAACACCAGCCCTTTCTGTGCCCATTTGCTACTGCATAAGCATGCACCACGTAGTTAATTCGGGAGGGCAGCTCTCCTCACAGGATACCTATTCTCTGCTTCCACTCTTTCTGAACTGCTCGCTCTCACTGTGTAGGGGAGACAGTAGAGTTAACGCTCTTTTCTTCTTGTGGCGCAGGATAGTATAGTGGTTCAGAGCTCAGGCTCTGAAGTCAGGTTGCCCAGGTTCAAATACCAGCTCCCCTGCTTGGGGCACAGGACCATCAGACCTACCTGAGCCTCAGTTTCCACACCTGTAAAATGGTGAGGCCAATTGTGCTTATCATAGAATTGTTCTGAGAATTAAACAGGATAGGAAAATGTCAGGTATATAGTGTAATGCCTGGCACATAATAAGTCCCCACTACACTTTAACTATTATTTGGCTTGTTTACTTTGGACATGTCATCAGGAAAGACCAATCACTAGAAAAGGACATCAGGTTTGGTAAAGTAGAGGGTCAGCAAAAATGAGGGAAACCGTCAATGAGATGGATTGACGCAATAGCTGCAACAAAGGATTGGAGATTCTAAAGCTGATATGCGGTGGAGCTGAGCACTCTCTCTGTCCGGCTCTGAATGCTCCCCACGTTCAGGGTGACCCCAGGAGTCCCTCCACTGCCTGCTCATCAAGAAGTTCTCTCTGGGCTCACTTGTCCTATGACCTGAGGCTTACTCACATCACAGCTGGGCCAGCAGAGGTGAGTGTTTTAAGGGCAGGTGTATGGAGTATCCACTCAGATGAAGCAGGTGATCAGCTAGCGAGGCCCTCTGTGCTGGTGCAGGCCATTGCTTGGCACTTCCCTGGTACAACCTGCTGAGGCAACCTTCTGGGATGTGGCCTTGAGTGATGACCCCATTCAGGGTCCTTTCTGCTAGTCCTTCTTCCCAGTTCTCATCCACATCCAGCAAAAGCCCTATTATCCGTGTTTTTCCTGTCACAATGGCACTCAAGACCCAATTTGTTAGTTAGTTGCCGTCGGATCGGCTCTGGCTCATGGCAACCTTATGCAGAACAGAACAAAACGTTGCTTGGCCCTATGCTGTCTTCGTGATCATGGCTATATCTGAATCCATTGTTGTGGCTACTGTGTAGTGCTCATCTTCCAGTAGTATATTGGACAGTATTTTATTGTGATCCATCAGGTTTTCATTGGCTAATTTTTGAAAGTAGATTGCCAGGCCTTTCTTCCCAGTCTTAGTCTGGAAGCCCTGCTGAAACCTGTCCACCATGGGTGACCCTGCTGATATTTGAAATACTGGCAGCACAGCTTTCAGCATCATAGCAACAGACAAGCCACCACAGTAGGACAACGGACAGATGGGGGTGGTGGCAAGACCCAATTAGGGAGGGTGGAGTCACCTTTTAGATTAGAGCGCCGGACTGTTAGTAACATAAAGCTTACCTAGCCCATGTGGGACCTGGTTGGTGACTTAGAAGCACCATGCTCTTGTTTTTTCAGTAGCAAAAATACCCCAAATAACGACAACAACAAAAAACCACCTTGAATTTTCATATTGAAACAGACTGACTGCTCTTAATCTGCCGTACATATTCTGCTTTCTTCCACTCAGGCAAATGAGAATAACTCCCTATCCTGTTTCACGTCCACTCTCATCCTTAAGGCTGTTTTTTGTTTTCATTTCTGAAAATGTGCTCAGTGTTAACAGAACCATTAGCCAACTATAAAGACAGAAAAAATTTGCCTATGATACCACTGTCATCCGCGACAAATAAAACTATTTTTATTTTTTTCCATATTCCCTTCTAGCTTTTGTCCCCGTGAACATATCATTTAAATAGTTGTAATCATAGTGTAGCTATCATTTTGTGTTCTGCATTTTTCCACTTAGCATTAATTATATCATAAGCATTTTTTCCATGTTGCTGCAAAGTCATTGTAATTATCATTTTTAATGACCGCGTAGGAATTCCCGGAGAGGGAGCATATTACTTAACCCTTTTTGTGTGGCGGTGCCTTTTGTGACTGCTCTGGTGTTCTGTTTGTCCTTTGGGGTTGCTCTTGATGTTGATGTCATGTCCGTCTGCTTTCCTCTCAGTGAGGGAGTGAGGGGAGGCAAGCAGCGAAGAGGGTAGGGAAGACGAGGAGGAGAAACACAGGAGGAGCAGGCTGGCCAAGTTAAGAGACACCCACTTTGCACACATTCATAGCTGAAGATTCTTAAAGGCAAGAGTGGGAAGCAAACCTGGCCTTTGCCTAATTTTTGTTGGGTGCTATTGAGTAGATTCTGACTCATAGCTACCCCATGTGACAGAGTAGAACCACCCCATAGGGTTTTATAGAATTTGATCTTTATGGGAGCAGATTGCCAGGTCTTTCTCCCGTGGAGCTGCTGGTGGGTTCAAATTGCCAGCCTTTTGGTTAGCAGCCTAGTGCTTAACTGCACCACCAGGGCTCCTTTTGCCTGGTTTAGACCCTACATTAATGGCTATTTTTGAGAAGATTGTTCTTTGGAATGACTTTCAATGCCTATATGACAAGTGGTCTTATAGGTCTTATAGGAAATTGATTGAGAAAACAAATTTAACCTATCTCTTTTAACTTCTCTAGCCATCAGTATGAACTCTCGAGTGCTATGATAAATTCTAAAAATATAGGTGAAATTTTTATTGATGAAATATTTAGCATTGATTAGGATTTCAACTATGACAGTGTCCCTTAACGTGTGTTCCATGAGAGCCAGACCTATGACATGCTCTGGTCACAAGGATCCCTGGACAAAAAATATTTGAAAAACAGTGCTGCAAGCTAGAGCCTCTTCATGAATATTCACAATGCACATTAAAATATTCAATGCTCTGAGAAGTCCTGCAGGAAGGACAATTGCTTAACTTTGGCTCACCCAGTATTTCCCAAGGCTGTAAGGCCCTTTTGTCATATGATACTGTATTAGTTTCCTAGGGCTGTGCCATAAAAATTAGCGTAAACTGAGTGACTTAAAACAACTGAAGCTTATTCCCTCATAGTTCAGGAGGTCAGAAGTCCGAAATTAAGATGTCAGCAGCTTTGGTTTCTTCTGGAAGCTCTGAAGGAGAAAACTTCCTATGTCTCTCTCTTAGCTTCTGGTGGTTCCAGTAATCCTTGGCATTCCTTGGCTTGTAGATGTATTGCTTGAATCACGCCCTTCATCTTTACATAGCCTTCTTTTCTGTGTTTCTGTGTGTCCTTTTCTGTCTCTTGTGAGGACACCAGTCATTGGATGTAGGGCCCACCCCGATCTACTATAATCGCATATCAGTCCTTCCCTTAATTTCGTCTGCAAAGACCCTATTTCCAAATAAAGTTATATTCTGAGGTTCTGGGTGGACATGAATTTTTGGGAGGCATTATTCAACCCACTGTTGATACTTTTATTCATCGGAGTATAGTCAGGGAATCCTCCATTTCAAAAAGAATTTAATACAGAGATCTAGTTTAAAAAGTGTTGGGAGAGCTGAAGAGCCCAAAAGGTGTTGTGACCCAGAGATTAGTGATTGCAGGAAATAGCTACAACCCTGAATGGTGGCCATAGTTTTGCTAGAGCCTGGGCGCACACTGTGTCTACATTCCTGGGGTGCTGGAAACACCAAGGGAGATACAGAGTGTGGTGGGACGTGGTGGAGGGGCGGGACTACTGAGGAGGTGCTGAACCCTGGTGCTGGGATTCAGGAAGAAGCCTGGAGTAGAACTTTAAGATAGGGAGATTATCCTGGGTTATCTGAGAGGATCTAATTTAATCACATGAACCCTTAAAAGTAGAAGAGAAAGGCAGAAAGGGAAGTCAGAGAGATTCAAAGCACTAGGAGTCAGTATGCTATTGATGGCTTTGAGGATCGAGGGGGCCATGAGCCAAGGAATGTGAGTGGCCCCTAGAAGCTGAGAATAACCTTTGGCTGACAGCCAGCAAGGAAACAGGGACCTCAGTCCTACAGCCTCATGGAACTGAATTCTGCTAACAACCCAAATAAGCCCAGAAATAGATTCTCCCCCAGAATCTCGAGATAAGAGCCCAGGTTGGCCAACACCTTGATTTTGGCCTTGTGAGACCCTAAGCAGAGTATCCAGCTGTGCCCACTGATCTTCTGACCTACAGAACTGTGAGATAATAAATGGGTGTTGTTTTAAGTCACTAAGTTTGTGGTACATTGTTAAGACAGCAGGAGAAAATTAATATACCCTCCTACCTTCTAATCATCTGCCAGTCGCTCTCATTTGCAAAATCTAACTGGAAGCCCATGGGCAAGGGGGTCTGGGAAATATACTTTGTGGGGGGGGGGTCCCTGCACCCCTACAATTCAGAACAGAGGAGTAGGAGTAAATGCTAAAAGCACACAGGTAAAATTCCAGCACAGCGTCTGTTAACATTTGGTGGGATGAATATTAGGAAAGCCACTTTGGGAATTCTGACTTATGATATAGTAGAGTTGGACTTCTTCAATGAGGCTTTGAGACCTCCTGTAAAATGAAGGAAGATGATATCTTTATGCCCATTTTATGAGACTGTCATAAGGGGCACAGTAGGATGGTATGGAGAAAATATCACAGACTGGAGTTCTAGCCCCGACTCTGCCACTAACTTGTTGGGGGGCCTTGTAATTGCTCACCTCCCGGGGTCTCTGCTTCCTCTTGTGTGGAGTGAAGGGAGCCGACTAAAATGCCTTTCAGGCCCTGTCTAGCTTTAAAATTCTGCTACTCGGAGAATAATTTTACTCTTTTAAATGATTGTGGATTCTATTCAAATGATTGTAGTCATATTTATGGTTGAATTGATGCTGAATTCTTGATCAGCAGCAGAACTCCCAATCCTGGGATTGTTGCTAAGGGGAATTATGATTCGGTTTGCAATGATCTGCTCTCCAATACGGGCAAAATTGATAGATTCAATAATGATAATCAAACCAGTAGGCCTCCAGGGTGGGCTGGTGTACTGGGTTGCATAGTGCCCCCCCAAAATTCATGTCCGCCCGGAACCTCAGATTGTGACCTTCTTTGACAATAGGGTCTTTGTAGATGTCATTAGTTAGGTTAAGATGAGATCATACTGGATTTGGGTGGGCCTAATGAGAGGAAGGAGAAGGAGATGTATACCCAGAAACACAGATACACACAAGGAAGAAGGCATCTGACAATGGAGGCAGAGATTAGAGTGATGCAGCTTCAAGCCAAGGATCGCTGGCAACAGCCAAAAGCTAGGAGAGGGGCATGGAACGGACTTTCCCTCGGAGCCTCCAGAGGGAACCAATCCTGCTGACATCTTGATTTCAGACTTTGGGCTCCTGAATTGTGAGGGAATAAATCTCTGTTGTTTTAAGCCACCCAGTTTGTAGTAATTTGTTATGGCCGTCCCAGGAGACTAATTGTTGTTACTGTTAGCTGCTACTGATTCAGTCCCTGACTTATGGCTACTCTGTGCAGAGGAACAAGACACTGCCTGATCCTGCGCCATCCCCAAGATCAGTTGCTGATCAGACCACTGTTATGCATAAGGTCCTCATTGGCTGATTTTCAGAAGTAGATCGCTGGGCCTTTCTTCCTTCTCTGCCTTAGTCTGGAACATCCACTGAAACCTGTTCAGTATCACAGTAACATGAAAGCCTCCAGTGACAGACAGGTGATAGCTACGCATGGGGTGCGTTGGCCAGGAATTGAACTGGTTCTCTTTCATGGGAGGTGAGAATTCTACCACTAAACTACCACTGTCCCATAGGAAACTAATTCAACTGGCTGAAGATTGATTTTCATTATAAAGCAACTTAGTGGTGATGCTGTGTTACCTCTATGCTGGTTATCGGGCTACAAATTACAGCAATGAATTGTGTAATCTCTGACCTCACCCATTGCCGTCGAGTCGATTTTGACTCATAGCAACCCTATCGGACAGAGTGGAACTGCCCCACAGGGTTTCCAAGGCTGTAATCTTTACAGAAGCAGACTGCTACATCTTTCTCCCTCGGAGCAGATGGTGGGTTCGAACCGCTGACCTTTTGGTAATCAGCTGAGTGCTTAACCACTGTGCCACTAGGACTCCTTCTCTGACCTCAGGGAGCTTCTAATCTAGTTGAGGAGATGAACAGGAGGAAATTATTAGAAAATGATAGGAATAAATAGAACCCTGTCTCAAGTCATAGATTTGCATCAACTTCCTGTTGCTGGGTTTTTCATAAAGGAGGCCTTTCCTTTTATCTTTCTAGGTCCCAGGGAGAGGCACAAACCCCAGCAGCAGAGGTTCAGAGCCGGGTTTTACTGCCCTTTGCTTTCTTTCCTGCCTCTCCTTGGGAACTGTTCCAGGAAGCCATGAGAGTCCTTCTTGACAGTTTCCTGTAGGGGGAAGTGTAACTTGCCACCCACCTTGAGCAGGTTGTTTCTTGAGACATTTGAAAGTAAAGCAAAGTACCCTGCCATTAATGGAAAGCTAGAATTTTCTATCCGCTTATGCTTCTGACAGTTCGGTTGATGCTGTTACTGGCCGTGTGTGCCTTTTCACAATGCATCTTTTTAGCTTGTTAACCAAAAGCGCCCCAGGTGGATTAATTCCTAATGCTCCTCTTCGACATGCTCTTTGCTGGCACCAACAAAGCATTGCTGCCATGCTCTCTATACAGCCCTGGTCTGGGGGTGTTGCCTCTGCACAGGCGGCTGAAAATTTCATTTTGCACCTGGGTGTTCAGGGGTCACAGAAATACAGCGTCTGAGCTCTCAGCCCCTTTGATGTTGGAAGCACCTTTATGCGTTGCACGTTCAGTGTTTCTTTTTCTTCCCTAGCAGACTGTGTGGTTTTGGAAACTTTCGAAATGGGGCATGGGACAAATTTCACCTTACCTGTTGTAAGGCCACTGGCTCTCGGTGATAATGTAGATTTGAGGGGAGCTGCTTAGAACTGAGTCCTGATTCTAACATTTCTTTGGACAAGTTTATTAACCTCTCTGAAGTGACTTGCCCAAGTTCACAAGGCTGATCTTACTGTTTTCCCCCAACTCCCCTTTGCCAGGGCTTTTTCATTGCACCCCCAACTTCCAGAGCAGGAGACAAAGAAACGAGTCTTCTAATTTTCAGGAAAAAAAATTTTTTCCTCTCCACGTTTAATATAAACCCACCCCCCCCACCAGAGATACTACATGGAAATCTGGTTTGAAAAGTAAAGAGCATTTCGTTCTACAAATGGAAGAAATCATTTTTATGACTACTTGAAAGGTTAACTTCTAGCCAATCACAAATAGTTTCCGATGGAAGGTTTTCTGACAACGTAGGCACATGATAACTTCAACCTGTCGTCACGGCGTCCCCACTACACAATGTCGAGGAACGCCTGCCGCCGCCACAATAAAACCCACGCCCTCTGCCACCCCTCCTTCCGTCTGGCGACACTGTGGGGTGAAATCACAGTGTGTCAAGTAGGCTGTAAATGTTCTGAGCTGCTTTCCCTCAACTTTTGGGAGGGCTTCTTCAGGATGACAGGGGGACAAAGGGTTGCGGTGTGAATTACCATGCAAATTGCCACAGTGTTTGAATTTATGACACCTTTGCCTACCAGAGCTCAATGAACCTCAGCTCCTGTGACTCCCACCCCACGGAAGGGGAGACGTGAAGTAACTTCCAGAGCTGAACTGCTGAACCACCTGAACAGCCACATATGCTTGGCTCCAGCAAGCTCCGGTAAACACGCTTCAGCGGTTGCTGAAAATATGACGACCCAAACAGTATGCCTTAAGGTCTTCCCCCCGCTGACCCTTTAGCAGGTTTCCTTTGAACACACCTGTCCTTGTAGGGTAACTCTGAACAGTCTGCGTTGTGAGAGCGTGAGTATGTCTTGGAGATGCAGCACTGTCAACCATATTTAGGTGGGGGAAGTAGATGCTGAATTTTCCTTTCTTTTTCCGTTCCCTTCCCACCCTCCTTCATTTTCCCTTCCTCATTTCTTTCCTCCTTCCGAACTGTAAGATAATAAATTTGTGTTGTTTCAAGCCACTAAGTTTGGGGGTAATTTGTTACAGCAGCAATAGGAAACCAATACACTTGCCCAAGGCCACATAGTTAGTCAGTGGTAGAAGTGGGATTTGAACCCAGGTCAGGCTGACTACATAGCCTCCAACATATAATGCTGTTATCATCATCAGCTCTGCTGACCTGTCCTATGCAATAGTTCTTGAGTCCATCGCTCCCCTCTCCTCCCGTAGTCCTTGTCCAGACTTTAACCACACCTTGCCCCTAAGTTTTTATGAGGGGACAATTAGTCACATAGGAGAGAGGGACTGGGGATAGGAGGCCAGAGGGTAATGAAAACAAGGATTCCCATTTATTGGGCTCCTACAATACATGTTACTGGGCTTAGTTCTCACAACCTCCTTGGAAGGTGGGGACTGTTATTATCCCTGTTTCATAATTGAGGAAACCGAGACCAAGAGAGGTTAAGTAACTTGCTCAAGGTCACACAGCTAGTAAGTGGCAGTCAGGGTTTAAACCTCTGTCTGTCTGATGCTAACAGACAGACTCTCACGTTTGCACTGTCACTTCATCACTTCTCAAGAATTTTCACCCCAGCACAGTAGCAGTAGGAGAGAGAGGAAAATGTACAAATTAGAGAGAACTGAAGCCCGAGGCTCCTTGTTCTCACTCCCTTCCCCAGAAACCTCTGTCTCGGGGGTACAGGCTTCAGGTCCAGGGCCAGGGGTTCCTACAGCGTCTTCTACACTCTCAGGGTTGGGGGGGTTCCTGCTCTTCTGGTCATGGAAGAACCCTCTGTCTTAGTCATCTAGTGCTGCTATAACAGAAATACCACAGTGGACGGCTTTAACAAAAAGAAGTTTATTCTCTCACAGTCCAGTAGGCTACAAGTCCAAATTCAGGGCATCAGCTCCAGGAGAAGGCTTTCTATCTCTGTCGGCTCTGGAGGAAGGTCCTTGTGATGCATCAGTCTTCCCTTGGTCTGGGAGTATCTCAACGCAGGAACCTCAGGTCCAAAGGACGTGCTCTGCTCCCGGCACTGCTTTCTTGGTGGTGTGAGGTTCCCATGTGTCTTTGCTCACTTCTCTTTCTTATATCTCAAAAGAGATTGGCTTAAGACATTATCTAATCTTGTATACCTCATCAGTATAACTGCCGCTAATCCATCTTATTAGATCATAGTGATTGAATTTACAACACATAAGGAAATCACATCAGATTACAAAATGGTACACAATTATAAAATACTGGGAAACTTGACCCAGCCAAGTTAACATATTTTTGGGGGACACAATTCAATCCATGACACCCTGTGTTTGGGTGCCTTTCCCCTCTGCCTTCTTGCCTTTCTGTTCCCTTTCACCTCTTGGGCTACCCTTAAACCAAAACCAAACCCACTGCTGTTGAGTCGATTCCGACTCATAGCGACCCTATAGGACAGAGCAGAACTGCCCCATAGAGTTTCCAAGGAGCACCTGGTGGATTCAAACTGCTGATCTTTGGTTAGCAGACGTAGCACTTAACCATGGCGCCACCAGGGTTTCCTTAGCATCTGCTAATGTAGCATTTGGCTACTCGCTCTCATTTCTTTTCCTCATTTCATTCTCTCTGCCCCCTTTCCCTTTTATCTTCTTCCCCTGCCACCCACACAGGGAGGAAGAGAACACTGGGAGGAAAGAGAGCGGACTGTGAGCAAAGCTTTCTAAAGTGATCTGATCAGACTTCCTTTTCCCTCGTGGGTTGGTGAAACCTTCCTCGGTGTACATACTCCAGGAGGGTGGCCAGGCCTCGGTCCCAGCCCCCAGGGACCAGGGCACCCAGTGGTTTGAAGACTGCTGGCCACCAGCAGTGACTGGAGACCCGCTGCTGATTCTGAACTGGGTTGACGACTTAACAAAACAGGTTGTAAACAACATTGGGCTAAAAATACCAAGTTTATTTTTGAAATCACTAGTTTTGGCAGTGATAAATACTTTGTGAAACCAGCTTAGAATGTAGTCTAGCAGCTCCCAGACAGCTGAATAATATCTCAGATCCACACTTTATTTTCTGTGCAGAATATAACATGCAATTTTCAGTTGATTCTCCGCTGTTCTTAGTAATGGAGGGGAGATTTGGTCCTGATAAAAGCACCGAATAATCAGCCTAGTGCAGGATTACAGCCTAGGTTTCCCAATGAGAGTCTTCATTTGGAGTAGGTGCTGCTGAAAGAAATGTTCAAGGAAGTTTTCCTTGCCTGCTAGGTACAACTTTGCCCTTGGGTAGCAGGGAACTGAGTGAATTGTCCTTCCTCTCTCTCTCCCTCCGTTCCATTCATCCTTCCACCCTCCTTTCTTCATTCATCCATCCTTCAAACAATTATTGAATAGCCAACTTTGTCCCAGACACTTTGCTGGATGCTGGGGATAGCGATAGATTAACAGTCCTGATCCTTTTTCCACCTTGTGCCCCTCCACTTGGAGGTTGTGATGGACTGTGATGGTAATTAACAAGTAGACTAGAAATAAATAATTATGAAATATGATCTGGGCTCTGGATAATGACTAGGAGGAAGGGAGAGAGGATGGGGTGAGGGCACCTCCTTAGGGCAGACAAGGATGGCGTCTCTAAGGTGGTGGCATTTTAGCTGAGACTGGAAGAATGAGGAGCCAGCCTGAGGGTGCAGGTGGGCGCATGTTCCACGCAGAGGAACCAAATACCCATGGGAAACCTGGGAAAGAGACTAACAGGTTTGAAGAATTGGCTTGATGCATTTTTTTATTTCTGCAGTTTCTCCCAAGAGCTGAAGGAGGGCTGCTTGCCTGGCACTCTTAAGAGCTTGGCATGATTCTCTTTTCTCCTCTTCCCTCTTCTCTCCCTGTTTGGGGTGGGGCTCTCTCCTCTACTGAAGAAAACCATTTGCAGTCTGGTAAGCTGGAGAACACACCACTGCTTCCACCATTTCCACTGTCACCTCTACTGCTCCCACCCCTACCATATCTGCCACTACTTCCCTTCTCACCACTGTTACCTCCCTGTCATCATCTCTGAACCCACCTCCACCACTACCACCACCTTTACCACCACCCCCTCCACCACCATTCCTATTGCATTGTTCGCCCCCTTCGCCTTAGAGGATTGCCATGATATGCCAATGAGAAAACAGATGATGATTCCCACCCATCACACCTCTTCACCACCAACATATTCACCGTCATACTCATCACCATCAGCCTTGTAACTTCACTACTAACCCCATGTTTGTCACTGACCCGACTGTTCATTACAGCAATATGACCGGGCAACTCACTTCATCAATCTATGCCACAGTTGTTCCATCTGAAAATGGGGACATGGGGGCTTGCCATACCCCTGCTCCTCCCCAGTAGTGTTATCACAATGACACTGAGTCAGCAAAGACATTTTGAAAGTGTCTATGTGTTCTGCAAAAGCAAGGCCTAGCGTTCAAAACCCACAGACTCTGCAAACTAGAGAAATGCCCTCTTTCCTGGTAATTATTCAGTAATTATTCACATAAGAAGGATTTCATTGTTATGTTTCATATATGCGTCCCAGTTGATAGCCTTTTAATAATGGCATTCAGTTTGTGTACAGAAAGGTTATTCATTTTAAGATTTCTGGGCCTTAATTGTTATTTGCTTTGCTTGGTTCCAGTGCACTATAAATTAGTGATATTGACAGAGCGTATTTATTTTGGCACGGTGGCGTATTGTCTGCAGTGAATGCTGTTTGGCCCGGCACCGGCCTGTCTCTCCCCATCTGTTTCTGATGTTTACATTGTCAGAGATACGACCGACACACACGACATGGCCACATGCAGAGAGGAAACTTTTTTCCACTCCAATGCATCAAACAGGATCTCAGCCTGTGATAAGCACGACCCTAAATTACACTTGAGCCTGCTAACGGCCAGGCCCACTGTGGCGATGCGGGATGGATCGCTCGGGCCCTGGGGTATTCCCTCTGAGGAATGCTTCTCTCAGGCTCAATCGTGAGAAACTCATTTTTGCCTGCATTTGCGAAGGGAAGACCCCACAGACTGCATTCCAAGTGACACTCAAGTGGGCTCCTAACAAACCAGGCACGAGGATGGGGAGGATAAATTGTCAATCCCCAAAGACTCCCTGTGTTGTGTCCTTGGGGAATGTCTGTCCCAGAGGCCAGGGACCTGCGAGGGATGGATGCTTTTATTGGCTCTGCTTCCGGAAGCTTGATGTTTGAGCGGGAGAGATGTCTCTGTGGATAGACCGGTCCTATCCCCCAAGTAATCCTCCCACATGGTTATCACTCATCTGCTAATGTGGGAACCCACATCTTTTTGTGAGAAAGAGGTTTTAAGACTTTTGTCATCACAGGAGAGACCACAGAAGGGGAGGAAAGGACGAGGGGCATGAGGAGCACTGGACAGGAGGGGGCCGTTTGGAGTGTGTTGAGGGCAAAGGCTTTGAGGAGAGGGAGTGGGGACAGAGCCATCTTTAAGCTCCCTAAATGAATCTGGAGTGTGTGGGTTACATGTGTGCATGCATGTGTGTGCAGGTGTGCAGTTGTGAGTGTGTGTGTATGTGCGTGTGTGTGTGTGCGTGCACAGGTGTGTACATATGTGCATGTGTATACATGTATATGTATGTGTGTGTGTGGGAGAGACAGAGAAAGAGAGAGAGGTGGGTTGTGTGTAGTGGGGACATTGTTGAGGGGGCATCTGACAGCCTGTGGATTGGCTGTGGGCAGGGTTTTGACATTGGCTCTCACATCATTTTCAATCTGGGAGTTCCTCCTCTGTACCCATTTCGAGTGTTGCCTTTGGGTCAGGGCAAAATCTGCCTTCTATTGCTAGACCATCCCTCCTTTGACTCTCCTGAATTGAAAGAGCTGGGAGGTTGGCTGGTTTTAGTTCTTCCCTATGTATCTGAGAGGGCAGTGAGGTCTGGGGCTTTCAAACTTAAAAGAGGAGAAAAAAATCTTCACATACTCGGCTTCTGTTGGAACGAAAACCAAGTCTATCTTTATCCCTTGCCTTACATATTTGCCAGTTTCGCTAGTTGCTGTCGAGTTGACTCCAATTTATGGAGACTCCATGTGTGTCAGAGGAGAACTGTACTCTGTAGGGTTTTCACTGGCTGATTTTTGAGAATTAGATCGTCAGACCTTTCTTCCGAGGAGCCTCTGAGTGGACTGGAACCTCCAACCTTTTGGTTAGCAGTTTAGCTTGTTAACTGTTTGCACCACCCTTTTGTAATTTGGCAGCCTCTAGTTTGGGGTGGTCTAGCTCCCTGGGAGGGGAACAGGTTGGCAAATTATGTGGGATGATCTGATGTTGCAGATCTGTTCAAATATCTGCTTGCTGCCCACAGAAAAATGCTCAAATTCCCTAATCCAGGCCCTCTATCTTGTTCCAGAAGCCCCATCTCGTAAACAATCCCCCGGTTCCTCTCTCCAATCCATTCTCTGTACTACAGTCAAAACAACTGTGGAAGGATAAAATATTGAGATCTTCATTGTTGATTTGTTTTTGCTATATTTTCCCCTATCACTACGATTCCTCCCCCATGCCCAGCTTGGGTGTCAGAGTGACTGAAGCCAGGATTGCAGGCTCCCAGCTTGGACTGCCGGGCCTGCCCCACACCCACTGGGGCTCACAGAGTCTGGTTACCCTCTGTCACAGGGCCTGTACACATGCTTGTCACTTTTCACTGTTGTGAGTTTACATTTGTGAGTATAATTATTCGATTAATATCTGTTTCTCTTAAACTGTAAGACCCAGAGGGCAGGACCATATCTGTTTTTGCTCCTCACTGTATCTTTGCATCTGGCAAGGTACTTGGCCCTTAATAAACATTTGTTGAATAAATGAATGAATGAAGAAAGGACAGATGTAGACACATTCTGTTCAACATTTGTCTGCTTACTTTACTGGAATATTTCCAGCTGGGGATACTAACAGGCAACTACTAACATTTAATAAGAGGAAATTTTACTTGGGAAATCCTGTTCTCTTCATTTTATTAATCAAAATCTTAATATTCTAAAGAGAATAAAGATTTGCTTCAGTGTAAAATGTTCCATATGGCCTTAAGAATTAGTCCTAATAAAATGATGAATGGCTCTTCACTACATTAACAAATTATCATTAATTTTAATTCATATTCTGACATCTATTCCTGATCTTTGTCCTTTCAAGTGTAATTAAAATAATTGTAAATACGCAACCCATCACTGAAAGTTACAGGTGATTGTGCTATGCTGTGTCTACTCTCCAACTAGTGAGACTCTTATTTCCTTGAGGGTGTGATCCATTCCAGCTGGGCGCTCAATCAGTATGGGTGAAATGAGGGGTGTGATAAGGAAACAATGTTCTGTGGCTTTCCAGAACATTTCTTCTTGCTGAAGAAGAAACAGAAGTTGTCAGTGATTTCATTCTACTTGGATTAACAATCAGTAGCCATAGAAGCAACAGTCAAGAAATGAAACAACGTATTGCATTGGGCAAATCTGCTGAAAAAGACTTCTTTCAAGTTTTAAAATGCAAAGATGTCACTTTGATGACTAAGGTGCTCCTGACCCAAGTCATGATCTTTTTAATCACCTCATATTCATGAGACAGTTGGACAGTCAAAACGGAAGACTGAAGAAGAATTGATGCATTCAAACTGTGGTGTTGGTGAAGAATATTGAATATACTGTGGACTGTCAGAAGAATGAACAAATTAGTCTTAGAAGAAATACAGTCAGAATGATCCTTAGCAGTGAGGATGGCAAAGCTTCGGCTGGCTTACTTTGGACACATCATTGGGAAAGACCGATTGCTGGAAAAGGATATCATGGTTGGTAAAGTAGAGCGTCAGTGAAAATGAGGGAAACTTGCAATGGGATGGATTGACACAATAGCTGAAACAATGGGCTCAAGCACACCAGCGATCATGAAGGTGACACAGGACCGGGCAATGTTTTGTTCTGTTATATGTAAGGTCACCATGAGTCGTAGCTGTCTTGATGGCAACTACCAACATAAGGGAACAGACTTGTGTGGGAAGTGAACATTTGAAGGGATAACTTAAAAATAGAGTTCCCTCTGATATGACTCTGGACGAGTTCTTCAAAGGGCAGCTGTGATTCTGTGACCTCTTTGCTTTTGGAGGCCATGCTTGTTTTTAGTACCCACCCAGTAAATTTAAAGGAGCTGAAAAGTCTTCCCCTTGCCCCACCCTGAAAAGTGTCTAATCAAATATGCCTATGATTCCTATAAGAAACAAAATATTTCCTCTTACAGTTATAAGAGCTATAAATGAAAATGCCTTCGAGAGAGGAGATATTTGAATTCCCACTAAGGTGTAAATGACTGACATAAAGTTATTTCCAGACAGGAAGTTCTGATCTGGGAAGGGTCTTGTGTGCCAAAAGTAAGGAATCCGTTGCCATCAAGTCAATTCTGACTCATAACGACCCTACAGGACAGAGTAGAACTGCCCCTTAGGGTTTCCAAGGAGCAGTTGGTGGGTTTGAACTGCCGACCTTTTGTTTAGCGGCCGAGCTCTTAACCACTGCGCCACCAGGGCTCCAAAGTAAGGAAAAGGACCCACAAAGTGAAGCTTAACATACTCTGTTGGCTGAATGCCTTACTATGCCCTTGTCAGAGTAACTGGGGATTGCTGGAGCATGTGACAGGGCCCGGGGGTTAGCTCTGGGGTCAGAAATCGGTCACAAGGCTGTCTCCAGGCCCATTTCTAGGCTGAGTCATGGGAAACCCACCGAGGGTACCCTTCTCCATGTCTACAGGTATCCTAGGTCCCTGCAAAGCCACTCCCTTGTTAAACCTCTTGTATCTCTTTCTGGGAGAAAACGGGCTCTATCGTGGAGGAAATAAAATTTTTTCTACACTGGGGAAAAACTATGCAAGTGAAGTGTTTTCCACATACCTGGGTCTAAATTGTTACAGGGGAATTTTCTTGTCATAGGACCCATGATCTCAGAAACCAGGCTTATATCCAGAGGCTATTCCACTTTTATAACCACATCAAATCAGTGGAACATATGAGCTTATGATGGTTTTGTTTCTCAGATCTGTTGTTTGTGACACCAATTTCTGCTCTTCACACAGGTTCAGCCATGACTTTGTGTCAGAAGGAAGGAATGGGTATCTTCCTTCCTCTCTTCCTCTCCTCTAAGGTAGGGCCTGTAACCAAAGAGAGGATTTAACAGTTGATCTGGGGATCTTTCCTCCCTTTTGTCTTAGTTTCTTAGTGCTGCTGTAACAGAAATACCACAAGTGGGTGGCATACCACAAGTGGGTGGCTTTAACGAACAGAAATTTATTTTCTCACACTTTAAGAGGCTGGAAGTCTGAATTCAGGGCACTGGCTCTAGGGGAAGGCTCTCTCTCTGTCTGCTCTGGGGGAAAATCCTTGTCTCAGCTCCTCTACCATTCTTTTTGCTGTTCCTCAGTTCCTTGGCGAGCTCCGTGGGATATGTATCTTCCCCTGGTTTGTGCTTGCTTATATGTAAAAAATGGTTAGGTTTAGGGCACACCCTGTGTTGATATGGCCTCATTATCATAACAAATAAAACCATATTCCAAAATGGGATTACATCCACAGGTATAGAGGTTAGGATTCCAACACATATTTGCGGGGGGAGAGTCACAATTCAATCCACAGCACCTTTGAACCCAGGAGAATTACTTTGGTGATGCTGGGCCCTAGGAACAGAAAAGAGAAAACTCCTGAACTATCTTCCCCTCTTACATTCTCCCTCTGAAAACGGATTTCCCTCTGATAGGGCTGTGAATCAGTTCTCCAAAGCCAGCTCTGCTTGGGGGCGGGGTGGTGAGGGTGGATGGAGGGAGTGCTCCCCTGGTCACAGCCCACATGCTATGCAGAAGAGTTGGCCGTGATGTGGTAATAACCGTGAAGTGCAGATTTGCTGTAGAGGAGTTGGTGTGAATGATAAGAAGGCATAAGTATCTTTTGTGTTTTCTCCTGGGGGCTCTTTTCCTGTTGAATACAGTGAAGCTGTTACTTTCTTTGACTTAAACTGGCTATTCCTAAGTAGGAGACTTAGAGGTTACACTCTTCTAAACTGTGACTTTTCTCCTTCAGTTACCTTGCAAATATTTAATCTAAAGGTTTAAAATATTACCTGTGGACATCGCTAGGTATGCTGCATTCGACAGAAAGGGACAATTATTTCTGGCCTTAAAATCGACTGGATCTGAACCCGTATTTGAATCCTCATCTAATGCCAACAATTTGTAATAGATGAGGCACATATTTTACAGCTGGGGGAAGAAGTAAATTCTGTAGGTAGAAAGTTGGATGCTAGGTGAAGAAATCACTGTGTGTTTTTCTTTATAAAATGCATTACAGTGTATTTAGCTGTATGTTCTGGAAAAAGGAAAATAGTTTCTCTAAGGGTAAGTAATTTTTGCAAAAGGTCAAGCTGGGGGAAAAGCTACCTCCCAGAGCTAACCACTGTAGGTTTTCTCCCAGACTTTTTTCTGTGCAAATGTCTTCATATTTTTCAGAAATAATCTCATATTACACATACTATTGTCTTGTGAGGTGCTTTTCTCACTTAACAATATTCTGTGGATATGTTTCTGGAGGAGGCTGCATAGGCCCGGCTCACTATTATTTACTCCCCCTTGCTAACCGCCACATTGGCTCCTGATTTTTCCTTCCCGTTCTAGTCTCTACAGAAAGGTTTAAGATTAACTGATGTTCCTCCCTGGAGGGTAGAAAACAAGTGATAATGATCTAAGAATGAAAAACCAAACAAAGCACCCATCTTGTGACAAGAAAAAGCAGGATGTCGCCAGATAATCCCCAAAGACGTCACCAGATAACCTCTAAGAATACCAGTAGAAGGTTAACTCATCTAAGACATCATCACCTCAAGGGGAAACTACCACAAAAAATCCATAATCCTGACCCTATAAAAGACTTCAGCCAATCCCCAGTGGGGGAGATGGGTTTTTTGGAGGAATCTATTCCCCTCTGTCTCCTATATATCGATATATAATAAACATCTTGCTGCTCACCTCACCCCTGTCTCAGAATTGGCTATTGCAGCAGGCGGCTCCAATCCGAGTTATTGCGGTAACATTTCCATAACAATACATGCAAATCCACACCCTATTTGTAATGGCTACATAGACTCTAGTTGTATGGATGCACATTATCTAACCGGTCCTCTATCGATGGACATTTAGGTTGTTGCCTATTTTTCACTGTTATAAACAGCTCTGGGATAAACATTGTATATCTTTTTGAATTTGTCCGATTATTTTCATAGAATGAATCTTAGAATTCCTGGTTCAAAGATATCCACTGGGAATATGTGAATATATGCCTGTTATAAAAATTCAAACAAAATGCCGGTGGAGTCCCAGCTCCTCTCCTTCCCATACATAATGTGGTATATTTGCATGTATTTTGTTATTTTTCTGAAGATTAGTGAGAAACAAGAAAGATAACATTCTGTTAAACTTCAGTTTCCGCAGACCTTCCATCCCCCTTGCATCACTCAGCTACTCCCTTGAGTTTCCTTTCCCCTCCTTTATTATGCATAGGATGGTCCTCCTTCCATTGAAATCTGGGTTTCAGCAAACACTCATTAAGTGTGTACCCAGGTCATGACCTGTTCTAAGCTTTAGATGTTCAGAGCCAAACCTGTCCTCTTGCAGCTTACTAGAGAGAGAGAGAGGAAAACAATTGTGCTAAGAAAGAAACACAGTGGATACTGAGATCTGTTTGTTAATTCTTGAACCTCTCCTATATTGCTTTACTTATTGTAGCTTTACAGTACATTTTAATATTGGGTAGGGCAAGCCCCTTAGAACAGTTTTTAAAGGGATCAGTTAAATATAGACAGAGGGCAAATATCGGGAGAAAGGTGGGGCTAGAGAGATTTACTAAAGGGGCTAGGAAACGCTCTTCTGATTGGAAAAGATTTTGGCATCCTGTGAATTTCCCAACTTTCTGAGAGAGAACAATGCTGACTTCACTTATAGGAAACCTAGGAATCATTGCCCACATGGTTGAACTCAACTTCCAGCCCTCCATCCCTGGAGTTGACTGGTATCACCTGGCTGGTATCACAAAAAGTGGTAGATCTTTCTGGCCTGGCAAATCCCAACCCTGGAGTCACCTCATTAGCATAAGCCCTCAGGTATGGTTTGGAGCCCTCAGAGATAAGGGCTATAAATTGGATAAAGATTCCAGTCAAGCGGGAAATTCCAAGGTTTTAGAGGTTATCTCTCAGAAACCAAAGGGCAAAGACCAAATTCTTTGGGTAAAGTTAATGGTAAAGCCCAGCTCCCCTCTCATGTCTAAAAAAGAATTGGGTAGATAACAGCAATGTCCATATGATTGAAATAATAAGTCCCTGGAATGGAGCAATGACTTCAGTCAGCGTAATAATCAAACTGAACTGCAACATCCTTGGTTAGTTCACTGATGCGAAATTGCTCATGATGGGAGGAAAAAAATCATCAAATTACTCAGTCGACGGCTAACTTGGTTCCCTTGAATGCAACCCAAGTATGAAATGCTCACATTTCTTAAGTAGATTTTCCTTTTATTTTGATCTCTTACAAATTCTATTTCCTTTTAAAGTTCAAATAAATATTCACTTTTTATTGTTGTTGTTGATGAATAATTTGTGATGTAGATTATTCCCATTTTTGAGTTGTAACCTACTCCTGTACTTCCTAGCCCAAGTAGAAATTGATTTCAGAAAGTTAAAGGAGACAATTGTTAAATGGTTTTCATTTTACAATGATAGTGTAGTAGTAAATGAGGACATTAGAATAAATATCATGAGGTCCTGGCTGTGAGCATCAGGTAGTGTTTTTCTTAAGAGCTGTTAGAGTTATTGAGTTTTCCATTTTATAATACCATTTGTGATTATGCTGGAGTGAGCAGAAAAGAGGAGACTCTAGTAATATGGATTTTTCTTTTTTTTTATTGTACTTCAGGTGAAGGCTTACAGAACAAATAGTTTCTCATGAAACAGTAGTACACATATTGTTTTATGACATTGGTT
>NW_004443977.1:10871893-10889393 GCF_000243295.1 Trichechus manatus latirostris
AGGTGGTGAGGGATAAGGAAGAAATCAAAAGAAGCAGAAAAAAAAGCAACACCAGCAGCCAACAAATGGCACTCAGAGAGCCAGCTAGTGCGGGCTGGTGGAATCCAAGCAGCCGGTGTTTCTCGGACAAGAGACTGTGTCCACGGGAAGCAGAGGGGGCCGAGTGTGGGTGAAGAAGGGTAGGGGGTGGGAAAGCGTATATCACAAATTACTGGAGCTCTGCAGCCCCTCAGGGAGAAGCAAAGATGGCACACGGAGCCAGGTATTTGAGCGAAAGGAGTGGAAGGTAGTCAGAGGTAAGGAAGAAATCAAAAGAAGCAGAAAAAAGCAACACCAGCAGCCAACAAATGGCACTCAGAGAGCCGGCACATTCAGGTAGGTGGAATCCAAGCAGCTGGTGTTTCCCGGTCAAGAGATTGTGGCCGCGGGAAGCAGAGGAGGCCGAGTTGGGGTGAAGAAGGGTAGAGGGTGGGAAAGCGTATATCGCAAATTACCAGTTGTTTTGTCTCCTGCTGGAAGCTCCGTGAAGCTGCTTTCTCATACCCCCTGTTTGCTGGTCTCCGATAGGAGTCCAAGATGGTGGATCCATGCTGCGTTAGCTGGTAGGGGACCTCTGCGTGAATCTCTCCTCGCTGTCCATTCTCTGTCAGTTTTCTCACTCCATTTGGTGCTTGGCTGAGTTCTTTATCTCTTCATTTGATGTTTTAGGGTTTCAGATTTGTTGTTTTCTCTGTTTGGCTTAGTTTTTCGGATCTTTGCTGTGGAGGGAAGGCGTGGTGCTTCTGCCTAGAGTGCCATTTTGCCGGAATTCCTGGATTATTTTTTGATTCATTTAGGTGGTGTATTGTACACCTACTCTTCATTTATCGACTATCTCATTTGACATTCCACATTTACGACAATAATAAAAAAATCTACTAACCAACTATTTTGTGTATTGACGACAGACGTCTTGCAGTAACAAATGCTGAGGGGTGAGGTGAGAGTAATGCTGGCTGTGATGGTTAAGGTTATGTGTCAGCTTGGCTGGGCCATGATTCTCAGTGGTTTGGCAATTATGTAATGTTGCATTTTTGTAGTTATGTAATGATGTAGTCATTTTCCATTTTGTGATCTGATGTGGTCATCCTCTGTTTTTGCATAACGGTGATTTTTGCATAATGGCCTGGTTTTTGGAACCTAACCATGTTGATTAGTGAGGAGTGGATGTATTCAGAATCCAAGATTTCGGTTTTAGATCTAGCCCTGCTTCCTACTAGCTATGTTACCTCTGCATGTCATTTAACTTCTGTGAATCTCAGTTGTATTGTCCATAAAGTAGGGAAAATAAGACCTGCCTTACTCATATTTTGGGTTGTTGAATGGATTTAAAAAGATAATGAATGGAAAGGCACTTTGTAAAAGGCAAGGCATGATCAATCTTAAGATCTTGTGCAGGGGCTGTGCCTATAAAATGCCAAGCAAACATCTGGGGAAACAAAACCTTGATCAACTTCCCTTGGAATGGTAATATAATCCATTTATCCTACTGTCATGGATTGAACTGTGTCCCCCAGAAATATCTGTCCGCTTGGCTGGGTCATGATTCCCAGTATTCTTTGATTGTTTACCGTTTTGTAATCTCATGTGATTTCCTTATGTGTTGTAAACTCTTATCATTATGATGTAATAAGATGGATTAGCGGCAGTTATACTGATGAGGTCTACAAGATTAGATAGTGTCTTAAGCCAATCTCTTTTGAGATATAAAAGAGAGAAGCGAGCAAAGAGACATGGGAACCTCATACCACCAAGAAAGCAGTGCCGGGAGCAGAGCAAGTCCTTTGGACCCGAGGTTCCTGCGCAGAGAAGCTCCCAGACCAAGGGAAGACTGATGCATCACAAAGACCTTCCTCCAGAGTCAGCAGAGAGAGAAAGCCTTCCACCCTGGAGCTGACACCCTGAATTTGGACTTGTAACCTGCTGGACTGTGAGAGAATAAATTTCTCTTTGTTGAAGCTATCCACTTGTGGTATTTCTGTTGTACTAGATGACTAAGACACCTACTAATTACTTTTTGGTCCTGATTACAATTCATTCTACTTCATCATTCTTATTGTTAGTTGCTGTTGAGTCAATTCCAGCTCATGGCAACCCCATGTGTGCAGAGTAAAACTGCTCCATAGGGTTTTCAAGACCTTGACCTTTTTGGAAACAGTTTGTCAGGCCTGTTTTCTGAGGCACCTGTGGGTGGATTTGAACTGCAGACCTATCAGCTAGTAGTCAAGCGCTTAACGTTTGTGCCACCCAGGGCTTACCATTCTTAGTGATGGTCATTTTATGAGCAAATCAAAGTTCTTTTCTGTGTGTGTTTCCCCTTTGGTACCTGGGCATGGAGGACCGGAATGGTACAGGTAAATGGTTCCCAAAGCTGATCTCCATCAGACACACGGAAAACTTTTTAAAAATGCTGATTCCAAGCTCTCACCCCAGATCTACTGAATCAGACTTCTCAGAGGCTGGACTCCCCTCTGCCCCAAATCTGTGTTCTTAAACAGCTCCCCTGTGCTTCAGGTGCACAGTCAGGCTTAGGGCTGCATGTGCTACTAGGAATTGGGAGGCATAGGTTCTGTTCTTTGCTCTGTTATGTACTAGCTGAGTCTCCCTGGGCCTCGCTTTCCTCCTCAGTCAAATGTCTACGTTTTTAAGCCATGATCCATATCCAAGGGTTGCCGATGAGTTTTCAGAGACCCTGTAAACAATGAAGCCTTTAAAACCAATCTGAAGATTTAAGCTGTCCTGAGAATCCCTCTTTGCTTTTATTTGTTTAATATTCTAGGATTCTGAAAGTTTCTGTTTGAAATGAGTACCATAGCTCAAGAGGTGTGGAGCCCACTGAGAAGCAATGACCTTTACATTCCCTTCTTGCTTTGACAGTCTTTGGTTATATTAACTACCTAATTACCAGTTGCCATCGAGTCTCGAGTCAATTTCAATTCATGGCAACTCCATGTGTTTCAGAGTAGAACTGTGCTCTGGGCGTTTTCAATGGCTGTGATCTTACAGAAATAGATTGCCATGGCTTTCTTCTGAGGAACCTCTGGGTAGGTCAACTTTTTGGTTAGTAGCTGAGCACGTCACTGTTTTTGCCACCCAGGGATTCCATTTTGGTTATATAGCTACAGTGAAAATGCTCTCGGAGAAGGCGGTATAAGACTTCTCTCTTTTGTTCCCTGTTCTGGTTATTAAAAGTCAGCACAAATTTCAGCTATGTGGAGAGACCACCTTCTAGGATAGTCTGGGTCTTCAAAGAACACACCTCTGCTTCCTTGAAAACGTTGTTAAAGCAACTAAATGTTATTTGATGGAAAGAAAAGTGCAAGCTGACTTCTGAGTAAGAGGAATAGTGTTAAAAAAATAAACCACTCCTTACCCTGGGATCAAAGCCAGAGAGAAAGGCAGAAAGATGCGTGCAGGGGATCAGGGGAGAGGCAAAGAAGAGGAGGTGTTAGAATGACTTCGGCCCCAATTAAAGATGTGAATGTGCAATTTGGGGATAGTCTTCTGAATTCAGAACAACAGCTGGCAACAGAAACACAAACGGCCTCATGAGAACTCACAATGCAAGAAACACTGGATTATGCGTCTCTGTTCAGATAAGAGACCAAATAAAGAAACAAAACAAACAAGTGGACATAATTGCTTGCCATTCAAAGGAGCCACAGAGTGTGAGGCATATGGTGTGTGGAGGTTCTGGAATGCATAGGAGATCACACTGGGAACGACTATTCTTGTTCCAGAGACCTGGAAGCCAGATGAGTGTGGGCCTGACTGAAAGATGAGGTGAACTGCGCTCTCCATTTTTGATGCAGAACAGTATTTCTCAGCTTCATCACCCAAGTTATTCAGCAAACTTGGCTCCAAAAGACTTTCATTGTTTCCAAACCTCAACTCTTTCCCACAAAGGACAAAGATATGCCATTACTGAAGGTATTTTAAAAATATGCTGCAGAATTTGGAGCAGATCCCCAGAAGGAGACTCTTTTGAAGAATCACAGGCAGTAACATTGGGAATCAGTGTATGGAGACCCCACATACCAACTGGGGTCAGCCCCAATGGGATGGGTGATGTCTGGTGCTTTTATTGTCCTGTTTGCAGAGTTTTCAGAGAATGGATAAGATTGGGCTGTGGCCATGTGGGGCCCTGTTAGAGGAAAATGCATCATCGTCTATGGGACTTTCTGGGTTAGATGCAAGAATTCACAGAACGCCATGTCTTCTGGAGGCTGGGAATCTGTCTGGAGAAACAAGACACAGGCATTAAAGAATTAACTCTGCAAGTCAGCATGTGCTAAGGGTGTTACAACAATTGGTTCTGGGCCAATGTTATGAGGAGTTATATGGAGTGTGCTGGAAGGGGCCAAAGAAGAGGAATTCTTAGGCTAAGTGCATCTCGGAAACAGTTGAAGTAAAACAGCTCTTTCTTTTTTTTAATTGCAGGACTTTTCATAACCTTTACTGTTCTAGGGAAGGAATATTGTATGCAGCATTTTCCAAGTGTATATGCTCATGGAACTATTTTTTTGCATGGCATCTCTTGGGACTAATGTTCTATGGAACACACATTGCAAAGGAAACAAACCAGGTCAAAAAATCACAGGGACCTTAGAGTCTGTTTCCTTATCTCAGAAATCAGGTTATAGTTCTTAAGAGAGAAAGCGGTTTTCTCAGGATCACACAGATGGTTTTTGGCTCATACTGGATGGGAACTCAGTATATCATGTAGAAAGGAATAGGTCCTAGGAATCCGAGTATATCTCTTTTTCTACATCTCACTGCATTGTTTCTTTGAGCACTTTTGAGGGAAGGGATTCAATGCTATTCTCAATCCAGTAAAGCTGAGATCAGGAGAGACAGGTCACCAGGGATCAGATTTTGGAGTGGCTCGAAAGTCAGATGTTTTTGGATTTTATCCTGTTGCATTATACTTCCATCTTGGCATTTACTACACTGTATCATCATTTTCTCCCATTGGTAAATTACATTATTTTGCTTAAAGCTCTTGTTTCCTTTCCCACCCTTGTCATGGTGGGTGGAGTATACTTTCCCATCCCATTGATGTTGGGCTTAGCTATCGGACTTGCTTTGGCCAAAGGTATGTGGGCAGAAGTGACAGTGTGCCAACTCGAGCCTAGTCCTTAAGAGGCATTACTTGTTTCTACTCACCCCTCTTGGGCTTCTGTCATGTGCTGTAAGAAGAGCACAACCTGGAGAGCAGATGGCCTGAGAAAGAGAGCCATGTGGAGCAGAGCAGATCCAAATTTGACTTACAGCTTAAAGCAGAGCCACCCAAACCAACCAGCAGAACTATGAGCAAGAAAAAGAAATGTTATTATAATCACTGAAATTTTGGGGTTATTTGTTAAACAGCATTTTTGAGCAGTAGTTGACTAATTCATTTCTCCACTTGACTATAAGCTCCTTCAGAGCATTATTGTATTCCCAGCTCTTAGCATGGTGTTTAGCATGCAGTTGGTGCTCAGTAATTGCTTTTAGAATTAGTAAATAAATAATGGTGAGCCATTGAAAGGTTTTGAGCAGTTAGATGATGTGAGTTTTGAGAGGCCTAATTTGGTAGCAATATGTAGAAGAGATTAGAGGGAGGGAGACCAGTTGGGAGATAATTCTAATAGTCTTACCTTACTAGTTGCCATCAAGTCGATTCCAACTCATGGCGAACCTATGTATGTCAGAGTAGAATTATGCTCCATAGGGTTTTCAACGGCTAATTTTTTGGAAGTAGATCACCAGGCCTTTCTTCCAAGGTGCCTCTGGGTAGGCTTGAACCCCCAACCTTTTGGTTATCAGCTGAGTATGCTAACCATTTGCACCACCCAGGGACTCTTGCAACAATTTAGGGAGGAGGTAATGAAGACATGGACTGGAGTGTGGGGTGGATTCAGGTTTTCTGTGGTCTGAAGCTTATATATTTTTGGAGGCCACTTTAAGAGGGTAGGTCAATGAATACAAAATTGTGAGCACAAAATTAGGAACAGGTCCTTGGAAGAGGCCTATGGAAGTGAGAGGCTTCACAGTAAATCCACCTGTGTCAGGGAATACAGTGATAACAGCTACCACCTGTCTGGATGTTCATTATCTGTAGGACAGTGTCCTGTTTGCTTTATATTCATTATCTTATCTGTTTTATTTGAGAAAACTCTAGCTGTTATAATAGATAAACCACAAAATCCCAGGGACTTGACACATGATGTCTGAAAGAGGTGTTCATGATTGGTAGGTAGCTCTCATCCAAGGAGACATTAAGAACCCAGGCCTCTCCCATCTGTGGCTTTGCCATCTTCAGCATATGGTTTCCAAGGTCACTGTGCTTGTGTACAACAAGCCGGTAGAGGGAAGAAGAGAGTAGAGGACCACAAGTGAATGCTTTTATGTGCCATGTCTGGAATCAGCATACACCACTTCCACTCACATTCCATTAGTTAGAACTCAGTCACATGGGCAGACCTAAAGCAAAGGATGCTAGGGAGTGTAGTCCGATTGTGCGCCCAGGAAGAAGAGGAAATGGGTTTGGAGATCAACTGGCCAGTCTTGGCCATATTGCATAACTACCCTTTGGGATATAGGTGGCATGTGAAATGAAATAATTTGTCTCAGAACATACAACTAAAAAGTGGTATATACTTCCTTATACCTTTATATAAGAAAATCTTATTAGAGTAACTCACAGTTGTAAAAATATAACTGTATATAAATGTGTAATGTAAAAAATAATACCTCCCATTTGTTCCCCTCTCCCAAAGTCAGACCCCAGAGGAGAGCAGAGTGCTAGCCCTATATGGAGGATCCTCACAACCTCATCTATGGCATCATCCCATCTTCCAAGGTGGTTTCACTGACTTGAATGAAGTGAGGATTCATACTGGCTGCATTAGATTGCTGGGGCTGCTGAAACAAAATGCCACCAACTGGGTGGTTTATAAGAACAGATATTTATTATCTCGCAGTTCAGTGGGCCAGAAGTCCAAATCAACGTGTTGACCAGGGCATGTTCCCTCCAAAGTCTCTAAGGGAAGATCCTTTCTTGTCTCTGTCAGCTTCTGGTAGCCACTGATATTCCTTGGCTTGTAGATGCATCTTCACATGGCCATCCTTCCTCTGTCTTCCTCTCTGTGTCTCTTCTCCTCTTCAATAAGGACATGACTCAGATTGAATTAGGATCCACCCTACTCCACTATGACTTCATGTTCACTTAACTGGTAACATCTTCAAAGACCCTATTTCTAAACAAAGTCACGCTTACAGGTACCAGGGGACTTCAACATATCTTTTTGGGGGACGCAATTCAATCCATAACAATGGTGTTCAGATAAAGACCTGCATAGGGAGTATGTCTCCTCCTTGATACAAAAGTCACCTTTCATGCCCTGTGGTTGCCCTGGCTGGGAAGTTACACTGATTTCTGCACACAGAGAACCTAGTGACTCTTCCATTTTGTACCTGTGTTAATTTGGTGGCAAACGATTGAACCTCAGACAAGGTCAGAAGGTTAGAAAAACATCAGATCATTATGATTGAAATTAGTTGAATAAGAGCTGGAGGAACAACCTAGACATACTCTCAGAAACAGTAATTATTATAATTTTTTTAATGCCAGTGGCCTGTTTTAATTTTCTTTGCTAAATAGGCATGACTTTGAAAGTAACTTCAACTTTGATATGACAATGCTGTTTTGACTCCTTTGGTTTCCCCCTTATACTGGAAAATGTTGATTCTAACTCAGCCCCATTTAATCCTGGGCAATTTTAGGTTATTTTCTCATTTTAGGCAAAGAGGTGAATTGAGTTGGATTATCATCAAGTCATCTCTTCAGGGAATATTTGTTCTAAGCACAGGAAACCCCCTCAGGTTTGCTATCCCTGACATTTGGCAAGACTCTCCTTTGTTTTCTGCTGTGTGATTCTTCTGGGTGTCTCTTATCTCCCAGGAACACCCGCCTTGTTTAAGTACTATTGCTTTGTTCGAAAATAGGTTTTGATTCTCTGAAGGTGAAACATTTCCCTCATTTACTTTTCATTCACTCAACAAACATTTGTCAAATGTCCTTGAGTGCCAGGCCCCCAGGGTACCAAGATGAATAAGACAGCCTCTGCCCTCCACAAACCCAGGGTCTGGTGGGGTTGGTCTCATTGTCAAGAGAACTTGTACTGTGTTGTAGGAAGCCTGGTTATCATACCATACAATCTTGACATTCTTAAAAGTCTCAGAGGCATCTTCCTAGACATATACATAAATGTAAATAATTTTCCTTATTATAAAAGGTGATTAGACAGGAAGTGAAGAAGGCATCTCTGGAAAACAGCTTATACTTAAAAACAACATGGAACAAATCATTGCTTTAGTTACTTTATTCGATGGTAGCTCTTTTTCAATAAATTAGTGAAATATATTAGGAAGATAACAACTGTCTTTTGGACACAAAGATATTCATCTAGAACCTGATAGAGATAGTCTATATTCTGCCTGTTCCTTTCCTCCCTCCCTCCCCTCCTTTCTTCCTTCCTCTCTTCTCTCCTTCCTCCATCCCTGCCTTTCTCCCTTCCTCTTCTTCCCTCTTCCTCCTTTCACCCCTGCCCCTTTTCTTTCTCTCTGCTTGTTTATTTGTCCATTTAAGATTCATTGAAACTCTACCATATTTGTGGTGGTTTATATCCAGGATATTCCAGCATAGACCCAATTTCATATATTTTTATTCTTCCAAATTAACCCACAGGATGAAAAAAAAAAAGATCCTTGCTAGACCTTGGGAGAATATGGCCTCTGTGTTTAAAGGTTCAGGGAGAGGTGCCTGTGGGAGGGTATGGAGATACACAGGTAAATAGGGCTCAGCCGCTGTTACCATCCAGCAGGAGAGATAAGGTGGAAAATCGAAATCTCTGTAACCAAGGCACGTTTTGGTGAGTGCAGGTCACATCTCTCACTGAGTTTTCCCAGCCAGTCTTTCAGGAGTAATGTGGAAAGTTGAGAGGTTACTTCATCCGCTTGATTTTCTCTTCACATTTATGTTCAAAACAACCCCTCTAGCCAATATGTTGCCCAAGAATTGGCTTTTTGTTGGCTTGATAGAATCCAAGTTCCTCTGTTCAGTAAGAGAATTTCTGACTTCCTTTGTGTATATTGCAGGGGTGGCAATCTGTGGCCACCTGTTTTTGTGCAGCCCATGGTCTAAGAATGGATTTTACATTTTTAAATGATTGGGGAAAAAAAATCAAAAGAAGAATATTTCAAGACGTGAGAAAATTATATGAAATTCAAATTTCCATGTCCATAAATAAAGTTTTATTGGAACACAGCCATGCTCATTCAATTACATATTGTCCGTGGCTGCTTTCGCTACAATGGCAGAATTAAGTAGTTATGATAGAGACCATATGGCGTAGAAGCAAAGCTGAAAATATTTACCATCTGGCCCTTTAAGAGAGTTTGCTGACCCCTGGTATATTGTTTTATTTGCTAGTGGAGAAGAGTTTAAAAAAAGGCTATTTTAACACCTGGCTCCAGAATTTCTTCTGGGGTGAGAGTTATCAAGGTTAAGAAAAATCCCTGGATGGGCCATTTGGATGTGAAAGTACGGGTCACTGGGTAGATTGGGGCAGCACCCAGCTGCTCTGCATAAAATTGGAGGATGCACCAGCCCCCACCTCCAAATAAAGGTACCTGTTGCCATCAAGTCAATTCTGACTCATAGCGACCCTATAGAACATAGTATAACTGCCCCATAGAGTTTCCAAGGCTGTAATCTTTATGGAAGCAGACTGTCACATCTTTCTCCTATGAGCAGCTGGTGGGTTTGAACCATTGACCTTTCAGTTAGCAGCTCCTTTGATAAAATGAATGTATATAAAAGAGTTAGTATGGAGCCTGGCACATATAATAAACTCACAGTCTCTCCTAGCTGTGAATTATTATTAATATTATCATATCATTATCATTATTATATTTATAGGCTATTAGAGAATTAAATAGGTGCAGTGATGGCTCAGTGGTAGAATTCTCACCTTCCATATGGGAGACCTGAGTTCAATTCCCTGGCCAGTACACCTCATGTGCATCTATCACCCATCTGTCAGTGAAGGCTTGTGTGTTGCTATGATGCTAAACAGGTTTTAGCAGAGCTTCTAGATTAAGATGGACTAGGAAGAAAGGCCTGAATATCTGCTTCTGAAAATCAGCCAGTGAAAACCCTATGGATCGGAAGAAGAAATGCGTTAGTGGTATGGTGTGAGGTACAATATTTAAAAAGACTCTAGTTATAGTAATGGCTGTTAGACTGGTTTTCCAAGAAAGTGAGGAATTCCTAGGGAATGAGTGTCTTTTACCTCATATAACATTGCCCAGGGGACACTAAATGATGATTTTTGATGATGATGAGTAGTTTAGCCCTTTTATCCTCCAGTAAAGATTTTTCATCTGTTATTAATTTAGAATAAACTCTGCTGGCTGAGCCAGTCCTCATGAAGCTGCTTTTGAACCATGTGTTAAATAGGTGGATACCTTTTTGTATGTGAAAATATCCACTTCTCACTTATCGACAGGGTTAGGTTTCAAAGACCAGGTTGTTATTATGCAAAAATGGAGGATGGCCACATCAGATTACAAAATGGAGGATGGCTACATCATTACGTAACTGCCAAACCACTGAGAATCATATCCCAGTCAATTTGACACGTAAGCTTAACCATCACAGTCAGTGTTACTCTCGCCTCACACCTCGGCATTTGTTACTTCCACATGTACGTCATTAATGCACAAAATAGCCAGATAGTAGATTTTTTTACTATTGTAAATGTGAAATGTCTGATAATGAGATCGTTGATAACTGAGGAGTAAGTATAGTTGTTAAGAGCTTGGATTCTGGAGTCAGAATGACCAGATTCAACTCTTGGCTCTGCTATTTATTAACAGTGACCTCAGGCAAGTCACTTCATCTATCTGTGCCTCGATTTCCTCATCTGTGAATCAGGAATAATAATAATAATACCTCCTTGTGGTAGCCAGCCTGACCCCCGATGATCCCCACCTACTGATATTCACACCCTTGGGTGGTCTTCTCCCACATCGTATGAGCGTTGTTCTTTGTGATTAATAGCATGTGACGGAAGTGATGGTATGTCACTTCCAATATTAGGCTGTAAAAGATACTGTGGCTTCAATTTTTGTTCTCTGTCTCTCTCTTGGATCACTTGTTCTGGGGGTAGCCACGTGTCATGTAGCAAGGACACTCAGGCAGCCTATGGAGAGGCTCACCCAGGCCTTTCTTCTGAGATACCTCTGGGTAGGTTTGACCTGCCAACCTTTAGGTTAGTAGTCGAGTGCTTAACCATTGGCACCACCCAAGGATTCCTAAAGACCACACTAGTGTTTGTCAAATATATAAATTCACATATAAATACATACTTAACTGGGAGGATTAAGGTAGGGGAAAGAAGCCCTTCTGGTTGTTCAAAACCCAGGTAATCTAGCATTTGCCATTTCAAAATCAAAGGCTTCTGCTTTTCTGAATACAATCTCTCTTGTTTTCATAACAATCTGAAATAAGGAAGAGACCTTCATTTATATTTGCCAGGGAAGAGAAGGGATATTGAAATGGTTTAAGTGCCAAAGAAATTAAAAGTCATTTCAGTTTTTCAATTCATTACTTCTGGAAAAAATTTTGAGCCCAGCTTCATTACTAGTGCTCCATTTTAGTGCTGATGATAATTGCAAAGGCAGTATTTTAAATTAGAATGTATAAGACCACATGTAATTAACCTGTACAGAAGGGCTGAGACTTCATATTAGACTATTAAATCAATCCCAGCAGAATCACTAATGCTGAGCAATTGATTTGAAAATACTGTGTGGGCAGAGTAAAGAAGCTGGATGCTAATTACCATCAACGAGAATTTAGCACACTCCTCGGATGTAGTTAGAATGGCAGACTCTCTCCTCTGGCTCTAACCCGCTCAAAGCTGAGAATGCAAATTAGTTCAGATTGAATACTCCAAACTACATGGAGTTTTAAGGCCAGAGAGGATTTTTCTGCCAGTATGTGAGTGTGATGATTGTAAGGAAAGGGGACTCTCAAACCCTCTGAGTCCTGTGGCTTGTGTGCATGTTTAGGGATCCTGGTGAAAAGTCCTGGGAAGAGTTTGGTTGTAGTACTTCCTGATGTCATGGGCATGAGCCACTCTCTCTAACACTTGGCGTATGTGTACCACCTTTTTATGCAACCCTCTTTCCAAACTCATCTTTATTCTTGTTTCTTCTTGTTTCTACCCAGCAACATCTATTTTCTTTCTTTATTCTTCTCCCTTTTCACTGAATCAATCAAGCAACTAGAAAATATCTACTGGATCTACCATCAGTTCCAGTCAGGTCGGCTCCGACTCATGGCGACCCCGTGTGTGTTAGGGAAGAACTCTACTCCATAGGGTTTTCAATGGCTGATTTTTCAGAAGTAGACCACTAGGCTTTTCTTCCCAGGTGCCTCTGGATGGACTCGAACCTCCAACCTTTTGGTTAGCAGCCGGACACATTAACTGCTTGTACCACGCAGGGACTCCATCTACTGGATATCCTACAAATATAACAATAATCAAATAATAGCTTATATTTAATGAGCCTGGGGCAAAGAATGAAAGCTGTCTATTGGAATCCAATCTCTGATTCCCCTAGAGTAATAAGATTGTAACCAGGCACATGGCTAAACCACATTTCCCAGACTCTCTTGCAGTGAGGTATGACCAAGTCCTCTCCAAGACAATGTGAGGGGAAGGGATGTGTGCTACTTCCCGATGGAGGTCTTTAAAAGAAGGGGTGTATATCCTCTCTACCTCCCCCCCGCCCTTTGCTGGCTGGATGCAAATGATGACATGAACCTAGAGCCACAAGATGGAGTGAGCCTCGGTCCCTGAATCATCACATGGAGTAAGGCCAATGTCAACCAGATTCATAGTCCTGGGTCTATCACGTGGATAAGAACTATTTTGTGTTTGAGCATTATACATTTTAGGGTCTATTATATCCGTTTAGCTTAGTCCTGGTAATATTTGCATGCATTATCTCATTTAGTCTTCATAACAATGCTAGTAAGGGTAGCATTATTATCATATTTTAAAGAAGAAGAATTGAAGACTAAGTACATTAAATAACTTGTCCAAGACTAGGTGAATGTGTTCCTGTTGGCTAGTTGCCTTTGTGCAGTACACAAACTTCACAACTGGTGATGGCTCTTCCTGGCATCCTCCTTCCTGAGCTTGGTCCAGGAAAGGGTTTAGGGTTACATATGGTTAGATCGTAGAGGAAAGGGACTATTGCCTGGCAACAATTGCCAGACAACATGGTACATGTGAGGTAGAATGGCAAGAACTGAAAGAGATGTAGTTTATGCCTAGGCATTGTGTCGATCACTTTTGATGGCACTGTGGCAAGTATAAAAGCTTGCCACAAACTCTTTGATGCCCCTCCCATTGAGAAGTGGGACACATTCTTCTCCCCTTGACTCTTAGTGACCTCAGTTATCTACTTGTAAGCAACAGAGTGCAGTGGAAGTAATGCTGCATGACTTCTGAGGTTAGGTCAGAAGAAGTTATATAGCTCTTGCATTTAATTTCTTGGATTATTGTTCTTGGGACCCTCCCTCTTAGAACTCAGCTGCCATGCTGTAAGAAGCCTACACCACATGGAGAGCCCACCTGTAGATGCTTGCTTCAGGGAATGGCCCCAGCTGAGCTCCCAGCTAACAACCAGCATCAACTGCCAGCTGTCTTGGATATCTAGCCCAGTTGGGCCTTCGGATGGCTGCAGCCCCAGCCACCTTCTGACTGCGACTGCATGAGAGACACCAAGTGAGAACCAACCAGCTGAGCCTTTCCCCAATTCTGGATCCATAAAATTGTGGACAAAATAAAATGGCTGCTTTAAATAACTAAGTTTTGGGGTAATTTGTTATGTAGAACTGATTCATAAGATTACCTCTGCATATCCTTGCCTCAATATGTTAAAATATAAGCTCTGATTTAGGATTTTTTAAAAAAAATTATTTTATTTTTGGTGAAAATATACACATAAAACATGCAAAACATGCTCCATTTAATGATTTCTACACGTATTGTTCAGTGACATTGGCTACATTCTTCACACTGTATCAACATTCTCATTATTTTACCTCTAGTTGTTTTACCCCATTCATTTAGACTCACTGCTCCCTCAACTTCTCGTCTATGCTTAAGAGTTACTGTTGTCCATTTGGTCTCATACAGATAATTTTTTTAAAAGAGCACAATACTTAAGGGTGATATCATTTACTTTTTGAGCTAACTTAACCTGTTTTTTGTTTAAAGGTGACCTCAGGGGATAGTTTTGGTTCAAGGTTTGAAGAGTGTCCCAGGGCAATAGTCTTGGGGGTTTCTCCAAACTCAACAGGTCCAGCAAGTCTGGATTCTTTGGGAATTTGAAGTTCTGTTCCACATTTTTCCCCTTTCTATCAGGATCCATCTATTGTGTCCCCAGTCAACATGTTTGGTAATGGTAGCCAGAGGTTTTAGGATTTTAGATGGCATAGAGAAAACTGGTCTTATGCTGCTTTGATTGGAGGTTACTTGGGACTAATTATTTTAGGAAAATGGTGCACTCCACGCATGGTGTTTAGAACCAGAGTCTCAGATAATAAGAAAATATTACCTTACTTTGCTGAAAGTGGTTTGTCTTGAGGCCTCGGTGCAGAGAATGCAAATTACTATTTCTCAATAAAGTTCCCTGGAGCTGCTTTACTGGTTCCACTGTGCCTTTGTGTAAATGTTTTCTTGTTTCTATTTTTGTGACATCTCACACATATTTGAGGCTGGGAAGAACTCAGATGTTAATGGGTTAAACCTAGTGGCTCTATTAAAAGGATTTAAAATGCCTTTTAATTATTTGCAGTTGGTCAGATCCACCTGAGGAATGTTGCATACCAGTGCCACATTTAAGAAAAAAAAAAAATTGGAAAAGAAAAGAAATCCCTGCGTTCTTTAATGGAGGCTGATGTTACTGTTTTTAAAACTTCTTGGCCTAAACCCCTCTGAGTTTTGCTCTGTGGAATTTGTGCCATATTTAGTATATCATCCTGAAACCTTTCATGGAGCCTGGAGATTTGGAGGAAGACAAAAGAGAACCACACCCGAAGCCTTGGGTTAGCCTGAAGTTGCCGAGATGTTTGGGGTTTGAACTTGAGCGATTTAGTTTCCTTTCTTCATTTGTCTAAGATTGAAAACCAGAAGCGGGATTTAGGGATTCAAGGAGATTATCACCCCAACAGAATTTATGTTCAGTTTTGAATAAACAAGTGCACTTCAGGAAATGAATGAAACCTGTTGAGCTTTCATATTCTATGGGCCCAAACTTGGTGTGATTTAAGATTTATTTGGCGTAACTCTCTCATTGGCGGCATGGTTGTTACTGTGTTCTAACCGGCTGCTGCATTAGACAGCTTGTTCATGTGTGGCTGATTTAACATGTCCTCTGGGTGGGCAGGGTCACTGCAGATCCAGAATTTGGACTTAAGGACATGGGTCATGACTTAGGGGTTGTCTCAGACTGATTTATTGAGCCCCGTCCTTCCATTTCTAGGTTGCATTGTGATTTTATGGTTTTACACACGTTTGAGAAGACCAGTCCTCCTGTGTATTAATCCGTGTGGGGATGAGAGCAAAGCACATGGAACGGAGCAGCTGAAGTGGGGATCTGAATGTGGAGTTCTGGTTTTATTGTTCCAAAGCTCCACAGGGCAGCAGGGGGTACATACAATGAACATGCTAACTCGGTGAAGTTTGTCTTCTAACCCCTTCAGGAACCTGCTGTTATTGTTAGCTGCTGTGCAGTCAGCCCCGGACTCATGGCGACCCCATGCACAACAAGAACAAAACCTTGCCCCGTCCTGTGCCATCACCATGACTGGTTGTGGATTGGGCTGTTGTGAACCATAGGGTTTTCATTGACTGAAGTAGATCACCAGGCCTTTCTACCTAGTCTGTCTTAGTCTGGAAGCTCTGCTGAAACCTCTTCAGTATCGTAGCAACATGCAAGTCTCCTCTGACAGATGGGTGGTGGCTGCTGCACATGAGATGCATTGGCCAGGAGTTGAACCTGAGTCTCTCGCATGGAAGGTGAGAATTTTACCTGAACTACCAACACCGCAGATCTTCAGGAGCCTACTGCTGCCTTTTTGCTTTTCTTTCACACTTCCTTCCCTTCTTTGTAGTCCCTCTGGGTTAGACTAACAGAGGTCTGGCTTTGAGAATGGACACTTAGATAATGGCTTGTGCAAATTACACTTTTTATAACCTCTAGCTTCAAAAATAGAGGTCTCAGCAAAAAGCTCCAAACTGATACCAGGTTTGGCTCCTCAGTAGGAGAGACGCTCAGACGGTGATGATGGTTAACAGCCTGTCCAAGTGGAGAGCCTGCAAGTTGAGGGAAGCCTTGAAGCTGGGATTTCCCAGACTCCTGGGTCCCCAGCCATAGCTCCTAAAATACTAGCCTTATTATTTGGTTGAAACAATTGCCTTTAGCAAGCCATGTCACCTGGGATTTATTATTATGGAACTGGGTGCAAGATCATACTATGCTAAGAGGGTCATACTCTCACATTAGCCACAGCCTATACCATAAGGAGCCTGGGTGGTGCAATGGTTAAATGGCTGCTAACAGAAAGGTCAGCAGTTTGAACCCACCCAGCAGTTCTGCAGGAGAAAAGACCTGGTAATCTGCTCCTGTAGACATTACCGCCTAGGAAATCCTGTGAGGCAGTTCTAACCTGTTAGATAGGGTCGCTGTAAGTCAGATTCAACTTGACGGTCTATAACAACAACAATATAACATAAGTAGGAATTACAGGTGCCTGGGAGTGCAGTGGTTACATAATGATGGTCTGTGGGCACACTCAGACCTTTACCTGCTGTGTCATGAGGCCAGGAGGACTGAACCCAGCAGGCTTGGTGTTGGCATACCACACCATCCTACTTCTTCCTACCTACTGGTCAATACCTTCTCAGGGGAAGAATCTTCATTGGTGAAGAATGAATGAATTTAACCATGTTCGTGAGGAGCCTGTTATGTCCCAGGAAGTGTGCTGTGCATGGGCCTATAGCCATGAGCAACATGGACATGACATCTTTCCTCATGGAGCTTAGATTTGAATGGGGGAGATATTCACATTCAGAGACATGACCCAGTATCGACTGGTTTGTTGTTAGTTGCCATCCAGTCGGCTCCGACTCACTGAGACCTTACCTATAACAGAATGAAACATTGTCCAGTCCTGCACCTTCTTCATGATTGTTGGCATGTTTGAGTCCATTGTTGCGGCCATTCTGTGGTGACTTCCAACCTAGGGGGCTCATCTTCCAGCATTATATGGGACAATATTCTGTTGCGATCCATAGGATTTTCAATGACTTATTTTTGGAAGTAGATCAGCAGG
>NW_004443977.1:10890593-10933611 GCF_000243295.1 Trichechus manatus latirostris
GTGTGTGTGTGTGTGTGTGTGTGTGTGTGTGTGTGTGTGTGTGTGGTGGGGGGGATGTGGAGGCCTCCAAGGGTGTGTGAGGACACCAGGAAGCAGGACTTTTCATCCCCACAGCTGCCTCTGTTGTTGTTGTTAGGTGCCGTCGAGTCGGTTCTGACTCATAGAGACCCTATGGACAACAGAATGAAACATTGCCTGGTCATATGCAGTCCTCACAATCTTTGTTATGCCTGAGCCCATTGTTGGAGCCAGTGTGTCAGTCCATCTTGTTGAGGGTCTTCCTCTTTTTCGCTGGCCCTCTACTTTACCAAGCATGATGTCCTTCTCCAGGGACTGGTCCCTCCTGATAACATTTCCAAAGTATGTGAGACATAGTCTCGCCATCCTTGCTTCCAAGGAGCATTCTGGTTGTACTTCTTCCAAGACACATTCGTTGGTTCTTTTGGCAGTCCATGGTATAGTCAATATTCTTTGCTAACACCACGTTTCTATTCTTTGCTCTTCCTTATTCATTGTCCAGCTTTCGCATGCATATGAGGCAATTGAAAACACCGTGGCTTGGGTCAGGTGCACCTTAGTCTTCAAGGTGACATCTTTGCTTTTCAACACTTTAAAGAGGTCTTTTGCAGCAGATTTGCCCAGTGCAATGCATCGTTCTTGACTGCCGCTTCCATGGATGTTGCTTGTGGATCCAAATAAAGTGAAATTCTTGACAACTTCAATCTTTTCTTCATTTATCATGATGTTGTCTATTGGTCCAGTTGTGAGGATTTTTCTTTTCTTTATGTTGAGGTGTAATCCATACTGAAGGCTGTAGTCTTTGATCTTCATCGGGAAGTGCTTCAAGTCCTCTTCACTTTCAGCAAGCAAGGTTGTGTCATCCACATAGTGCAGGTTGTTAATGAGTCTTCCTCCAATCCTGATGCCCTGTTCTTCTTCATAGAGTCCAGCTTCCCTGATCAGTTGCTCAGCAGACAGATTGAATAGGTATGGTGAAAGGATACAACCCTGACGCACACCTTTTCCGACCACCCTGATGGCCTAGTGGTTAAGAGGTCGACTGCTAACCAAAATGCCAGCAGTTTGAATCTACCAGCCGCTCCTTGAAACCCTATGGGGCAGTTCTACCCCTACAGGGTCACTATGATTCGGAATCTACCTGACAGAAATGGGTTGCTCATTATATGGGACAATATTTTGTTGTGATCCATAGGGTTTTCACTGACTAATTTTTGGAAGTAGATCACCAGGCCTTTCTTCCTAATAAAAAAAAAAAATCCAAACCCACTGCTGTGGAGTCGATTCCAACTCATAGCGACCTGATAGGGTTTCCAAGGCTATAAATCTTTATGGAAGCAGACGGCCATATCTTTCTCCCACAGAGCTACTAGTGGTTTCCAACCGCCAATCTTTCGGTTAGCAGCTGAGCGCTTTAACCACTGCTCCAAATAAACACAGACAAACAAATACACCATTTAAGAAAAGAGGAGACAATTGTGCCTGCAGCACGCATGCGCATTAATCCAGTGAGGGTGGGGCAGACATACTTTCTAAACTCTCTCAGCTCATTTCAAAATTTAAAAACATTCCTCAAAGTCTCCATTTATGTTAGAAAGTCAGTTTCTTTCAGAGGCGTTCCTACATCACGTTTCTTTACATAGAATTTGCTGGAGGGAAGGGTATTGCTTATCCAACAAAAAGTAAATCCACTTTTCTCAAGTTTTTTTTTTTTTCTTTTGCTTCCTCAAGAGCACTTGAGACAACTCAGCATCCATCTTTTGTAATCTGGCACTGGGCTCCAGTGACTCATGTCCCCGATTCCAGTGGCCTGTAACCCCTGGCTCACCCAAATCCCTCATGTTCTGGGTGAAGCACGTTCTCACTTCTTAGTCTGTCCTTTGGGGACTCACAGAACATCTTATTGTAAGTAATGTCAGATTAGGGAGTGTTTCCACCAACAGTAAATCGATGCCTTGCAGCTTTGGGAGTATTCCTCATTTTCTTTTCTCTTGGAATTATGCAGTTTGATCCCCAAGGGTCCAGTTTAGCGAGATCTCAAACTAGGAACTTATTGAGAGTAACGCCCAACCTAACTCCGAATGTTCTTGAACATCTTTGTCAGCAAAAAGAATAAAGTTCATTGATGTCCCCCCCCCGCCCCTCGCCCCAGTAAATACACATGCCATCTAGTTCTCAGCCCAGTTTGGGAGAGAACAAAGTGTTAAAGCCCTAGGTAGGGGTCATCTGTATTTGTCTGGGAAAGTTTCTGTGGCAGAGCCAAAAGACACTGCTCCTGGGATCCACAAACTCATCACTGAACTGCACAAGACTGGTGAGCACCTACTCTGCTAGGTGCTGGGGGTGTAATGCTGCTCAAGACACAGCCTCTGCCTTCCTTCAGGAAACTAAGATCTGCCTTGGGAGAGACAGATAAAGAAGGGACAATGGAATGAAATGATAAGGGCTGTGAGGGAGATGGGGACAGTGGTAGTTCGGTGGTATAATTCTTGCCTTTCATGCGGACACCTGGGTTTGATTCCTGGCCAGTATACCTCATGCACAGCCATCACTTCTGTCAATGGAAGTTTGTGTGTTGCTATGATGCTGACAGGTTTCAGTGGAGCTTCCAAACTCAGATAGCCTAAGAAGAAAGATCTGGCTGTGTAATTCAGAAAATCAGCCAGTGAAAACCCTACGGATTACAAAGGTCTCACCAGCAAGCGATCATGGGGATGGCACAGGACTTGGTAGTATTTCATTCCATTGTGCATTGGGTCACCAGGAGTTGGGGGCTCACTCAGTGGCAGCTAACAACAATAAGGGAGGTATTTAATATATTATTTATCTATCTGTAGCAGCTTGGCGGCTAACTGAAAGAGGAGGGCAGTTTGAACCCACCAACTGCTCCACAGGAGAAAGGTGTGGCAGTCGGCTTCGGTAAAGATTTACAGCCTTGGAAACCCTATGGGGCAGTTTTACTCTGTCCTTTAGGGTCACTGTGAGTTGGAATCGACTCAGTGGCAATGGGTTTAATGGGATCTATCTACCTTCCTAACCCGTTGCCATCGAGTCGATTCTGACTCATAGCAACCCTATAGGACAGAGTAGAGCTGCCCCATAGGGTTTCCAAGGAGCGCCTGGTGGATTTGAACTGCCGACCTTTTGGTTAGCAACCTGGAAACCCTGGTGGCGTAGTGGTTAAAGAGCTACAGCTGCTAACCAAAAAAGATCAGCAGTTCACATCCACTAGGCGTTCCTTAGAAACCCTATGGGACAGTTCAACTCTGTCCCGTAGGGTCGCTATGAGTCAGAATCGACTCGACGGCAACTAGTATTTTTATTTTAAATCTACCTACCTCAAGGGCAGTGGTTCTCGACTGTTTTTGCCCTCTAGGGGACATTTGGCAATGTCTGGAGACATTTTTGGTCATCACAACTGAGGGTGGGTGCTGTCGGCTACAACTTGTGGGTAGATGCTGCTAAACATCCTACAATGCAGAGCCTGCCAGAACAAAAAATTATCTGGCACCAAATGTCAATAATGCGGAGACTGAGAAATCCTGGACTAGGGTGATATTTGAACTGGGCCCTGGAGATGCCTCTTTCTACTGAAAAACCGAACCTGCTGCTGTTGAGTCGATTCTGCCTCATGGCAATGAAGTCTGTTAGGAGGCAGCAAATAAGGAAGGTCGTTCTGCTCAAAGCTTCACTGCATCACTACCTTTGGGGACTCTGGAGGGGGCAAGGCTGGAGATGAGGCTCTGGATTTGGAGGTCAGCTCACAGTGATGGTGTCCTGGGTGGCTTCAGAGTCAGCTCCAAGTGGTTCCTATACCCATCGTGGCAAGTCAGGGGTAGTTGAGCAGAGATTATTTTCTTCTTTTGGTGGCAGATCAAAGGAGAGAATCAAGGAGCTTGTCCTTTTGGCCCTGAAGAGGGGGAGAGCAGGGCCACAAGGAGTGAATTAACTGGGGCTTGTGAAAGGTTGGCAGTTCAAATCCACCCAGAGGCATCTCAGAGAAAGGTCTGGAGTTCCTCTTCCGCAAGGTCGGCCGTTCGTTGAAAACCGTATGGAGCGCAGCTCTACTCTGAAACATGTAGGGTCACCATGAGTCGAATTGAGTTGATGGCAAAGGGTCTGTGGTTTGCAACAGTAGGCGAGGCAGCCAGACCATTACGTTTGGATGCTTAGCGCTAGAGACGTAGACACCAGTTGTTAAACTTGCTTCAGCCCCGAATCTGGAATGGCTGGACTGAGCTTTACCATTGATTCTGCCAGCCATCTTTGGATTGCTGCCAGAAAAGTGCTCTTAAATGAAGTGAAACAACATTATTTGAACGCACCATTTCAATAACTCCTCGAGGTTGGCCGAAAAGGTAATAGTAAAATTAAATACAAAAGTACGATTAAGGAAACTGAGACTTGGAGCAGTTGAGGGTGCCGTTCTGTCCGAAGTGTTGCGGATTGTGCTTGGAGGGGCGGGATCCAGCCTTTTATCTTTCTGACTGCTGCTCTCACCAGTGCCGGCCTTTGATGCCATGCTTTTCCTCAACAGTCACTTATCATCACAAAAAGAACATTCCAAGATGTAAAGAGAGCAAGAGATCTCCTGCAATACCTTCATCCTAAAACGGTTATTTGGTTTGTCTTCTGTCATTATCCACGTGGATTCAAAGTTGTGAAAGTAATGTAATTGCTATGGAGTCCTTTTTCACATATTATGATGAGCTTGCCCATGTTCACACAGAGACTCCATGAATCATTTTAATGAGCCCATGTTGATGGACTCATTATTCCATCTAGGTGATGTGCCACCATTTACTTATTAATTCCCCTCTTGGGTCATTCTGGAAGCTTCCTGAGTTTCAGTTTTCACAAATAACATTGTAGCGAGCATCTTTGTGTAAATAGATTTTTTTTCCTGCCTTTCAAAGATTTCGTATACATTTCCAACCGTGGGATTAATGTGTCAAAGGGTATGAACATCTTCATGGCTCATGATATATATATTGTCAAATTGCTTTCTGGAAGGAGTATAGCAATTTACATACCTGAAATGAATAAATGAGTGTACCACGTTGAATATTATTATTTCAGTTTCAAACTAGTTTTTCCGATTTAATAGATATAAAATGATCCCATTTAAACATATGGAACATGTCTATCACTGTGCTTGGCACACAGTAGCTGTTGTTGATTTTGCTAGTGTTTCCCTGAAGCTTATGCTACCTGTTGTGGACTTGGACTCCTTGGATACAGCCTAGACCTTCTGCGTGTCCTACGTGTCCTCTGCCTGACCTTGAGTGCCATCAGTTTCCAGTGAGTGCCTGGCTTTGGCTTGACCCAGCTTCACATAAATGTTAATCATTAATGATAATACTGAGCATCTAGGTTGAGCCCAGGGAGGCCTCGTGGTGCAGTGGTTAAGCCTTCGCTGCATCCTGAAGGTGGGCGGTTCAAATCCACCAGCGGCTCTGTGGGAGAAAAATATGGCAGTCTGCTTCTGTAAAGATTTGTAGCCTTGGAAACCCTAGAGGGTTGCTATGAGTTGAAATTGACTCCACGGCAGTGGGTTTGGTTTTTGTTTGGAATGCCCTATGACCTCTGGCCCTTTCCCTTTGTGGCATGGGTGAATAGGCCCAGTGGGTGGTAGTAGTAGTCATCAAAGCCCTTTCTACACCAGGGCAGCCAGCACTTTTTACACCATGGCAGTGACTGCAAACTACATACATTGTTATTGTTGTTAGTTGCTGTCGAGTCGGCTCTGAGTCATGGTGACCCTGTGTACAACGTAATGAAACACTGCCTGGTCCTGCGCCATCTTCATGGTCATTGGCATATTTGAGTCCATCGTTGGGGCCATTGTGTAGTGCTTTCCAACCTAGGGGCTCATCTTCCAGCACTATATGGGACGATATTCTGTTGTGATCCATTGAGTTTTCATTTGGCTAATTTTTGGAAGTAGCTCTCCAGGCTTTTCTTCCTAGTCTGTCTTTGGAAGCTCCTCTGAAACCTGTCCACCGTGGGTGACCCTGCTGATATTTGAAATACCAGCGGCATAGCTTTCAGCATCATGGCAACATGCAAGCCACCACAATTACAATAAACTGACAGATGGGTGGTAGAAACTACATACATACAGCTCCCTAAACGTAAACTGAATGGATCCCAAACTGCAGCTGAACTGGATCCCAAAAATGCCAGCAGCTACTCCAACGCTACTAAATATGAGAGGAAGTATTGTGGAGGAAAAGTTAGAGTGAAAAGAAAGATTAATCTTAACCAATCATGGTTAAAATGTGTTACTTTAGAAAAATTTACGAAATGTAGACTCTGTGACTCATCATCCAGCACCCCCCAGAGCCTTGGGAAGGACTCGTGCACCTGAGAGACCCCGAAGCTGAAGTCTCATTAGCTTCAAGGTAGATCTGCCACTGGCTGAACTCCTTTTTTTTTTTTTTTAAATTGTGCATTAGTTGAAAGTTTACAGAGCAAATTAGATTGCATTTGATCATTTGTACATAAAGTGTTTCATGGCCTTGGTTTCATTCCCCACAATGTATCAGCACTTTTCCCATTTCCACCCTGGGTACCTCATTTCCTTTCGTCCTGATTTTCTACCCCTTCTTGCCTTCTCATCGTTGCTTTTGGGCGAATATTGCCCTTTTGATTTCGAAAAATTAATTGTTCTAAGAAGCACATTCTTCTTGGCTATTAGTGTTTATTTTATGGGCTTGTCTATTGTTTGGCTGGTAGGTGGTCTCCGGGAATGGCTTCAGTTCCAGGTCAAAAGGGTGTTAGGGCCATAGTCTGGCACGTTCCTCTAGTCTCTGTCAGACAAGTGAAGTCTGGTCTTTTTTGTGAATTTGATTTTTCATTCTACATTTTTCTCCCACTCTGCCTGGGACCCTGTGTTGTGAAGTGTGTTGGAGGATAAGTTAGAGAGAAAAGGAAGATTAATCTTAACCAATCGTAGTTCAAATGCCTTCCTCCTAAAAAAATCTACAAAATGTAGACTGTGTGAACTCATTGCCCAGGACCCCCCAGGGTCTTGGAAAGCATGCGCGCACATGAGGGACCCGGAAGCCGAAGCCTCATTAGCTTCACGGTAGATCTGCCACTGGCTGAACTCTTGACTAGCAGTTAACCAAGAATAGCATGGATTAGTTACTTTTGATCGCTTGTCGCTTTTCTGCGAATTAGAACTTTGTCATTAGCATACTTTCAGTATGGGAGTTACTGCCAGGGTGGAATTACTCTAATTAAGAGGAAAAGAAAAATATGTTGCTAGTCATTAATTTTTTCTTGATTAGAGGGTGACCCAGTTTGAGGTTAAGCAAAGAGGACTGAGGTAGTAATTTAGCACTCTGGGGGGTTTGTAGAGATTTTTGTGAGCTTGAGAAGCAACAGCTGGGTCCCAAGATTGCCGTCTGATTTGAATGTATAACTGCTTGTAAATAGGTGTGTAAGAGTTCTTCAGGAATGGTGCACTGATTTTTAGAGTGAACAAAAGCAAGAGTAGAGTCGGAGGCACAAGCTCTATAGTTTGAAATTCCAGCAAAAATTGAATGCCACCGATGCTCTATCTATATGCCAATAAACGCATGGAAGATTTTTCTGTTTTAAATATGAAAATATTATATTTCTTTAGTCTGAGGATCTTGGCTTTGACTTGTCAAATTCTGGGATAACAAGAAACTTACATTTGGCATAAACCCCTAACACTGAATATATGTTAAACATCTGAAATTAGAATAGTTCAGCTTCTCTTACTTAATAAAGATCTGTTATTTTGAGGTTTCTGGATGAGCGCAAAGTATAATTTAGTGCAAAGAGCACAGATTTGGAGCCAGAAGACCCGAGTGTGAATTCTGCTTCTGCCGTTTGCTAACCCTGTGACTTCGAACTTACTCTTTTTGGGGCTCTCTGGACTTGTTTCCTCATGGTAAATGGTAAATATCATCACCTACCTTACAAGCCTAGTTTAAATAATAATAATAATGTATATGAAATAATAGTCATATACAATTGTTATTATGGTATCATTGCGTCGGGACTTCCAGCAGTATGTATAGGAAGGGCAGAATGAAAGCTTTGGCTTCAAGACTGTGGAGAACCTTGCTGTTGTTGTCAGCTGCAGCTGAGCTGGTCTCCAACTCGTGGTGACCCCATGTACAAAGGAATGGAATGTTGTCTAGTCTTGTGCTATCCCATGATCAGTTGTGGATCAGATCGTTGTGATCCATAGGGTTTTTGCTGGTGATTTTTGGAAGTAGATCGCCAGGCCTTTCTTCCTAGTCAGCCTCGGTTTGGAAGCTCTGCTGGAACCTGTCCACCATGGGTGACCCTGCTGGTATTTGAAATACCAGTGGCATAGCTTCCAGCATCACAGCAACACGCAAGCCACCACAGTACAATAAACTGACAGATGGGTAGTAGGACACAGAGTAAAACCAAAACCAAACCAAACCTGTTGTCGTTGAATCAATTCCGACTCATAGTGACCCTATAGGACAGAGTAGAACTGCCCCACAGAGTTTCCAAGGAGCTCCTGGTGGATTTGAACTGCTGACCTTTTGGTTAGCAGCTGTAGCACTTAACCAGTACACCACCAGGGTTTCCAGTTGAGCTGGTCTCCAACTCATGGTGACCCCATGTACAAAGGAATGAAATGTTGTCAAGTCTTGTGCTATCCCACGATCAGTTATGGATCAGATTGGGGCTCAGTAGACCTTGATAAATCATTGTTAAAAGAATGAATGAGCACTTTCAGGTCCTCGCTTCCAAGACAACAGAGAAAAGGAGGAACAGTGGTTGTGCCCAAAAGGGCTGTGGCCATGTGCAGCCTATGTGAACTGTGGCCGCTGTGTGCCCAAGGACAGGTTGTTAAGAAGTTCATCATTTGAAATATAGTAGAGGCCGTAGCTGTCAGGGACATTTCTGAAGTGAGTGTCTTTGACGCATATGTGCTTCCCAAGGTGTACGTGAAACCACACTCTTGTGTGAGTTGGGCCATTCACAGCAAGGTGCTCGGGAATCGTTCTCGTGAAGCCTGGAAGGCCGAACACCCCCTCACCCTGATTTAGACCTGCAGGTGCTGCCCCACAGCCTCCACCAAAGCCCATGGAAAAAATTGAGTTCTTGAAGACTGAAGAAAGACTAACGTGAAAGAAAGTAAAATGGAAATAAAAAAAAAAGAATGAATGAATGCAATCCAGTTTGCAGCTTCTTTTCAGCGCCCGCAGTCACACTGGACACCCCATCCACACCCGTGAGCACCCCATTCTGAGTCACTGCTAACTTGGGGACAGCTGCAAAAGGGGTAATGTGGCCGAGATTGCCTCCCAGTGCTTGGCGCGTGGGGTGATGGCTGTTACGCCTCCTTTTGCTTTGAGTGGGAGTCTCTGTTGGTGTCCGTGAGCTTCTGAGTTTCATTTTAAGAGTGAAGCTGCAGGAGTTACAAGCTGTGGCAGCATCTCAGGGCTGCAGGAAAAGGCTGCCCAGACCCCCAGGGACCACACATCTGCTGTGATCTGATAAGCCTCCCCAGGCTCCGGGGACTGTTCAGTGTTGGAGAGATACAACTTCGTAATTTTTTTATGGCCAGTGGCCGAACATGAGGAAGAGGTGACAGCTTGTAAAATTTTTATTTGTGACGTGATTTTCAGAATTCAGTGTTCACAAATACTGGCAAGGTTGAATTTATGAAAGGGGAGACAATTTTAATATGTTAGCCTCTCAGTTTAAAATGCCCCCCACTCCCTTGGGGATGTCAGAGAGTTTGGCTGCAGCGAATCCTGGTAGCTGCTGGTCTTCATTGCATGTTTAACTGAAATGCTCAATTTATTATGACTTCCAGTTAAAAGGTGAAATGCCATGGAGTCAACTTGTAATTCACATATAGATTTCAATTTGGCTGAAGAAAGTTTTGTTTTCCTGGGTATCTTCTCAATTAGTAAGGAGCCCTGGTGGCATCGTGGTTAAGCGCTTCGCCACTAAACTGAAGGTTGGCTGTTCAAACCCACTAGCCACTCCGTGGGAGAAAGATACGTCAGTCTACTTCTCCAAAGATTACAGTTTGGGAAACCCAACGGGCAGTTCTACTCTGTTCTATAGGGTTGCTATGAGTTGGAATTGACTCAATGGCAACAGGTTATTCTTAATTAGTAATTTGATTCAGGTTTAGTTAACATTACCTAGGGTTTGTTTTTGCCACTTCAGTATTCTTTAACCTGTTAGGCTTTGAAATTTGAAGTCGCTATCTCAAGAGGATAAATAGTCCTTTTTATTAAAGACAATTTCTTACATAGGGAAGATTTATAATTCACCGTTGCTTGCAATTGATATCAACTGGTGGGCCAGGGGTTGGAGCAAAGGCTGGGGGTGGGAATGGGGGCAGTCCCCCAAGGCCTTAGTGCAAATGCAGGGTTGGATCGACTCATTAAACCAAAGTCTTCATCCAGTGTGTGAATGTAAAAATCTTCCTGGCATATTTTTGAAACTTGAGCTGCCCTTTGCAAAGAAGGTCTCGGTTTTTTTTTTTTTTTTTTTTTTTTTAAAAGGCAAGGCTGAGTATGTCAGAAGTGTGGGAATGATGGATCATTCGAGACAGATTCTCTGTGACAAGAGAAAAAGATACTGTCATATATTCGACTTTTTTTTTTTCTTCCTTAAAAGGCGTTTCAGAAATGTGTAGAGAAACCTAATTATGGAAACAATTGATAGGGTCTAGAACTGGAATTGATGTTCTTTAAAATGAAGAGTATTCAAAGAAAGACACCTAGAAAAAAAATTATTAGCCTGTTAGCAATTTCCTAAAATGTGAGCCACAATGTAGCAAATGTGTGGGAGGAAAAACAACTCCTCGAAGTGGAAGCTGTCCTGTAACAGGCTGACCCAGCTGTCCGAATGTTTCTTAGGAAACATTCCCAGAGGCCTTCTTTCAGGAAACAGAGGCTAACGATACACACTTGAGTCTGAGCTCAGCTAGCTGCTTCATCTATAACTCGTATGCTCTGGCAGGTTATGTAATTCGGGGGAAGAGCTCGCATCTGGGTGGGAACCTTGGCTTCGACCACTGACTGATTCTGTGATCTTGGACAAGTCACTTTCTCTCTCTGAATCTGTGAAGTGGGACAACAGTCATGTGTGGTTGTGCAGATTAAATGTGATACTGTGTGTTAAGCACCCCAGGCTGCAACTCATGATCCCCTCCTAGAATCGGGCCCTCGGAGCACAACTGGACAACCACTCGTTTTGAAAAAGAAAGGGACATTCCTTGGAGCGACAGGCTAAATCAGCCTTTGAGACTCATCCTTAACTTGGAGGTGTTTGTCCTGGGAACCCCTTCCATTTTCCCCTTGGCTGAGCCGGCATCTTGCGACTGCCCACAGCAGAAGAGGTTTGGGCTTGGGCTTTGTGCAGCTTCTTGGCACTTAGGTTCCTCTCCGTGTCGAGAGTGCGTGGTCCAGCAGACAAATACACCTGATTCCCCAGGGCCGAGGAGACCAACTGGGGAACGTGAAACAGTCTGAGACCAGATGTGCACAGGGCATCACCTGGTTGCTGGGCAGCGCTCTATGTTGAGGATGCAGTGTGGCTTCACCTGGGTGCAATTCTGATGGAGGTATTGGTCTCACTCCCACACTATGTTTGATAGATTAGCAGCTCTCTTGAAGAGTTTCATAAAGCCTCCTTAACGGAGATGTGAGCCCCATTTGTCCTAGCCTTGCTGGTTGTGGTAGGATGAATAATGGCCCCGGAAGATGGTAAATCCTAATCCCTGGAACCTGTACATTTTACTTTATTGGGAAAAAGGTCCTAATCCCTGTAAATCTGTAAATTTTACCTTATTTGGAAAAAGGGTCTTTGCCGATATGATTAAGTTAAGGATTTTGAGATGGAGAGATTATCCTAGATTACCCAATGGGCCCTAAATGCAATCACATGTATCCTTAAAAGAGGGAGATAGAGGGGTATTTGACACACACAGAGGAGAAGGCGATGCCAAGATGGAGCACAGAGGAATTCGAAGCTGCTGGCCTTGAGGATTAGAGTGATGCAGCCCTAAGCCAAGGGATGATGATGGTCACTAGAAACTAGAAGAACCTTGTGGAGGAGCAAAGCCCTGCCAACTCCTTAGTTTCAGCCCCGTGATACCGATTTTGGAGTTTGGCCTCCAGAACTGTGAGTGAATAAATTTCTGTTGTCTTTAAGTCACCAGTTTTTTGGTAATTTGCTACAAATCTGTTGGTTAACGTGAATCTCCCTACAAGGGGCTCATGGAGGCACGTGCCTTATACTAAATCTTGCTTTGTAGGGAGTGGCAGTACAGTGAAGACCTAAAGTGTAAGCAACAAAAAAATTTAAAAGGGAGTCAAATGTTTAAAGGCTTAATTTTTAATGATTTTTAAAGGCAGGAAGTAGATTGATGTATTTATAGTGCTGGGAGCTGGTTTGATTTTCCTCCTGTGCTTTCTGTTTTTTACTGCTTTTGGTGAGTAGAGTAAATGACTCTTTGGGATGCTTTTCACTTCTTTTTGATTGCATCTTTCCATATATTTAGTTTTTTCTTTCCAAAAGCAACAGCCACGGGTCCGAGGTGGGGTACGATCAGATTGTGTGTGTGTCTGGGGATTCTGTTATGTGTCATTCTTTCCCTCCAAAATGGGTGAAAATGGCTGTTCCAAATCCAGGCTCTGTTATCATAAACACCAAGCGGGGCAAAAAAGTGAAAGATCAAAGGCAGGGTCTTCATTCCTTTGTCCTTTCCACCTCTGCTCTTGAAGGTCCGAATTTCCAAGATGCCCTCTGAGGCACAGGGAATCCCTGCTGTCTCCATTCTATTCCACAAAATAACAAACTAAAGGAAAGGGCAAATAAAAGGTTAGCACAACATGAGTCAACGTGATTGGCTTATGTCACTCCACTGCCATATCCCATTCCTCTATACCCAGGAGGGCTTCCTTCAGGCCTGGGCAGTGGAGAACATGTGATGCATGTGCTTGAAGCCTTTATGTTAAAAACGGTTAGCTTTGTCCTTTGAAAGTGGGAAATGGTTTCAAAAGAAATCACATTTTTGTCGAGATCAGACTGGAGAGCCTGCAACCTTAACAGAACTTGAGAATTTCACAGTTGTAAGGATCGTGTCCAATTTCATTTTTCAAAGGAGGAACGGGAAGCCCACGGTGATTATGTGTCTTTCTGCAGGTCCCATGGCACCCACTTTATGCTAAATTTTGCTTTGAGAGAGTGGAGATACTGTGGGGATCCCAAGTGTGAGCAGCAAAGTAATCCAAGTGGGCAGGCCAACAGCCAGACTCTTTGTTCCTTTATAAGGAGGGGATTGCCATTGTTATAGTCACACTTCATCTCGTGTGTGGGAAAAAGTTTTTAAAGCCCAAGTTTCATCATACATTGCGGAATATTCATTACCTACGTAGTGGAGAAGATGAATGCAGTATAATAGAAAAAGTTTTGGGGCTAAGAGTGGGGTTGGAGAGGTCAGAAGACCTAGGTCTAGTCCCAGATGTGTGATGGAGTTGACTCTTCTCTCTTCTGTGCTGCTAAGCCCTCATTTCTACTCTGAAGGGTTAGATTGGGTGGTTTCTAAATACTAGAGCTTTAAGATTGTATAAACAGTTTAGTTGGGACATAGTTTCTGCTATGTTTGACAGAGATGCAAAATAACAGTGATTTAAACAAGGTAGCCACCACCTGTCAGTCAGTTTGTCATACTATGGTAGCTTGTGTTTTGCTATGATACTGGAAGCTATGCTACCAGTATTTCAAATACCAGCAGGGCCACCTATGATGGACAGGTTTTAGCAGAGCTTCCAAACTAAGACAGACTCGGAAGAAAGGCCTGGTGATCTACTTCCAAAAATTAGCCAGTGAAAACCCTGTGGATCACAGAATATTGTTTGAGTCTTTGACTCACTTTTTTGGATGTGTCATCAGAAGGGACTGATCGCTGGAAAAAAACATCATGTTTGGTAAAGTGGAAGGCCAGCAAAGACGAGGGAAACTCTCAATGGAATAGATTGACCCAATGGCTGCAATAATGGACTCAAAACATACCAGTGATCATGAAGATGGCACAGGGCTGGGCAATGATTTATTCTGTTATGTGTGACTGAACAGCAACTAAAAACAACAAACAAGGTAGACCTGTAGTTGTCTTTCATGTTTGGTCAAGCTGTTATGGTGGCTCTGTGTGGTGTGATGGATCACTTTTATATGGCCTTTCTAGTTATGGTCTTGTAACTCCCACCAAAAGATTAGCTGGGGCTATGCAAATAAGGTGCTTATGGCCCACCAAAGGGATTGCAGCTTGCTAATAATAAAGTGCATGGTACCCTTGTGGTGATGAGACCATGCAAATAAGGTGTATAGAACCCTAACAAGGTTCCATAATCAGTTTTGCCATCTGCTAGGCTTAAAATGAACCATCCTGCAGGGGAAAGGGGGAATCTCACTAGAAGAAGAGACGGGAGTGGACTGTGTCTTTGGACTTGGGATCCCTGTGCTGAGAACCCCTAGACACAGGAGACAGAGACAGAAAGCTAGCACCAGAGATGGTGCAAGACTGCAAGAAGCAGCGGCAGGGAAACGGCAGCAGCAGAACCAGGAGACCAGCACGAGATGGCATGGGAGCCGACCCATGGAGCGAGAGAGCTGAGTGCCTTTGGGCAGATGCTTACTGGTGGAGTAGGGTGCCTCTGGGCACTTATCAGTGGAGCTAAAGAGCTTTGTAACCCTTACCTGAGCAGGGCAGAGGCCAGGCTGGCCCAAGAGGCCCAAGGGACTGCGGGGCCAAGGGCTGAGAACCGAGAGGCTGAGGGCCAGAGAGAGGCCTACCTGTGGGCATGGCTGAGAAGAGGCGTCCTGATTGAAGAACTGTATCCTGAATCTTAACTGGTTACGTCCCTAATAAACCCGATAGCTGTGAGTATGGTCTGTGAGTTCTGTGTGGCCATTGCAATGAGTTATCAAACCCAGCAGAGAAGTAGAGAGTGCTGTCGGGGTGGGGGTGGGGCGGCTGGTGTCAGAATTGGTAAAAAGGTTGGAGGGTAGAGGTATGTCTGACCTCCACCTCATAGCAATCAGCCTTGCACTGTTGATGCTGATAATGGTTCTCCTCCCCCCTTGTAAAGTTAGAGGAAGAGGTCAGACGATGCTGCCGCTGTGCCATTTTTATACTCTGCTCTCTGAAGTCATCAGGGGCCCAGGCTCCTTCTGTCTGGTTGCTCAGCTGTCTATAGAGTATTTCCCTCCTCTTCATGGTCCAGGATGCCTGGTTACCATATCCATGTTTCAAGTGGCAGGATAGAGGAAGGAGGAAAAGTAGAGGGAGTGTCTCTTGTTTAAGAGCATAACTCAGAAGTTGCACTTATCACTTCTGCTCAAACTCTATTGGCCAGAACTTAGTCAAATGACCACACTTAGATGCTAGGGAAGTTAAGAAATGTAATCTTATTTTGGCTGGCCAGGTGCTTAACTAAAAATTCTAATTTTATAGGAGAAGGGGAAATAGATATTGGGGACAACTAGCCATCATTGTTATGCAAGGCGTACTTGAGAATACAGAACACAGGATCATCTATTGGTACAACCACTGCTAAGTGAGGCACGGGGAGGCCTGAGGTGGAGGTGGTATCCCCGGTAGCCATGACAAATGCACGACCTGGAGAACCTGCTGCTGAAACTGTATTATTCAGGTAAGCAGGTAACAATGGTAAATGCCTTTTGGGGTATCTGCCCAGTTCCTGATACTCTCCTTTCTCTGAAAGCTTGCTTTCCAACATGGCGGTTGATGGCACCCATGTTTGCACCAAATGTCCCCCCTGGCTACCAATGTCCAAAGACTGAACCAACTGTGGACACTTGACCTGAGCTGGGCCATCACATGCTCTCTCCTGGACATTTGAAATTGTGACTGAGAGAGTCATGCTGATTTGGGACCATTTGCTTGAACTCAGGTGTTATAAACTCAGATACAGTGGGACAATACCTTCTATCGTAAGTGTGGTGAATCAGAGAAAGTGGTGCGTGGAAAGAGAATGTTGGAGCAGGTGTTCAGAGAGGAGCAGCCCCCAAGCACTGTGTGGCCTGAGAGAGAAACTGGGAGGGGGCTGCCCAGTTCCTGATGGCTCTGCAGGTTGTGGTTCAATTTCCCATAAGGCTGAGATGCAGTCATTCCTATTAAATCTATCAACACCCCATTAAAAATACACTATGTACAGAGAGTTTATTTTTGTTAAAGAATTCCTAATCTGACCAGCTGAGTTTTTTTTTTTAAGCCAAATCTTAAAAATCTCATGTGCCATCTTAACAGTTAATGACTTGCAAATTTCAATTTTCTGCTTGTCACTAAGAGTGACAACTCAGAGGAGACTATATAAATTGATTCACCTAGCCAAACTTATCTAAAGTAGGGACGCTAAACAGGTCAGTCAATGGAAACCAAAACCATAGTGTCTTCTTCCAAATAAACAGCAAGATATTCACCTAGGAAGGGAGGAAATGCAATGCAGTGGTTCCGAAAGAATATTGAAAACAGCTCATCTATATTTTTAAATATCTTCCTAAAACTTAAATGAACATGTGGATTTGTAAAAGATCCTACATTGGTATTAGAGGACAATACTCACTCACTTCGTCTCACATACTTTGGACATGGTATCAGGAGAGACCAGTCCCTGGAGAAGGACACCATGCTTGGTAGAGTAGAGGGTCAGTGAAAAAGAGGAAGACCCTCAACGAGATGAATTGACACAGTGGCTGCAACAGTGGGCTCAACAATGATTGTGAGGATGGTGCAGGACCAGGCAGTGTTTCGTTCTGTCGTACACAGGGTCGCTATGAGTCAGAGCCGACTTGACGGCACCTAACAACAACTCACGCACTATAAATTTGTAAGTTGACTTCAAAGCGAAAAAAAGACAGGCAAGTCATCAACTTGCTTAAATAAAATGTAAGAGTGCAGATTCTGATGAGAAATAGAGCTCATGCTGTGAAACTAACTGTATGAAATATGAAATCCACTAAAAGAAATAGACTAAGACTTCAATTAACTGGCATCTAACTAATCAGAACTTTCAATAATAATAATAATTAATATTATTTTTAAACCCACTTATGTCGGGGTGTAGTAAAATCAATTCCTAAGGATTGTCCTAGCTTTAGTATTTTTAATTTTTTTAACTCTAATACTTATCTAAGGAGCCCTGGTGGCACAATGGTAAAGTGTTCGGCTGCGGACTGAAAAGTTGGCCGTTCAAACCCACCCAGCAATTCCGTGGGAGAAAGACCTGGTGATCTGCTCCCATGAAGACTACAGCCTAGAAAACTCCATGGGGCAGTTCTACGCTGTCACATGGGGTCATTATGAGTCAGAAAACCACTCAATAGCATGTAACAACAATAATAACACTTACCTAGAGCCATAGAATTGGCCAAATCATTGGTTTTAGAGCTAGTAAGGTTTTAAAGGAGGGCCCTAAGTGCTCGGGGCTCGGCTGCTAACCGAGAGGTTGGCAGTTCAAACCCATTAGCTGCTCCGTGGGGAAGAAGGCCTGGTGATCTGCTTCCATTAAGGTGATAGCCTAGGAAACCCTATGGGACATTCTACTCTGTCCTATAGGGTTGCTATGAGTCAGAATCCATTTGACGGCACACAGCAACAACAACAAATTTTTAAAGGCCGTCTAGTCCAATGGTTTTCAACCTTAGCTGCACATTAGAATCACCTGGGGAGCTTTGAAAAATTCTGATGCCCAGGCTTCACTCTGTACCAATTAAATCAGAATTTCTGGAGGTGGGACCTGGGCAGCTGTATTTTTAAAACTCTCCAGATGATTCCAATGGGTAGTCAAAATTTGAAAACCAGGAATCTAGGTAAATACTTTTCTTGTAGAGCTGTCCTGAGAGGTGAAGTGACTGATTCAGATTACTAGCTGGTAATAGAACCAGAACGGTAACCTAGGACTTTCCAAACTAGTCTAGCCCTCTCCCCCTCTGCCACTCGGTCCCAGCTACACATGGCCAAGATGTGCCAGCCCCACTCTGATCACTAAGCCAGTGCTCCTCTGACTTGTCTGCCAGTCACCTGGACATCTCATTAAATACAGCTTCTGATTAATAGGTCTGTGATGGGGCTGAGAATTTGCACTTCTTATAAGTTCCCAGGTGATACTGATGCTGCCGGTCTCGGTACCACAATTTGAGAACCACTGCTCTAGGCTATTGAAGAAATCTCCCTCTACCCATGACATACCTGTCTAACCCCAGGTGATTGGTTTGGACTCTTCTCATCCTCACTTCAAGGACACTGTTGTTGCTTGAGGTATGGCCTTTTTTCTCCAAAAGTGTGTTAAGCTCTTCTGTTCACTCAGAAGCTAAGAACCATCCTCAGATAAACTGTCCTTTCATACTGAGGGATTCTCCAGCCGTTGTGCTTGGCTGAATAGCCATGTTTGTCCACATCATTCCAGAGCAAGTTTTTTTTTCGCTTATCCCTGAGACAGTGAAAGATGTGCTTCATAATGGACAGCACCATGGAGGTTAAAGTTCACTGACAGGGACTATTCATGAGGCAGGATGTGTCTGAGCTCCACTTATCTGCCAACACATGTGGCCAGAGATGGAGAAACTGACAGGCAGTAGAATGAAACCCGGGCACCTGAGGAAATCCAGGCCAAATCCCTTCCCATAAAACAAAGTGGAAGATAAGTGAAAACAGTTGAAACCTGAAAGCAGATGGCTGAGTTTCTCCGGATTGGCCTGTAAAGGCAGACCTTCGTGACAGTATTTATGAGTTGGGAGAAACCCAACAAGGTGTTGCTGCAAATGCCAGGCAATCACAGAGCGGTGATTTTGCTATATGACCACATCCCATGATGACTGCAGCTTCGCTGGGATGGGGAGAGACAGCTGGCGTGCACGCGTGCATGCGTGTGTGTGTGTGTATGGGTGTGTGTGCATAGACTGCTATGAGCAAGACCTACTTGGTGGATAGGGGAAATGGGCTGCCCAGGGAGATCCCTGAAGGACTCAAGCAGGGGTAAGCTGACCATTTGGTCAGAGGGACTCTCTATGGGTGGTGGGGAGTCAGGGTTTGGGGATTTGAGCTACTAGCTTTAACGTCGTCCTTAAAGAGCTGCCCCCAAACAAAACTGGATCCAAAGAGACACTGAATGAATCAGGCATCTGCTTGTTTGGACATCTCTGTACCAGGCTGTCCCATTATTCTATGAGGTCACACTGTTTGCAGTGCTGTATACATTTTAGCATCAGTAGCGAGAGCAATGCTGCCTTCTTTCTATAGGCATCAAGCTGTGATTAGTCGCTTTCACTGGCCAGCCAGTTATTGCTGATCTGTCCTTGCTTCTGGCCTGAACTATAAAATACCTTTGATAGATTAAAAAAAAAAGAACCCCTTAATATACAAAGGAGTAACTAACTCGATCTTGGATTACTCTTTTTTCTTAAAAAGAAAAACGTGGACTATTAAGAAATTTATTTTCAAAATCCAAAGTGCCCCTTCTAATTGCGGTTCTGAAACTATCCTGCAGACTGTGTGGTTGAGGGCAGGGGTGTGGCCCTTTTGTCTTTAGCTACGAGGAATATGTGCTTTCAGTTCAAAGTGGGTGAATCAAGCAGGAAGATTATCCACTGTCGTTTACACTGAGAGGACCCTTTGGATTTTCCTGGAGCTTGTCGGAATGCTATTTCTGAGAAAGTGCATTGTGATAGAGACAGACAGGAAGGGGGAGAGCAGAATCAGAATGAAAAACATGTAAAGGGAAAACAGATGTCTCCAAGTCACGTGCAGAACCCCTCCTTTGCAGTGTTCGGTAAACACTGCCAGTCTGGAGAGCCCGCTTCGGACGTGGACGGTTAACATAAACAAGAACATGCGGCCCTGGAGCCCCGCTGGGAGACAGCGCCGCACCTGCTGGTGGCCACCTGCCAAGCCTGAGTCCTCAGAGGGCGCTGTCTCCCATCATTCCTGGGGGCGGGAGCGGGGGAGCAAGCAGCGTGCCCCCCTGCCAGGAAAGAGGAGCCAAGGTCCCCTCACGTCGCAACTGGTCTCCACTGTGGTCCCCCTTGCCCTAGAATTTAGGGTCCTTGGGTGGGACCATGCTCACTGCTGGGGAGTGCTCCTCCCCTAGACCCTTTTTCTTGGCTTCCGCTATCAAAATTTACACCCCACTGTCCTGTCCCTTCGGTATCCTGCCTCCTGCAAAAGGACAGAAACCAATTTAATGAAACCAGCAGTGATTGTCAATCTAGAGTGGCGCTCCACGTGTGGTCGCCCCACCCCCAGCAGCAGCAGCAGCATCACCTGGGAACTTGTAGAAATGCAAATTCTCGGGGCTCACCCCAGACCTGCGAGTCAGAGACTCTGGGGGTGGTGCCCAGCACTTTGGGATTCAACAAGTGTTTCAGGTGATTGATAGAGTCTCTGGGTGACACAAATGCTTAAGCACTTGGCTACTAATTGAAAGATTGACCGTTGGAAACCCACCCAGAGGTGCCTCAGAAGAAAGGGCTGGCAATCTGCTTCTGAGAGGTCATAGCCTTGAGAACCCTGTGGAGTGTAGTTCTAGTCTGCATGCATGGTGTCTACTTGATGGCAACTGGTTTGGTTTTGGTTTTTCAGGTGATTCATGATGAAGTTGGAGAATCATTTTTAGGAGTGATATTTGCATTGGCACAGAGGTGATCATCTACAGACAGGGATGAGTTTCCTGTGGGAACTTGGGGCACTGTCGCAGATCAGTGGAGGAGGTAAAATTTAGGAAAGCATCTGGACCCCTTTTTAGCCTCCTAGGAGGCTCCCTGTTTTGCCCATGTATTATTCCTGCCCTGTGGCAAGAGTTAGCTGGAGCCAGCCTTGGGTATATGCTGCTGCTGCTGGTAACGGGGTCACTTATATCTTTGCAGGGTCCCCCAAGAAGCAGTTTGCACAGCTCACCCCACTGCCAATGCCCCTGCCCATCCTCATTCCTCCTTATTCTCTAACATGGTTTGGATGCATCCTCTCTTGGGGCTGTCTTCTTTGGACTCATTCTCACTTCTCCACACGCCCCAACACACACATACACACACACACACACACACACACACACACACACACACGTCAAGGACATAGAGGGCATCCTTGCATGTTTGTACTTTCTTCTCTCCTGGGAAATGAGCCCAAGAGAGGCAAGCAGCAGAGTTTCTTTGATGAAAACTCTGTAAAATATTGCTCACAGAGCTGCTTTCCACATGTTTGGGCTGTAGAATTTCCAGTTGCAGATTAAATAGCGCATGTGTCTACTTAAGTTAACTCCTCTGCGCCCCTATCCTCCAGTCAACTATGCGGTGTTACTGATTTCTCCCCTGCTCACTGCCTGGATGCTGATGGGTGATTTAACATGGCACATTTAGTGGAGTCTTTGGCTCAGGCCCCTCTAGCCCGTGATGATCTCCACCTCCTTGGGATTTGGGGTTTTAGTTTGACTTTTTGGTTACAAGAGCCAATCTTCTTTCAGGTCATCCCCTGTACTTTGGGTCTCAGTCTAAGAGTGACTGAAGGAGACTGACTCTACCTCTCCATTCTCCATCCCTCTCCTGGCAGGAGAACAACAGAATTGAATCCTGATCTTTCTAGAATGATCCATCAGGCTCACCAAAGTACAGCCATTAAAGTCAAGAAGGCTCTCTTCTTCTTTAGTTTGGCTCCCAAGATGGGAGCTGGGAAGAAAGCATGCTGCATTTCTTTTACTTTTTAATTTCATTGTGTTTTAGGTGAAAGTTTACGGTACAAATTAGTTTTTCATTAAAAAATTTATACACAAATTGCTTTGTGATATTGCTTGCAATCGCCACAATGTGTCAGCACTCTCTCCCTTTCCCTTTCCACCCTGGGTTCTGCATGTCCATTCGTCCAGTTTTCCTGTCCCTTCCTGCCTCCTTGTCTTTGCTTTTGGGCAGGTGTTGCCCGTTTTGTCTCGTACACTTGATTGAACTAAGAAGCACGTTCCTCACTTGTATTGTTGTTTGTTTTTATAGGCCTGTCTAATCTTTGGATGAAAGGCGGACTTTGGGAGTGGCTTCAGTTCTGAATTAGCAGGGTGTCCAGGGGCCATAGTCTCGGGGGGTCCTCCAGTCTCTGTCAGACCAGTAAGTCTGGTCTTTTTTTGTGAATTTGAATTTTGCGCTACGTTTTTCTCCCGCCCTATCTGGGACCCTCTATTGTGATTCCTGTCAGAGTGGTCAGTGATGGTAGCCAGGCACCATATAGTTCTTCTGGGCTCAGGCTGGTGGAGGCTGTGGTTCATATGGGCCATTAGTCCTTTGGACTAATACTTTCCTTGTGTCTTTGGTTTTCTTCATTCTCCTTTGCTCCAAACGTGATGGGACCAATAGATGTATCTTAGATGGCCGTTCACAAGCTTTTAAGACCCCAGACCTACTCATCAAAGTAGGATGTAAAACATTTTCTTTATGAATTATGTCATGTCCATTGACCTAGATGTCCCTCAAGACCATGGTCCCCAGCCCTCAGCCCCAGTAACTCTGTCCCTCAAAGTGTTTGGATGTGTTTAGGAAGCTTCTGTGACTGCCTTGGTCAAGTTGTACTGCCTTCCACTATATTGTGTGTTGTCTTTCCCTTCACCAAAGTTAACACTTGTCTACTATCTAGTTAGTGATTTCTCTTCCTTACCTCTCCCCTCTCTTGTAACCATCAAAGATTGTTTTTTTCTGAGTGTAAACCTTTTCTTGGGTTTTTATAATAGTGGTCTCATGCAATATTTGTCCTTTTGTGGTTGACTTATTTCACTCAGCATAATGCCCTCCAGATTCATCCATGTTGTGAGTTGTTTCACAGATTCATCATTGTTCTTTATTGTTGAATAGTGTTCCATTGTGTGTATGTACCATAATTTGTTTATCCGTTCATCTGTTGATGGGCACTTAGGTTGTTTCCATCTTTTTACTATTGTGAATAATGCTGCAAAGAACATGGGTGTGCATATGTCTATTCGTATGATGGCTCTATGATATATTCCTAGGAGTGGGATTGCTAGATCGTATGGTATTTCTATTTGTAGCTTTTTAAGGAGGTGCCATATTGTTTTCCATAGTGGTTGTACCATTTTACATTCCCACTAGCAGTGAATAAGAGCTACAATCTTCCTGAAACCTCTCCAACATTTGTTATTTTCTATTTTTTTTGATTCATGCTAATAATGTCGGGATGAGATAGTATCTCCTTGTAGTTTTGATTTGCATTTCTCTAATGGCTAATGATCACGAGTATTTCCTCATGTGTCTGTTAGCTGCCTGAGTGTCTTCTTTGGTGAAGTGTCTGTTCATATCTTTGCCCATTTTTTAATTGGATTATTTGTCTTTTTGTTTTTGAGGTGTTGAAGTATTCTATAGACTGGAGATTGGACCCTTGTTGGATATGTTGTAGTCTGCATTTCTTTTTTGATGATAAAGGATTGAGTTATTAAGAACTTCAACTTCTCCCCTCCTATGTTATGATTACCTTTTGCAATTTGTCTTAACTCTTCAATAAAGAACTTCCTGGGTGGTGCAAAAGGTTTGTGTTCCCCTATTATCTGAAAGGTTGGTGGTTCAAACCTAGCCAGTAGCACCATAGAGGAAAGACCTGGAGATCTACTTCTGTAAAGATTACAGCCAAGAAAACCCTATGGACCAGTTCTACTCTGTAACACATGGGGTTGCCATGAGTTGGAATCGACTCAATGGCAATGTCTTTTTTTTTTAAATATACCTGCTCTGCATGATGTAGAGGTTTTAGGGAGACTGCCTCACCCCAATTCCTTGGTTATATCAGGAAGGGGCATCATAACTGTTGAATGGCTTCCAGCCCAGAGAAACAGGCATTGAGCCCCTCAAATGTTGGCCCACTGAGTCCCTGGGAGGAGTGAGGAAAGACCACAGGTGGGGAGGAGAGCTCTGGGGCTTCCCACTAAAGAGAGACCAATGCAGTGACCTTATATGTCATGGACATCTTGGTACTTAAGGGGACAATGAAAATCCAGGCAGAGCCAAAGAGGGAAGCCTCAAGAAGAGCTGGATTGGTGACTGGACCAGAGCCCTGGAGATGGCTTTGGGGAGCACAAGAGTTTGTGTGAACTTTGTGTTCCGTCATTTCATGGATTCTACTCCTCCCTGTCTTTCCGCTCACCTGTTTCCCCCTTGTCCACTCTGAATAGCTTCATTGGTTCCTCCAGAGCTACTTTTTGCCCTTCCTACTCTGCTCTGAGCCTTGGGAGGCTGACACATGTAAAACAAAGACCCACAGAGCTAAAACATACAAATCGAGGCAAGGGAATACACACCAGTGAATAAATCACTGAGTTGTTCTCAGAGGCGGGAATGTCAGGTTTGTTTTTTTTTTTTTTTTAAGACCTAGGAAGAGGGTTTCAGAGTAGTTATGCCAATTAAGAATCAAAAAGTAGCACTCTTGAAAGGATGGAAAGAATCCACAGGTCTGAGCTTGACAGGTTAAAACAAGTCCTGTTATTCATTGATCAGGAAAGAGCTCATAGTAAGAGTCCAGTAAGGATCTGACTTACCACAAGTTCACAGTGGTTTATCAATTTCAGCTGGTTAGAACCAGTTGTGATACAACATAAATCCAGTTAATTTTTTTTTTTACTGTGGTAAGTATACATACATGACAAAATATTGGCCACTCCAACATTTTTTACATGTACAATTCAGTGACATTAATTATGTTCGTCATGTTGTGCAGCCATCACCACCATCCATTTCTAAATTTTTCCATCACCCTTACCAGAAGTTCAGTGCCCCAGAAGCAATGACTCCTGTTTTCCCCTTCCCTCCCACTTCTGATAACCACGAATAATAAACTTTGGTCTGTATGCATTTGCCTAGTCTAGATATTTCCTAGAAGTGGGATCATACAATATTTGTCCTTTCCAGAAATTCCACAAATTCAGTTTTGATATCCCCTGGCAAAGTGCTGCTTTAGAAGGGAATTTTCCCTTTGCACTTAGATGGATTGCCCTCTGGCTCTGGTTTGACCAAGGGAGACTGTAGGTGACAGGCAGCAGGTGTAGGGTGAAGTTGAAGACTGATTCCCCCAGCGCCCTCCTTCTGGGTTGCTGGAGGTGGCTGTACCCCTCTGCCAACGCCGTAGCTCCTGCCAGGTGGCCCTCTCTATTCACCTACCTTCTCCTCAGGCCTAGGGGTGGTAACAGTTCCCTGCTGTTGCTAACTCTGGGGTATTTCATCATCCTTTGTTAATTTCCCTAAACTCTACTCCCAACTTTGAACATGGTCTGTTTTTCAAACCTTTCTCAAATTTCTTAGTATGAGTATGCTGATCTTTTCCTGCCAGGATCTTGATGGATACATCCCACACTGGCTGATTTTTTTTTTCTTCTGCCTCATAGCTTCCCCTTACTCATATTTTTTACTTCCTCATAACTTTAGCTTGCAGGTGGTCTATCAGGCCCTATTCTGTACCTTACAACTTTCAGCCTTTGTGCCTACCTACTGCTAAGAGCCTCCATCTCTTTGCATTTCCAGTTCAAATTGCTGAGCAAGTAGCAGATGGGCTCAGAGTATGTTCCTACATCTATGCCTGGTAAACCTATGAATTGGCTCCTTTCTTCAAGTACTCATGGTTCCATCTCCTGTGGCTAATTTTTATCGTTGTTAGCTGCTGTTTAGTTGGCCCCCGACTCATGGCGACCCCATGCACCAAGGGATCAGACCATTGTGATCTATAATGTTTTCATTGGCTGATTTTTCAAAAGCAGATCACGAGGACTTCCTTTCTAGTCTGTCTTACTCTGGAAGCTCCGCTGAAACCTGTTCAGCATCATAGCAACACACACCACAGAAAGTTGTGGCTGTGCTTGGGGTACTTGGCCAGGAATTGAACCTGGGTCTCCTGCATGGAAGACTAGAATTCTATCACAGAACTATTACTGCCTCCCTATGGCTAGGGAGGGAGGGAAATCACACGGTACAAAATGTGCAAGATAGGGGCTGGGGAGGAGTGCTCCCCTTAGATATGGCCGACACTGTAATTGATATATTACTTCTAATCCATTTATGTCTTCTTTCCCTGAGTACGTTGTAGGCTCTGGGGGTGGAGAAGGAGGCAGCCTTTCGTCATTGTCCTTGTAGCCACCAAGTGCCTTGCCCAGTTCTTCTCCCATGAGTGCTCAGTGAGTCTGGTGAGAGAGGGGCCCCTTCCAGGGACCTTCCCTCCCCTGAGGACCGGCAGGCATCTGGTTCAGTTACAAGGGAGGAGGACTGGCCTTGCAGACTTACCATTCACATTACCTTTTCAATTTCTGAAACGTTTCAGTCGTCTTCCCCAGCATTGGAGCCAATTTCTCCCCACTTCAAGGCGATTCTTTTCTTACTCAGCCCTGCAGTGGGGAGCAGGTGAGCTGACAGTGCCAGAGTGAGCTGGGGAGTTTGTCTTCCTTGCTGTGTCCAGGTGCCCTCATACTAGACACACTAGTGGAGTGGGGGCGGGGACAGTGATCAGAGTTTATGCTTCCTCTGTGCCAGCCTGGAGTCCTCTGCCAAAGGCTTTCTTCATGAGAAGAGGGGAAAAGGCTGAACTACTTAATTTCAGGCACTTGGCTGTCAGTTTACATGTGTTCTCTTGTTTAATCTTCCCCACATCCCCATGGTTTAGGGGTTCTTCTTCTCGTTTCACAGATGGGAAAACTGAGGCTCAGATAAATTAAGCTACTTTGCCCAAATTCAGTGGCACACCCAGGACTTGGACCCTCGTTTCTGTGATACTAAACCTTTGCTGTTTCCGCTCAGCCCAGTCATGTTTACAAACACCTGAGACATGAAAGACAGCATCCACTTGCTGGCCAATTTCCCTCTCTAGGGGTTACCAGCTGCCCCTGCCCCCTTTGCCCAGACACTGGACAGTTCAGAGCAACTTGAGGGAGGGACCTATCATAGGCATTTTTTTCCCCGTCTATACCCTGCAATGCTTAACACATCGTAGGCCCTCAATAAGTCCACAATAAATTGAATTGCAGAGGGATAGATGGGAAGTAGTTTTGAGGAGGTAATTTCTTTTAAAGGGGGCCAGGGTGGGGGAAAATTGCTATAAAATAGTTTACCCCGGCTATCGTCTTGACATTGTTTCTTACTTTCATCTCTTTGTCTGAAGCTTATATGAGTAGACACTTAATGGCCCCCATAAGTTAGAATCCAATCAAAGCGCTGCAAAACCTAGCCCTTTGATATCCTCTCTCTGCAGACTGTAATTTTGAGAATTGCTTTCTTGATTGACTATTGTGGATAGGTAAGAAGAGGCGGGTGCTCAGGTAGGGCGGCAGAAATGCTCCTGGAATTCCAATGGAGGTCTGCTTTGAATGCTTGGAACTTATTCATGAGAACTCCTTTACACAAAATCACACTTTCCTTGCAAATGAAAATATTTATATGGTGGTATTCACGCAATTTGAAAAAAAAAATTGCAGCTGGCAGTCCTTCCTGCTCCTCTGTGCTGGCATCTCCCGGTACTTTCTTTCCTCTCCCAATATTAATGAGAAAGAAATCAAACTTTTACAGGATTCACTTACCTCCTGACTTTCATCAGATAAATTTGTGACCTGAATATTCCCTTCTCCTCTTTCACTATTCACGAAGGATTGTTTGGGGCCGGGTTTGTGGATTTAAACATTTGTCTCGTTCAGGAAAGACAGATTTATTCCTTAGGAGTTGTGTGTAACTTATGACCTACATATTTCTTGCCCCTCCCTTACTTTCCCCATCCTTTTTTTCTGTTTTTAAATTTAGAGGGCATCATTTTTCCCTCCCTGGTTTGTTGTTAGTACAAAGTTAGGGAGTCTGGGCTTAAAATATTGATCTAGCTTCTCCCCCAGAGACCTGGGGCTCTGAGTTTTGCAGTTTGGTACGGCTGATTGAAAGTGGTCTGGGTTGAATTTGCTTAATAAGATGTTACCCTCCCCTCCTGGGTCAATTTTTATCCACTTTATCAAGTTACTTATTGATTATAGCTCTTGTCACATGCACATTAGTTTGCTGGGAAACTTAGGGATATGCTTCATTTCTTGCTTAAAGTAGGCTAGGAATGTTGTGAAGCCTAGTTCACCAGGGACCCCAGACTCCCCAGTATTTAAAGTGACTCCATTCCTTCTCAGGTAGTTGGCTGAGAATTGCAAAATGACTCTGGTGGTTAAGAGATTGGCTGTTAATCAAAAGGTTGGCAGTTTGAATCCACCAGCTGCTCTTTGGAAATCCTCTGGGGCAGTTCTACTCTGTCCTGTAAGGTCACAATGAGTCAGAATCGACTCACCGGCAACGAGTTTGCTTTGGTTTTGGTTGTCTTGAATAAGTGTTATGGATTGAATTGTGTCCCCTAAAAATATGTGTTGGAATTCTAACCCCTATACTTGGGGTGTAATCCCATTTGGGAATAGGGGTTTCTTTGTTATGTTAATGAGGCCATATCAGTGTAGGCTGGGTCCTAAAGATAATCCGTTTTGAGTTATAAAAAGAGCAGCACAGACACAGAGACAAGCAAGCACAAACAGGGAAAAGATAGATGCCATATGGAGACCAACAGTGAATCAAGGAACATGGGGGCTAGAGAAGCTGAGACAAGGATTTTTTCCAGAGAGGGGCTAGAGGATGCGCTTCCAAGGTGGCTCGCTCACATGGCAGGAGGCTTCAATTCTCACCATGCAGACCTTTCTATCAAGCTGTTTGAGTATCCTCACAATATGGCAGCTGGTGTCCCCCAGAGCACGGGATCTCAGAGATAGCAAAGCAGAGGCCACAATGTATTTTACAACCTAGCCCCAAAATTGGTGAAGAATATTGAACATACCATGGACTGCCAGAAGAACCAACAAATCTGTCTTGGAAGAAGTATGGCCAGAATGCTCCTTAAAAGTGAGGATGGCGACACTTCGTCTCATGTATTTTGGACACGTTATCAGGAGGGATCAGTCTCTGGAGGAGGACGTCATGCTTGGTAAAGTAGAGTGTTAGCGAAAAAGAGGAAGACCCTCAACGAGATGGATTGACACAGTGGCTGCAACAATGGGCTTAAGCATAACAACAATTGTGAAGATGGTGCAGGAATGGGCAGTGTTCCGTTCTGTTGTACACAGGGTCGCTATGAGTCGTAACTGACTTGATGGCACCTAACAACAACAGCCTCAACGTCTCACATCATCACTTCTGCCATATTCCATTGGTTACTATCTTAGTTATCTAGTGCTGCTATAACAGAAATACCACAAGTGGATGGCTTTAACAAAGAGAAATTTATTCCCTCACAGTAAAGTAGGCCGAAAGTCTAAATTCAGGGTGCCAGCTCCAGGGGAAGGCTTTCACTCTCTCTTGGCTCTGGAGGAATGTCCTTCTCATCAATCTTCCCCTGTACTAGGAACTTCTCTGCGCAGGAACCCCAGGTCCAAAGGATGCGCTCTGCTCCCAGCATTGTTTACTTGGTGGTATGAAGTCCCCCGCCCCTCTGCTCACTTCTCTTTTATGTCCCAAAAGAACTCAGCTCAAGACACAATCCAATCTTGTAGACTGAGTCTTGCCCCAACAATACAACTGCTGCAATCCCCCCTCATTAACATCATAGAGACAGGATTTTCAACACATAGGAAAATCACATCAGATGACAAAGTGGTGGATAATCATACAATACCATGAATCATGGCCCAGCCAAACTGATACACACATTTTTGGGGGGACACAATTCGATCCATGACAGTTACATGGACCAACTCTAACACAGTGTGGGAGGGGATGGGATACGCAGCCTTTGGGAGGTGACTTGCTCCTCTTGGTCTCAGTTTCCTCATCTATAGAACGAGGGAGCTGGAGCAGAAAGTTCCTTCAGGTGTCAACGTTCTCTGCATGACCCTACTGGTCCCACCTCACGGAAGGCAGCAGAGTGCAATGAAAGAGCCCTGGATTTGCAGGCAGAAAAATCTTGTTTGGTTCTGTCAACTACTAGATATGTGACCTTGGGTAAGTCATTTAATTTCTTAGGACTTCAGTTCTCTCATCTATAAAATGGAAAACTAATATGTGCTCTGTATGATTGCTGTGAATGTTACACACTATATGAAAGCTCTTAGCATGTGACAGGCACATGATAGGTGCTTGATAAACATTGGCACAGAATTTCATAGTGCTGCCAAGGTAAACACAGGAGAAGATGTGGCAGTCTACTCCCGTAACGATTACAGCCTAGGAAACCTTATGGGACAGTTCTACTTTGTCCTATAGGGTGGCTATGAGTTAGAAATGACTCCATGGCAATGGGTTTGGTTTTGGTTTTGTCAAGATAAAATGAGATGATAATACAAAAGGGCCTTATGAAAAGTTAAAGCTGGTTTCAAATGCAAGTTACTACTTTATTTATGGGTTTATGGAATGAAATACAGAACAGTGGGGAAAATCATCTAAGGCTGGGTATGCAGAAAGAAAAAAAATTTGATTAAACCGATGGCAAGTCCTAAACTAGAATAACCCACTTTAATTTGCCAAACTCGAAACTGAATTGAAATAAAAACAAAAACATTGTATTTGTTTTTTGTTGTTTTCTGGGTCCCTGGCACTTTTTGAATACCAAACCCAAACCCATAGCCGTCTAATTGACTCTGACTCATAGTGACCCTATAGGACAGAGTAGAACTGCCCCATAGGGTTACCATCGCTGTAATCTTTATGGAAGCAGACTGCCACATCTTTCTCCAGTGGAGCTGCTGGTGGGTTCGAACCTCTGACCTTTTAGTTAGCAGCTGAATGCTTAACCACTGTGCCAACCAGAGCTCTATTTAGGGAACGTCTAGCCTTTAGAGTCCCATTTCCCCAAGGCAGATGCTTGAAAATTCACTTTTCCTATTTCCTTGGCAGTCAGGGCACAGGCAAATGACCTTGGTTCCACTCATCAAAGGCCACAAAGATAGACTTTGGCTCTGAAGAAAGCAGTAGAGTACAGGCTCAGTGTGGATTTCATCTGACAGGTGAAGGTGGCAGTAAGGTATCTGGTTTCTGAAGGTGGTGGTGGCTGCAGGTCAAACGTGTAGAGTGGAAATGGGTGGCATCAGTCTTGTCAGTAGTTGCTGTTGCGGAAAAGTTCAGTCTACGGCAACAATGCATGCACACAGGGCTTGGTGGCAGCAGTGTGGTGGTCATGGGCTTCGTTTTTTCGCCAGGCAAGTCTTGGGTCATGGTGCATGGTGCTAAATGTCATTTCTGAAAGCTTAGCCTAGACCTGTCTCTCCAGCCTTCTCAAAGATCCCATGAGCTTCCTTTTAATAAACTCCTTTTCTCCTTAATCAACCAGAGGCAGCTTCTGTTGCTTGCACTAAGGACCCTGACGGATCCATGCTCTAATGACCTGTATGGATCCTCATCTCCATAGCTTGCCTCTCTCCATGGCTTGGATCACTTGACCCAACCTGCAGGTGCTGGAACCAACTGTGTCCTTAGAAAATTTATCTAGCTCAGGTAATTCATCATCAAATCAGTCATTCTTCCAGCAAGTGCCACTCTGACCACATGCTCTACTTCTAGTAACTTGATATCTGTCTCTTATATAATCAAGTCTCCATCCTGTACTCCAGCTCCATAATTGGTTCTAATTCTTCATCCCTGAATCTCTCTCTTATAACCTGGGTGGGATTTACTAGGGAGTAGATTTGAAATTAATACAATTATAACTCAACCCCAAACTGGGCCTCATGTGCTCTAGCCTTGGCAGAGAATTGCACTCTGAGGAGCACAGTCCAGCAACCAGAAGCAATTAAATTAAATTAAAACTTTACTGATATCTCTGGGAAGAATGTCAAGGGAAGTAAGTGTATTTTTATCGCATAGTAAGACTTGTTAAGCTTTTCCCATCTCTGGTATTCTTTGTGTCTTTTATCTCCTGCTCTAGCAAACTTCTCTTTCCTCCACTGCAGTTCCAAACCAAGAATTTCTCCCATCATCCTGCTTTTGTGGGTTCTTTATTTTCTTCCTCTTCCCCCTGTCCTTTTGCCTCTGTTGTTTCTATGGCAATTTCTGATACGTATATCCCATTTTTGCATCTCTAGTTCTATCTCTCTCTCTTCCCATTTCCCCAGAAACTGAGCTGGCAAAGACAGAATTCTCTTTAAAAAGGGTGGGGGTGGGCACTCACACATTTCCAAAAACAAACACCCCCCCCCAAACAAAACAAAACCCACAAAAAACCCAAACCCGTTGCCATCAAGTTGATTCTGATTCATGGTTACAGAGTACAACTGTGCTCCATAGAGTTTTCTTGGCTGTAATCTTTATGGAAGCAGATTGCCAGGGCTTTTTTTCCCTGGCGCCACTGGGAGGTTCGAACCACCAACCTTTAGTTAGTAGTCAAGCACAAACCGTTTGCACCACCCAGGGACCACTCACACGTTACTCATTTTTATTTCCATAATTTGAGAAAGAGTTGTTAATAATCAGAGCTGCTCAACAATGGAATGGACTATTTTGCCAGGTAGGAATTCTCCTGTCATTGGGATAATTCACACAAAGGCTGGATGATCAATACTCAGAGATATTGGGAAGTGGATCTGGTTTTGGATGACATTGGATCAGATGATTTATAAGCTCCCACAATGTCTTAGAGTCTAGGTTCAGATTTATGTCCCCATTTTAAACTCTGCCATTCTATTGGGGTTAAATGATGCTAGCTCTTTCCCTGTTTAGGAATCTCTATGGCAGTGGTGAGGAGTCTTGGCCCTGCACTTGATCTAACTCTTGTCTTGGTTTTAATTTCTTTGAGGCAAGTTGTCTAAATTGTATTTTGGCACCTTCACCCTTCCTGCTACAATCAGGAAGCACAGTCATGTGTACTCTGAAACGGCCAGATTCTCCATTAATGGGAAATTCCACAATTCAGCCATGTACCAAGCCCTAGCTTGATGACCATTCATTTTGCTCTGAGACAGCATTTTCCTGGGAATGAGTAGACACTGGCAGATGTTGGAGTGGCGGAGGCAGCAGCCAAGACTGTGAGTTTCCTGGGTGAGGGATTGAGGGGCAGGATGGCAGGAGGAGAACAGCATGATGGGAGGAGAAAAGAACGTGCTTTGGTGTCAGATGGGCCTGATCTACGGCAGCTGCTCACGCATGAGGACTATCAGTCAGGACTCTTGGGTTGCAAGAATTCAAACTGGGTTTAAAAAAAAAAAAAAGACAGGGAGATTTATTGGCTTCTATCGTAGTTATCTAGTGCTGCTATAACAGAAATACCACAAGTGGGCGGCTTTAACAAACAAATTTATTTTCTCACAGGAGACTAGAAGTACGAATTCAGGGTGCCTGCTCTAGGGGAAGGCTTCCTCTCTCTGTCTGCTCTGGAGGAAGGTCCCTGTCTCTTCTGAGTTTCTGCTCCTGGGCAATTTTCAAGTGGCTTGGCATCGCTCTTCCCCGTCTCTGCTTCTTTCACTTGCTAGTTTAATCTCTTTTATATCTCAAAAGAAGTTGATTCAAGACACACACCCTACACTAATCCTGTCCATTAACATAGCAAAGACAACCCATTCTCTAAAAGGGATTATAGCCACAGGCAAGGATGGATTACTCAATAAGCAAGGTCCAAGTGGGCTTAATTGTGCTTACTTAACTAATCTGTAGTGCACAATTTCACGTGGTTTCCACCACATCTTTGCCTGTGTGTACCTTGCGTACTGTAAGCCTGTGCATACTGTGCTTACTGGTTAATCCGCCCCTGCACAATAGAGATTAGGAATTACAACACATATTTTTGGGGGACACAATTCAACCCAGAACAGCTCCCATCACGGAGAAGTCCAGCCACAGCTGTATCCAAGGGCTCAGGTGAGTTTGTGAGGACTTGCCTCTCTCAGTCTCTTTCTCTGTTCCTCCACCCCTTAGCTCCTCCTCCTTCTATCTTACTTTATTTTCAACACCAGTGGAAAGAAGCCCACTTTCTGAGTATTCTCAACCAAATTCTCAGAATTGAATCTCTTTGGCCTAGACTGGAATGTGCGTTTGTCCCTGAATCAATCTTGGAGGCCAGGGAATAGTATATGCTGATTGATCCAGAGAGTGTTTTCCCAAAGGGACATCAAGGTTTTGTTACCAAAAGCAGGGCTGTGGGTACTGGACTGGCAACAAAACTCATGTCCTCTACCATGTAACCCTAGCAATTACATGGTTTCTCTGAGTCCTGTTTCTACTTCATAGAGCTGTTGTGAAGACCACAAATGATAAATGCGTTGTACCTGTCATGTAGCAGGCCTTCAGTAATTAGTAGCAATTCTTATTGTTAGGTCCAGAGAACCAGTGGATGAGAGGGAGAATTTTACCCACTAGGAAGATATGTGTGTGTGTGTGTACATATATGTGCACATACATGCTTGTGTGAGTACACATGCGTTCTGTGTCAGCTATCAGGGAGGCTAGTAAGACTTGGTCCCTCGCATCACAACCTTTCTCTCCTTTTCCTTCTCTTTTTGTTCACTGATTCACTATTTTTCCATCTTTCCTTCCCTACCTTTTCTTCCCTCTCTCTCTCCCCTTCTCTCCCTCCTTTTCTTTTCACTGAAGATATATATACGCAGTATTTTCTTATTTGTGATATGGATTGAATTTATTTGTATAATTTTTACATCCTGACTTAAAAAATGATTTTAGATATCTCATCAAAATACATGCCACAGAATAATATAAATAGCTGAGCAAAATTGGAATGGAGGGGATAAATAAAGAGAAACAAAGTCAAATTAGAAAACAAAATGTATGCCGCCATATCTTTTATGATTGCTACAGGTGGGCTCTACTTACTGGAAATCAAGTTTTATATTCTCTAGTTTTAATTTAAAAACCAAGTAACTTGAAAATTTACTATTTTCTCCAAAACAAACCAAGCAAGAAAGTTAGTTAGATATGACTCTGTGTGTGTGGCCCTTGATCTTGTCCTTGGGGTGGTGGCTCTTGATAGTAAAAACGCTCCCACCCTGGTTTATAGGGACCAGTGAGGGTGTTAAAGACAAATCAGGGTGGGAAGCTGCCAGGCTGCCAGGCAGGCAGGCAGGAGAACAGAAACAGCAAATCTCTCTTCTGAGGTCCATACAGCTTTAGAGAGGAAAGAGATCGTTAAGATGGAGATACTGTGTTTTGGAATGCAAGTGTAAATAAAGATGAAGTGGAAAATCTGCCTTATTAAAACCTGGCTCTACAAAGAATCAGACTGGCGGGTTTGCCTTGATGTTGGGACCATTTGCAGCTACCAGGCTGGCTATTTTCTGGCTGATACTTTTTGGGAATGTCATTCTTCCTTAGGGACTCCCTGAGTGGCACAGTTGGTTAAACTCTAGACTACTAACTGGAAGGCTGGTGGTTCGAACCCACCTAGAGACACTTTGGAATAAAGACGTGGCAATCGACTTCTGAAAGGTCACAGCCTTGAAAAACCTATGGAGCACAGCTCTATTCTGCACACACGGGTTCACCACGAGTCAGAATCGACTCGACAGCAACTGGTTAACTGGTTATTGTTGGTCAGAAAGGTGGGTCTGTGTTTGAGCAGTTAATGGGATGTGGCCATCTGCACAACTCCGCATACAGCAACTTATTAATTCTTTAATATCACCTACAAACACGACTGCATGCCATTTCTTGTTTGAAGGGCACCAGGCCATACTTGGGAAGCAAGGAGAAGGAAGGGGCATTAAGGCAGAGCTGAGGGCTTCTGCCTTCATGCATTAAGTGGGGGAGGGCAGAGAACCAACACTGGAAAGCTGTTGAGCTTGAGATGTGAAATGGTTTCAGGGGAGAGGTAATACATAGATAGGGAGTTGGGGTATCGTACAGTCATAAAGTTCTAGGATTGTAAGGGACATTGGCCTGACTCTAGAGATGGTACTGGAGCTAATGAGAGTACATGAGAATACAGGGAGTCCCTGAGTTACTATGAGGTTCCTTTCCGACGACTCCTTAGTAAGTTGGTTCTGACATAAGTATCCCATTTCTTTTTTTTTTTTAGTTTTCTTTTATTATCTGGAACTTTATAAATCATAACATTGAACATCTACGAGTGAACATCTGAGAATGATAACATCAACAAATTACATGCCGCAAGATTGTATGTAGTACATATTATTAACAATAAGATGTACGAAGAGCAAAAACAAAAACAGTTGTAAGTGCGATTCATCGTAACTTGAATATGTCGTAAGTCAGGGCTACCTGTATATGCATTTTATCTACTCTAATGGCATCACAGGAGCACCTGGGAGGCACAAACAGTTAAAGCACTCAGGTGTTAACTGAAAGGTTGGTGGTTCGAGTTCATCCACGTCGGTAGAACGTCCTGATAATCTACTTCCCAAAAATCAGCCATTGAAAACTCTATGGAGCACAGTTTTACTCTGATACATGGGATCGCTGTGAGTCAAAATAGACTTGATGACAACTGATTTGTTTGTTTTTGTCTAATGGCATCACAGAGGAATGAAAGGAGGATCAATCTCCAAACTAACCTGGCCCCTTACCCCCTGCCCCCTGACTCCAGGGGATCTTCTGAGAGCTTTGCCCTCCTCCTCTGTAAGTGGGGGCACTAATCCTTGCCTCATATCCTTCCTGAGCCCGTTGAGGGGATTCCTCATTCAGAAAATGTTTACTGAGCTCTGGCTACACATTCAGACAAGGGTCCGACACTGTGGGGAATAGAGAACAAGGTGAGTTCTCAGCCCTGATCCTCAAAGAACTAACAGATGTGAAAGGACTTTAAAGGGCCAATAGGGGTATTTGGGGATGAGTTATGCAACCTGGTGTGCGTCGGCCGCTGGGGCCAGGCCTCGGGTCAGTCCTACCTCTGCCCCTCACTGACAGGGGCTGGGGACCACCTCTCTAGGCCCCACCTACATAACAACGGGGTAGGAGTAGTTGCGTTAGGGGTTCTGTTCCAGGTCTGGCCGACAGGAATCTCCTGACCACTCAAATCCTTTGCTTGTGAGGCCCAGGGTAGGAACAAAAGTGAATGCCCAGGAGGTGCTAGGTGGTCACCTATGGCCAAGCCAGATCATCTCTCCCCACCCCAAACAAACAGTTCTTCTAAGTTGGAACCACACAAAAGCAGCTAGACTGTTCTGACCACGACGTCGTGTGTCTGTGTCTTGCTTTCCTAGAACTGCCGTAACAAAATACTACAAACTGGGTGGCTTCCAAGAATTGCGAGGATGGTGTAGGACAGGGCAATGTTTCTTCTGTTGTACATAGGGTTGCTATGAGTCGGAACCGACTCGATGGTACCTAACAACAACAACAACACAACAACAGAAATTGATTGTCTCACAGTTCTGGAGGCTAGAAGTTCCAATCAAGGTGTTGGTCATGTTAACTCCTTCTGAGGCTTTGAGGGAGAATCTGTTCCATGCCTCTCTCCTAGCTTCTGGTGGCTCCAGGCAGGTGTTCCTCACCTTGCAGATGAAGCCTCACATAGCATCCTTTCTCTGTCTGTCTCTGTGTATCATCTCCTCTTTTATAAGGACACCAGTCATTTTGGATTAGGATCCACCCTACTCCAGTATGACCTCATGTTAACCTAACTGATACCATCTTCCAAGAGCCTATTTCCAAACAGGGTCCCACTCACAGGTACAGGGGCTAAAGCTTCAATATATCTTTTGGGGACGCAATCCAGTCCATAACAGCCTGAGAGGGTGCTGGGTCTGTGGGCCTGTCCTGATGGGTGAGGGGTGTGAGGCCTTTAACACCTGCGAGATCTATGTCCCAAGAATCACCAAATTAAAAAATACCATTATAGCCTAAAATCCCCCCATAAAATGCAGAAGTACGGGGGCTGGTGTCATGGGGGCAGGTAGGAAGGAGGGCTCATTTCAGCAGCCAGTGTCCAGTGGGTGCCTCTGCCCTCTGCAAAGACACTGCCTTTGTTATTTTTCTCCCTAGAGGTCCGATCAAGGCCGCTTAAGACTTGCAGAACCGTTCGATGGCCAAATATTACTGCTTTTCTCTTAGTTAGACTTCTGGGGCCGTCACTCTCAGCTGTCGTGCGGAGGCTTGTATAGCAGGAGTGTCCCGCTAACTCCATGGGCCTTCTCCAAAAGCCATCTCAGTGAATAGTAAAGTCCATTCCTGAAGGTGGAACCCACCTTGCCATTTATCCACAAGCCAGAGGCAAATTCCTACACCTTGCCTTCTGACAGCTTTTGCAGTCTGGTGAAAACATAATCTCCCCACACTTCCCCATTTTAAGACAGTGTAAAGAAAAACAGGTGCCCACTGGTCTACTCACATCCCCTATAAAACGGCTGGAGTCTCTGTTTTTTTGTGGGGAAACAGCAGAGGGGTTTGGACTAATTAGTTCCCTTCCAGGAATCTGATTGTGGGAGTTTGAGCGAGTGTGGGAAAGAGAAATCAACCGCCAGACGGGACTGACACCAACCAGGGCTGTTTGAGAGTCGAATAGGCTGCCTGGATGGGGAGCGAGCTTCCTGTCTCGGGCAGTGTTCAAGCGGAGGCTGGGAGGCCACTTTGGGGAGGATAGTGCACAAAGGTTTTCATGAACTCGGCAGAGGTTGGAGGGGAGAGGACCTCTGAGGTTTACAGTGACTCTGAGGTTGCCTTACAAAGCTGACATACAGGAGAACCAGTGACCGTCAAGTCGATTCCGACTCATGGTGACCCCGTGTGTGTCAGAGAAGGACTGTGCTCCATCTCCAGGCCTTTCTTCTGAGGCACTTCTGGGTGGCCTTGAACATCCAACTTTTGGTTAGCAGCTGAGCATGTTAACCATTTGCACCATCTAGGGACTCCAAAATCCAGGAAAGAGAGAACGGCTTTTCCTTCAAGACCCTACTCTCATTGCAAGCCAGAAACCAAGATTTTGACTCTTTTAAGTGACTACTTTTTCATTTTACTCTACTCTTAATGAGTTACTTCTTTTTCATCTGCTAGAACCCAGAAGAAGCCTGGTGAGAGCTGTGCCAGTGTGCGGGCCTCAGCCTGGACCACTGAGAGAGCAGAAGGGTGGGTCAGGTCTGTCTGGTTACAAATGCTGGGGAAGCCTGAAATGTAAGGAAGCCTGAAACGTAAGTAACCCTGGAAGATGCCAATTTGAACCAGGAGCTGAGCCGAATTCAGCATTTAACAGGAAGCGTCTAGTCACCATTACAAAGGTAGAAGAGTAGAGATGCAGGTCTTTGTTTCTGCTTTTAAAATCAGGGCTGAAGGAGGGCCTATGGCTCTTAAGGGCCATGTTAGTTAACTTCATGTGTCTCTTTGAGAGCAGGAATCAGTGTTCGTATTTCTCTCTCCTAGGCTTGAGCAGAGCTAAACGTTATCTTCTGACCCAAAACTTATGAGCACTCATTATGCACCGCGCATTGTATGAACTTGATGTTTATTTCCTCATTAATCCTCTACCCTTTAACACCGGTGAGACCTATGTCCCAAGAATCACCAAATTAAAAAATACCACTATAGCCTAAAATCCCCCCATAAAATGCCGTGAAGCATGACCAAAAATTCAAGTTAGCACTGAAGGCCTTTAATGAGAGTTTCTGTGAATGTGACTATATATCAATAAAACAAAACAAAAACAGTTGCTGTCGAGTCTATTCTGACGCATGGCGACACCATTTGTGCAGAGTAGAACTGTGCTCCATATGACCTATCAGAAGCAAATCACCAGGCCTTTCTTCTGAGGTGCCTGAGGGAGAGGATTTGAACTGCCAACCTTTCAGTTAGTAGAGAAGTGCTAAACCATTTGCGCCAACCAGGGACTATACTCCAAAACCAAACCCATTGCCATTGAGTCGATTCTAACTCATAGTGACCCTATAGGACAGAGTAGAACTGCCCCATAGGGTTTCCAAGGCTGTAAATCTTTACAGCAGCAGACTGTACATCTTTCTTCCACTGAGTGGCTTATGGGTTCCAACAGCCAACCTATGGGTTAGCAGCCGAGTGCTTAACCACTATGCCACCTGAGCTCCCAGGGACTGCAGGGGGACAGTAAACTTCCAAGTAGATTCTGAGGCTGAGCTGATGGCTCTGTCCGATCCTTGGCTCTGTGCCTTTTCTTTTGCTGCTTAAGGAATCTTCACAGATTATCTTGATTCTGCGGTGACTCAAGGCTATGCCAGTTAGCTGCTTCCTAGCCTGGATATTCTGCCTAATTGTCTACTGAACTTAAAACCAAGATGTAAGTAGTGAGTTTATTCTTATTCCTCTCTCTGAGTCAGGAAGGGGATATGGGGCTGCCTTTTCAGGCCCAGAGTAGAGAAAGATTTCTCTCTATTTTCCAGACATGGCTAAGTGGATGTGGTTCACGTTCTCTCCTCCTCTCTAGCCCTGACCTTCACCCTCTCTCTTTGACTGTGTCTTCCAAGGGCACTGAAGATCTGGCTTCCTACACAACCTGCCCTCTCCCTTGCTTGCGGTCATCAGGGCCATCCAGGCCTCCCAAGCATTTAACCTTGGGGTCACCTTTGACTGTTTCCTCTCTTGATCTGCCTGCTCTCAGAATGGGTTGGCAATTCCATCTCTGGGATCTGACCTTCCTGAGCCATTGATACAGCCAAGCCTCCCGCAGAGTCCAGGCTCTGATCGCCTCACATGCTGAGTTCTGCAGTAGCCTCTTTCCTGGCGGGCATTTCCGCCTGCAGCCTCTCCCCTCCTGGAACATTCTACACCCAACAGCTAGGCTAATTTTCTCAGAATGCTATTTTGATTTTGTCACTCGTCTGTTCAGAAATCTGCAGGAGCTCCCATTTGCCTTCCACCTTTAATATAAACTCCTCAGCATGTGTTTCAAGACCTTTGCAAACTCATATTTAACTACCCTCATCTTCTGCAACCTCCGCTTCTCATCTTCACTCTGGCCTGACATAACCCACACAGATGGCTTGCTTTGGGGCATAGCTCTGCCCTTGCCCCTCAGAGTCAGGACTTTTCCTATTAAAACACAACAAAGAGGTATAAGCAGGGACTCACCAGGCTTGTTTAGCATTATACCCCTAGCACCTATACAATGCCCAATAAATATTTATCCAATGAATGAAAGTGAAAGACACACTTTTTCCTGAAGAGAACTAGTAGGGCTCATCAACACACAAATAAAAGACTTTGTGCTAAATGTTTAGGACACAGAATGAGTAAGCTCCTCCTTAAGGAACTCCCAGTGTAGTCTAAACCTAGAAACAAATACCACATTGCCTTGGTTATTAGACAGATTGTAAGATGCGATGTTAATTTAAAAACAGCTTTTGGGGATAAAAGAAACACTGCTACTTAACTATACACACTGTAAGTTGAGCCTTGATTTTTCAGCAACTTTGAAACATGAAAAAATATGCATCTTAGAATCAAGAAAATAGTGATTACAATACGAGGCTTTAGGTGCTGTAGCAGAGGGATGTATAAGATGCAACGGAAGGATGTTGCTTATTCTATATGAACCAGGAGCTGGGTCTTGTTTAGTTTTGCAGATAGACCAGGAAGGGAAGTAGATGTCAGCAGACTTTAAGGATTCACGTTTCTGACCCATCAAAGCTATGTAGTCTCCCAATCAAAATTCTAACAGACTTCTTTAAACAAATGGAAAAACCAATTCTCAGCTTTATATATGGAATGGCAAGAGGCCTCAAATAGCTAAAGCAGTGTTGAAAGAGGAGAACAAAGTAGGAGGACTAACATTTCCTAATTTTAAAACATAACTATACAGCTACAATAATCGAAAGAGCCTGGTACTGGTATAACAACAGACACATAGAACAATAGAATAGAATTGAGAGTCCAGAAATAAACACATACACATCTATGGTTAACTGATTTTTGACAAGGGTGCTAAGTCCATTTGATGGGGAAAGACGAGTCTCTTCAATAAATGGTGTTGGGAAGGTTGGATTTCCGCATGCAGAAAAATGAAACAGGACCCATGCCTCACACCATACACAAAAACAAATTCAAAATGGATTAAGGACCTAAATGTGCTAACTAAAACCATAAAATTCTTAGAATAAAATGAAGGGGCAATGCTGTCAGGCCTAACTTTTAACAATGGATTATCTGATATAATAGCAAAAGCGCGGACAGGAAAAGACAAACAAATGGGACCTCATAAAAATTAAAAAGTTCGTTCATCAAAAGACTATAAAAAAGTGAAAAGACAAGCTACTAACTGGGAGAATATGTTTGGAAACCATATATCCATTAAGAATCTAATAGTCAAAATGTATATAAAACTTCGACAACTTAACAACAAAAAGATAAATAACCCTGTCATAAAATGGGCATAGGACTTGAGTAGACATTTCACCAGAGAGGATATTCAAATGGCCACTAAACACAAGAAAAGATGCTCAGCGTCATTAGCCATCAGAGAGATGGGAATCAAAGGCACAATGAGATACCATTTTGTTCCCACTAGGATGGCTAAGATTAAAAAAAAACAAAAAAACAGAACAGGAAATAACAAATGTTGGTGAGGATATGGGGAAATTGGAACCCTTATCCATTGCTGGTGGGAATGCAAAATGGTACAGCCATTGTGGAAAACAGTGTGGTGGTGCCTCAAAAAACTAAAAATAGAACTACCATATGACTCAGCAATTCCACTCGTAGTACATACCCAAAAGACTTGAAAGCAGTGACTCAAAAAGAGATTTGTACACCAATGTTCATTGCAGCACTATTCACAATAGCCAAAAGGTGTAAACAACCCAAATGCCCATCAACAGATGAATAGATAAACAAAATATGGTACATACATACAATGGAATACTACTTAGCCAGTAGGAGAAATGGAATCTTGATACATGCTACGATATGGATGGAGCTTGAAGACATTATGCAGAGTGAATTAAGTCAATCACAAAGGGATAAATATTGTATGCAGTGGTGAACCAAGTGGATAGAGAAGTAGTGCGAAGTGTATTTAGACAAAGGGAGTAGACGAGCCTGGCTGCTTCCTGTT
>NW_004443977.1:10937429-10938826 GCF_000243295.1 Trichechus manatus latirostris
CTGATTCAAAATGGCCAATATCAGTCCATTTCAGCTTACTAATGCTTAGAATATTGATGTTTCTGCGTTCCATCTCATTTTTGACGATTTCCAATTTTCCTAGATTCATACTTCGTACATTCCACTTTCTGATTATTAATGGCTGTTTGCAGCTATTTCTTCTCATTTTGAGTCATGACATATCAGCAAATAAAGGTCCCAAAAGCTTGTCATTAAGGTCGACTCTACTTTGAGGAGGCAGCTCTTCCCCAGTCGTCCTTTGAGTACCTTCCAACCTGAGGGGCTCATCTTCTGGCACTATATCAGACAGTGTTCTGCTGCTATTCATAAGGTTTCCACAGGTGCAGGGGTTAGGATTCGAACACATATTTTGGGAGACACAATTCAATCCATAACAGAACATGAGCTCCTTGCTGGCAAGTAGCAGTTCTGCTTTTGGTTTTTGTACCATGTTAGTATGGTGGTTACACACTCAGCCTGGAGCAGTCTGCCTTGGTTTGAATCCTGGCCCCACACTTACCAGCTTGACCCCTTGGGCAAATCACTAATTCTTCCAGTGCCTCTATTTCCTCATCTGTGAAATGGGAATAATAATAGTGTCTACCTCGGAAGGTTACTGGGAGGATTAAATGATTCAGTGCATGTAAAGTGTTGAAAATAATGCCTGGCACATAGTAAGCTATTTCAGTGTCAGCTATTTATTATTATTATCATCATTATTATAATATTATTTATACCCTACAATGCTCAGTATAGAGTGTTGCATAAAGTTGGTACTCAGAAACCTCATTTTTCAGATTAGGAAACCAAGGCCCAGAGTGGTTAAGTACTTTGCCTAACGTGTTAACTAATGGGGGATGTCTTAGGCTGGGTTCTCTAGAGAAGCAAAACCAGTGAAGCGTGGCTTGTATATATATATAATTTGTATCAAGGAAATGGCCCAGGTAGTTGTAGAGGCTGCGAAGTCTCAAGTCCCTGGGTCTGGTGTCAGGCTGAGGCTTCTCCTGACTCACGTAGCTGCAAAGGCTGACAAACCCAAGATCGGCAGGTAAGACGGCAGCCTGTTTGCTTTAGTCCCAAGAACCTGAGGTCAGATGATGATGAGCTAAATGTGTGATCCAGAGCAGAGCAAAAACCAGCGAGCTGTGCCAGAAAGTCCATATATATAGGATGCAGACCACACCCCCAAGGAAATTCCCTTTCAACTGATAGGCTACTCATAGAAAATCTCATTATGGAGGTGATTACATTATATCAGATCTCAGAATGGAGCCGATTACATCATTACATAACTGCCAAACTACACCATAACTGCCAAACCACTGGAATCATGGCCCAGCCAAGATGACACATAATCTTAATCATCACAGTCCACCCCTTGTCAACTTGGCACCTGT
>NW_004443977.1:10939386-10941134 GCF_000243295.1 Trichechus manatus latirostris
ATTTCCTCTTGATAATCAGAATCAATCATACCAGCCAATATGGTAACTCTCTTCTTTGCCTGTTGATCCAGAGACATAAGGAGTCCAAAGTGGTGGGGTGGTATTCTTAACTTCTAGTTCAATGGAATCAGTGATGTGTCTCCAGGTGGGAGCATTCCTCCATTTGGAACTAAGACTTCTAGACCTACAAAGCATAGGGCCGCAGGGACAGGAAGTTAAAACTTTGCGAGTGGGTCACCAGGGGTAATCATGAGTGGTGCCATTCCCATTTCCACCCCTTGATTCCTGGACCCATGAATTCTGGCTATGGGAGAAACAGCACCACATATTGGATGCTGGTTTAGAGCACATACAACTTCCCAGATAACATTGCTCCAACCCTGCAAAGTATTGCCACCTAGTTGGCACCGTAATTGTGTCTTCAGAAGGCCCTTCTGTTGTTCTATCAAGCCAGCTGCTTCAAGATGATGGGGAACACGATAAGACCAGTGAATTCCATGAGCATGGTCTCATTGCAGAATTTCATTTGCTGTGACATAAGTCCCTGATCTGAGGTGATGTTGTGTGGGATACCATGATGGTGGATAAGGCATTCTCTAAGTCCATGGATGGTAGTTTTGGCAGAAGCGTTGCATGTAGAGAAGGCAAATCCATATCCAGAGTAAATGTCTATTCCAATGAGAACAAAATACTGCTTTTTCCATGATGGAAGCAGTCCAGTGTAATCAACTTGCCACCAGGTTGCTGGATAATCGCCTTGAGGAATGGTTGTAATATTGAGGACTCACGGTTGGTCTCTGCTGCTGGCAGATTGGGCATTCAGCAGTGGCTGTAGCCAAGCTGGCCTTGGTGAGTGAAGTTCCTGTTGCTGTGCCCATGCATAACCTCTGTCCCTGCCACAATGGCCACTTTGTTCATGAGCCCATTGGGCAATGGCTGGAGTGGCTGGAGAAAGAGGATGACTGTTTTCTATAGAACATGTCATCCTATTCACTTGATCGTTAAAATCCTCCTCTGCTGAGGTCACCCTTTGGCAAGCATTCACATGAGACACAAATATCTTTACTTCTTTAGCCCATTCATAGAGGTCTATCCACATACCTCTTTCCCATACCTCCTTGTCACCAATTTTCCAATTATGTTCCTTCCAAGTTCCTGAACATCCAGCGAAACCATTGGCCACAGCCCGTGAATCAGTATACAATCGCACATCTGGCCATTTCTGCTTCCAAGCAAAGTGAACAACCAAGTGTACTGCTCGAAGTTCTGCCAGTTGTGAGGATTTCCTTTCACCACTGTCCTTCAGGGAGGTCATAGAAATGGGCTATAGTGCTACTGCTGTCTACTTTTTTAGTGGTGCCTCCATATCGTGCAGAACCATCTGTATACCAGGCATGAATTTTCTCTTTCTCAGTCAACTGATCATAAGGAACTCCCCATGAGGCCATAGGTGCAGACTGGGAGATGGAAGATAATGTGACAGGAGTAGAGACTATGAGCATTTGAGCCACTTCCTCATGTAACTTCAGATCCTGCTCAGGCCCACTCTTGTATATACCATTTCCATTTAATGATGGAGTGCTGCTGTGCATGTCTGACTTTATGACTGTGGGTCAGACAACACCCAGTTCATGATGGGCAGCTCAGGCCACATGGTGACTTGGTGGCCCATGGTTAAGTGTTCAGTCTCTACTAAGGCCCAGTAACAAGCCAAAAGCTGTTTCTTAAAAAGAGAGTAGTTGTCTGTA
>NW_004443977.1:10942311-10943611 GCF_000243295.1 Trichechus manatus latirostris
AAAGATGATCAAGGTCTCTGCAGAGTAAATTATGATATAGGGCTGGAGAGTTGATATAGCCCTGAGATGGACAGTGAAGGTGTATTGCTGGCCTTGCCAGCTGAAGGCAAACTGCTTCTGGTGGTCCTTTGAAATATGTATGGAGAAAAAGTCATTAGCCAGATCAACAGCTGCATGCCATGTACTAGGAGATATATTAATTTGCTTAAGCAATGAAACCACTTCTGGTACAGCAGCTGCAATTGAAGTCACCACCTGGTTAAGTTTTCAATAATCCATTGTCATTCTCTAAGATCTATCTGTTTTTTCCACAGGCCAAATCAGCAAGCTGAAGGGGGATGTGGTGGAAATTATGACCCTGTATCCTTTAACTACTTGATGGTAGCAGTAATCTCTGCATTATGACCCTGCGTCCTTCAAGTACTTGATGGTGGCAGTAATCCTGCAATCCCTCTAGGAATGTGGTATTGTTTTTGGTTTACTATTTTCCTAGGTAGGGGCAGTTCTAATGGCTTCCACTTGGCTTTCCCTGTCCTAATAGCCCTTACTCCACTTGTCAGGGATCCACTATGGGGATTCTTCCAGTTGATGAGTATATCTATTCCGATTATGCATTTTGGAACTGGGGAAATCACTACAGAATGGGTTCAGGGACACACTGGCCTCACTGTGAGACGAGCCTGAGCGGAGGCTCCCCACACCCCCATCTGACTAGTGGGCCACAGTGATGTTTTGAGTCTCCTGGAATTAGTGTCAGTTCAGAGCCAGTATCCAGTAATTCCCAAAAAGTCTGATTATTTCCTTTTCCCCAGTGAACAGTCACTCTCATAAAAGGCAGTATATCCCTTTGGGAAAGTCTGGGAGAAAGATTAACATTATAAATTTTTGGCAGTGTAATAGGGTCCTTCCTCTAGGGGACATTGCCTCCCATTCATTCAAGGGGTTGTGCGTCTGTAAACTTGATCAAGTCTGGGAATTAATTGAGGGGCCGTGACTCTCTGTTCTGGTGATTTAAGTTAGACTGCCATTCACTTGACCTAGAATTGTGCTTGTACAAATCAAATAAATATTTAGTAGATTTCCCATCTATTTCACTCCTAGGGACACCATGACTAAGTAGCCAATGTCATAAGTCCATACTAGTCAGACTATTCTAGTTACTGCTTTGACTTTGTGGTCCATTATGGTAATCATGTCTACCTTATTTTTGTCTATTGCGTGCCATCACTTGGCCCCTACTACCACAGGGTCTAATTAGCCCCGTTGTAGTTAGGTGTCTTAATTCAGTTAGGGCAGCTCC
>NW_004443977.1:10945614-10946381 GCF_000243295.1 Trichechus manatus latirostris
GCTCAACTGCTAACCAAGAGACTGGCCATTTGAGTCCACCCAAAGACACCTCAGAAGAAAGGCCTGGTGATCTACTTCTGAAACATCCAGCCATTGAAAACCATTTGGAGCACAGTTCTACTGTAACACACATGGGGTTGCCATAAGTTGGAATAGACTCCATGGCAACTGTTAATATTTACAGAGAGAACCTCAAAGTCTCTAACCAAAATCTGGCTTGAGGATGGGGTACAGGGCCATTTGGTTGTTTTTCTTGATCCCGCTGTGCTCTTTTGGGGTTTCCCTTGCTGACATCATCTGTCACAGGGCCCTGACTGATGTAGCAGTGAAATTCCCCACTGCTGGTATCCTCCCTGAGTTTTCTTTTTTTCGCTCAGGCTCCTTTTATTTTGAACACCAGGAGCATCTGCTTCCAGGATTTGCAACACTCCTGGGCTCCCAGAGCTATGGGGTCTCACTAACGTACGGTCCCTCTGTTACTCTATCAGAAGACGATTTACCTAACAGATGGGATCTTTTGAATATTTATGTCTGGACACATCTGTTCTGGACTTGAAAGTTTAATAAAGCTTTTCATTTTCTGAAGCGCTGGTGAAGCCTGTCTGTGGTGAGCTGACAGCCCCGTGGGGTCAGCTCCTTTGTGGTGACTACGGAGCATTGGGGTATGACTTGGGTCACCCCATTTGGCAGGCAGCCACACTCTCTAACCCCTCTTCCTCCTTCCCCACAGCACAGGAGGGGACAGCCAAGGGGCCAGAGGCAGGTGG
>NW_004443977.1:10948754-10950281 GCF_000243295.1 Trichechus manatus latirostris
CATTTATTTTTATATATCTCCATATATTGAAAACCATGAGTTCATATTGATACTTCCAATCCAATATCATAGAGTACATTCTAGTTTTTTCTCTGTCTGTATTTGTACCTCTTTTGTTTTGATTATGAGAAACCTGGGTTCCCTTATCTCAGTCCCCCTCTATGTGCCCAGTCTTTCCACCCCACTAACTCTTGCCACCCTTGGGTGAGGGCCCTGACACCAGCTGGGTCCTGCCTTCCCCAGGCCTCCTATCTCATTTGGGCCCACCTAATGACATTTTGATCAAGAAAGGAAGGAAGAAAGGGAGACAGGGAAGGAAGAAGGAAGAACGATAACATATTTTAAAGAAGGGAGAGGAAGGAAAGGGGAGAGAAAGAGCTATACGGACTTTGGAAATGGTTTTTATACTCAAAATGGAAGAATTTGAGTGGTAAATTCAATATCATACTTTATTTCATTCTTAATGATTCCAGGGGGCAGAAACAAGACCAGTAAGTAGAAACCATATGGAGGCAGATTTCAGCTTACTGTAAAAAGTATTTCTCTGATCAGAGCTGCCCAACAATACAGTGGTCTTGGTTGCAAATGAGTGACCTTTCTGTCTGTAGAGGAGTTCCTTCGGAGACTATAGGACCACACACTGGAGAGACAGTGAAAGGATTTTTTGCATGGGGAGGGAAGTTGAGTTAACTGCCTAGTGGAGTTCAATGCTGACTTGGTGGTAGTGGCATAGCCAAATGCCTAAATTTGGTCAGTGTTCCCAAAGAGCAAGGAGCCCTGGTGGCACAGTAGTTAAGCACTCAGCTGCTAACCGAAAGAAAGGTTGGCAGTTCGAACCCACCGGCTGCTCCATGGGAGAAAGATGTGGCAGTCTGCTTCCATAAAGACTTACAGCCTTGGAAACTCTATGGGGCAGTTCTACTCTGTCCTATAGGGTCACTATGAGTTAGAATCGGCTTAACAGCAACAATAACGGGTCCCAAGGAGCAGTGGCACCAAACTCATCCATCAGTGGTTGAGGAGGCAGCCAGGGCTCCAGAGAGAGACTTTGCTTTCCTTTCTGCTGAGTCAGCAGTGGAAAGGTTCTCCCAGAGCCCTCTGAGGCTGCAGCTTCGCAGCCGTGCAGCCCAGAGCTGCACACTGGGAAGGAACTGTATGTGTGTTTGCATCTCAAGATAAAACAGCTCCAGACTGAGACAGCCTTTAGTTCCACTGCCAACAATCTGAAGTTGGCTTCAAAGGATAAACTAAAAATATTCTTTTGGGGGCAGGTTCTGGCCCTAGTAGTACTTTTATTGTTCCCAAATGGACCACATACTGGGGAGCTTTTGTGATTGCCTGACAACAGTAACCTGTCAAATACAACAAAAATCCTAAACGGGCTTCTTCTCGGGAGCAAATTCAAACATCAGCTGTTTCTATACTCTTGCCTTTTCATTTTTACAGCCTCCGCCTGATCAGTCTACCCAGAACTTTTGCTTAAAGAAGCTGGAGTTTTAACATCTTTTCAAATGTTGGAACAAGCTT
>NW_004443977.1:10951657-10952622 GCF_000243295.1 Trichechus manatus latirostris
TGAGAAATTGACTTGAGCTGTAAACTTTCACCTAAAGCACAATTAAAAAAAACACAAACCCACAGGCAGCGACAAAAACAACAGTGCGTGCTTGTACCTCATGCAGAGAAACCACGTGATTCGAAGCATCATTGTAATTGGGTAATAATGACAGCTCTGATTGGAGCACATTTGAAGGTTCAAAAAGTAAATTAGCATAGAGTTTTAGCCTTGTAGGTATATTGATACATGTAAGCTCAGTTTATGAAAAATGTTTTTGTTGTTATAACTAACTACAGGGACATTTTATGAAAAATAATATATTTCTGCTGAAACACTGCTCAAAAATTTTATAGACCGTCATTTTGGTGTCACCCCCTCTGACAGTGTCACCCAGTGTGGTCCGCATCCCTACACCCCCCTAGTGACATCACTGCTTGGGATGCATCTATTGTAGGTGGGTACACACTTTAGTTACTGTGAATCCTGGAGAAAAAGTGACTCCATCAGGGAATGACAATAGTAGCAGCCATGTATTGAGCAAGTTGCCACGTGCTAGGCACTGTACACATATTACTTCATTAAACATTCACAATAGCAGATTGGAGAAGGCACTATTATCATTAATTTACAGAGGAGGAGAGTGAGGCTCAGACAGGTTGTCATGTATTCCATCCAAAGCTGCACAGCTAGAAAGTGACAGAATTGGGTTTCAAACTCAGATTTGTCCAACTCCAAAAGGGTGACATCACTGTGCTACACTTCTTCCCCACAGAGAACTGCCCCAGAAGCCAGACAGGAAGATGCTGGGTGGCAGTTACAATGGGTGGCAACAGTCCACAAGGAGGCCCAGAGAAATAGGCTATGTAAGAGTTAAAAAAACGAGTTAAAAAAAATCTACCAGGGAGTTTTTTTGATGTGTCTTTTCCAAAGGCCAGAGTTCAGATTTAAGATGTTGGAATATTCATGAATTGCTGCAGTGTTCA
>NW_004443977.1:10953603-10956235 GCF_000243295.1 Trichechus manatus latirostris
ATATGTGACATAATTAGGCAACCTTTATGAGGAAAGCAGGGAGAAGTCATTAGGGCCGTTGTTTAACAAAGGGAAACTTCCTGCTCCTACCCCTCTATTAAAGAGCTGCTTTTCAACAGTGTTGTGCTTCTTTGATCCCTGAAAGCCCCTGATGTTTTGCTCACATCCTGTCATGATATTTAATGATGCCTCACATGTGCACCACAAGCACAGCCCAACTTAGCATCGTTTGGGGAAAGGCATTGTAATGTGACAAGTTTTTGATGCGGTTCCTTACACAGCAAGGTTAGTGAGGCAGCTAGCTACGCAGACGCTGGTGAGGGCCATGATTCCACTCAGCGGTGGAGCCGCTTGAAAGGAGTAATTGAGAGACCAAAATATCGCCAAGTTCTCCGGCAGCAGCTTTCTTTATGATGAGGTCTTCACTCTGCAGCATCAGTTGCTACATTGCTCAGGAAAGACAGAATTTGGTCTTGGACAGTCTTCTTTCAAAAGGCAGGGAATGTTTCAGAGGAGTGGATCTTCCAACCTGCCATCCCCTGTGATTGTTCAAATGAACAGCTGCTAAAAGGAAGATTAATAGGTGCTTAGGGACCATCTAGCCCATACCAGATATATGAATTCTCCCACAAAATTCCTAGTAGGTGGTCTTCCCTTGTCTGCCTAAATCCCTCTCGAGATGAGGAACTCACCATAAGGCGGCCCATCCCATCGTGGCCACTCTGAATGTTTGGAAGCTCCTCTCTATTCTGTTGCCTCTTGCAACTTCTAACGTTGGTCCAGGGTCAGTGCTCAGCAGCCACACAGAAAAATCTATCTCATCTTTGTGAGAGTTCTTCCAGCACTTGAAGGCACTTGACTGGTGCCCCTGGTTCATTCTTATTTCCAGGTTAAGCACCCCCATTTCTGCTACTGCTCCTCCTGTACCTTCGTTTTCACAGCCCTGATATCTGGTGGTTCTTCTTTGACTGTCCTAGCAGGATAGCTTTAGGCGCCCCCCCCCCGCCCCCATTCTTCTAATGCCAATTAAGTCTGCCCTGGTGTCTTTGGTAGCTGTTAAGCTCAGGTCTTTGAAATAGGGTAGTAATCTCAACATACAGAGGCAATGTTGTAGATTGAATTGTGTTCCCAAAAATATATGCAGAAGTCCTAACCCCTGTCCCTGTAAATATGACCCTGTTTGGAAATAGGGGTTTTCTTTTGATATGTTAATAAGGTCATATGAGAGGAAGGTGAGCCCTAAACCTAATCACTTCCGTGAGGTGTCTTATAAAAAGAGCAGAATAGACACAGAGACACACATACGGGGAAAGACAGATGCCATATGAGGACCCATCTATGAGCAAAGGAACGCCAAGGATTGCTGGCAGACCCAGAGACTAGGAGAGAGGCTTACAGAAGAAATCAACATGGCCAAGACCCTGATTTTTACTTTAGTCTCTAGAACTGTGAGACAATCAATTCTGTTCTTTAAAGTCATCCACTTGTGGTATTTTTGCTACGGCAGCACTAGATAAGTAAGACAAGCAATAATTTGGGTTTCCCAAGAAATTCCAGAGTGAATCCAAGTTCATATTCCAAATGTACAGTGGTTGGCATGTGTGAACACTTCCTGTCCCTCCCTGGCCATTTGGATAAAAGAACATCAAGGGTTAACTGCTCCGACCCTTCTCTCTGGCCTGAGGACCCCACTAGTGAATGCACAGCACAGTGGGATTGAAGGAAACTGTTCTTAGCTGCCTCTCAATCCATCTATTGCGGCCGCCTTGTCCAAACCCTGTCATTTCTCTCCTGGATTGCAGCCAGAACCTCCTGATGATCTCCTCACACTCATTCCTCCGCCTTTCCAATCCATTCTCTAGACGGCCCTCAGAGTACTTGATACACACACACACACACACACACACACACACACACACACAAATTGAACTCAGTTTCTCTCTTGCTAAAAACTTTGAACAGCTTCCCATTGCATGTTTAGTAAAACCCAGATTTACTACCATGGCCTTCAAGGCCCTGCAAGATCTGCCCCCTGCCTACCTCTCCAGGGTCATCTTGTACCTCTCTTCTCCTTGACCCAACCCTTTAGAAGACTGGCCACCTTTCAGTTCCTCGGACACACTGGCTTCTTTCTGCCATGCGGGACTTTTACATGTGGTTCCTTTTGCCTAGAAAGCTCCCCCTTTGCTCTTTGCCTGGCTGGCTCCTTTCCATCTTCAGGTCTTACATATTAAAGGTTTAAATACTATATCCATGGAGAAGTCCTCCCACATCTCAGGTTTCCTGTTATAGTCATCTAACCTTGCACTATTTTCTTTATAGAACTGATCACACTCTGCAATTATATGCTTGTTTACTTGTTAATTTTCTGTCTTCCCTTGCCTTCCTCACCTCCCCCTCCCCCAGATCTTAACTCTACCAGGCCAGGGTCTTGTCTGCTTTTGTCTCCAATATATCCCCATTCCTAGCTCAGCTTCTGGCACATGGTAAAGGCTCAATACTGTATATACTTGTTGAATGAATGAATAAGTGAATGCATGCATGAATGAATAAATGAAGTAGCATATTTCTCTCCAGCTGTCGCTTATCTTGAATACAAGATTCATTCTTGAGTCATAAGCTGTGTTTTAGG
>NW_004443977.1:10957594-10959398 GCF_000243295.1 Trichechus manatus latirostris
ATAAATTAAAATTATACTTTCTCCAACTTTGCCTTTGACTGCACAAGCTAGCCCAGTGAGTAGCAGCCAAGGTCAGAATGGTCATTTGACCACTGGCTGGGGAACCGAGTGATTCTCAATCACACTGTGCCCGACACACACCACAGATGATACTTGTATGCGGGATACACGCCCACAGAATTCAAAACACTTTGAAGGAAGAGAAAGCAAATAGCAGCTCAACCGTTTCCTTTTTTCTAATTTTCAGTTTTTTTGAGGGGGTGTGTGTATGTGGTGAGGGGACTTGATATTTATGAAAGCATTTTATGAGCATGAGAATAATGAAATCCATCTTTTAAAGATGTAATGCATTTTACAGGCTTTCTTATTCTATCCTTGCCTTCCTTCTTCTTTATAAAAAATGTAGCAATGATTAAATTAAAAAGAAAATGAAGTCATAATAAAATAAGAATTCACAAGCACTACAGTAATTTGTAATCACCACAAGTATTAATGGTACATCCCTAATTGGCACTCACTACTCCTGTGGCCCAGATAGGACAGGATGGGATATAAGTACCTGAAAATTCCTTTAGACTAGCTTCTATATATCCCTTCTTCTCCAATTCAAGAGAGCATTGGAAAGCAAGTGACTGGATAGATAATAACAAGTAATCCATTCTTAAAAGGGAAGGCTTAAAGCTTATCATGTAGTAGAAAACCCAGTTTGAAATTTCTTTAGCAATAGGAATATTATTTCCCATAACAAAAATCTTGAGGTTGGGCCATCCACAATGATGATTCAGCAGTTTAACTTCATCATCAAGGACCCAGGTAGTCACCAACATTCAGCTTCACAGCCAGACCATTCACTTGGTCCTCAGACCAGTGCCTCATGGTTACAAGGTGGCTGCTGCAGTTCCATCCATGGGACACCCAACCATGAAGATATCCAGCAGGGAAAGCAAAGTCTCTCTTCTTTGTGTCTTTTTTTTTCTAAAGCAAAAATCCTTTCCCAGAATCCCCCAGCAGAACTTTTCTCCCATGTTTTTGGCAGATTTGGGTCACATTTGCACCCTAGATCAATTCCTGACAAGGAAATGGGACTCCCCCACCCCATTAGATTAATATCATAGTCTGTGCAAGGATATAGATTTGTCATTGTTGTTAGGTGCTGTCGAGTCTGTTCCAACTCATAGTGACCCTATGTACAACAGAATGAAACACTGCCCGGTTCTGCGCCATCCTCACAATCGTTGTTATGTTTGAGCCCATTGTTGCAGCCACTGTATCAGTCCATGCTGTTGAGGATCTTCCTCTTTTTCGATGATCCTCTACTTCACCAAGCATGATGTCCTTCTCTAAGGACTGGCCCCTCCTGATAACATGTCCAAAGCATGTGAGACGAAGTCTCGTCATCCTCAATTCCAAGAAGCACTCTGGCTGTATTTCTTCCAAGACAGATTTGTTCATTCTTCTGGAAGACCATGGTATATTCAGTATTCTTCACCAACACTATGATTCAAAAGCATCAATTCTTGTTTGGTCTTCCTTATTTATTGTCCAGCTTTCACATGTGTATGAGGTAATTGAAAACACCATGCTTAGATCAGGTGCTCCTTAGTCCTCGAAGTGACATCTTTGCTTTTTTAACACTTTAAAGAGGTCTTTTGCAGCAGATTTGCCCAATGCAATATGTCCTTTGATTTCCTGACTGCTGCTTCCATGGGCATTGATTTACTCAAATAAAGTTAGGATTCTGTTCTAAAGGAACTAGGGGGTATATAAGGACACTATTGTTTACAAGTGTCAGAATATCCAAATA
>NW_004443977.1:10959504-10961820 GCF_000243295.1 Trichechus manatus latirostris
GATGTTTACAGAGTTGGTGGGTTTAGCAGCTCAGGGATGTCAGACTCCCCTTGGTTTCTCCATTATTCTCTTGGCTTTCTCTACAGGGTTGGTTTCACTGTGGCTGTCACAGCTCAAACCATTGCCCACATCCAAATGCACAAAGAGAGAAAAGTCTCTGGCCTATTTCCCTTTTTAAGAACATGGGAAACTTCCCCCAATGACTCACAATGGTCTTCTCCTTATATCTTATGGGCCAGGATTATATCACATTCCTGGCCTGAAAGGATCCCTGGCAAGTGGATGGAATCAACATGATGGGCTTAAACTAATCAACATTTAACATTTATCCCTGGGATTTGAGGCAGTCTCTTAACTGAAGACATTTGGGGGGAAGGGGCTGCTGTAAACATCTGGAAAACACTTAGGCGTCTGCCAGCAAGGAAGGAAGGAAGGGGTTTGGAATGACTCATGAGTAGACCACCATACACAAGAGTCTTTATTTGTCTAGTAGGAAGAACTGAGCTGTGTACCTCCTGTAATGAAGGCGGTTCATGTTCAGTTAGGCAGATTTAAGGGTACGTTTTTCTCAGAGATAAAGATACAGAATACTGCAGTCACTGTCTAACTCTTTAGAGCAGAAACCAACAATGGTTTTATCAGAATTTCTTCTTCTTTGGGCTACAAGGAGAGAGGATGGGAATCCTTTAGGAAATAAAAAAGTTATTGAGATGGGCTGCATATGAGTGTTCCCCGGAGGATCCCTAGCATGCTGGAACTGGGAGAAGTGCCAATATCCTCCTCTAGCCCAGCTTCCTGATCAATAGCTGGGGAGGGAAGGGAGACTCATCTCCCACACTCTGATATTACCCCTACCGTGGCCTTTTCTTTCCCACTCCAGGTTGTCCAGAAATGCCTCTGGGACCTAAAGGTATTCTTCTCCCATGACTTTTCCATGGAGTCCCTGGGTAATGCAAACAGTTAACACTCTTGACTGCTAACCAAAAGGTTGGAGGTTTGAGTCCACCCAGAGGCACCTTGGAAGAAAGCCCTGGTGATCTACTGAAAAATCAATGATTGAAAACCTTATGGAGCAGAGTTTTACTCTGACACACATGGGGTTGCCATGAGTTGAAGTTGATTTAAAGGCAGCTGGTGGTCCAGGTAACTTTTCCGTATGACACTGTCATGGATTGAATTGTGTCCCCCAATAAGGTGTGTCAACTTGGCTAGGCCATAATTCCCAGTATTGTGTGATTGTCCACCATTTTGTTATCTTACGTGATTTTCCTATATGTTATAAATCCCACCTCCGTGACGTTAATAAGGTGGGATTAGTGGCAGTTATGTTAATGAGGCAGGACTCAATTTATAAGATTAGGCTGTGTCTTAAGCCAATATCTGAGATATAAAAGAGAGAAGCAAGCAGAGAAACAGGGGGACCTCATACCACCAAGAAAGCAGTGCTGGAAGCAGAGCGCTTCCTGTGGACCTGGGGTTCCTGTGTGGAGAAGCTCCTTGACCGAGAAAGATTGATGACAAGGACCTTCCTCTAGAGCCGACAGAAAAAGAAGCCTTCCCCTGGAGCTGGCACTCTGAATTCAGGATTCTAGCCTACTAGACTGAGAGAGTAAATTTCTGTTTGTTAAAGCCATCCACTTGTGGTATTTCTGTTACAGCAGCCCTAGATAACTAAGACACCATTGAAAAGCGGCGAAAGCAAGCAGGTTGCTTATTTGATCCTTTCATCAGAATGTGAGAGAACTGTGCAATTTTTCTGTTCCTGGGACTCAAATTCTGAAGGCATCCAACTCGACTCAAGTCTCAGCTCCATCACCTTCTAGTTTCTTACCTTCGTAAGGTTGACCTACCTTAGTTCCCAGGTCAGTTCAGTTAACCGCCCATGACTGGACCTTGTTTGTGACTTTGTCACCGGCCAGCCTGCATGCTGAAGGGAGCAAAGCTGTGTCACTGAGGAATGGTAAGTCCTGGCATACATCCTTTGGCAATTCTGAGGCCTCGGTTCTTTACCGCTAAAACAGGAGCAATTCTTCCTTGCCTTGATAAAAGCACGTACTCTACAACAGAAGGCATTTTTATGTGCAGGCATCTCCTTCCCTTTTCCCTCCTCTGAAGCCTCATTCCCTCTAGTTTGTGTTTTATAATCTGCTAGTTTATTTGTTTGCTTATTTATTTATTTATAACAGTAAGAGCTGGGCCCCTTTACCTGATGGTGGGTTCAGAAACAACTCCTAGGGACTCATTCTTCATTAATATTCACTCAGTGCAATGCAGATGGCTCCAGAGGCCTCTCCTTGGTGGGATGCTTTAATGTGG
>NW_004443977.1:10962801-10967107 GCF_000243295.1 Trichechus manatus latirostris
CACAGCCATGGAAAACGGCAGGAAAGCTGAAGCATGCTCAGGCTTTCGCTAACCGTGTAAAATCAACACTGAGTGGAAGGAATTGTCTGGATAATTCAAGAAAGTCTCCTCAAGCCCCTCCCTCTCCTTCACCAGCTCATGCATGTAGAGCAGGGAGGAAGAAAATCTCTACTGAGAGCAAGAACAGACTGCAGCTGGTTTTATACACTAGGTCAGTAGCATCTTTCACATCAGAGGAGATGGTTGTTTGTTTAGGAAACAACCCTAATGGCTCCTTTGGTGTGAAGGATGTAGACTCCTCCTCCCCCCACTCTAGAGGATGATTTGGGAAGGGGAAGAGACAAAGAGAGAGCAGAATTATTCTGCAGAATAAAAGTGAGAGGATACAGAAAGTGGTTGGGAGGAGCAGGAGTGATACAGAGACAGAAGCCATTTGTTGGAGGGTGAAGTATTGAGGGAGTCCCTGGGTGGTGCAAACCGTTCATGAATGCACTTGGCTTTTAAACCAAAGGTTGGAAGTTTCAGTTCACCCAGAGGCACCCAGAAGAAGAAAGTCCTGATGATCTACTTCTGAAAAATCAGCCACTGAAAACCCTCTGGAACACAGTTCTACTATGATATACGTGGGGTCGCCATGAGTTGGAATCAATTCGATGGCAACTGGTTACTGGTCGGGATGCTGAGGAGGACGTGAGCAAGTAAGGGAGACCCTGGGGTGGAAATGACCAAGAAGCTCTAGTTTTAAGTTGTTTGTGGTGCTATGATTTAACTCCCGGTGTGATACCAAATCTTTAGTAAAAGTCTGCAATATGCAGCAACTTTAGTGTGTGGTGCTCTGGAGATTTAACAGGAGAGAGGCATTTAGCTTGGTACAAGACAGAAAGAAGAGAAAGCCACAGAGGGAGAGGGAATGGAGTTTGAGAGATTCTCAGGAATAGGAAACCTGACTGAGGGGTGACCCTGAGAGCTGAGAGTCAGCCAAAACCCTTTCAATACATGGGATGGTGCTTAAGTCAGATTTCTTCCCAGATATAAAAAAAATAGTGGGACCCCAGAGGTTCACCCAGACAGAATATATTTACTTCCACTATCTTGAAGTTTGATTGCAGTCTGAATTAGAATGTTTATTGCTTCGGGCCTCTACCTCTCTTTGCAGAGTTTACCTCCCAAGATCAATTGTCAGAGATGTTTATATAGTTCTTTACAGTTATAGGAAACCCTGGTGGCTTAGTGGTTAAGACCTACGGCTGCTAACCAAAAGGTCGGCAGTTCAAATCCACCAGGAGCTCATTGAAAACTCTATGGGGCAGTTGTACTCTGTCCTATAGTGTCACTATGAGTTGGAATCGACTCCAGGGCAAGGGGTTTCGGTTTTTTTGTTTACAGTTTTAAGTTTTGCACTATTTTACTTAATTTTCACAACCACTTTTGGAGAGAAGTGGAAAACTCACAACACCCAGGGAGCATTAATCTATTACCATTAACTTATTGTTAAAAAAAATCCATTGCCATCCAGTCAGTTCCAACTCATAGCAACCCTATAGGATCGAGTAGAACTGCCCCATAGGGTTTCCAAGGAGCACTTGGTGGATTTGAATGGCTGACCTTTTGGTTAGCAGCCATAGCTCTTAACTACTGCACCACCAGCATTTCCAGCTTATAGTTAGGTCTCAAAAAAATGACTTAAATAGTTTTATATGCAAACACAAAACTCAATGTCTGTATAAGGGAAGAAGATATTAGCATTTCAAAGCTCTTGGTTGATGGAGATGGGTGGCAGGGGTAGGGGTTACAGCTATAGAGAAATTTCTCTTCCAGTTGCTTTGGAGATGAGTACAAGCTAGGAAGGATGAGCCAATGCAATCCTCTTGAAGCTGTGACTTCAGGGCATCCAGTCTCAAAACTGCAGTCAAAGAAACAACCCTAGAACCAAAAGATAATTCGACAATATCTCAAGTTTTTGTAAGTTTTTCAGGCTTCATGAATTGAATACAACGTCCACAGCAATACTTCAAAAACTGTCTTTTCTATCTGATAATTCTCTCACATCTCCTTGATTCACCAGTGACTCACCTCTACATTTCCTGAAAAGCTACTCCCTTCAGGTGTAGCTTTGGTGTCTCTGTTTCTTTCATTCTTTATTATTTTTTCTCTCCAAAGCTGTTTCACAAAAGCTCCAAAGAACAAATTTGGCTATGACAGAGCCTTCCTCAAAGGGAGAAGAGGGAGAGAAACTGAGTCAAGGAAGCTAGAATATTCCTTTGTGTTCGGGGAGAAGAAAGGCTAACAACATTAACGACAATTTTGTCCCATTACGTTTACATACATATTTTAGGTTTGTAGTAAATAAATGTTAAGAGTAAATCTGGCACTTACTAACAGGAATGATTATTATTTTGTTCTATGTTAATAAATGGTAATGGTTTATGCAAATTATTATGCTTACTATTTTTAAAGAAGAAACTGTGTTTTTGTGGTTCTTCTCTTCTGACTTTGTTAGTTCTTTAGTGTTTTTTAATAACAGCCATCCCGTCGACTCTGCCTGACACCACGGAAATAGTTTAATTCTTATCTCAGCTACCCAAAAACATACACCCTCACTGACATAGACATGTCAAAAGAAGAAAATACTTAAGTCTGACTCCTCAGAAATTACTGGTTTCAATAATTCTTCTATTGATCCTTTATGACTCAGAGATGTGGATCCTTGGGCAAATACTTTTTCTTCCAGAATATCTTAAAATAATGAAAGCTGGTTTGCCTTCAAGATCAGCCTTATGAGTAGGTGTGGTATGATTTTGGGGACGAAAGTGTCTTCCTATCCCCCGCATTGCCACCCGTTTACTGAAATTCACTATTTGCTAAAATTATTTCGCTATTCTCTGAGCTCAAGGAGAGATAACACTCTGACTGCAATCATTTTCACATCTCTTAATAAGAGCTGAGTGGGGAGGTGTTGTAGGGTGCTAAAAGAGTGTCCCTTGTGCAGCCTTGAGGGAGCCATGTGCTGGTGTACTCATGCCTGGCTTTCTAGGAACTAAGATTGCAGACTTTTGTCGGTTCTGGAAAATAGGCATGGAAGGACGTACTGCCACATGCAGTTGTGTTGGTGGTGGATCAGGGTGGAGGGCAGGGAAGGGGAGAGATTTCGAGTAGGGTTTTCTATAGCTTGTAAGAGAGACTTCTCCCAAGGCATTTGGAAGCTAACTATGGGGTGTCTCTGCAGGCCCCCAAGTATGGTACAAACAAATAACATGGTCAACTGCTAACCGAAAGGTTGGAGGTTCAAGTCCACCCAGAGGCACCTCAGAAGAAAGGCCTGGTGATCCACTTCCAAAAAACCAGCCATTAAAAAGCCGATGGAGCACAGTTCTACTCTGGCACACATGGTGTCACCATGAGTTGGAATTGACTCTATGACAACTGGTTTTCCAAGGAAGGGGTGATGTCCATTTACTATGAAATTGTAGGGCTTCCGGTCACATAATTTTTCACTCACTGAAGACAAAAAGTGAAGGAAAAATAGTCGAAGGTCTTATCCAAGGCCCAGTCTGGCAAGGATTTTCTTATTTTCTGTTCTATCTTCAGCTCTTCTTTCTTCTCTGTAGGTAATCGAAGGCTGACTTTTCTCCCCCAAACTCTTCCTCTCCCAAGTTGTATTTAAAGTCCAAGGGCTTCTGGACACCTCCTTTCTGACTCTGAGCTGAAGGGAGGCCAGGCAGGGTTCACGGGGGCAGGTGCTCACCGTCACTCTTCCCGACAAGGTGGGGCAGGCTCTCTCCTCCAAAGTCTGAGTCGGGTGCTGAGACCCAGCCACAGTCAACTGCTTTCTGCCAGAAATTGTTCCTGAGTCTCCCAGGAGTGAAACGCCTGCAGCTTGGGTGGGCAGCAAGCAGAGGAGGCAAGGGAGGGAGAAATTGCTGGAGGTTGTGCTAGCCAATTAACTAATGTCATACGACCAAGGTGGGGGAGGGATCTTGAACTTGATATGCAAACTTATGCAAAATCATCTGTAGATTGTCTGGGCTGGAGAACTAGCCTTTTTCTTAAAGAGGAATTCAGTACTGCTGAATCCCATAGAGAACAGAAGCAGAAATAGTTTAACACTTAAGTCCTTCATCATTTCCTTCCACTATAATACCCACTGTTTACAATTTGGTGAATATAGGTAAGGTCCACTCCATCTACCTGTTCAGCTATATCACTTGTTCTCCAGGAATTTCCACGTTGAGGGCTCCAACTGATCTCTCACCCATGCTGAGCCAGCATTTTCAGTGCACCCCAGCCACTATGCATTTTCATCTCT
>NW_004443977.1:10967907-10969767 GCF_000243295.1 Trichechus manatus latirostris
TATTAGATGTGTAATTCATCTGGAAATTAAAAAAATGCATTGCTTCATGACTTGTCTTTTATAGCTGTCCTATTAATTAACATTGTGTTGTTATTTAATCAACTGTTCACATATTCATTTCTTGTTTCCCCAACTTGACTTTAAGGTCCTTGAGGAGAGAAACTATGTCTTACATTGTTTAGTCTCCCAAGATGTCTAGAATAATGCTCTGCGACAAATACTTACGACTTTTCCTCTTCATAAAGCACTCCTAAGTGGGCACACAGACAGTGGAACACATTTCTTCCCACAAGGAGTTTATACTCGGTGGTGCAGTGAATTACTTAATATGGTACTTCTAGTCGTAGTCTTTGTAACTCCCACCAAATGACTGGGTCGGACTATGCAAATAAGTTGTATGGAACCGTAATAAGGGGATTGGTCAGTTTTGCCATCCTGCTAGGCTTAAAGGGAGATACTGAGAGAGAAAGAGTAGGAGCTATAACAAGGGAAGACAGGGAGGGAGAGCTGTAACACCGGAGGCGGTGAAAAGCAGTGGCAGAGAAACAGGGGCAGCAGAACCAGAAGACTGGCAGGAGACTGGGAGGAGACTGGCAGGAAACAGGGTGGTAGGCTTCCTGGCCTGTGGAGTCAGAAAGCTGAATGTCTTTTGGCAGGAGGCTTACTGGTGGAGTTGGGGTGCCTCGGGGCACTTATTGGCAGAGCTAAAAGAGCTTTGTAACACTTGGCTGATTAGAGCAGAGGCCAGGCCAAGGGGCAGAGGAGCCAAGGGCCAGGGAGAGACCTGCCTGCTGCATAGCTGAAGAGGCTGTCCTGATTAAAGAACAGTATCCTGAGCATTCCTAAACTGAATTATAACCTGTTACTTCCCTATAAACCCCATAATCATGAGTATTGTCTGTGAGTTCTGTGTGGCCACTGCAACAAATTATCAAACTCAGCAGAGAAGTAGAGTGTGCCATGGGGGAGACACATGGTGTCGGAATTGGTAAAAAGGGCTGGCAAGAGGAGGTATGTCTGACTTTCACCTCATAGGCGTCAGCTTTGGGCTGTTGATTCTCCTTCCCCCTTGTGAAGTTAGAGGAGGTCAGACGCCTCTGTCAAACCATTTTTATAGTTGGTATCAGAAGCAGGGATCTTTGCAATGGCTCCAGACTCATGGAAGCATGGGACTTTGTAAGAGAAAGAATGAAGGGGTGTGAGAAGTGAAACTTTTGATTCTTAGATGGTTACTTAGGTATCTGTAATGGCTGAAAGGAAAGTGAGAGATGTTATGCTACAGCTGAGGGGAGAAAAGCTGCATAGGGAGTGGCTCAGGGCAACCGACAGGCTAGTTAAATGGGATGATTGATAGGGGGCCAAGGTCTTCTGGTCCCACACAGCCAGAGGCCCAAGGCTATATGCATATGAATGGAAAGATAGTCAAGGGGTGGAGAAGATGAAACTAGAGTGTTTTAAAAAGGGTTGTGTGTTTAAGATTATGTGTTTATTTGAATGTACTATGGATATTGAATGTTTCTCCTACATAGTGTTGTAAAAGAGACCTAAATGTAGGATAGAAATGAATGTTGGGTATTATAGATTACAGACAGCATGTTACTTTGCCTTCAGCCAGTACTTGATTGGATATGCTAAAACTAAGATTTGCTAGAAAGAAACACAGGCTGTTCATTTCAATGTAGTAGCCCTGTGTATACCTGAGCCCTACCCTAACCCTTCAGAGTCAGGAAATTTTGCATTTGAAAAGACAGAACTGCTGAGAGAACAGAAGATTTGCATTTGAAGTAAGGACCTTCAGGGAATTAAAAAAATCTGTTTTGTTTTTTGAATTTTGAGCAAGCAGGTGGTTTGTCTTTGGGT
>NW_004443977.1:10972752-10973484 GCF_000243295.1 Trichechus manatus latirostris
TTTTTTTTTTGCTTACTCTATTTTAATGAGGAACAACAAAGTCCAATTTTAGCCCACGACTTTTTTTGCTGTCAGAATTAATAACAGCAGGCAAAAAACTCCTGAGAAAAACAGGTGAAGAGGTAGAAGGTCTCCTTAATTAGATCCTGTTTATTGAAAGAGTGACATCAGCAATAGGATTTACCAGGCTTTAACTTCTTCACCCGATCTTATCAAGCCTTGAGAGACTGTTTGGAAAGAAACAACGGTGGCTTCAGCCACCCTAGCCATGTTCTGAGCTGCAGTTCCCTAGGTTTCAGGGTTGGAGCACTGTCATTGCAGAATTTCTCCCTTTCCCTGGAGTAAACCAGGTGATTTTAGGGTAACACCTTGATGTGCTGCTTAGAGCTCTGGATGAATCTCAGGGTGCAGGTTAGAAGGTTTATGTAAAATGGTTCAGTATTTTAAAACACACACACGCACACACACACATACACAGACACACACACCCCCTTTCCTTCTAAGTAAACTATGAACGAAGTTATCTTAGAGTTAAAGTAAGATCACTTCTTATTTTCTGTACAAGTTCTCGTGTGAGTTAGAAAATGTGGACTATTATAAGGGTTTCATATTCCTCCCAAGGTCATTGTAGGAACAAATGAAATCTACCAGAACCTTGGTTTTATATTGTTGGTTAAATGGCTGTATGTAAAAGCAGGTTCAGAAAACTCTGGGTTTTCCTTTTGAATGGCA
>NW_004443977.1:10974397-10976590 GCF_000243295.1 Trichechus manatus latirostris
TACAGGGGCAGGGAGGGAATGGACTGATTCAGTTCTTAGCCCTTTTCTGATGGTTGAACTTGGGGAGGAGCTGGGGAAAGGGAGGCACTATGTCAAGGAGACTCGAAAGATCCATGGGTTATTTTCCTGCTGTAGAAAGGAATTGAGAAAACTTACTGTGGATTGTTAATGATAGGCAATTTGAACTCTATATTATTATAATATTTTAAAACAGATATATTTTAATTTGTAATCTTAGGTTTGGGGATAAAACTATAATAAGTAAAACTAAATACTGAGTTGTGAGACCTTAAAATTTGAGTGCCGAAGCCATACTAAATATATATATGCAAATGTTTAAGCAAACACACACACATGTATTTTTTCTACAGATGATACTGAAAGGCCGACGTGAGAATGTGTCAGCTTCCTTCCATCTAGGAAATTAGAATACTTCCTGCCCTTGAAATCAGAGCTGTGGGTCATTACTTTTGAAGATACTGAGAAATACTAGGTATCAGGTCCTGCTCTGCTTGCCTTTGATCTTTAGTAATTTTTCCATGATGTGCCTAGGTTTTCTTTTGAAACGAAACCCCCTGGGATTCCAGAAACTGTGGCTTGATTTCTTTTTATCAGTTTTGTAAAAGTCTCAGTTGTTATCCTTTCGAATATTGCTTCTGCCCCATTCTCTTTCCTGTCCTTCAAATATAACTACACCTATGTTAGATCTTGTCATTGTATCTTTTATGTCTTTTACCCTCTGCTCTTATCTTTAGTCTCTTCTGCTTTTTCTTCTGACCTTATCTTCCAGTTCACTAATTCACAGCTGTGTCTCATCAGCTGTTAAACCCATTCATTGCGTTCTTAATTTCTGTAATTGTATTTTTCAGTTCTGAAATTTCCATTGAATTCTTTTTTTTTTTTTGGTATAGTTTCCACTTTCTGATGAAATTTCACATCTTATAATTTGATTGAGGAGCCCTGGCGGCAGAGTGGTTAAGTGCTCGGTTGCTAAAGGAAAGGTTGGCAGTTGGAACCCACCAGCCACTCTGCAGGAGAAAGATGTGGCGGTCTGCTTCCATAAAGATTACAGCCTTGGAAACCCTATGGGGTAGTTCTACTTTGTCCTATAGGATCACTATGAGTCGGAATTGACTTGACGGCAATGGATTAGGTATAATTAGATTTCTTGAATTTATTAGTTGTAGTTATTTTAAAGTCCAGTTTGGATAACTCCAATATCTAGATTTTCTGTGAGTTTGTTTTCATTGTCTGATTTTTTTTTTCACTTAGTTTTTGTCCATTTCTTGTCTTTTTTTTTTTTTCTCCTCCTTATTTATGATTGAGTTCTGGACATTATGTATGAAAAACTGTAAAGACAATGGAGGCTTTGGCTCATGCTACCTCACTCCAGGGAACACTGACTTTTTTTTCTTTCCTAGCTGCCGTTAAACTAAGGGCAGACTACTTTAATCCAATCCAGGATTGAGCTAATTTGGGCTTCAGTCTTTGTAAAGACTGACCATTTTCTAATTCATCCTTTGCATTTACCATGGCCCCTCTACCTTGATGAACTCAAACTTTTGATCCTCCAACCCCATGAGACCCTGAATAGCTCTGCTTAGCTTCTCAGCCTATCAGCTGCTTTTACTTTCAGAACTGGCAATTGCCTTAAGGTGGAAAACTGGTCCTAACTGCTAGGACCACCTGTCTTCATTTCCCTCCTTTTCTGGATCTTGGCCCCTCAAATTCTCACTGTCTTGGTAACTCGCCAACACCTTCCAATAGATTCGAAGGGGAAAAAACTCTACAACCAACAAAAAACATCTTGTTCAGCTTTTCTGATTAATCTTAGTGGGAATGTTGGTGTGACACAACCCAGTTTGTCCTTGCCAGAAATGGAAATTTATCAGGCATACATTGTCATCTCAGTTATTCCTCATAACCACTCTCGAAGGAAAGCAATATTATTATTATTCTCCTTTTACAGGTGAGGAAACTGCTCAGAGAGGACCAGGTAAATTGCCCAAGAGTACTAGGTTAGTAAGTGGTAGCGTCGGGAATCGAACTGGGATAGTCTGATTTGGAAACCCTGGTGGTGTAGTGGTTGAGAGCTATGGCTGCTAACCATAAATGTCAGCAGTTTGAATCCACCAGGCTCCTTGGAAACTGTATGGGGCAGTTCTACCCTGTACTATAGGGTTGCTATGAGTC
>NW_004443977.1:10977597-10979312 GCF_000243295.1 Trichechus manatus latirostris
TCCATTCCAGGTTGCATGGAGCTCTGGAGCTCTAATCAGTATTTCCACAGATTCCTAGAGGACTTACGTTCTTGTGGTTGCCTCTTACTCTGATTTCCTGTTCCTGATGCAATTCTGACTCTCATGCATGTCTTGCCTCCTGTATCTATTTTTTCTGCCCTACCTCATCTTGAATGTAGCACGCAGTCCCTTTTATTTTTCACGAAGTTCCTCCAACACAAGGCTCTTGAATATAGCAGATGTTACTGAAAGTTTAGGATCACGTTACAGAACTACAGACAACATTTTATGGAGTGTTACACATCCCTGTCTCAAAATATCTTAACCCTTTTCATTATGGGAGTTTCTCTTTAGCTTTCCTCCTTAACTCCCCAGACTCCCTATTGAACTGGGTCCTCTTCCTTTGTCTCCTTTTTGGGTTCTCCAAATCTCATCCTTCAGTTGCCAGTAAGTGGCCATCAATAAGCTTCCAAATTCCTGTTACTTTCCTAGGTAGAACAATTTACGTCCTCTTTACCTGAATGTTTTCCAGGGGCCTTCATCTTTAAAAAGAAAATATTTTGATGTGTTTTTCTAACCAAAATAAAAGTTTTCTCCCTAAGAGAAATTGTCTTGCTCTTAAGATTCCTGGCTCAAAATACACTCTGCTTATAAAAATAAGTGTTCTTCCTTCCTGTTAGATCATCTATATGAGACCCATATCCATACTATATATTTTTACTTTATTTTCTGTTGGCCCCTGGAAATGAAGTGACATATGGTATAAACTTCTCATTTTCATTCAGTTGGTATTTAACCCTTATTTGTGCATCAGTTTGTTTTCCTTTTAAAAACCAAATTAACTTTTCTGCCTACAGCAGAATAACAAAATACGGTAATTTTAATCTTAGTATTAGGTTGAAATCCCCACCATTCACCTTAAAGATAACTCCAAGATGAAACTGTGAACTCAGACAATCAGGGTTCATAGCCCCTTTCATTCATTTGCAGTTCTTGGTTATGCTTCCCTGAGTGTGGAAGAGATTGCAGGAAGAAATAAAACAATGTTATGCAATTATGCACCCATATGGAGTCCAGAGCATGAAGTTCAGTATTTCTTTTGCTTCCCCATGAAATAGCATATCAGCTCATATGGAATTTTTCATGGGTAAGTGTCTGCGAGTCCCTTCTCTCTCTAGTTCCCCTTCCTCTTCTCCCTACTTCCCCCACATCCACTCTAGGTTTTCTCCCACCCACAGGGTGTTGGTGTCATCCTGGTTTATCAGGCAAAGTTGAGGCCTTCCAGATGCTTTTCCTGGCTCAGTTCTGGAAGGGTGCCTGTGGCTTCCCAGAGTCTACAGGTCTGAGGAGGGGAAAGAACTAAGTCAGTAGGGAGATAGAAATCCTCTTCTAGCATACATGCATTCATTCATGAACCATGTGGGCATGTTGGTGGGTGGTGGACTCAGAGAACAGGTGATAAGAAAGCCAACCTCTGGCTTTCAACGGGCTTTGTTCCTAGGAGGAGCTCATGTGGTTGTTGTTATGTGCCACTGAGTCAATTCGGACTCATAGTGAACCTATAGGACAGAACTGCCCCATGGGGTTTTCAGGCTGGAATTTTTACGGGAGCAGATTGCCAGGCCTTTCTCCTGTGGAGCTGCTGGTGGGTTTGAACCACTGACCTTTTGGTTAGCAGCTGAGCACTTAACCACTGTGCCACCGGGCTCCTAAGG
>NW_004443977.1:10980255-10981076 GCF_000243295.1 Trichechus manatus latirostris
TGGATTTGGTTTTTGGTTTTATGTCCCATACAATGTTGTTGTTGTTGGGTGCTGTTTAGTTGATTTTGGCTCATAGCAACCTCATGTGACAGAGTAGAACTGCCCCATAGGGTTTTTTAGGCTATAATTTTTACGGAAACAGATTACCAGGTCTTTCTCCTGTGGAGCTGCTGGGTGGCTTTGAACCGCCAACATTTCAGTTAGCAGCCAAGTGCTTAACTCTTGTGTCACCAGCCTCCTTGTTTTATACAATACTGGCCAAATATTATTTAGTGTAAGTACATCCCATGTGATTTTGGGGAAACACTGCATGGGACATACTTATGCCAAAACATTATTCATTGCTTATCCGAAATTACAAATTTAACTCGGTGTCCTGTATTTTTATTTGCTAAATCTCTAGATATGTATGACGTAGAAAGGTAAATGTGGTTGTAGTTAGTGTAAAAGGCCAAGAAGCCAAAGGAATAAAATAGATCATTTGAAAAAGAGGAGCAAGCCAATGGAAAACTCATTTAGTTGGCACAAAAATCAAAACCAAGCACATATTTTGTGAGAACCAAATTTGCTATTTTAGGCTTCCTAGCAACAGAAAAATGGGGAGAGTTCATTTCTTAAAGATTCCTAACCCCCATTAGGCATTGGGGATAGTATGAAGTAAAAGTAGACCATGCATTTTTGATTTGGCAGAAGGTAGACCAATGGTTCTCAAACTTGAGCATGCCTCAGACTTACCTGGAGGGCTTGTTAAGGCACAAACCTCTGGGCTGCACTCTGAGCAGCTGAGTCAGTAGGTCTGCAGTGGAGCCTGACAGTTTGCA
>NW_004443977.1:10982008-10992016 GCF_000243295.1 Trichechus manatus latirostris
AAAGTGTTCCGGAAAAGTGCATTCAGCTTGATGCAGATAGGATTTGGAGTGGAGTCCCTGGGTAGTACAAATGGTTAATGTGCTCAGCTGCTAACCAAAAGGTTGGCAGTCAGAATCCACCCAGAGGTGCCTTGGAAGAAAGGCCTGGTGATCTATGTCCCAAAAATCAGAAAACTCTATGGAGCACAGTTTGACTCTCACACACAAGGGGTCACCATGAGTCGGAATTGACTTGATTTGATGGAACTGATGAAGGATTTGGGATGAGCCCTAGTGGTGGTAGGGCAGGCTATGAAAGCGAAGACTTCTATCAGGGAGGTACCAGAAAGAAAACTCTGGTTGTTATTCCTGGTCAGGAGCCCTGCTCCATCTGTAAAGGAGAGACTGTCAGAGTCAGAAAGGTGACTGTTCTGTCCCTCCAATGCCTTCTTGCCCACTTTTGGTGATCTCCTGGGTTGGAAAGAGCATCAATGATGGAGGGATCTAGAAATAAACATGAGCTGCACAGGATCCCCTTTCCTTCCTTTTTTTCTCTGCATTCAAAACTCAGCAAGAAGCCTGGACCCAGGTCTGGATTCTACAGCTAATAAGGACATGTAGGACTTGGTCAAGGTTAGAAAGAAAGCCCCAGAGAAGTCTAAAGCATCAAAAAATTGAATTTCTGACAAAAAACCAACCTAACTTGGGCTATTTCCTCTGGAGAAGAAAAGCCTTCAAGTATCTGAAAGGTTACTCTGCAGAAGGTTGTGGATAATTGTTCTGTCTCCACTAAGAATAAAACTGGTGGAAAAACATTTAAACTGCTACACGGGGGATTTGGTTTTCGGAGAAAGAAGAATTTCCTAACGTTGAAAATAGTTTATCATTGGAAGAGTTCCTGTTAACATCTGTCCAGCCCCTTCCCTCAAATTGCTTGCCTCAACTGCAGATCATATTTCTGGGTGATCTCCACTCCCTGGTTGGGCGATCAGGACCATGCCCTGAGATGTGGGGAAGGCTTAGTGTTGTTATGCTCCAGGAAAACGGGCCAGAGGTCATATCTGTAATGCCAGACTGTAGGTCTTTGCCCATTTCCTTACTCCCAATCTGTTTAACCTTCCCTCTTGTGGTTGATTTGAGCTGGTCAGGTATTTTAGTTAAAAACATTAAGCTAGCTTAAGCAGAAAAGGAATTTATTAAAAGATTTTAAGCAGTAGTGGTCTGAGGCCAACTTATATTGGCTCCTGAGAGCTGATGGTCAAATACTCAGGAACTTTGGTGAGCTGGATGATGTCAGGTTGGTAGCTAGACATCAAGCATAGTGGAAGGGTTTAAAACATGGAAATTGGCAAACAGTACAGTTCTGAGTTCCTTGCCTCATCTTTCCTCTGGAGAGCCAGTTGTTAAACATTTACCAGCACATGACTAGATGTTAGGTAACAATACAAACACTTTCTGTGTCCATGCCACATCCTCTTGGACCACCTCTGATTTTAGTTGTGGCTGTAGGGGTCAGTTTCCCTGCACATGGATTACATCTCACCCCAGGTGTCCACTGTCTCTATCCTCTTTCTGACCCATGGCTTTTCCTGAAGGCAAGGAGTTTGCTCAGCTCTCACATAGGGCAGCTTTCAAGTGCGCTGGAGTCAATGCTGCCAGGTGCAACCCTCAACAAATAGGGGTTGCAAGCCAGAGTATAGATGTGTGAGACATATCTTTTGGAGAAAGAATTCTGAATCACATTTAACATGGTTCCTCAGTGAGTTCCTAATAGGACTGAGTCCCATTTACTCATACTTAATTGACTTTTCCTCCTTCTCTGTCTTACTTTCCCCTCCCCCTCACTCCTGATTTCTGGGATCATCTCCTGTTATGGATTAAAATGTGTCCCCCAAAATATGTATTGGAATCCTAACATCATCTGGTCACTCAGCTGGGACTGGATGATCTACAACGACCTCATTTACGTGTCTGGTGGTTGGGCCTATTGGCTGAACCTCTCCATCCACATGGCCTTTCTTCCTCCAGAAGAAGTCTAGATTCCTCATGTGGTGACATCAGGTTCCAAGAGGGTGATAATGGACGTTGTAATGTCTTTTGAGTCCTAGTCTCCAAAGTCCCAAAATATCACCTCTGCCCAGACTCAAACCAAAAAAACCAAACCTGTTGACAGTCAGTCAATTCTGACTCCTAGTGACCCTATAGGATAGGGTAGGGCTGCCCCGTAGAGTTTCCAAGGGAGTAGCTGTTGGATTTAAACTGCTGGCCTTTTGGTTAGCAGCCTGAGCTCTTAGCCACTGTGCCACCAGGGCTCCACTCAGACTCAGGGGGTGGGAAAATAGACTCTGTCTCCTGATAGAAGAACAGCAAAGTCACTTTGCAAAGGGATGAGCAAACAGGGTTAAGAGGATTATTGTTGCCATTTTACTGACAATTTAACTCAGGAAGTATATGACTTCTACAGGGAGACAGGGACTCAAGAGGTGGGAAATTTTCCAAATACAGAAAAGGCGTTCAGAGGTGCCGGATGGCTCAGAAGAATGACAAATGTTCTTTAATTGGCTTGTTCCTGAGTTGGGTGATTGCATCTACCGTTCTCATCCCCCTCCCTGACCTCCTAGTAGGACTCCTTCCTTGTTCTACTCTCACAGGGGCATGGCTAGGAAGGGACTGGGCCCAGCCTTGAGACCAGTGTGACCCAGAGCTGGAGGCACTACAGATGCTAGATAGGAGTGAAGTCTGATGATGGACACAATTTTTGAATAACTAAAATGAGAGTTCTTCATAAGCTATTGCTTAGAAAAAATGCACTGATTTGTATAAACATACACTGTTTATCCATTCATTAATTCAAGAAATTTTTGAGTACTGTGTCTCAGTGGTTAAGTGATGTGGCTGCTAACCAAAAAAGGTCGGCAGTTCAAATCCACCAGCCACTCCTTGGAAACCCTGTGGGGCTGTTCTATTCTGTCCTTTAGGGTCGCTATGGATCGGAATCGACTGGATTGCAACGGGTTTGGTTTTGGGTTTTTTTTCAATATATTCTTAGAACCTGACCAAGGTCTGAACTGGTAACAAATCTTGCTTTAATAACTGATTTTCCTCAAAGAAGAGTATGAGGATTAGACAGGAAGAAGACAGGAAACAAGGGAAGGGGAGACAATGCTTATTGAGGGTCAGTGCTGTGGTGGCTGTTAGACTAAGTACTCATGCACTGTGCACTTCCTCTGTCCTCAGTCTATGAGATGGGGAAACCGAGGTTCAGAAAATTTATACATCTTGACCAAGGTCACACAACTAACAAAGACTAAATGACAGAGTGAATCCAAATTCAACTTTGTCTGACTCCAAAACCCATGATTTCTGCATCTACCATGCTTTCTACCTAATATAAAATTTCAGGGTCTGGGCAATGCCAAAGACTGCTCTGAAGAGGTTGTACGGTATACTGGTATGCTTGCTATTTAAGGGCTTGTACTTTGGAGTAAGACCAGACCTGGATTTTTGAATCTTAGTTCTGCTACTTAGGAACTCTGATCATAACTAACGTAACCTCTTAGATCCCTGGTTTCCTCATCTGTAAAATGGGAATAATAATGGTTACTCTCTCATAATTGTATTAAACATTTAGCCTCATAGCTCCTCAGTTTCCTCATCTGTAAAATGGGCATAATAATAGTAACTCTCCCATAATATTATCAAGCATTTAGCATTGTGCCTGCTCCTGGTAAATTACAGTAATACCACTACTTTCATTAATAATAACTATCAGCAATTATTTTTCTGTTATAGAATATGTTTTATGCTCTGTCTATATTGTTGAGTCAAACTGAAAAAATACTGTAGATTTACTTTTTGGGATAATTCTAAGAGCTAACTACAGTATAATCAATGAGGCTACCACATAGATAATCTGATTTGGCTATTAGGTGCTTAAATTCCTGTTGAAATGAATTGTGAAAAAAAAAACAAAACAAAACTGAAAGTACTGTTTCAGCTGTTTAATGATATGTTTTGTAGAGACGTGATCATGACTGGATTGGATTAATTATGGGGTCCTTCAACGGATTGCTTAGTAGTAAATTTACAGACATGTTTTCAGATAACCAGGTATAAGTGGAATGTCTTGAATTTCAAGCTCACCTGTAGAAGTCTGAGGGATGGAACAGGTCATTTCTGAAGAGGGACTTGTACAAACAAATATCTTGAGTCTTCCAGGATGTAAGAGTCGATATCATTAAAATTGCAAAGAAAGGAGAAGAGAGGGGCTGTGCATTTACATTTATTTCTGTGTTTGCAAAATTCACATGGGGCCTTGTGTGAAACTGTTCTGCATAGTCATAATTGCCAACATCTATTTAATGCTTACTAGTTTCCAGGTGCCATGCTAAGTGCTATGTGTTATCTTATTTTTTCTTTACGTTAAATCTATGCAGTAGGTACTATTGGTTCACTCTTTTCTACCTGCAAGGAAACTGAGGCTCAGAAAGGATAAGCATCTCGCTCAAGGCTACCCAGCTAGCAAAGTGATGGAACTGGATATAAACCCAGGTGGTCTAACAGTAGAGCCCTCCCTATTAGCCTAACCAAAACTTGTAAATGAAAGCCCTTGTTGGCCATGAGATTCTTGTTGACTCAGGAAAAAAACCAGTTGCCATTGAGTCGACTCCAACTCATGGTTACCTCATGTGTGTCAGAGTAAAACAGTGCTCCATAGGGTTTCCAATGGCTGATTTATCAGCTGTAGATCACCAGGCCTTTCTTCCAAGGTGCTTCTGGGTAGACTTGAACTGCCAACGTTTTGATTAGTAGCCGAATGCCTTAACTGTTTGCACTGCTTAGGGACTTCTGGCTCAGTAATAGGGAAAGGTATTCAGTAAGTATCAAGCATGGTTAAAGGTCTCTTAAGAGAGATGCGTGATGCGATAGTTAATGCTATGTGTCAGCTCGGCTAGGCTATGATTCTCAGTGGTTTGGCAGACATTGGACTGATTGCTCTTCCATTGTGTAATATAAGCACCTCCATGATGTGATCTGATGTGATCAGCCAATCGTTGAAATGGGAGTTTCCTTGGGTGGTGTGGCCTCCCTCCAGTGTATAAATGGATGTTCCAGCAAGGCTTACTCTCTCTTGACCCTACACTCTTCTCTGGTTCTTGGAATGTAAGCCTGCAGAAGTCTCCAGCTTGCTGTCTGACCTGCAGAATTTGGATTTGCCAGTGTCCACAACACTGAGCCAGCAGAGGCCTTCAGCCTGCCACCTGACCCACAGATTTGGGACTTGCCAACTCCCATAATTGCGTGAGCTATTTCCTTGCAGTAAATCTTTCTCTCTATATTTATACATACTCTTTACTGGTTTTGCTCCTCAGGAGAACCAACACTAAGGCATACAGGAAGCCAGACTCCCCTGCTGGATGTGATGAGGAGGCTTGTAGCCTGACTGCTGTTGGCAGCCAGGACACAAAGTGGAAGGCAGCGGCCTTGGGAGGAAGCCAGTGCTGCGCGGAGCAGGGTGGAGAGATGGAAAAGTCCTAGGTTGACTCAGAAGGCTGCCCTGCTTCTAGACTTTCCCTAATGTAACTGATTTCCTTACTAACAATGCAGAGACAGCTGTTTGCCTCTCCAATATCATTCTTGCCCTTTTCCTTACTAACCAAACCCTAGTTTTGTCCAGGGTGGCAATTGCCCAATTAAAACTATACTTCTAGTCTCCCTTTATGGGATGACCATGCAATATAGTTCTGCCAGTAAGAAGTAAACAGAACTCCCTGCTGAGGATTTCTAGGAGAGTTTTGCTCTTTTAATGCAGGCACCACTCCTTCTTCCTTACTGATGCCTGGAACACTGATAGTGGTGGATACTGAAACAACATCCTAAGTACATGAGGGAAAGACCAAGATTACAGAGACCTGGGCTCCAGGCTGCCAAAGGAATGCCAGGAGGTCTTGATTTCTTGTTATGTGAGAGAAAATAAAACCCTAATATATTTAAGCCAGCATTTTTTCTGTCTTTGTTATTTGCATACAAATGCAATTCCTAACCCAGAAATTGAAATCTTTCGTTGACACAGATCTTTTCTTGGTGTTCTGGTTACCTATTGCTGCATAAGAAACCAACCCCAAACTTAGTGAATTAAACAACAATTGTTTTATTATTTGTCATATTTCTGTCAGACATTTGGACAGGGCACAGCAGGATCAGCTTGTCTCTGTTCCAGACATTTGGGGCTTCAGATTAGATGACTTGAATGGACAGGGACTGGAGCATCTGAGGTGGTTTTTTCACTCACATGTCTGGCACCTTAGTAATGTCCCCATGTGACCTCTCTTTCCTGCATCATAACTTGGGTTTCTTATATGGTGATTCAGGCTGCAAAAAGGAGAAAGCAGAAATTGCTAGTCCTTTTGAAGGCTATGGCCAGAACTGGCACTGTGTTGCTTCCACGTTATTCTATTGATCAGAGCTGCCCAGGATGAAGGGATTGGAGGTATAGACTTCACTTCTTGATGGGGAAGAGAAGAAATTGATAGTGGCTATCTTTGGAGACAGGAGTCCCTGGGTGGTGCAAACAGTTAACATACTCGGCTGGTAACTGAAAGGTTGGAGATTGAAGTCCACCCAGAAGTACCTCAGAAGAAAGGCCTGGTGATCTACTTCTGAAAAATCAGCCATTGAAAACCCTATGGAGCACAGCTCTACTCTGACACACATAGGGTGGCCATGAGTTGGAGTCAACATGACAGCAAGTGGTAGTGGCATCTTTGGAGATAAGCTATCACACTTGGGAAGTTGGGAAGGACTTGTGGATTTGTAGGCAACTCCCTTCTTTAGATGTAAAGGATAGTCTTTGAATTTACCCTTTATCTGAAAAGTATACACTATTCAAATGTGGGTTGTACTGTGCTGTGTGGGCTTTTTCATTTTTCATCCTTTGTCACAATTGTAACTTTGGGGTTCTGCTGTGGCAGCTGTGCATGGTCAGCAGTGAAAATTGTCGTGTGGTTAAGGTGGGAGAACGCCAGTGGTGTGCATTGATTTGAGGGTGTCCAAATGATGTGAGGGTGGTGTCTGATCTCCTCTAACTTCACAAGGGGGAAGGAGAATCAAGATCAACAGCCCAAGGATGATTCCTATGAGGCAGAGGTCAGACATGCCTCCTTTCTCTGCCATCTTTACCAATTCTGACACCAACTGTCCCTCCCACGGTACTCTCTACTTCTCTGCTGGGTTTGATTATTTATTACAATGGCCACACAGAACTCAAAGACCATACTCACGATTATGGGGTTTACTAGGGAAGTAACAGTTACAGTTCAGGCTCAGGAACACTCAGGATACAGCTCTTCCATCAAGATAGCCTCTCCCCAGCCAAGATGGCAGGCATGCCTCTCCATGGCTCTAGGCCTCTGCCCAAAGGCACTCAGCATGTCCCCTGCTGCCGGGTCCCTGCTGCCCCACTTCTCTCTGTCTTCAGGGTTACAGATAAATCTGCATTAGAGCCGCCCTTTCAACAGTTGAGCTGCAAGGGCTGCTGGACCAGGGGCAAGAGGATGGTCTGTGCTTCTAAAAAATGGATTCTGTTGATCAGGTTCCAAATCCCTTTGTTGATTGAGCTGTTTGGTCATACTGAGGCAGGAGGCAGACATATAACCTCGAACTAAAATGAAAGTAGTTGCTGATGTACTTCCCATCTCTTTAAGATGCATACAGTACAGTCTCTGCCAGCTTTGGTCTTGGTACCAGGACACGGAGAGGGTCAGGGAAGGTTGGAAGAGGTCTAGGGGAGGGCTCCTTCCTTCCCCTGAGCATCTTCTGAGCTTACAAGAAGAAAATAGACATATTTTTAAGAAAGATTGTCTGGGACCACAGTCATCCCAGGGCCCACAACACTGTGATAGATGGAGAGGAGGAGACACAAGAAATCCTGTGTCCAAAAGTATCAACCTAACTGCCTGTCATTCTACCATTAGAGATGCATTCCTTTGAACGTTATGGTTTCTCTAGCCTCAGGAGTCTTCTACTGAAGTGCAACTAGTTTTGAAAGGTTTGATATTTTAAATCTGTGCTTCTCCAATTGCCACATGTGATGGTATCCTAGGGATGAAAAAGCCTAAAGATAAACATAATGCATAGTTCCCTGCCCCAGAAAAGGTTGTCATTTATTTGGTAAGAAACATACAGTATTCTTCTTAGATTAAAATAAACCCAGATGTAGTATGAAATGGTACACAAAATTTGTGTAAGTGTTTAAGATGCACATTTGCAGAACCCAGAATCCCATGGCTCAGGGTCAGCCTCCTTTGTGGTGAGGGGTATGCATTGTTAGACTTATGTCCTCATTGGTTATTGAATCTTAAATTAGTCCTCTGCTGGGAGCAGGGCTTGGTGGAATCTTCCATAGACCACAGTGGCGGTGGGGGTGTTAGTGTGAGTGGGAGAAGATGAGAGAGACTTTCTTATCCTTCTTTTTTTTATCATCAAAGGTAAATTTCGCCAGCTGTCATCAGGCTAGTCCAGACTAGGAATGCATACTAGTTTTTAAAAACCCAATTACTCGATAGTAACTATGTGAAGACATACATGTACAATTTGCCTTTGGCTTGGCTCATTGCCTGGCTTTCTCTCATCCCGCTTTAGAATTCCAGAATCCATTATCTGTCCAGGAGCTTCCCATTGTGTGTCCCCTTTTGTGTACTTGGATTACCTGGCCATTACCTGAGTGGCTGACCCTGGCTCATTAATTCTGATAATCTGACATCTCTTTGATGCTGATTATGCTACTTGTAGGTGCTGCTACAACCTCATTCTGTTTGTTCCTTTTTGCTTTTTAACGGAAATCTCAGGGGGACTGGCTTTGTCATGTTGCTCGTTTCCATTTTTCATTGCTTTTCCTTATTTCTGTGGTAGACATAGTGGCGGGGTGAAAAATGTGTATTACTGTTTTTAACACAATTTAGGAAAATCCAGAAAAAAAAAAAAAAGAAGTAAGCATGATTTTTTTCTTTTTTTTTTTTTACTGAAACCTGCATCATTCTTCATTTTCCCCATGGTATTTATTTATTTATTTTAAAACAAAGCCTGTGGAGAGTCTTCACGAGTTTAAAAGCAAAACATAACAAAACAAAAATGCCATGCCTGCTCAGATGTTCTCCAGCAAATGGTGTGAAAACAACTGAAGCAACCACTTGCTCCAACAGATTTCCAGACTCTTCCTAAATACCTTAGCTGCTTGGCTACCAATATGACTGTAGGGTAGAGATGGGACCTGGGAGACTTGGACTAAAGCAAAACAAAACAAAACAACACGTCAACAATAACAACGACAACAAACAAACTGAAGCAACTTATCAGGTTGAAGGGTTGGAAGACAGATGATTCCAGAACAGAAGTAAGGGGTATGAAGAAACGAGGCTGGGCCACAATGGGCAGTGTTTGTCAGCTTTGACTTAGTTTTCATGGTATTGTTTTCTCACTGGTAAGTAATGTGAATGGGGAGATGGGAGATGCTGACATTCCAGAGAGAGAGAACAGACGTGTTGTCGTGAAGGAGCTGTGGGGTGGAGGGCAGGCTGGTGTGGAGGAACTACTAAGCATTTTGTGTGCAGAGTTCCACCATCGACACAGTGGGAACGGACGCTGGAAAGAGACGTTGGGCTCTCTACTGGGTTGAATAGTCTCCCCCAGAATTCATGTCCATCTAAATCCTGTGAATGTGACCTTATTTGGAAATAGGGTTTTGCAGATATAATCAAGTTAAGCTGAAGTCATACTTGATTAGGGTGGGCCCTAAATCCAATGATTGGTGTCCTTCTAGAAGAAGGAAATTTGGACACAGAAACATAGGGAAGAATGCCATGTGAAGACAGAGGCAGAGTTTGGACTGATGCAGCTACAAGCCAAGGAACGCCAAAAATAGCTGGGAGTGACCAGAAGCTAGGAAGAGGCAAGGAAGAATTCTTCACTAGACTCTTCAGAGGGAGCATGGCCCTGTTGACTCCTTGATTTCTGACTTTTAGCCTTCAGAAC
>NW_004443977.1:11019370-11020699 GCF_000243295.1 Trichechus manatus latirostris
TCCACTCAGAGGATCCTCGGAAGAAAGGCCTGGCAATCTACTTCCGAAAAATGAGGCATTGAAAACCCTATGGAGCACAGTTCTACTCTGACACACATGGGGTTGCTGAGTTGGAGATGACTGGAAGGCAACCGGTACTGGTAGTTCCCCCATTGGAGTCCCCCCCAGGGTACATCTTTAGCACCATACCCAGCATCCCTGGTGATCTCTACCTTGTTTTGCTCTGAACACTCTTTGGACCAGGATAAAATCTTCCCTCTCCCCAGACAAACATCCTCTGCTATATGTGATTCTGGGAGGTATTTTCCCTGGAGGAGAAAAGTCCCATTCAATCCCTTCCTCTGTTCAATGACTCTGGAATAGGATAAGAAAGGCTGGTGCTGAGATTACCTTCTCAGGAATTGGGCAATATCATGCAGGGGTTGGAAAACTACAGCTCAGGGGCCAAATCCAGCCTGTTGCCTGTTCTTACAAATAAAGTTTTACTGGAACACAGTCATGCCCATTTGTTTATTGTCTATGGCTGCTTTCACTCTGCAATGGCAGAGCTGAGTAGTTGAGATGGAGACTTAACGTTCACAAAGCCTAAGATATTTGCTATCTGGCCCTTTACAGAAAAATCTGCAGACCTGTGCCCTAGAACACTGGGCAAAATGAGGTGAGACCCTGGCCTGAGACCCAGCTCTGCTGATTCCTAACTGTGTGTCCATGGGGGAAGTTACTTAATATATCTGTATCTCAATTTCCTCATAAGTAAAATGAGAATAATACTTTGGCCCTGCCCACTTCATGCAGCTGTTGTGAAGAGGAAATGATTGAACACAAGGGAAAGCGCTACATGTGTGGGTTATTATCCCTTTGAGGTCTGCCAGTGTCTAGCTATAGGACCTCGGGGAAAGCCCCTTGACCTCTTTAGAGCTCTTTCTTCATCTGGAAAACAAGAGGGGTGAACAAGATCAGCACTCTCAAACTTTAAAGTGCCACCTGGCGATTTTGTTAAAATACAGATTCTGATTAGGTAAGTGTCTTAGTTACCTAGTGCTGCTATAACAGAAATACCGCAAGTGAGTAGCTTTAAAGAACAGAAAATTATTTTCTGACAATTCAGGAGGCTAGAAGTCTGAATTCAGGGCACTGGCTATACTGGAAGGATCTCTTTCTGTCAGCCCTGGGGGAGGATCCTTGTCTCTTTCAGCATCTGTAGCCCTGATGTTCCTCATTTCCTTAGCAACCTTCATGTGACATCTGTCTTTCCGCATTTGTGCTTGCTTCTGTGTCTACTCTGTTCTTTTTATAACTCAGAAGTGATTAGGTTTAGGACACACCCTA
>NW_004443977.1:11021345-11032102 GCF_000243295.1 Trichechus manatus latirostris
CTTACACCTTGTTGGATGTTGCAGAATTCTGATTAGCGTTGCCTTCTGCGCCGGAAATGAGGAGCCTTCTGTACCGGAAGTGAAGTGCCTTCTGCACTGGAAGTGAAATACCTCCTGGTTCCGACCTGGCTGCCAGCCCTGCAGAGGGCCTTTGTTCCTGACCACTTTTCCACAGGCCAGGGAGGCTGAAGGATGTTTTGTTTAATTGCCACCTAATGACATTTTTAGGAAAGAGTTGTCCTGTAGCTGGGGCCAGAGCTGGGGTTCCTGCCACTTTAGGGTGGAGCAGGTGGGAGAGGAAGGAACTGGGACTGTGTGTCTTAGGGGCGGTGGGGTGGGTGGATAGGGGAATATGGTGGAGAAACACATCAAGGGGATTGTTGATCAACAAATGGCCATGAGGCCAGAGTTCTAGGTTAGACCCAAATAGACTTGGGGTGAGGGGGGTGTAGACCAGGGTTGTGATTTAAAAACATAGGTTTTAGATTCAGACAAGTCTGGGTTCAAATCCCACGTTCAACCACCTTCGCTTCTTTTTTTCCTACCATTACATCTGCATTCTACCATGTGCCACCAGGGCTCCTGGGGTTGGGGCAAGATTCTTCACCTCTCTTAACTTTAGATTTCTCGTAGGCGTGTTGTGAGAATTAAATGAAATTATACACAGTTCCCTGTTCAGAATCCTCCAGGGGCTTTTTTAAAAAATTTTATTGTGTGGTAAAATAGATATAGCATAAAAATTGCCATTTTAATCATTTCTAAGTGTAAAATTCAGTGCTTTAATTCCATTCACTATGTTGTGTAACCATCATCACTATCTGGTTCCAAAAATTTTTTATCACCCCGAATAGAAACTCTGTACCCATTAAGCAATAACTCCATTCCTTCCTTCCACCAGTCCCTGGTGAACTTTAATCTACTTTCTGTCTCTATGAATTTACCTATTTTGAATATTTTGTGTAAGTGGAATCATACAATATTTGTCCTTTTGTATCCAACTTATTTCACTTAGTGTAATGTTTTCAAGATTCATCCATGTTGTAGCATGTATCAGAACTTAATTACTTTTTTATGGCTGAATAATTTTCCAATGTATGTATTATTCATTGTTTTATTCATCTGTTGATGGACACATAGGTTGTTTCTACCTTTTGGCTATTTGAATAATGCTGCAGTGAACATTGGTATACAAGTGTCTGTTTGAATCCCTGCTTTCAGTTCTTTGGGGTATATACCTAGGATTGACATCGCTGGGTCTTATGGTAATTCTATAAATTTAATTTTTTGAGGAACCACAAAACTGTGTTCCACAGTGGTTGTACAACTTTGTGTTCCCACCAGCGATGGATGAGGGTTCTGGTTTCTCCACTTCCTCGCCAGACACTTACTGTTTTCCAGGTTTTTTTTTTCCTTTTGATAACAGCCATCCTGGAGAGTGTGAGAAGGACCCTTTGTGGTGCACTGGTTAAGTGCTCAGCTGCTGATTGAAAGGTTGGTGGTTGGAACCCACCCAGTTGCTCCATGGGAGAAAGACCTGGAAATGTGCTCCCGTAAAGATTACAGCCTAGAAAAGCCTATGGGGCATTTCTACTCTGTCAGATGGAGTCGCTATGAGTTGAAAACCATTCCATGGCACCTAACAACAGCAATAACAGTGGGTGGGAGGTGGCATCTCATTGTGGTTTTGATTGGCATTTCAGGGGCTCCCTCTTTGCATCTCATCAGCTCTGTGCTCCCTCTGACCAGATCTTGAATCCTACCTACCTCAGTCTCTGGCACTACTAGAAATTCAATTAGCAAAAATTGAGCCGTGAAAACTGTACACAAAATATGAGTTTTTATAAAGGAAAATAAAGAAATGCAAACACTCATTTGATCAATAAACAACATTTTAAGACTTCTACTTACAAGATGTGGAGCCTTGGGCAAGTTCCTTAACTTTTTGTGCTTCAGTTTCCTCATCTGTAAAACGAGGATAATAATTAAGCTTGCTCTGTGGAATTGTTGTGAGGATTAGATAAGATATAGCCAAAGATTTAGCTCAATCACAACACATAGTAAGTGCTCATGATCTTTTAGCTGTTCTTGCAGTTCTTATTTCAAGGTCCTCAGGCACGCTTGGCTGTGAGAAGAAAAGCAGTTGAGGATGTTCTGCCCAAGTATGGCCTTTAAGGTGTTTTAAAAACTAGATAGAGGATCAAGACTAACTACCTGGAGTACACAGCTTCCCAAAGTGTTGGCAGAAAAAGGCTCAAGGCAGACCTGACCCATGTGGTTCTACTCCAGCTGGGCCTTCGACCCTTTTCTTTAAACCTTTCCTTTTTTGCCCAGCACACTCTCCACAAAGGCAGTTCTAGACCTTTATCACTTTCTTCTTGAAAACATCTTTGTGCTGTATGCTGTCTTCTATATTCCCTGTGTCTAGTCTCTCATTGCACATGTTATTATAACGACATGTTCAAAGACCTGGAGTTAGAAAACCAAAAAGCAAAGAACACACTTGGTGTTTCTCAAGCTGAAAGAACTGAAGAAAAAATTGAAGTCTCGAGTTGCAATATTGAAGATTTCTATGGGAAAAATATTAAACGACACAGGAAGCATCAAAAGAAGATGGAAGGAAGAAACAGAGTCACTATACCAAAAAGAATTGGTTGAAGTTCAACCATCTCAGGAGGTAGCATTTGATAAGGAACCGATGGCATTGAAGGAAGAGGTCCAAGCTGCACTGAAGGCATTGGCAAAAAACAAGTTTCCAGGAATTGAAGGAATACCAACTGAGATGTTTCAGTAAACGAATGCAGCTCTGGAAGTACTCACTTGTCTATGGCAAGAAACTTGGAAGACAGCTACCTGGCCAACCGACTGGAGGAGATCCATAGTTATGCCTATTCCAAAGAAACGTGTTCCCACCGAATGAGGAAATTATTGAACAGTATCATTAATAACACACACAAGTAAAATTTTGCTGAAGATCATTCAAAAACAGCTGCAGCAGTACATCGACAGCGAACTGTTAGAAATTCAAGCTGGATTCAGAGGAGGACGTGGAAAGAGGGATATCATTGCTGATGTCAGATGGATCTTGGCTGAAAGCAGAGAATACCAGAACGATGTTTACCTGTGCCCCATAGGGTCTAGAACAGTTCTGAGAACATAGTAAACACTCCATAAACATTTCTTGATTGATTGATTGATTGATGTATCTACTCAAAACCTATAAAGAGGAAATGGAGGACACAGAAACCGTTCCTAGACCGATGTTGACTGAACGGCGCGGGTAAGTAATTTAACTCTGTGTCTTTGCCTCTGGATATGTGTGTGTGTGCGCGCGTGCGCGTGCGTACGCCCACAGAAGTCCAAGAACTGATCAGCTGCTTAGATGATCCTTTCCACTACCACCTGATGAAAACTGAAATGTTAAATGAGAACAATGTTCGGTTTAGTTTAGTCATGCTCAATGTAATTTAATTGTAATTATTTACAATTACAATGTAATTAATTTAATAATTTAACATAAAAGTACTTTGAAAAAAGTACCATTCACATGCAAGTTCTTACAAATGAAGATTCCTGAGTTCTAGTCTTAGAGTAAGGAGCTTTAGTGGCTCAGTGGTTAAGTGCTTGGCTGTTAACCAAAAGGTCTGCAGCTGGAACCTACCAGACACTTGTTCTATGGAAGAAAAGGCCTGGCGATTTGCTCCCATAAAGGTTACAGCCTGGGAAACCCTATGGGGCAGTTCTATTCTGGAATCAACTCCATGGCAATGAGTTTGGTTTTTTTTTAATAATGTTAATGAGGCAAGATTAGAGGTAGTCATGTTAATGAGGCAGGACTCAATCTACAGGATTAGGTTGTATCTTGAGTCAATCTCTTTTGAAACACAAAAGAGAGAATTGAACAGAGGAGAGGGACCTCAGTATCACCAAGCAAGAGGAGCCAGGAGCAGAGTGCGTCTTTTGGACCCAGGGTCCTTGTGCTGAGAAGCTCCTAGACTAGGGAAAGATGGATGATAAGGACCTTCCACTAGAGCCGACAGAAAAAGCCTTACCCTGTAGCTGGTGCCCTGAATTTGGACTTCTAGCCTCCTAGATTATGAGAGAATAAATTTCTGTTTGTTAAAGCCATCCACTTGTGGTATTTCCGTTACAGCAGCACTAGGTGACTAAGACAGCTGGTACTTCTGAGTACCAAGAAGCCTTCTGAAGAGGCTTGTGTTCTTCAATGGATTGGAAGCTGAGGGAACATAAGGCCTGGGGATGCTGCAGCCATTTTACAACTGTGAGGGAAGAGCTTTTGTGAGAATAGAGAGAACACAGTAGAATATATATATGCAAAGGCTGGAGTTTCAGCAGCCATCTTGGACCATGAGGTAACTTTGGCAATGGAAACCACAGAAGATTCCTGGGTCTTTGCCAACCTGGAGAACCATTTCAGGTTTGGATTATTTCTTATCTTTTTGAAAGGAGAAACTTCTATCATATTTAAGTCACAATTATTTTTTTCTGTTATTCATAGCTAAATCAACCTTAACACGTAAGTCAAGTCCCATTTTCTGTTTTGCTTGCTTGTTTTTTAAACAGAGTCCTAACTGTCATATACGCCCACTTCCATGGTGGGATTAAATGAAATTATAATAATAATGTCTACAGAGCATCTAGCACAATGCTAGGAGGCCCTCAATAAATGTTAATTTCTTTTCCCCATGTACTAACTCATCCTGTCGGGAAACCCTCTATTGCAGGCAATGTGCTCCATTTTCCTAACTAGATCCTTGAAAGCTCTACTGCACCTGACTCAGGACTATTATGCACATTAGAGCACTCAGTAAATGCTTATTGATTAATTAGGACTCCCCAGGCCATGCCAGGCAGGCAGAGATGGATTAAGTTGTTTAACAAAGTCTGTCCTAAGTCACCAAGTTCCTCTGGCAGGCTTTTTCTTTAAAGGCGGAAAAGAATGAGAAGGCCGATTTTACAGCTGCTGGAAATATACTGGAAGAAGCTGTCAGGGGTGATAGTCGTGAGATGAAATTGACAGAGTGATGGCTGGGCAGCCCTTTGCTATTAGTTTCAAGTTACCAGTTATGTCTGTTTTAATCTGGAGGATGTTTTGGTAACGAAGGGAGTGCGTGAATCTCAATAATGCAAAGTTACCGTCATTAGCATTTGCATCCATCACTGCTTCACTTTTTCACTTTTGTCCAACAGGGAGTTTTCTTTTTTATCCTTTTTCAGAGCTATAATAGGATGGGAATATTCTTGTTCGCCATTATTTTTGAGAACTGTAAGTGAATGTTGGCCCTTCTGCCCCTTAAATCCATAGCAACAAACCTCTTCCTTTTAAAACCTAATTTCAAAACGGTGGCTAGACCTAGAAATCTATCCTTTTAAGCACATGCAGGGCATGGCAGAGGTTATATCTTCACTCCTGTAATTTTCCTCCAGGGAACGACTAAGACCTTCGCTAACAAAGTATTGGTTAAATTTCACCCACTGGGAAAAAGAAAACTGACAAAAATGTGTCACATTGCCTGGGTGCAGGGCTGCAGAGTATTTTTTTCCCTGTACCTGGTAAAGACAGGAAGATGCTATTTGATCCTTCACCCTTCCCTTGTTAAAGTGGCGGATAATGTGTTTATCTGGATAATTAAGTAAATGTGAAGGACAAAAGCAAAAACAAACAACCCACATATTTTGTCTGCTTGCTCTGAGGTTTTTCTTGCAATCAGCTGAGGGAGGAGAGAACAGAGAAAATTATTTAGGTAATTGCCTCAATTCTCTAGTTCACTTCGTGCAGGTGAATGGTCTCAAGGCCAGCAGCCTACCCTTATTTTGGAGTTGGCTCCTTTCACATTTTTATCAGGATAAGCTTTCTGAGAGTACAGTAGAACTTGTAAAACCATGCAATTGTCTTCCAAGAGATGCCGTGAAAGGTCCATTAGATGAATAAGTCCTAGAAAGTACATTAGAGGAATAATCTTGTACCTTCGGGGGGACTGGCTGACCTGATACTTTTCATTTTTTAAAATCTCCTTGCATTGGTTCTGTCAAAAAGAAACATTTCTTTTTATGCTGATTATTAATGTTTTATTGCTGAACAATTTATTGCTGAATGCCAGTTAGTATCAGATGACATTGTAAAGGTCCTATTTCCAAAGCAATTTTTGGAAAAATTTACCATTATTTCTACATCACAGCCTTGAATTCCATGAGGAGAATCGCAGAGTTAAATGTTAGTTTTCAGGTATTTAGCTTACTATTTTGTCTCTATTACAAGGAGAGTTTGCATGTGTGTTTGTGTGTTTGTGTGTGTGTGTGTGTATAGAAATAGAATAGAATAAGTCCAGTTATGATTCTTAGAGATACCTGGAAGGGCCCTTAGTTTACCTGTGGTCAGCAAACCCTGATGGTCAGAAAGAGATTGCTGTTCTCAGGACACATAGGCCATCCTTGGAGTTGATGTGCAGGCCTGTAGCTGTTCACATCTCTCTGACTCAGAAAGCTTTTCCCTCTCTCCCTAGTATTGCCCAGTGGCTGAAAGTCAGACTGGGCTTTGGGGGTTGGGGAGAGATTAGCATGGAGTCAGCAACAAAGGGCAGATGATGGGTGTCCCCTCCAAGAAGGGGATGAGGGTATCACAGTACTGAGTAGATAAGGACCTGTAGCCCTTGGCCATCAGCTCCGTATGCTATCTCCAAACCAAAGGACTGCCCACAGAAAGCATATGTTTGACTGCACTATTCTTTATTTTTTGCATCTCTTCTCTAATTGGAAGAATGCTCAGCCTCTCAAAGCCTGTCCATTCTGCAACACCCACAGAAAGAAATTATTTTACCTACTATGAGGCAACCGTTAACTGGTAATGATTTTATTAAGTACTCATTTTATAGTTATTCTATAAACTATAGTATATATTTCAGCCTTTGTGTATGAGGTATTTAATAATAAAATTAAAAAGTCAACTTAAAAAAAATTTTATAACAAAAGAGACAAAGGAAAGACTGAGATTTGTGGTGAGAGAAAAAATGAGGAGTAGAAATAAAATTAGTATTGCACTTACTTATTACAGTATCTGTTAATACCACTTTTTTTTTTTTTAACTAATCTTGTTTCTATAACTAGGTTATAAACTCTTTGAGAGCATGGATAAATGTCTTATTCTTTTATCATCTGGGTCCTAGTGCAATCTTAAATTAATGTTTGTTTTTAATGAATATCATTGATTATTGAGGCAAGAGAGAAGAGAAAGTTAACTGGGAGAAGAAAGAGACAGAAGGAAATAAGAGGATAAAGGCTTAGAAAGGAAGAGAGAAAACTATAAAAAGAAACTCAGCCTTGTGACCTTAGGCAAGTCTTTGAGCTTCAGATTCATAATGTGTAGACTGGGAATGAGATGGTAGCTGGGACTTGATGTGAAATTCTTGTGGAAATGGAAGAACATTTATTGGAAAAGCGATGCATTTGTGTATTTTATCTTCTCTTGTGCAGAAAATTCATGAAGGTAGCCCTTAAAGGAGCAGGTGGTACATGGGTACCTTGGAATCACATGGGAAGCCTTAGAGAGTTAGGAGGGAGGTCCCTGGAGCCCACTTTAGAAGATAGAGGAGTAGAGTACACAATACTGGGGAAGCCAGCACAGCTTGTCCAAGGCAAGGTCATGGAAGCTCCACAGACACTTCTAAACTCCCTGAGGGACTGAATTACTGGGCAGAAGGCTGTGGGGACCATAGTCTCAGGGAATATCTAGCTCAAGTGGCATAACATAGTCTGTAAAGAAAATGTTCTGCACTCTACTTGGGTGAATAGTGTCTGGGGTCTTAAAAGCTTCTGAGCGGCCATCTAAGATACTCCACTGGTCTCACCCCGTCTAGAGCAAGGGAGAATGAAGAAAACCAAAGATGCCAGGGAAAGATTAGTCCAAATGACTGATGGACCACAAGTACTACAGCCTCCACCAGAACTAGACGGTGCCCAGCTACCACCACCAACTTCGCTAACAGGGATCACGGTAGAGGGTCCCAGACAGAGCTAGAGAAAAATGTAGAACAAAATTCTAACTTACCAAAAAAAAAAAAAAAAAAAAAAAAAAAGACTAGACTTACTGGTCTGACAGAGGCTGGAGAACCCTGAAAGTATGGCCCTCGGACACCTTTTTAGCTCAGTAATGAAGTCACTCCTGAGGATCACCCTTCAGCCAAAGATTAGACAGGCCCATAAAACAAAATGAGACTAAAGGGGCACACCAGCCCAGGGGCAAGGATGAGACGGCAGGAAGGGACAGGAAAGCTAGTAAAAGGGAACCCACGGTTGAGGAGGGGAGAGTGTTGTCGTGTCGTGGAGTTGGTAACCAATGTCACAAAACAATATGTGTATTGTTTAATGAGAAACTAGTTTGTTCTGTAAACCTTCATCTAAAGTACAATTAAAAAAACAAGCTATCTATATGGGATCAAAGTGACCACAGCAACTTGAAAGATTAGATAGGAACGTTAGGGGCCAGTGAGTTTATGTTAATAGAGGAAGAACAACTCAGAAAAGGAAGGTGTGAATGTTTGCACAACTCTAAGAATGTAATCAATGTCATTGAACTGTACATGTAGAAACTTGAACTGGTGTGTGTTCTGCTGTGTATATTCTAAACAACAACAAAAAATAAATAAAATAGTTTAAAAAAAAAGAAGGTAGAGGAATAGCCACTTTGTTGGGGGAGAGGTTGTCTAATTAGGCTCTTTGTATTTTAAGGGTTCAGAAGGTAAAGTCCAGGCATGAATCCCAGGAGCCCCGGGGCTCTGTGCTGGGCAAATCCTGGCCCCAATTCACCTAGTTTTTCTGGGCCCGAGTAGTAGTCGAATGTGGCCACGTTTGCAAACCAAATCACCTAGAGCTAAATCTTGGGACCCAATATGGGGCTTCCTAAGAGAAACTTAGCACTGAGGAAATGGAAGAGTGTAGTCATCTGTGCAGGGAATACCATGTTGGTGGAATGTTCTCAGCCAGTCTGTATTATTTAAGGGTGAGAGAAGTCGCAAAGGGAGCCATTAGATGCCCTGGTAATAAGGCACATGGGGATTCCAGTGATTGATTGGAAAAATGAGACAATGGATTGTGTGCTCTATGTTTGTGGAACAGTTGAGACATGTTATACTGTGATTAAACATGCTGCATGCCTTCCCGTGGCTGATGGTCAAGTAGGCATTCCAGGATAAGACAAGAACAATTATGAAAAGATTTAGAAAGATTCCAAGGTTATTGACTAGAAACATATCTATTGTTCTGAATTATGTAGCATTACTTGGGCTTTTTCCCTGGTGGAAATAACATACAGACTATCGCTTTCATACTGATTTCCACAGCATGTGGGCAGATTCAGGAGTTAAGAAGAGTTTATTGTTGCAGATCTTGGATAGAACTCCATGTAACTGGTTTTAAAAATCAGGAAAAAATAAAAAGGGGATTTGAAAACTTCTCACAACTGTTAATACCTTTCAGTGTTTCCTAGGATTAAAGTCCCACCAACAGATGCATGTAGAAAGAGCAGGCAGTTTCTGGAAGGTTGTGGGGACTCTTCCAAGGTAATTAGGCCTCCTTGATAAAATCTCTGATAAAATCTCTTCCAATGACTCATTGGTATGAGGAACCTAGACAAACTATTTTTTATTTTTAAACAAAGTTTTTCCTCTCCGTCTCATTAGAGAAAATTGAAATAAGGAGCCCTGGTGGTACAACGATTGAGAACTTGGCTGTTAAGCAAAAGGTTGGCGGTTCGAACCTACCCAGTGGCTCTACAGGAGAAAGACCTGATGATCTGCTCCTGTAAAGATTACAGCCTAGCAAACTCGATGGGGCAGTCCTACTCTGTCACATGGGGTCACTGAGTCAGAATCGATGGCACCCAACAACAACAGAATCAAAAAGTCTCCTATAATCCTACCACCCTGAGATAGGCTACATTTTGATATCTGTATCTCCACACACACACACACGTACATAATCTCACGTGTATAATACATATCTATCTATAATATATTAATCCACCACTTGTTTGTCAGTCTGTCGTACGGTGGTGGCTTGCATGTTGCTGTGATGCTGGAAGTTATGCCACCGGTATTTCAAATCCCAGCAGGGTCACCCACGGTGGACAGGTTTCAGCAGAGCTGCTTGACTAAGACAGACTAGGAAGAAGGACCTAGCCATCTACTTCTGAAAAAAATTGGCCAGTGAAGGAAGACCTTATGAATACCAGTGGAACACTGTCTGATATAGTGCTGGAAGTGGCTGCCACAACGGGCTCAAACATAGCAATAACCGTGAGACGGCACAGGATCAGGCAGTGTTTTTTTCTGTTCTGCATAAAGTCGCTTTGAGTCGGAACATACTTAACGATACCTCACAACATCAACAACAACGACAATATATTAATATACGTATATATGTAATATCACATATATTGTATATACATGATTGTTAAATTACTTAAATAATTGAGGCCATAGTGAACTGAACAAATGAATATTTTTGTCTTTGCTTTTTAGCTTAATATTTGACATAAGCACTTCCCCATGTTACTACAAACTCTTTACAAATATTTTAACTAAGTGTATACCATTTTCTTTTGACTGAACCCTAATTTGCTGATCCAGTCTCCCATTCTGCAGCGTTTAGTTGTTCCCAGTTTCTTTGTTATTCTAAATAGCTCTGCAGCTAGCATCTATGCGCATGATTCTTTCCTGTTTTTAGGCTGGATGGCTTGACAGATA
>NW_004443977.1:11034200-11035656 GCF_000243295.1 Trichechus manatus latirostris
CTTGTCAGAATTTTAAAATCTACATATAAGAACTATTGCCCACATTTGTGTGTGTGTGTGTGTCTGTGATGCATGCACACACATTTATGTACAGCATTTTGTCAGTATTTGGTATTACAGTTAAGATAACTTTGTAAAATAAATCAGACAAATTTGTATCTTTTTTTGTGTGATAGAGTTTATATAGAATGGGACTTTTCTGCTGTTTGAATATTTTTAAGAACATATTTTGGAAATTATCTGACTCCAGGATTTTTATTGGGGTTAATTAAAAATAAAGCTTCTTCTTGAGTCAATTTGTTATTCCTCACCTGATCTCTGCTGCTGCCCAAAATTATCTATTTCATTGAGATTTACTAACATATTTACACATTCTGGTGAATTTTTCACTTACAATTTTAAAATCTTCTCTGTCTATATTTCTCTAGCCTCTTTCATTTCTAAACTTATTTATTTATGATTTTTGTTCTGTTTTTATTGATTAGCTTATCCAGAGATTTGTCTGTTTATTGAATTTTCAAAGAACCACTTCTTGAAGTCATTTATCAGTTGTGATCTTCTATTTTTTAAATTCATTTATGTATTTATTTATCTTCATTATCTTCTCTTCTTGCTTGGGTTACATTTTGTTATTTTTTTTCCTTAGCTTCTTAGTTGAAAAGTTTATTATCTTACTTTCTTTGAAAATAACACCAAATATCTGAGTTTCCATATTATATGAAAATACAGTTTTAGTCAAATCCCATAAATATACACATATATACATATATTATCTATCTATCTGTCTATCTATCTATATATATATATAGCCTTGGTGATAGAAATGATGTCGGTGATCCCATGATAAAATTTTGCAAGACCAATGACTTCGTCATTGCAAATACCTTTTTCCAACAACATAAAATATGGCTATAAATGTGAACCTCACTGATAGAATACACAGGAATCAAACTGACTACATCTGTGGAAAGAGACAATGGGGAAGCTCAATATCGTTAGTCAGAGTAAGGCCAGGGGCCAACTGCAGAACAGACATTCAGTTGCTCAAATGTAAGTTCAAGTTGAAGTTGAAGAAGGTTAAAACAAGTCCACGAGACCAAAAGTATGACCTTGAGTATATCCTACCTGAATTTAGAGGCCATCTCAAGAATAGATGTGATACATTGAACATTAATGACCGAAGACCAGACGAGTTATGAGATGACATCAAGGACATCATACATGAAGAAAGCAAGAGGTCTTTAAAAGGCAGAAAAGACAGAAAAACTAAAATGGATGTCAGATGAGACTCTGAAATTTGCACATAAACGTAGAGTAGCTAAAGCGAATGGAAGAAATGATGAAGTAAAAGAGCTGAACAGAAGATTTCAAAGGGTGGCTTGAGAAGACAAAGTAAAGTATTACAATGACATGTGCAAAGATCTGGAGTTAGAAAACCAAAAGGGAAAAATACACT
>NW_004443977.1:11036899-11094142 GCF_000243295.1 Trichechus manatus latirostris
AATCAGAATGCTCCTCAAAAAGAACATTTCAAGATCTATCTTGAAGTACGATGCTGTCAGTGATAGGGTAATATCCATTGGGAAGAATGGGAGTTTTGGAACACTTGACTGTGCTCATGAGGAATCTGTACATAGATCAAGAGGCAGTTGTTCAAACAGAACAAGGGGATACTGTGTGGTTTAAACTCAGGAAAGGTGTGCCTCAGCATTGTGTCGTTTCACCATACTTATTCAATCTCTATACTCAGCCAATAATCCGAGCAACTGGACTATATGAAGAAGAATGAGGCATCAGGATTGAAGGAAGACTCATTAATAATCTGTGTTATGCAGATGACACAACCTTGCTTGCTGAAAGTGAAGAGCACTTGAAGGACTTACTGATGAAGATCCAAGACCACAGCCTTCAGTATGGATGATGCCTCAACATAAAGAAAACAAAAATCCTCACAACGGGACCAATAAGCAACATCATGATAAACGGAGGAAAGCTTGAAGTTGTCAAGGATTTCATTTTACTTGGACCCACAATCAACACCCATGGAAGCAGCTGTCAAGAAATCAAAAGACGCATTGCATTGGGCAACTTCCGCTGCAAAAGACCTCTTTAAAGTATTGAAAAGCAAAGATATCACCTTGAAGACTAAGGTGTGCCTGACCCAAGCCATAGTATTTTCAAATGCCTCGTATGCATGGGAAAGCTGGACAATGAATAAGGAAGACTGAAGAAGAATTGACGCCTTTGAATTGTGGTGTTGGCGAAGAACATTGAATATACCACCACATGGATGGACCTTGAAAACATTATGCTGAATGAAATAAGTCAGACATAAAAGGATAAATATTGTATGATACTACTTATATGAAATATCTACAGTAGGCAAATGCATAGAGACAAAAGTTTAGTAGGGGTTACCAGGGGATGAAGGAGGGGGGAATAGGAAGTTATTATTGAAGAGGTACTGATTTTCTGTTGCAGCCCTGGTGGCACAGTGGTTAAGAGCTCGGCCGCTAACTAGAAGGTCAGCAGTTCAAATCCACCAGCCACTCCTTGGAAACCCTAGGGGGCAGCTCTACTCTGTCCTGTGGGGTCGCTATTTCTCTTTGGGGTGGGTGGTGAAAAACTTTTGGAAATAGTTGGTGGTGATGGTTGCACAACTTAGTGAATGTAATTAATGTCACTAAATTTCACACTTAAAAGTGGTTACAATGGCAAATTTAATGTAATATATATTTTACCACAATAAAATAAAAAATGTGTATTCCTGGGCCCCACATCAGAGCCCCTGTGTAGGACTCTGGGTCAGGAAGGTCTCTGGGAATCAGCATTTCACACCAGCTTCCCTCACAATTCTGATGCACAGTCAGGGTTAGAAACCCCTGCTGTGGAAGGAGCACTGCACTGGGCATTGAAGGCCCAGGTTTGATCCCAGTCCATTTACTAACTCAGCTCCTCTCTCCGCTCCCCATCTCAGTGTCCCCATCTGTACAATGAGCAAGTTGTACTAGATGACATCTAACACCCCTTCTGGGTTGAGGTATTTGGTATTAGCATCTAAGATCATTCACCTTGGCAAACTGAAGGCAGGTTGGCACTTATGGCACTAGCCAGCGTACACATGCTTCACCACATACCATAGCTGACAATCAAGTCATGTCAAGAAAACTGCAAGCAGAAACTGCAGCTCCAGCTTGGGAGTAATCTCCGAAGGACCCAGCGGAACAGCCGTTGACTTTAAGTTGTAGAGCAGCAGCTGGCTGGGTCTATGAGCTTCTTGCAGCTGTTTGTGATATGTCAAATGAAGTTCTGTTTCTATGTGTTAATGTACTCTGAGCTATTTTACAGTGTGTTTGACATTTTACAGTATAGTAAAGTGTGTACATGCCTAATTAAAACAGATGTGCATTTGATAAAATAATTACTGGATATGCTGAAGAAAAATGGCTAATTATATATACAGCATAAACACCTAAACATACGCTATAAATATGTACTTGAAAAGTACTGGAAAGTAGGTATAATTGGCTGGATTCTATTCATGCCCAGACTTAGAGTCATTCCTTAGATTTTCCTGCTTTGAGATCCACCAGCCTTATAATTTTCTGCCTAATTCTTTATCCTCCATCTTATTTTTCTTTTCTAGAATAGAGATGGGCAGAAATTCTCTCTCCACTGGGCAGAGGTGGTGTTAATACAACAGAAACAACAATAATGAACCATAAACCCATTGCTGTCAAGTTGATTCCAAGTCATAGAGACCCTATGAGACAGAGAGAACGTACTCCATAGGGTTTCCGAGGCTGTAATCTTTATGGAAGCAGACTGCCATATCTTTCTCTCACACAGTGGCTGGCGGGTTCAAACCACCTACCTTTTGGTTAGCAGCTGAGCGCTTAATCACTGCACCACGAGGGCTCCTTAACAATAATGACAGTTACTTTGTATTACTATGTGCCAGGCATTGTGCTAGACCTTTACGATATTTGATCTCATTTAATCTTCACATTAGCTCCATGAGGTCTCTGCTATCATTCTTTCCTTTCTACAGATGGGGAAACTGAGGCTCAGAGAGGTTAACAATTTGCCCAAGATCTCAAAGTTGGGAAATGCAAGATCCAAGGTTCAGACCAAGGTGTGACTGCAGAGCCCATTCTCTTTAACCACTACCCCATACTCCCTCTAGGAGGACAGCCTTCTGCCCAGTCTCTTTTGTGCTCCAGTTAGGGAGTGTTCCTAGAACTCTTCTCAAGTCCCTCTGCCACCACTTCATATATTTCGGGATATCCCAGACCAGACTTTCTCTAACAGAAAGTCTTCATGCCCTCTTCTCTAGGTTCATGGGGTAGGGTTAATCTGGGAGTGAGTGGACATTCTGCCCTGGAATCCCATGGACCCTGAGGATTGCTGCGTTGCTAGTGAGTATGGGCCAGACTCTGAGATGCTGTTTGCTGAGTGAATGTGTTGGTGTTGGCTTTCAAAGACAGAGTTGGACACCTGTGCCTTCTAGGGGTGGTAGATAAAATGTATTTTGGAGCAATGGAAATGGACACAGAAAATATTGAGAAGCCCTTCAAATACTAAACAGGGGTTTGTCTCCTCAAGGTTATGTCAAGTCGGCTTGGGCTTTTTTAAAAAAATAAATCCAGCTTTTTTGGAGTAAAAAAAAAACTGAAACAATCGGTCATTCAGATCTTACTCATTGGAAGGCAACTTCAGTCTGTTTTCTGGCATTTTGGAGAAATGAGTTATCCTGGTTCTATGACCGCACATGATCTACAAGGATCCTAAAGTAATTTATATAGTGATAGTTCAGGAAGTGCCTAGGGTCACAAGAATATCAGTGCCAGTGAGTATATAATGTGTGGCTAAAGGCACAGGCTCTTCCATTCACTAGCTATGTGACCTCTGGCCAGTTGCTTCAACATACTTTAGTTTTTTCATCTGTAACATGGGAATCATAAGAGTACCCACCTCATAGGAGCATGGTTAGGTTTAAATGAAATAATCTATGAAAGGCACTCAGCACAGTGCATGGCAACAGTACATTACCTTGTTATTGTTATTGACTTGGTGATTTACAGCTATTTATTTTGGAAGGCAAAGGGATCAGTTTTAGGCCACCAGGTTATAACCTTGGGTAAGCCACACCTACCCTCTCTTGACCATAGTGTTTTCATCTATAAAGCAAAATGGTTACATTAGAAGACCTTTTTGGTCTCTCTAAGAATCCATGACTCTAGGTTACACATTCTCCAACCTCCTCTGGCCGGCTCAAATTCATTTCTAAGCTTATGGGGACCATACAAACTTAGCCCAAACCTAGTGAAGGGAAATACTTGTGTGGGTACAACAGTCAATGCTATGCAGAACTGCAAATGAGCAGTCTTGCTGGAAATGTCATATTCTAAGCCATTACTCTTTCTTATTTCTATTTGATAGTCCCATTTGGCAATTAGGAAGATTGGAGGTAGCAGGGGGAAACCCCAGAAATCCTCTTCTCCACTCTGGAGAGCAAAGTCTGGCCACAAGTCTTGAGCTTTGTGAACCTTGGGGTTCAGAAAGCATTGCTGGTTCAATCATTTGGCGCATCAGCAGTGTTTATTGGCAACAACTTAATGGAAGAGCTCTTCCAAAGTGGCATGACCACAGCCCTGCTCTAGCAGAGGGGGGAAAAGTGGCATCAGCACATGTGTGCTGGGGAATTCCAGGGTGCTGGCCCATCCTTGGGGGTGCCTCAGGCTGCTGCCCTTCTTGTACTCTGCATCTGTAGCTCTTGGGGGTGGTGTGAGCCACATGGCATAGGGAGTGGGGTAGAGGGGGCTTTCCGCCCTCCATCATATCCCCACAGATGGACTTATTGTTAAAGGGAATAACCATGCTTTGGACCTATGAGAAACATAATATTGAGAAAAGATTACTAATGACATGGTTTAAATAGTTACCATGTGTGGTGATTTTTTTTTTTTAAAGCAAAGTCATTTCTTCTGCTTATTAAGATGGCGCTATGAGCTGCAGGGATGCTATTTTCAGATTCCCTATGTCCCTCTGCTACTACTCACTGTACTGTGAATTTGGCTTCAAGCTGATCAAGCCTATTGGTCTCAACAAGGTATACCTACAGAAATGGACTGAACAGTATTTTTCTTCTTCCTGTAACTGCAGAGATGAAGGGGGTGAAGGCTGACTGATAAATGGATCAAATCTGCCAAGATGCAGGATTGGGATCTTTGAGTACAGAGGGGATGGTGATTTGGGGGTTAAAAGATTTGGGGCTCGATGTAGAGAGGATTGTTGGAAATGGACTTCCATGGGAAAATATAGGAAGGGGCCAGTCATAATGGTGTTTATCAGTATTTCTGTGTTTTTAACTGATTAAATGACTTTCATTTCCACAAAAGGGCTTATTAATGGATGTCAAGCAAGATGTCTTTGAGGGCTCAATGCTAGTTGGAATAATGAACACATAAGTGAGTGAAATACCACAGTGTAATCTGATACCCAGTGTCTATTTCTTTGGCCAAATCTCAGGCATTTAAACTTATATTTGAATGCAATGTGGCATGTCTTAACATTGGACTATATGCTTGTGAAAGAAATAAACCAAATATTGGATATCAATGAAAATGGAATATTTCCCTTATGCTAAAGATGGAAACTAAAATCTAGATTGATATAGATGTAATTACCATCACTCTTGGTTTATAAGAGGATGGAGCCATCCAGTGTCCCTGAAAGCAAGACTCATTTACTTCCTTGTGGTCATACTTCTATGGCTGCAGAGCCAAAATGTGGGCTCACCAACTAAACTCCTAATCTCCGACCAGATACAAATTCAGATTAAGGTTACAGAAGGATAATGCAAATTAATGTATCTCAGCTGTAAATAGATTATTTATTTATTTATATTGTGGTGATAGATATATACATATGTAACAAAATTTGCCATTTAAACCATTTTTAAGGGTATAACTCAGTAACATTAACTACATTAACAGTGTTGTCCAACCATCACCACTATCTATTATAAAACTTTTGATCATCCCAAAGAGAAATTTACTACCAATTAAGCAATAACTCCTCCTTACCCGCTCCCCGCCAGCCCCTGGTAACCAATGATACGCTTTTTGTCTCTTTGCATTTGCCTATTCTAGATAAAAACAAACCTGTTGCCATCAAGTCGATTCTGATTCATGGTGACCCTATTTGTTACAGAGTAGAACTGCTCTTCCATAGAATTTTCTTGACTGTAATCTGTATGGAAGCAGATTGCCGGGCTGTTTTTCCATGGTGCTGCTGGGTGGGTTTGAACTGCCAACATTTAGGTTAGTAGACAGACATCATAAAGTATTTGCTCTTTTGTGTCTGACTTGTTTCATTCAGAACTTCATTTCTCTTTATGGCAAAAAGAAAAAAATTCCACTGTGTGTATATACCACGTTTTGTTTATCCACTCATCTGTTGAGGAACATTTGTGTTGTTTCCACCTTTTGGCCATTGTGAATAATGCTGCAATAAACATCGTGTACAAGTATCTGTTTGAGTCCCTTCTTTCAATTCTTTTGGGTGTAAATAGATTTTTGCCTCATGCCTTTTTTCTTTTGCTCTTCTTTTCTGATGAAAAAAACAAAGTAATTATATAAATTTACTTCTGAAGACAGTTTTTGCTTTTGAAAAAAAATCCGAGTTTTTGAGCTTGATCCTTCCACTTAAAGGTTGGAGTCAGATGTCTGAGTATACAGTTGGAGTGAAGATGGAAAATTGGAAGGAGGGACTCTCTCAGGGTCTAAAGCCAGTTTCTAACGGAGAATTTAGAAGGGTCACGGGGACAGGTTCCCTAGGACTTTATTCAGGGTTGTTAGTGATGGAGACGATAATTGTGTGGACTTCTTTTATGTTTTTCCCAAGTATAAGAGTGACATTTTTTGATGTCCTGAACGTGAGTAATTTACTGTGCTTTAAATGGCTGGAAAGCTACATCTCATATTAAAATCTTGACAAATGATTACAAGATGAACACACTTTCTACCAAAACAACATTCTCTTTTATAAAATATATATATATATATCCCTGGTGGGTGTTTTGAATCTCACATAAAAATAATAAGATGAAGAGAAAATTGAATTCTATAAGAGACTAACGACATGTGTGGTGGAGTTTAACATTTGGTACTATTGAGAGGCAAATTTAGTGTTCTGAAGCCTTCAAATCTCATATGGCCATCTGATAGCTAGTGGTACACTATGTGGGGGCATCTCATTAAGACTTGTTAGAGAAGGAACTGCTTTATCATTTCCAGATCTTTCCATTTGTGAAATGGTAGTTTTTCTTTTTTTTCCCTCTCTCCCCTAAGGAAGGAAAGGCAGATAATTAATCTGGCCTCTTACTATTCAGAAGGAGCCCTCGTGGCACGGTGGTTAAAGCGCTCAGTTGCTAACCGAGAGGTCATTAGTTCAAACCACTAGCTGCTGTGTGGGAGAAGGATGTGGCAGGCTGCTTCTGTAAAGATGTACAGCCTTGGTCGCTATGAGTCAGAACTGACTCCACGGCAGTGGTTTTTAACTATTTAACTTCAGTTCTGCAAGATTTTTTTCTTAGTGTGGATCTTCTTTTTTAGTTGTGTATCTTTTCTAGATGTGATCTTATCTTGAGACACTCATTCCAGACTCTGCGTATCTCTGGATTTACAAGTGACTATGTCCAGGAAGAAAATGCTTGATCCTTCTGATGCCGTTATTAGCAACATATTGCACAAAATCTAATGATCCGAATTAATTCATCAAGCATTTGCAGAAGTGCTTAATGTCGTTAGTTATTAGGGAAATGCAAATTAAAACTACACGATGAGATACCACTGCACACCCACCAGAATGGATAAAATTAAAAAGACTAATCATATCATGCATTGAGGAGAATAGGGGCAAGTGGAACTCTGACACACTGCTGGCAAGAATGCAAAATGTTACAGACACTTAGGAAAAAAAGGCAATTTTTTTTATAAAGCCAAATATACACTTAACCGTATGACCCAGTAATTCTATTCTTAAAAATTTACCCACAAGTAAGGAAATTATATGTCCACACAGAGACTTGTACTTGCATATTCATAACGGTTTTATTCATGCTTTTCAAAACTGGAAACAACACAAGTGCCCAGCAACTATGGTATATCCATACAGTGGAATACTATTCAAAAATAAAAATGAATGAACTATTGATACACACAACATGGATGAATCTCAGATTTATTATGGTAAATGAAAGAAGCCAAACACAAGAGTATACTGTATGACTCAATTTGTATGAAACTCTAGAAAAAGTAAAACAATAGTGATAGACATCAGTGGTTTCCTGTGCCAGGGAGTAGGGAGATGGGATTTACTGCAAAGGAGCAGGAAAAAGCTTTATAGGGTGATGGAAATGTTCTATATCTTGATTGTGGCGAGGGTTACATGATGGTAAATATTTGTTGAAACTCATCTAATTGTACTCTTAAAATCAGTGAATTTTATTGTATGTAAATTATACCTCAATAAAACTAATTTAACAAAAATAATCAGTATGTCTTTGTAGAGAGGCTAAGTGTGCTACCTTTGTAAGGTGCAGTGGATGAAGGTTGTGTCCTTGTTGGTAAGGGAGTTGTGGCCTTGTTGAGAGAAAAAGACGTCTCCATTAGAGAGTAAGACTATGTCTTAGACTATGTCTTTATAAATGCATTCATAAATTCATTTGTCTGAAACATATATTGAGAGATTACAAAAATCCAGCTAAAGTAATATGAAATGATTACTATAGATATAATTGATGCTAAAAAATATTGAATTGAGTTGAAAATTTTGATGTTTTATGAAAATAATACATAAGATCCTAAGAAGTGAATTCTGGCTATATTGGGTTCAAATCTCTAGATTTGTGGTATTTGCGATAATGATAAAGCACTGGCACAGACTGAACTTTTTTGATTTCAGTTCCACTCTTGAGCCAGAGAAATGGAATTCTCCCTGGATTTTATCCCTTTCATGACTTGTGGGTCATACAGCATCCCAACCACTTTTCATGCATCTGGAGTTCTTTGGGAAGCAGGTAGCCTGATTTTAATGCATTTAGCCTCAAGGTGGATGTATTTTGAAATGTGTGAAACTCAAGAACCCTGAGTTGGAGCCTCATTTTTGTGTAGTTTGAGCATTGTCTTAGGTGATTCCCCCGTATGTGTTAATTTTCTAAACTTTTCACAGGTTTGCCTTTATTTCTGTGAACTAAGTCTCCTCACTATGTTTCCCAGTTACTTTGTTCTTGCAAGAATGTACTTATTACAAGAATAAACTATTACCAGTCTTACTCCATCATAGTGGCCATTTTCTCCCTGAAGCCATTCATTGTTTCCAGGTGTTACTAGCTCCCTGTTTTCTAGCTTCTGGACACTAAATAATGCCTTTGCAATAAGGGATAATGCATTACAGTGGTATTTTTCAAGAGACTCGAACCTCTGTCAATTATTCTTACCCTGCATTTAATCTTAGGGCCCAATCATTACTTCCATCTGTAGCAGGTGGAATGCACCACTAGGAGCAGTTCTGCAGTATTCCAGGGCAGCTGTTGCTGCTGCTTAGCTGTTAGTACTGCTTTTGTTATAACGAAGAATACACAGTAGTGATAATTTTCCTGAGATTCAAACTCCTTTGTTGTAGTTGTCGTTAGGTGCCATGAAGTTGGTTCCAACTCATAGTGACCCTATGTACAACAGAACAAAACAGTGCCCGATCGTGCGCCATCCTCACAATTGTTGTTATGCTTGAGCCCATTGTTGCAGCCACTGTGTCAATCCATCTCATTGAGGGTCTTCCTCTCTTTCACTGACCCTCTACTTTACCAAGCATGATGTCCTTCTACAGGGACTGGTCCCTCCTGATAACGTGTCCAAAGTATGTGAGATGAAGTCTTGTCATCCTTGCTTCTAACGAGCATTCTGGCTGTACTTCTTCCAAGACAGATTTGTTCGTTCTTCTGCAGTTCACGATATAGTCAATGTTCTTCGCCAACACCATAATTCAAAGGTGTCAATTCTTTTTCGATCTTCTTTATTCATTGTCCAGCTTTTGCATGCGTATGAGACAGTTGAAAACACCATAGCTTGGGTCAGGCACACCCTAGTCTTCAAGGGTGTGTGCTTTTTGACACTTTAAAGAGGTCTTTTGCAGCAGATTTGCCCAATGCAATATGTTGTTTGATTTCTTGACTGCTGCTTCCATGAGTGTTGATTGTGTATCTAAGTAAAATGAAATCCTTGATAACTTCAATCTTTTCTCTGTTTATCATGATGTTCTTTATTGGTCCAGTTGTGAGGATTTTTGTTTTCTTTATGTTGAGTTGTAATCCATTCTGAAGGCTGTGGTCTTTGATCTTCATCAGTAAGTGCTTCAAATCCTCTTCACTTTCAGCAAGCAAGGTTGTGTCATCTGCATAACGCAGGTTATTAACGAGTCTTCTTCCAATCCTGATCCCCTGTTCTTTGTATAGTCCAGTTTTTTTCGATTATTTGCTCAGCATACAGATTGAATAACTCTGGTGAAAGGATATAACCTTGATGCGCATCTTTCCTGACTTTAAACCACTCAGTATCCCCTTGATCTATGTGCAGGTTCCTCATGAGCACAATTACATGTTCTGGAATTCCCATTCTTTGCAATGTTATCCGTAACATTTGTTGTGATCCACACAGTCAAATGCCTTTGCATAGTCAATAAAACACAGATAAACATCCTGCTGGTATTCTCTGCTTTCAGCCAGGATTCATTTGACATCAGCAGTGATATCCCTGGTTCCACGTCCTCTTCTCAGCCTGGCTTGAATTTCTGGCAGTTCTCTGTGGATGTACTATTGCAGCTGCTTTTGAATGATCTTCAGCAAAATTTTACTTGCATGTGATATTAATGATGTTGTTCGATAATTTCCGCATTCTGTTGGATCACCTTTCTTTGGAATAGGCATAAATATGGATCTCTTCCAGTCAGTTGGCCAGGTAGGTGTCTTCCAGATTTCTTGGCATAGATGAATGGGCGCTTCTAGCACTGCAGCAGTTTGTTGAAGCATCTCAATTGATATTTCATCAATTTCTGGAGCCTTATTTTTCGCCAATGCCTTCAGTGCAGCTTGCACCTCTTCCTTCAGTACCATCAATTCCTGATCACATGCTACCTCCTGAAATGGTTGAACATCAACCAATTCTTTTTGGTATAATGACTCTGTGTATTCCTCCCATCTTCTTTTGATGCTTCCTGCATCATTTAATATTTTTTTCTGTAGAATCCTTCAATATTGCAACTCAAGGCTTGAATTTTTTTTCAGTTCTTTCAGCTTGAGAAAAATTCCTTTTGTTTTATTTATTTAGCCTGTCAGTCCTGCTTTTGCAGTAATGAAGAATGCATTTTAATGGTAATTTTCATGAGATAAAAAAATCCCTTAGCTTTATTTATTTGTGCTGTAAGTACTGTTTTTACAGTAAGGAAGAATGCACTGTACCATGTTTTGAAAAGTTTCATGAAAAATAAAAAAAAGGCTGAGAAGAAGGAGAGTAGAATAAAATGTTTTGTGCAGTCATTGCCAGGTACCTTCATGTTTTACCTCATGTTTTGCAAATTTTCAATAAGTTAAAAAAAAAAAAAAAAGGTTTTATCATTGACTCACATTGACAGGATTTCCAATATCCAGGGATCCCTGGGACATATGTGATCCCAGATAATGGGTATTAAAATCCATAAATCATAACAAAAATTCTGAATTGGTCCTTTAATCAGCATGCCTTCCATTAGTGAAAACACATGGTATCAACAAAAAATTCAAAGGAGAAAATAATTGAGTCTTGAAAGGGTGTTTCTCTCTTCTGACCTTGAAGACTGTGGGCCCTCACTGTAGGAGAGCCATTCTGATTAATGAGAGGATAATATGGAGGTATTTTCACTCTGTATATATTCTTAGAACTTTATGATAGGCTTTCAATGTGATTATGCAATCTCCATGCAAATGCCATCTGCCATGTTTGGCACTTATGATAAAATATTTGAGATATTTTATTCATTTTACTTGAAAAACAGATTTTTGAGAAGTCAGATCTCGCCTTTCTTGAGAGCACAACTCTGCAGGGAGTGTGTTTGAGTTCTCCCATACGTGGTTATGATTTCTATTTTCATCCATGATTTTGGCTATAAACTTGGATTAAAATTTTAGTTTAAGTTTTTGTTTGCCATTTTGGAGCCATAAATTTAAAAATCAACTTTAGGGCTTGACTGCTTTTTATTTTCTATTTAGTATGGATTTTTACTGTTCTTTTCAAAGGCAGTTTGCACTTTTAGAATGATATAATGAGATTGTCACTTTGATGACTAAGGTCCTCCTGACCCAAGCCCTGGTCCTTTCCATTGCCTCATGCATTTAAAGCTGGACAATGAAAAAGGAAGACAGATGAAAAACTGATGCATTCAAATTGTGATGCTGGTGAAGAATAGTGAATGTATCATGGACTGCCAAAAGAACAAACAAATCAATCTTAGAAGAAATACAACCAAAATACTCCTTAGAAGCAAGGGTGATGAGACTTCTACTTACTCTGGACACGTCATTAGGAAAGACCAATCTCTAGAAAAAGACATGATGGTTGGTAAAGTAGAGGGTCAGTGAAAATGAGGCAAACCTTCTATGAGATGGATTGACACAATAGATGGGAGTCAAATTTACCAATGATCATGAAGATGGAGCTGGAGCAGGCTATGTTTTGTTCTGTTTTACATAAGTCTGCCATGAGTTGGAGCCCACTTGATGTCAACTAACAACAACAAAACTTCAAGATTTGGGTAATTAAAATCTCAAAACTAAATCACCAAAACCTATCATTCTCTGGGTAAAGAAGAGACTGGTTTTCTCCTACACAGTTGTACCCTGATTCATAAGCAGTCAGCTTAAAAAGAACTTAAATATACAATTACTGATCCAATCATTCAAAGAGTTGCTGCCTGTCTTTATCCCTCTATTACTTTCTTCCTCCCATTCCTGGATCATGCTGTGGGGGAGAAACAATCAACAACAATAAGAAGAACAAACATTGAATATTCTGGAGAAACTGTGGGTTGGAACTAGAGGACTCTGACAGCCCTGTCTCTCTCTTATAAGGACCCTGGTGATTAGATGGGGCCCACCCAGATAATACAAGATAATATCCTCATCTCAATATTCTTAACTCTCCCCCAGAAAGTTTCCTCAGCTGCTTCTCAAATTATCCTATCCCAGGATTTAATTTTTTTTTTCTCTATAGATAAATTTAGTTTCTTTTAGAACTTCACTCAGTATAATGTTAAGATGCATCCACGTTGTTGCCTGTAGCACTAGTTCTTTCCTTTTACAGTTGAGTAGTATTCCATTGTATGGATATACCACAGGCTACTTAGCTATCCTCTTTTTGATGTACACATGGGATGGTTCCAATTTTTTAATATTATGAATAAGGCTGCTATGAAAAATTTCGTGGGATTCCTTTTGGAACATATGCTTTTATTTGTTTTGGGTTAAGACCTAAAAGTAGATACCTCTTCGCATTCTTAATTTTTTTTACAGTGTGTATCCTTAACTTTTCAAAGTCTACTTATGACTTAAAATTGTACTATTTTGCAAACTATGTAAGAAACTTGCAAAATTTTAGGTCCATTTATCCTTACCTTCATCTTTTATGCTATAGCTGTCATATGTATTGAATCTATATATATGCAAATACATATGCATTATAAACCTCACAAGACAACATTATAATTTTTGCTTAAATGGTTATATGTATTTTAAAGATATTAAGAAGAAAATAGAATTTTTAAGCATATATTTATCATTTCTGGAACTATTCATTTATTCCTGAAGGTTCAAGTTTCAATTTGGTGTCATTTTCTTTTAGTCTGATGAATTTCCTTTAGCATTTCTTGTAGTAAAGTTCTGATGGTAGTGGATTCTCTAGTTTTCATTTATCTGAAAATGTCTTTATTTTGATCTCTTGCTTTCAGGATATTTTTTATTATATTGAATTCTGGGTAAATAGCTTTTTTTTTCTTTCTGCACGTTAAAGGTGTTTCACTGTCTTTTGGCCTCTGTTTTTTTTCTGATGCGAAGTCAATGGTCATTCGTATTATTTGGTTTCAGCAGTTTGACTATGATGTGCCCAAGTGTGGTTTTCTTTATATTTATCCTGTTTGAGTTTGCTGGGCTCCTTGAATCCACAAATTTATGTCTTTCCTCAAGTTTGGAAAATTATTGGTCATTATACTTTCAAATATTGTTCTACTCCATTTTCTCTCTCCTTTTCTTCTAGAACTCCAATTACATGCATGTTATACCATTTGATAATTTCCTTTCTAGGATTTACTCTTTCACTTTACAGCTGCTTTGGTCACCTCAGACTCTATCCTCTGGTTCTTCAAGCCAGTAGTCTGCTGATTTTCTATCTCAGTTTTAGCTGCCTGGCCTAGCACTGGCTGGGTACTTAGGCAAAAAGCTAAAAGTACTTGGTGCTTTTCTCTCTAAGTGGGACTCCCGCCCACCCTCCTCCAGTTTCTCATTGATTTGGTTGCTTTATAGGGACATTATAGTTGATTTATATGTTTTTTTCAAGAGTTTATAATTGTTACCTGTAGGAGGGTTAGTCTGATGGAAGCTCCTCTATTCCCAATATAGCTCTGATTTGAGTAGATAAAAGTGAGTTTTTAGCACTTGGTAGGGAGGGTGTAAGCCTAATATTAACTAGGAGAAGTATTGAGAAAGCAGCTCAGAAAGTGAGGTAAAGGAATGTCAAATATAAATTATTAGTTCAGAATTTTGTTTCAGGCCAACATATCTCTCTCCACTCCACCTCCGTGATGCTTAATTTTGTGTGTCAACTTGGCTAGGCTATGGTGTCCATGTGTTTGGCCAAACACTAGTCTAGATGTTGCTATAAAGTTACATGTGATTGGTATTTAAATCAGCTGGCTTTAACTAAAGCAGATTACTCTCCATAATGCAGGTGGGCTTTAGCCAATTAGCTGAGGATGTTAAGAGCAAAACCGGAAGTTTCCAGAGGGAAGATTTTGCCTCCAGATTATAGATGAGCATCCTGCCAGAACTCTTGCTTTCTCCCCTACCACCCAAACTACCCGATTTGGGGACATAAGCCTGTGAGACTATCCAGCCTGTCGTCTGACCTATGGATTTCAGACGTATGACTGCTGGAATATCCAGCCTGTCACCTGATCCACAGATTTTGGACTTAATGACTCCCACAAACAAGTAAGCCAATTCCTCAAAATAAATCTCTCTCTCTATATATATCCTACTGGTTCTGTTCCTCTGGAGAACCCTCACTAAGATAACCCCCTACTCCTTCTCTACATCTACCTTCCGTTTTTCCTGCCCCAATATCACATTTCTCCTCCGTCATCCTAGGACTCATACCTTAGCAAAGCTACCCTTCAGGTACATTATTGGTTAAATAAACATTTATAGGCTGTCCAGGGAACTTAAGCACCATCTGCAAAATTTTGAGTTCTAAACATTTAGAAGTCAACCTCTCAATGAAGACTATCAGTGCTTTAAAATTTAACTTTACTTAAATTTACTTTAACTTCTCCTAAGGTCTAGCCCTGTCTACGGCCATACCACCCTGAACGTGCCCGATCTCGTCTGATCTTGGAAGCTAAGCAGAGCTGGGCCTGGTTACTACTTGGACAGAGCCCTGGTGGTGTAGTGGTTAAGAGCTTGGCTGCTAACCAAAAAGTTGGCAGTTCAAATCCACCAGCCGCCCCTTGGAAACCCTGTGGGCGGTTTTGTTCTGGCCTATAGGATCTCTATGAGTCAGAATGAACTTGACAGCAATGGGTTTTTAAGGGCTAGCCCAGTGCTAGGGGTTTATTCTGTATTCCATTCCCTTCTTTTACCAGTAACTCCTGAGAGGTTATCTCTGTTAGGGCCCGAGGCTATAACAGCTGCAGCTGGTTGCTAACTTGTAGAATAAATTACTTTTCAGTTCTCTTTTTAAAGGAACTTTCTGTTCTAAAGTTTTTTTTCTTCTGCCTATGGTTCTACCAAGTAGACCATTTTCAGCTCAATTAGGTTTTCCCTGTGTTAGTAACAGTGGAGTACGGAACCATCAATTGAGTTCGGGATGGTTCATGCTGTCATTTTAGCCAACCAAATCACCCCAGCCTCTCAGCAGACAATCAGCCAGTCTGCTACAATGACAGAAAATTGATTACAGAAAGGCCATTTAGGTATGATGGAGAGATGTAGTCTTAAATTCTATTAGATTCAGATATTCTTCCGAGAGGAAGAAATGACTCAAATTTTGCAACTGGGAAACTGGGAGAAGAAAGAAACTTAAATTTTCTTTTTCATTATCGTGGTTGTTATTATTTTAGGCAGATTTTGGAATCTTATTTCTTCTACCCAGAACACTGATTTTCTTAAACCTTCTGTAATTTACCCACACGTTCTTTGGACTATGCATTGGAAATAGATTCAGTATACTGTAAGAAAACCAGCCTCACAAAATACCTAACTCACACAGCAGCTACATTAAGAGGTTAGCGTTCAAAGTACTAAAGGGATATTTGTTTTATAAAAAGTATTCTCTAAAGTGTTCCCTAAAAATACCAAATTCCCATACTGCCTTTAAAATGAGAATCACATTTTGGGAACATACAAGGTGTGATTGTAAAACATTATGGCTGATTTTAAGAAAAAACACTGGAACTTATAAATTCAAAGGAGTGGTGTTCCCTTCAAAGTCATCATTGTGTGGGTCTTTACACTTACCTCATCTAAAATGGAAATGACAGTGCCTCCCTCACAGGGTGGCTGGGAGGAGTAAACGAGATAACTAAGAAAAGTGCATGGTCTAATAAATGCTCAAGGGATAGTGCTTTTTGTCTCCAATTCCAAAGAGACCCCAATTACTCAAATCATTTATCATTAGAACTCCAATATGATGGTTTATCTTTGATGTGTGGGGTAAATTTAGAGTCAACCTTGGAGAGTAACGTAGCTGATGGAGTGTGTTTGTGTTGCAAGGGTGGTGTTGGACTTTACTTATTTTTATGAGTTGTTTAAGCTAGTAATCTCACACGATTAATACACACACACACATATATATGTACACACTGGGGGATTAACTTTACCTAAAGAATTTCATCTTTGTCTTAAATCCCTGAGAGGTAACCTCTAAAACCTGGGAATTTCCCCAGTGATTGAAGTGCCTTTAATGAGGCCTCCAGACCACACCAGAGAGTTTATGCTAAAGACTCACTAAGTAGGCGCTGGCCAGGAGACTCACCACATGATATCAGTGGACCTCAGGGGAGCATGATTCAGTCAGTCATAACTATGTAATAAAGCCCCATTGAAGGCTGTGGACATGGAAGCTCCATGCACTTCCTGGTTGGTGAAAGACATTGATGCATGTGAGAGGGTAGCACATCCCTTTCTGGGACATGGAAGCTTCACACTAGGAATACTTCCAGACTTCACTCATCTCTTCACTTGTATCCTTTATAATAAAGCTGTAATTCTAGGTATTATGCTTTCTGTGAGCTCTGTTAGTTGTTCTAGCGAATTATCAGACCCAAGGTAGTAATGGAAGCCAGCATGTCAGAAGTGAGGCAGCTGGACCTTTGAGCTTATGGCTAGTATCCTAAAGGGATAGAGGGTACCTCCAAATTTGTAGCCATCAGGTCAGAAGTGATGGCAGCCTTGGGGACTTCCAATCTTGTAGCTGGCATCTGAAGTGTTAGGCAGACTTGGCAGTCTGGAGAACTGTGTCCTTTAACTTGTGATATCTGACCTCGTTCTGGGTGCTTAGGGTCAGAGGAAGAAGTGCTGCATGTTCAGCTCGTGTCAGAACAGAAGTGGCAGAGAAGTGAAAATGGGTTTGAATTTTCCCATGCATACACACATATATGTATGTATACACCCATATGTCTATATATATCCCATATGGTATGTGTGCGAGTATATATATGTGTGTGTGTATATATATATATATATATATAGTTATTGTTGGTAGGTGCTGCCAAGTTTACTCCAACTCACAGTGACCCTATAGGACAAAGAAGAACTGCCCCATAGGGTTTCCAAGGAGCAGCTGGTGTATTCAAACTGCCAGCCTTTTGGTTAGCAGCCATAGCTTGCTGTAGCTCTTAACCACTGTGCCACCAGGGCTCCTTGTATGTATATACATCTATATATATATACCACCAAAAAACCAAACCCATTGCCATTGAGTTGATTCTAACTTATAACAACCCTATATATATATAACATATAATAATAATAATATATGTATTGTTTATGTATTTAATTTAATCTGGAAGTGTGGTGGGGTAAAGGTGAAACAGTGGCAGGAACTAAACTCCAGTGCCTACAAGCAGTGGTTCTCAATCTTTGCGATATACTCAAATCACCCAAGGAACTTTAAAAAATCGTAATGTTCAGCCACATCCCATACCAATCAAGTCAGAACCTCTAGAACTCCTCCTGAGAGCCAATGGGCAGTGAAGCCTGAGAGCCAGAACTCTGGGCAGGTGGTCCATAGCTCTGGAAGCACATCACCTGGGAAGCTTGCCCATATCTGGCCTCCACCCTGCAGAAATGTGATTCAATTATCTGGGATAATTGGGTTAGGGTTAGGGTTATTTTAGGATATTTTATATAGGATATTTTTTGAAAGCTCCCTTGTTGATTCCAATGTGTAGCCAAGTTTGGGAACCAGTAGTCTTAAGAACCTGGCTGATAAGGTAGATTAGAGAAGTTGGCATAGGTGGTGGCCACATAAAACTAGAGAATGCCTCTCTGTCTAAAGGCATCTGCGGTGCAGATCCCTGTAGGAATGTGGGCCCAATGCTACCAGATCTTCTATTTTCCAAAAGACACTGGAAGTCTGGATATTTCTGTGGAACCTCTTAACTTTTAAATGTTTGTATTTAAATTAAATTAAATTCCAATTTAAAACAAAAAATAACACAGCAAGTCTGCTGGACTGCCACTTTGTGATCTTGGGACTGTCGTGTAAAGCAATTTGTTTTCTTGAATGGTTTATAAGGCTACAAGTCACTTCTCTCTGGGCCTCAGTTTCCTCATCTGCAGGAAACATGCCTATGTTTCCATTTTGTTGGAACAGTCCTAATATCTGAGTCAGTATGACTCAGATTTGATTGTGATTATTCTTGCTTGTGGAGCTTGAGCTTCAAGACCAGCATTTGGTATCCTAGAGCTCAAATCACAAAACCCCACATGATGTTGCCTGTTTAGATAAGTTAGAGAGAATCAGACCAGAAGACACACTGCTTGGTCCAATCTAACACAAAAACCCAAACCAAACCCACTGCTGTCCAGTCAATTCTGACTCACAGCGACTCCATAGGGTTTCCGAGGCTGTAAATCTCTACAGAAGCAGACTGCCACGTCTTTCTCCCGTGGAGCCACTGGTGGTTTTGAACTGTTGACCTTTCGGTTAGCAGTCTATCGCTTTAACCACTGCGCCACCAGGACTCCTTAATCTGACACAGATCGAGTCTAAATCAGCCACAATAAAACCTATTTTCTCTAGCCACAGAGCAGTCGATACGCCCTTTTAAAGAAACAATAACCTATTTTCCAGTCCCAACAAATTTCAAACACATTTGAACAGAAAAGATCACATTTCCAAAGCTGTAGGTAAGACTCCTGTGGTAGTAACATGATTCTTTGTATGTTTGTGACAGTCCGTTAGCAGGAGCTCCTTGTTGGCTTTAGAGCAAGACATAGGCCTAGACTTTTGAAAGTGTGTTTATGTATTTTTATGAGCCCCATAAGTTACCAGTCTCCCAGGACTAAAGTGCATAGCAGACAAGTTCTTCCACAATCCTTTGGGTCATCTCAACTCAAGGATAGAGTTTGCCACTTGGTGCTTTTGTACCTAAAAGGCTTTGGTTTTTGCCTTAATACTACTTAAACAGGCACACAACTTCTTCAACTTCCAGTTTTCCTCTCCTTTCCTACTTTTAACTCAATTCTGATTTTTTAAAAAAAATTCTCACCAAGAGGAAACAGATTTTCACACCTTCAGAAAATGCATCAACAATTTCTTTAGTCATGTCAGCATTTCATGCCATTCAGGACTTGTGCCGGCAAATGCTTTTGTTTTCTGTTGACTAGGGAGGAGATGATCCTGGAATGGAGAAAACATGGACTGTGGGGTCAGGTAGGTCTAGGTCCACCGACCAGCTCTGTCATTTTCTTGCTTTGTTAATTTGGACAATTGAAGCCTTTGGCTCAGCATTTGTAAAATGCAGACTATCTATCTTCTAGGGTTGTTACAAAGATTAAATTCACAATGTATGCACAGTTTGGGGGTAGGGGGAGTGGTTTGGCCTATAACAAAAACCAAAACCAAATCCATTGCCTCCGAGTCAGTTCTGACTCATGGCAACCCCACGTGTTACAGAGTAGAACTGTTCCATAGAGTTTTGTTGGCCCTGGTAGTGCAGTGGTTAAGCGCTCGGCTGCTAACGGAAAGGTTGACAGTTTGAACCTACCAGCTGCTCTTTGGGAGACGGATATGGCAGTCTGTTTCCTTAAAGATGACCATATTTTTACGCAAATAATGCGTGCCTGCTACTGTTTATTTGCCAACCTCACTCTCCCCCCATGAGATATTTTCAGAAGCCCACTATGCTAATTTTTTTTACGGCAACATGTAGAAAAAATTGGCACAGTGGACCTTATGAAAATACCTCGTGGGGGGGAGGGTGCAGTTGGTAAACAAACGTAGAAGGTGGGCGCTATTTGTGTAAAAATACGGTATGGCCTTGGAAACCCTATGGTGGCAGTTCTACTCTGTCCTATAGGGTCACTATGAGTTGGAATTGACTCGACGGCAACAGGTTTGGTTTTTGGTTTTTGGTAACCTTTAGGGAAGTAGATCACTAGGTCTTTCTTCTGTGGTGCCACTGGGTAGATTTGAACCGCCAGTGGAGCACAAACTGTTTGCACTACCCAGGGTAAATTGGAGCCATAATTAATATTTTACTCCTTTCTATGCATTGAGAAGGAGTTACAGGAGGCTGGGTGCTGGGCGACTTGTGTTGAGTCTGTTACTAATTAGTGATGTGATGTTGGGCAAGTAACAAACTCCCCAGGCATCAACTTCTACATCATTTATTTAATCAACACGTATCAGCTGCCTACCAGTAGGCAGGTCCTATGATAGGAGCTAAGGATAAAGACAACTGAACATGCGTAACTCTTAGGAGCTCACCAGCTAATTGAAGAAGACAGATAACCCAAGATGCGGATATGCGGTAGAAAGGCTGAACCCTTAGGTGGGAGCGTCAGGGACCAGCAGCACAGAGACTATTAACGTTTACCTTGAGTCATAGCAGTTTTAGGTAGAGGCAGTTATGAGGGCTCTGATGTGCTTTAGAGGTTTTCCTTACCATTTTCTAATTGGCATCACCTGTGTGTGTAGGGAATGCTCTACTAACCCCTGTAGTGAGGCAGATTCCCCTTTGGCATCAAGGTAGAAAATGAGATTGTGCACACACTGTTATATATAAACTTCTTGTTGGCTGGCTCTGATAAGGAAACCACAGTATGTCCCCAGTGCTTTGTATTTGCTTTGCAGCAACTTTGCCGCCAAGAGTGACCAGTGGGGATGGGGGTAGGGGAGGTGTTTCATTTCTACTCCTAGTTGAAAGAAAATCATTCTTTGTTAATCCTTGTAATTGTGAAACACGTATTTGGGGAAGAGTTTCAAGGCAAAAATAGCCTTGAGGTCTGTTCTCATGTTTCTTAATTTGGAAGGAAGGAAATTCTCTTACCTGAATTCCCCTATAACCTACAGAAATTAGCATTCTAAGAGCTAAGAGCCCGCACACAAGAAAACAGATCATATTTAAAAGAGTCTCCTTTCTCTCACTGCATTTACCTCTGTACCATTCAAGGGAATGTGAAAAGATGAGAACCTTTTTTTTCAAATACCTTTTTCAGAATAACATAAAAACATCAGCCTTTGCCATTTCTCATTGCCTGGGGAATTGGCACGTCTTCAGTGTTACAAGAATGTTCTCTTCGTGTTGCTTTGCATTGCAAATGAGCTTCATTCTTGGAAGACCTAACAGAGCAGGGGTGGAACCTTCACCATTTGTTTTCCTTCTACCAAAAGGAATACGGTGATAGACTGAGCCTAGGGCGACTGCTTGATAGGATGCTTGGGGCCAGAACGTGGCAGCTCTAGCTTTTCCCTGTGATCAATCCTCTGAGTCCCCAGGTGTTAAAAACGGTGAAGGTGCTTGGCTACTAACCAAGTGACTCAAAAGACAGGCCTGGTGATCTACTTTTGGAAAATCAGCCACTTGAAACCCTCCAGAGTGCAGGTCTACTCTGACACACATGGAGTCACTGTGAGTTGGAGTCGACTCAGTGGCAAGTGGTGTTTTGGTTTTTGGTTTGGTCAGTCCTCAGAGCCCTCAAGACCATTGCGCTCACCACACCTGCAGGAGGGTAGGATCCAGGACCAGCACAGGGTCAGGGAGGGACTACCCCTCTAGGTCTAGACACTGAAACTAAAAGGCAGGCAAGATCCCCCCAGAGAGAGAGGCGACACACTTCATTTGAAGTAATCTATAGTGATTCAAACACTAAAGAAATACACTTCTTTCTTCCATCATTTTAGTTATTTAGCTTCCAAATTCCACTCCTCCTTCATGAAGCCTTTTCTGGATTCCCCATGCTGTTCCTCCCCACTCTTGGTCTTGAGATCTTTTTCCACCCAAGCCCTAAACCTCTTGCTCTTCCTTTGAAGGACTGACTTCCATCTTGGGAGGAGTGGCTTAATCCTAATATCCTCGTGGCGAGCTGGTCTTAGCGGGGCTAGGCGGAGGGCTGCCCTGTGATTGGGTGAGTGAACCTCCAGTCTTAGGCAACTTCCTGCTTTTCACTGTCATGTCTCAGAGTTCCCAGGGGGTACAAATGGTTAACGTTCTGGGCTGCTGATCAAAAGGTTGGAGGTTCGAGTCCACCTGAAGCCACCTCAGAAGAAAGCTCTGGCAATTTTACTTCCAAAAAACCAGCCACGAAAAACCCTATGGAGTGCAGTTCTACTCTGGGACGTATGGGGTCGCCATGAGTCTGAGTCGACTTTACAGCAACTGTTTTTTTGTTTTGTTTTATGTGCTCGGTACATGTCCTCAGGTCTTATTTTCACATTGCTTCCTTTAACATTTTTTTCCCTCAGAGTCCTAGCAACTGTCATGGCTACATATTAACTTAAAAAATGTTGGAAAGGCACCGCTTTTGGAGACTGTGCTCCAGCTCCCCTGCTTCCTCCCAGCCCTGCCTTATGTTATAGTCATTAGTCGCCTGTCCAATTCCCCACCCGCCTGGTTTAGCTGCCTCTCAGCGTGCCCCCAATCCCATCCGTCCCTGTTATGTGTTCTGTGGTCCTGCCTGTCTCCCCCTCCAGACTGCAAGCATCTTGAGCAAAGGAGCAGTGCGTTTCAGCGGCGTAGGCTTGCCACCCCCACAACAGGAACATGAAACTAGTAGGCACTCAGTAACCGCTTGCTGCATTGAATTGCATAGATGGTTCACATTTTCTAGGTAGGTCTGTTTGTTCTGATTATCTGCCAGGCAAGTGTGCTTTTGGGTAGAGAAAGGGAAATGGACTAAAAGATGTGGTTCAAGAAGTAGTCAATATCCTGTTTATAATTACTAGTGGGAATGGAGTAAGTATAAACTTCCTTGCGTAACTAATCAATATCTTAATATGTCTCCATTAGTGAGGGTGTGTTTTATGTTATTGATATTAAATATCTACCTATTGTGTCAGAAAGGTTTCAGGATAATTGTTATTGATGGTTAAAACCTTGTCGGCTGCTGAATGTACTTTTTTTTTTTTTTAATGGATGAATGATTGGCTGAGATTTATTTTTCCTGTATTGCTATAAGCCAGATTCTCCATTAAGCTGTAAAATATTATGGTACACTTGAAGCAATGTAATGTGATCCAAACACACAGTTATAATTCATTTCATTATTAGTCACATGTGCCAAGACATTAGCATAACAGTTAACTAGTACTGGGGTATGTCTAGGGTGCTCAGGAATATTTTTTAACAACACAATTGAATTAGTGCCAATTATAGTTTAATTATCGATAGGCACAATCACCTGCTTAATGATAATTGGGCAATGGAACGACTGCTGACATGGATTTTTGAGGTAGAGTCTCTGTTTAGTTCTAAGTACAAAAATCTAGAGCACAGTGTGATATCTGCCATCATTTGGTAGATTTTATTTTGTGAGATTTGAGCTGCCAGTTCATCTAACTGCTGCCCTGTGGTTAGTAGTACCTGCATTGTAGCTATTGGATTTCTGGGACAGTCCAAAAATTCTATGTTCTTTTTCTCATATTTCCCTGAACTGTCTCAGACGCATGAAATCACATCACTTTTATACCCAATGCATTTCAGAAATCCAGCTCTTCCTGATTTTTGCTTCAGGTGCTCATCATTTCTCCCATGGAATGCTGCAGTGGTAGGTTGCCTTAATGGCCCCAATTCTTCACCCTTCCCAGGGCCACATCGTTTGCAGTGTGACTTTGCAGTTCCTACCACTAAAGAAGAGTGAAGTTTCCCTGCCCCTTGACTTTGGGTTTGGCCGTGTGACTTGCTTTGGTCAGTGGCATGTTGGGTGTCATGTGACCTGATCTTTACTTTCCTGACCTTCCCCACCTCATGTACCAGCTGTACTAAATTCTGTGAGTTCCAAGAATGCATCATGCTGTCTTGAATTTGATATTCCCTTCTTCTGGAACATTCTTTTTTGCACACATACCCTTAACACACCCATTGGGCTCCTTCTCTTTCTGGGCAACACTGATTCATTCTTTAATCAACGTTCAGTACAAGTGTCATCTTCTCCAGGAAGTTTCCTGACCCTTTCACCGCTCATGATGTTTCCCGCTGTCCTTCGGGATAACTCTCTGTTACTGCACTTGCTGCCTTCTGTTGTAATTATTGGCTTCTCTGACTGTGAGTTCCTGAAGGACAGGGATCTTATTCCTCTTTATATTTCTGGTAACCAGCACAGTTCCTGGCACATACTAGGCAAACCAACCAGTTTCATCTTTTTTTTTGTTGTTGGTCTCTCCTGCCTCATTCAAAATAGAGTTTGAGTCATGTAAAGGAAACAAACACAGAACAAAAATTAAGTGGATGAAAAAATTGAAAGTGAAGGGAAATAAGAGTATGGAGAGATGATGAAGCCAAGGTTCCTGCTAGAATCCTAAAATACCAGAAGGTCCTGTGTGTGTCATTGTTCTATTGAGGCTCATAGTTTATTTCAAAGCTTGCAAGTAGTCAAGGCAAATAGGAAACAGGAGCAGTTATTGATACTCACAGTTTTAGGCATTGCATGAAATAAGCACATGAGCTAATAAGCACATGAAAAGATGCTCAACACCATTAGTCATCAGGGAAATACAAATTAAAATCACAGTAGGATATCACTTCATTTCCACTAAACTGGTTTAAACTAAAAAGACTGATAATATCAGGTGGTAGTAAGCATGTGGAGCAACTGGAACTCTCATACATTGCTGGTAAGAATGTAAAACACATTTGGCAGTTGCTTATGAAGTTAAACAGGTACTATCCCAATGACCCAGCAATTCCACTATTAAGTATTTGTATAATATAAACATAAAAGACTCGTACATGAGTGGTAACAGGAATTTTATTCATAATAGCAGAAAACTGGAAACAACTTAATTGTTAACAGATGAATGGATAAACAGATTGTTGTATATTTATACAATGAAATACTACTCAGCAGTAAAAATGAAGATATTGCTGACACATGCAACAGCATGGATACATTTCATAGACATTATATTGAGAGAAATAAGCCAGACAGAAAGAGATACATATTATATGATCTCATTTATATGAAGTTCTAGAACAGGTAAATTTAATCTGTAACGATAGAGATCAGATCAGTAGTTGCCTGGTATGGGTGTAGGGTATGGAGAATGGGTGTAGGGTAAGGGATATTTACTGCAAAGAGGCATGAGAGAATTTTCTGGTGTGACAGTAATGTTCTAAATCGGGTGGGCAAACTTTTTCTGTAAAAGGCTAGACAGTAAATATTTTAGGCTTTGTGGGTCATGTGGTCTCTGTTGCAAATACTCAGCTCTTCCACTGAATCATGAAAGCAGCCACAGACAATATGTAAATGAATTAGAGTGGCTTTGTTTCAATAAATTTTTTTTTGTGGACATTGAAATTTTAATTTCACATGTCATGAAATATTATTTTAATTTTTTTCAATCATATGAAAACCATTCTTAGCTTCCAGGCCATACAAAAACAGGCAGTAGGCCAGATTTGGCTGGTGGGCCAGAGTTTGCCAACTCCTGTTCTGAATCTTGATTGTAAAACTCATCAAACTATACTCTTTAAATCTTTGCATTTTTTAATACTTAATTTCAAGTATAATGTTAATTATACTTAAGAAAAGATTCATAGTTTCCATAAAATAAAAAATATATACCTGTGAATCAGGTGAAATCCATCTTTCCAAGATACAGAAATTTATCCCCTGAATTCTAAAAAAGGTGGGAGATAGGTGGTTACCATGTGGCCACTGGTGGGCTGGCTCTTGTCTGGGGATAGATTTTGCTTGGCCTACAGAGTATTAACAAAATCTATATCTGAATTTGACTAGCCCTTGCCAGGCATCCCTTTCCAGTTCCATAGGCCCCACCATTCCCCAGTGTTTTAACTGGGCTCCTTTTCATCCTTTTCTTCTCAATCTCTTACTATTCTTTTATTTGTTTCCCCTATAAGCAGTATATATTTGGATCTCTTACCTATTTTTATTTATTTGTATTGTATGCATTTTTCAGCATCTTTGATCACTTTTGGAATAAAATGTGAGAGCAGGGACCTTGTCTGTTTTGCTCACCGCTGTTTGACTGGAGCCTTGCATAGTGCCTGCCCATAGTAGAGCTGAGTAAATGTTTTTGGATATATGAGTAAGTACCCAGATAAAAAAATGTCCTTCAAACATGATGCTCATTTCCTACAAGGGAGTTTTTATAAGAATTAAAAAGCAAAAAGTGTGAGATCATATTGTCAGGCAGGACATCAGAGTGATCCCCAGGTGCAGATGAGGGAGAGTGTAGACAATAGCACATGATCTCTACTTGTGCTGTCCAACGCGGTGCACATGTGTCTATTTAAATTTAAACTAACTAAAATTAAATAAAGTGGAAAAATTGAGTTCCTCAGTTGCACTAGCTACATTTCAAGTGCTCAGTACCACATGTGACTAGTGGCTACCATATTAGATGGCATGGCTATAGAACATTTCCATTGTTACAGAAAGTTCTATTGGGCAGCACTCATTTGTCCTTAGCAATTACAGAAAACAGAAAAGTAGTACAGTTAAATGATTTCTAAATCTTTGGTGTTAGATATTGATATATAGCAGAGGTTGGCAAACTGTGGCCCCTATATCCAGCCCTCTGCCTGCTTTTGTAAATAAAGTTATATTGGGAAACATTCATGCTCATTCGTTAACGTATTGTCTATGACTGCTTCCGTAGTACAATGGCTAAGTTGAGTAGTTGCCACAGAGACTGTATGGCTCGCAAACCTTAAAATATTCACTGTCCGGCCCTTTACAGAAAAAAAAAAAAAACAAATGCTGACCCCTGATATATAGCATGCGATTGATTTATATTTATGATGTTTACATTTGTTTTAAGTGTCTTTTGGGACAAACTCTGCCTATATACTGAGAAGCAAATGGAAGAAAATAAAAATCATTATTCTTCAACCCAGAGATAATCATTGCTAACCTGTTGGTCTTTCAGTCTTTTTCTTTTCTATGTTTGTATTGATCTTATGTTCTAAAATACATAATGTCTAAAATATTATGTTTTTCAAAATTGGGATCACAGAGCACAAACTTTTACAAAATTATCCTCTTATTTCCTATGTACTATGTACATTTTCTTTTCCAACACAAAATAGTGTATGATGTGATCTTTAATGGCTATATTTTATTCCCTTATATGACTCTAAGGTCACCCTGAGTTGGAATTGACTCAACGGCAACTAACAACAACAAATACAACAACAACAACAAATGGTTCTATAATAATTTATTTAATGAATACCCTCTGGATAGACATTTGGATTCTTTATGGTTATTGCTGAATGCTAAGTTTTCACTGTTTTAACTTTTCCAGATATGTATCTGTCTTAGTTATCCAGCACTGGTATAACAGAAGCACCGCAAGTGGATGACTTTAACAAAGAGAAATTGATTCTCTCAGAGTTTAGGAGGCTAGAAGTCCAAATTCAGGATGAGAATTCCAGGGGAAGGCTTTCTCTCTCTGTTGGCTCTGGGGGAAGTTCTTGTCATCAATGTCCCCCTGATTTAGGAGCTTCTCAGCACAGGAACCCCAGGTCTAAAGGATACACTCTACTCCTGGCTCTTCTTGCTTGGTGGTAATGAGGTCCCTTTCCTCTCTGCGTGCATCTCTCTTTTATATCTCAAAAGAGATGCTTTAAGATACAACCTAATCCTGTAGATTGTGTTCTGTCTCATTAACATAACTGTCTTTAATCCTGCCTCATTAACATCATGTTGCTGTTGATAGGTGCTGTCAAATCAGTTCTGACTCATAGTGACACTATGTACAACAGAACAAAACACTGTCTGGTCCTGCTCCATTCTCACAATCATTATGCTTGAAACTATTATTGCAGCCACTGTGTCAATCTATCTTGTTGAGGGTCTTCCTTTTTTTTGCTGACCCTCTACTTTACCAAGCATGATGTCCTTCTCTGGGGACTGATCCCTCCTGATAACATGTCCAAAGTATGTGAGACAAAGTCTTGCCATCCTTGCTTCTAAGGAGCATTCTGGCTGTTCTTCTGCCAAGGCAGACTCATTCATTCTTCTGGCAGTCCATGGTATATTTACTATTCTTTGCCAACACCATAATTCAAAGGCATCAATTCTTCTTCAGTCTTCCTTATTGCATATGAGGCCATTGAAAATATCACGGCTTGGGTCAGGCACACCTTAGTTTTCAAAGTGATATCTTTGCTTTTTAACACTTCAAAGAGTCTTTTGTAGCAGATTAGCCCAATGCAATGTCATTTGATTTCTTGACTGCTGCTTTCCTGGGCGTTGATTGTGGATCCAAGTAAAATGAAAATTTTGACAACTTCAACCTTTTCTCCATTTGTGAGAAAATCTGAGGATTTTTGTTTTCTTTATGTTGAAGTGCAATCCATACTGAAGGCCGTAGTCTTGGATCTTCATCAGTAAGTTCTTCAAGTCCTCTTCACTTTCAGCAAGAAAGGTTGTGTCATTTGCATAACACAAGTTGTTAATGAGTCTTCCTCTAATCCTGATGCCATGTTTTTCTTCATATAGTCCAGCTTCTTGGATTATATGCTCAGCATACAGATTGACTAAGTATGGTGAAACGGTACAATCCTGATGCACACCTTTCCTGACTTTAAACCATGCGGTATCCCCTTGTGTTCGATTGATTGCCTCTTGGTCTATGTACAGGTTCCTCATGAGCACAATTAAGTGTTCTGGAATTCCCATTCTTTGCAGTGTTATCCATAATTTGTTACGATCCACACAGTTGAATGCCTTTGCATAGTCAATAAAACACAGGTAAACATCTTTGTGGTATTCTCTGCTTTCAGCCGAGATCCATGTGACATCAGCAATGATATCCCTCATTCCACGTCCTCTTCTGAATCTAGCTTGAATTTCTGGCAGTTCCTTGTCGATGTACTGCTGCAACCACCTTTGCATGATCTTCAGCAAAATTTTACTTGCATATGATATTGTTTGATAATTTCTGCATTATGTTGAATCTCCTTTCCTTTAAGGGGAACAAATATAGATCTTTTCTAGTTGGTTAGCCAGGCAGCTGTCCTCCAGATTTCTTGGCAGAGATGAGTAAATACCTCCTGTGCTGCATCCGTTTGTTGAAACATCTCAATTGGCAGTCCGTCAATTCCTGGAGACTTGTTTTTCACCATTCCCTTCAGTGCAGCTTGGACTTTTTCCTTCAGTACTATCAGTTCTTTATCATATGCTACTTCCTGAAATGGTTGAATGTGGACCAATTCTTTTTGGTATAATGACTGTGTATTCCTTCCATCTTCTTTTGATGTTTCCTGCATTGTTCAGTATTTTGCCTGTAGAATCTTTCAATATTGCAACTCAAGGATTAAATTTTTTCTTCAGTTCTTTCAGCTTGAGAAATGCCAACTGTATTCTTCCCTTTTGGTTTTCTAACTCCAGGTCTTTGCATATTTCATTATACTTTACTTTGTCTTCTCAAGCCACCCTTTGAAATCTTCTGTTTAGCTCTTTTACTTCATCATTTCTTCCATTTGCTTTTGTTACTCTATGTTCAAGAGCAAGTTTCAGAGTCTCTTCTGACATCCATTTTGGACTTTTCTTTCTTTCTTGTCTTTTTAATGACCTCTTGCTTTCTTCATGTATGAGGTCTTTGATGTCATTCCACAACTCATCTGGTCTTCAGTCATTAGTGTTCAATGTGTCAAATCTATTCCTGAGATGGTCTCTAAGTTCAGGTGGGATATACTCAAAGTTGCATTTCGGCTCTTGTGGACTTGTTTTAATTTTCTTCAGCTTCAGTAGGAACTTCCATAAGAGCAATTGATATTCTATTCCGTAGTCAGCCCCAGGCCTTGTTCTGACTGATGATATTAAGCTTCTCCATTGTCTCTTTCCACAGATGTAGTCAATTTGATTCCTGTGTATTTCATCTGGTGAGATTCATGTGTATAGTTGCTGTTTATGTTGTTGAAAAGAGGTATTTGCAATGAAGAAGTCGTTGGTCTTGCAAAATTCTATCCTGCGATCTCTAGCATTGCTTCTATCACCAAGACCATATTTTCCAACTACTGGTCCTTCTTCTTTGTTTCCAATTTTCACATTCTAATCACCAGTAATTATCAGTGCATCTTGAATTCATGTTTGATGAATTTCAGACTGCAGAAGTTGGTAAAAATCTTCAATTTCTTCATCTTTGGCCTTAGTGGTTGGTGCATAAATTTGAATAATAATTGTATTAATTGGTCTTCCTTGTAAGCGTATGGATATTACCCTATCACTGACAGTGCTGTACTTCAGGATGGATCTTGAAATGTTCTTTCTGATGATGAATGAAATGCCATTCCTCTTCAATTTGTCATTCCTGGTGTCTTAGTTATCTAGTGCTGCTAAAACAGAAATACCACAAGTGGATGGCTTTAACAGATGTTTATTCTCTCACAGTCTAGTACACTAGAATTCTGAATTCAGGGCACCAGCTACAGGGAAAGCTCTCTTTCGGCTCTAGAGGAAGGTCCTTGTCACCAGTCTTCCCCTGCTCTAGGAGCTTGTCAGCATAGGTAAGCCCAGGTCCAAAGGATGCACACTCCTGGCTCTACTTTCTTGGTGGTATGAGGTCCCTCTGTCTCGCAGTTTCCTTCTGTCTTTTATATCTCAAAAGAGATTGACTTAAAACATAATCTAACCTTGTAGAGTGAGTTTACATAACTGCTGTTAATCCCATCTAATCAACATCATAGAGATAGGATTTACAACACATAGGGAAATCATATCAGATGACAAAATGATGGACAACCTTACAATACTGGTAATCATGACCTACCCAAGTTGACAGATATTTGGGGTGGGGGGTACAATTCAATCCCTGACACCTGGCATAGTAGGCAATATGATTGTCTGATTCAAAATGGCCAATACCAGTGCATTTCAGCTCACTAATGCCTAGGATATCAATCTTTATGTGTTCCATTTCATTTTTGATGTCTTCCAATTTTCCTAGATTCATACTTCATACATTCAATGTTCTGATTATTAATCAATGTTTGCAGCTGTTTCTTCTCATTTTGAGTCACGCCACATCAGCAAACGAAAGTTCTGAAAGCATTACTCCATCCATGTCATCAAGGTCGACTCTACTTTGAGGAGGTAGCTCTTCCCCAGTTGTATTTTCAGTGCCTTCCAACCTGAGGGGCTCATCTTCCAGCACTGTATCAGACAATGTTCCACTGCTATTTGTAAGGTTTTCACTGGCTAATTTTTTCAGATGTAGACTGTGAGGTCCTTCTTCCAAGTCTGTCTTCATCTGGAAGCTGCACCTAAACCTGTCCACCAGTGGCATCACAGCTTCTAGCATCACAGCAACATGCAAGCCACCACAGTACGACAAACTGACAGATCAGTGGTTGCATTAACTTCAGAGAGGTTAGGATTTACAACACATAGGGTAAATACATCAGATCACAAATGGAGGATAACCACACAATACTGGGAATCATGGCCTAGCCAAGTGGACACACATTTTTGGGGAACACAACTCAATCCATAACATTCCACCCTTTGGTCTCTCAAAAAATTAATGTCCTTGCCATATGTAAAAAACAGTCATCCCAAAAGTCTTAAATCAACTCTAAGTCCAAAATCTCATCTGCAGAATTCCTCTTAATTTGTGAAATCTAGAATACAAATTATCTGTTTCCAAAGTACAGTGGTGGAACAGGCACAAGGTAGACATTTCCGTTACAAGTGGTGGAACAGGCACAAGGTAGACATTTCCGTTACAAGTGGGAGAAATTGGAGGGAAAAATGGGATAACAGGTACCAAGCAAGTCCAAAACCTAGAAAAACACATTACATTAGCTCTGAAGGCTTAAAAATAATTCTCTGTTCTCTGAAACTGTTTAGGCAATGCCCGTGCCCTTCAGACTCTGAGAGTTGGCTACAGTCTCTGGATTCTGGGTGGAGGCCCCTCAGCCCTGGGCTTTAGCTTCACCTTTCAGGCTCACTGGGATGGCAACTCTGCTCCCTCTGCTTTGGACGGTCACAATCTCCTAGTCCGTCTGAGTGGTGATCCCACCATCTCAGCCCCAGGGGGCCCTCTTCTTCTGCCCCTTGAGCATGGCAACCCCACCCCCTCATGTTTGGGCAGTGGGTCTGGCCCCATCCCATTGGCACTTGTGAAAGGCAGCCCCACACTCCAGAACCCAGTTGGTAAAGATCCAACTCTGAAACCTAGGAGGCCGTGGCCCCACCCTTTGAGACCCAGCAGGCCATGGTTCCACCCTTTCAGATCTCAGAGGTTGTGGCCCTACACTTTGAGACTGAGGCAGCTCTGCTTCCTATGCTCCTTGTCTCTTCAGCTTCTGTTTCCTGGTTCGTTGGCCTCTCCGCCCCTTGGGCCCTCAGCCCCATGTGCCTCTGCCATGATTGGGCAAGTATTACAAAGCTCTTTAGCCCTACTGATAAGTGCCTGGAGGTACCTCACTCTACCAGTAAACCTTGGCTGATAGGCACTCAGCTGTCTCACTCGGTGGGTCAGCAAGCCCAGAGACACCCCACTCCCCCAGGAAGCGTCTTCCGTGAAGGCAGTCAGCTCTTTTGCTCCGTGGGTTGGCTCGTGCTCTGTCTTGCACAGTTCTCCTGGTTCTGTTGCTGCCATTTCTCTGCTCCTGCTTCTCACCCGTCTGTGTTGTCTCTGGTGTTACAGCTCTCCTCACTTCCTTCTGAGTCCTCACCAGTATTGTCTTTGATGTCCATAATTCCACCAATAGTCTCTTCAAGGCAATCTAGGCTTTTACCATCAGGCACTTTAAAACTCTTCCAGCCTCTACCCATTACTCAATTCCAAAACTGCTTCCACATTGTAGGTATCTGTTAGAGCAGCACCCCACTCTCAGTACCAAATTCTTAGTTATCTAGTGCTGCTGTAACAGAAATACCACAAGTGGATGGCTTTAACAAAGAGAAGTTTATTCTCTCACAGTTTAGGAGGCTAGAAGTCCAAATTCAGGGAGCCAGTTCCAGAGGAAGGCTTTCTCTCTCTGTTGGCTCTGGGGGAAGGTCCTTGTCATCAATCTTCTCCTGGTCTAGGAGTTTTTTTAGCACAGGGACACCAGGTCCAAAGGACATGCTCTGCTCCTGACTCTTCTTGCTTGGTGGTAATGAGGTCCCTCTCCTCTCTGCTTGCTTCTGTCTTTTATATCTCAAAATGGATTGACTCAAGATATAACCTGATCCTGTAGATTGTGTCCTCCCTCATTAATTTAACTGCCCTAATCCTGCCTCATTAACATCATAGATGTTAGGATTTACAACACATAGGATAATTACATCAGATCACAAAATAGAAGACAATCACACAATACTGGGGATCATGGCCTAGTCAAGCTGACACACATTTTTAGGGAACACAATTTAATCCATAATAGTATCCTATTTTATATTCTAATAGTGAATAATTTTAATTTCTTTAAAAAAATTCTTTAACTTACATTTCTCTAATAGTAAAAGTGCAGCCAAACCAATGATTCTTATTTTGAATCACTTCTAAGTGAGATTAGATATTTAGCATAATTTATATTTTCTTCCCCCACTTTGTTTATATGATCTGAGTTTTAAACCTCGATAATTGTAATTCAGTGTATTTTTTACTCTATATGATTTTGCATTCAAGAATAAAATTTGATATTTATATTTGGTTTTATAGTCGTATTTACAACCATTTAGATTTTTCTCTGTGGGTAACTTATTTTAGTGTTCCGCCTATTCTTTTATATCTTGACTTCTTTATTCTTAAAATCTTAATTTTGTTTAATCTCTTGGTTGTCTGAATTACATCAAGGGTCATTTTTACTTTTTTCTTTTCTGAAGGAAAGATAGATGGGTAATACATATTTTTAGTTTCTATGTATCTGAGAATAATTTTATATTGCATTTACACATAAAACATTAATGGTCTTTCCCCCTTAGAATTCAGTGGACCTTACTTAATTTTTTTCTGGCAATTAGTGTCATAGAAGAGAAGTCTGAGGCTGACCCAATTATTTTTTCTTTCATAGGTAACCTATTCTTTCCTTTCTGAATGCTTGAAGGATGTTTTCTTTATTCATATACTCTTTAAAATTTGCAAAAATAAATTGAGGTGAAAGGTCCCTTTTCATTGATTTTTTTTCTTGTTCATGATGAATCCTTTCAAACTGAGTGCAGTATACCTGTATTTCTTCAACCTAAGATAGCTTTCCTGGATCTTTTATTATTGCTTTGGTTTTACTTATTCTGATATTTTCTTTGTTGTTATTAGGTGCCGTTGAGTTTGTTCTGATTATGTACAACAGAACGAAATACTGCCAGGTCCTGTGCCATCCTCACAATCTTTGCTATGTTTGAGCTCACTGTTGTAGCCACAGTGTCAATCCATCTCGTTGTGGGTCTTCCTCTTTTTTGTGACCTTCTACTTTACCAAGCATGATGTTCTTCTCCAGGGACTGATCCCTTCTTATAACATGTCCGAACTACATGAGATGAAGTAAAGAAATATTTTCTTTAGAAACACTAATTATTCACATCTTTACTTTTCATTATTTATTTTCACTTTTGCATTTTTTCTTCTATCTTAACTCTCATTGTTTTCATTTCTTTGTCCATTGCATTCCCAGAAAGCATCTCAAGTTAATCCTGTGATTCATTGATTTGACTTTTTGGATTTTATTTTTGTTCTTTCTTACTGTCATCTTGAATTATTATTGTTTTGATTTCCTGCAATCTTTCATTATCTCATCTGTCATTCTCTTCATATCATTTTGTTGTCTTCTTTGCACGTTGCCTTTATAATAGAGACCCTTTGTTATCCTTTTAAATTTCATATATTTTTTTTTAATATTCTGAAGTAAAACATTTTCAAAAGTACATCCTATCTTTTAGTATTCAAGATACTATCCCCTTTCTCTTTTCTGGTTGCATTTTCCTATCCAACTATGATATTTATTTTCTTTCCTCTTTGAGTGAGGCAAGATCTATACACACGAAGAGTTTGAAAAAGACAGTTTAGTCGATTTACCTGCCCTTGGGTCTTTTTTCTATTTGGCAGATGGTTAACGCTCCTCATTTCTCCTCATAGTGGAGGTATGCGGAGTGGTGGAACGTCTGAGTGCAAACCCCCATATCTAGCAAGCAGCTGAGCTCCAGTGGTTCTCTGAGTTCACTGCCTGGGTCTCTGGTGCTTTTAAATAATGCGGTGCACGAAGAAAACTACAATTCCCAGAATGCTGCATACAAGTTTCTCTTGCCTCTGCCTTTCACTCATCCAAAGTACCATACTACTTTACCTGTGGAGACTACACTTCCCAGGATGCAACACGCCACAGGTACATTTTCTGTAGTATTGTTTTGAAGGAGATATAGAAAGTTGCTATATCTGAAGGGTATATCGAAACTTGTGAGAAGGCCACATTGTGGCCCCGTGAAGGAGCGACACCAGCACAGTTTCCTGGGTTGATACAGACCCTTGATTTCTGAATGAGGGGAATGTATGAAGTACCATGCTGTATCTTTTCAGGCTACCCCTCTCTTGTAATCCCATAAATCTCTGTTTCAGAGAGGTGAGTCCTTCAAATGGCACAAAGTGAAATTTGGGTGTGTTTCTCCCCACCCATGTAGTTTAATACGTATGGAGACTCTTTCCAGATTCTGGAAATAGGTTGACCTCCACCTTAGTTTTTGGGGTTGGGAGTATTGGCATTTCCCGGTGCCATTTCAGTCTTTTAGTGAGAAGTTGGGAGAGGCTCTGCACTGGGTGTGTGATTTGTTGTCATTAGCTGCCATCAAGTCAGTCTCAAGCTCATGGTGACCCCATGCTCAATGGAGATGCTGTGTGGTCTTGCACCCCCTCATGATGGGTTGCAGATCAGATTGTTGTGATCCATAGGATTTTCACTGGCTGATTTTTGGAAGTAGATGTACAGGCCTTTCTTCCTAGTCCATTTAGCCTGGAAGCCCAACTGAACCTGTTCAGCATCATAGCAACATGCTACCCTCCACTTCAGATGAGTGGTGACTGTGCTTGAGGTGCAGTTGGCTGGGAAGTGAACACGAGTCTCCTGCAGGAAAGGCAAGAATTCTACCACTGAACCACCAGTGCCCCTGGGTGGATGATTACTTTCTCAATATTATTTTCAGCTGAATGCTTGACTTATTTTTTTTTTTCTAAGTGAAGGTTTCTCAGGCAGCTGTGTTGCTCAGCACCTGATCTCCCCTCCTTCCAATGCCAGCGACAGTGTTGCTGAGATGCTCCGTGATTTCTTTCAGCTGTCCTGTCCATGGGCTTCTGCCTGGGCTTGCCTGTAAAGGGGCCATCGCTTTGTCCTCTCTGGACAATTCATTTGAAGCAAACATTTCCAAACAGAGTTATATAGTGATTTCCTCAAGTCTACATTCCTTGGTGAGAAAGCATCAAAGAAGTCTCAGATACTCAATGAAAAAGCAAATTCTTCTTTCCTTGTATACTTTGGCTTGACAAAGGGATTACAAATCTATTATTGCTCCCACTGACAGCTCATGACCAAGAATTTTCTATGTATCCTGCTGAATTTTGGAAGGACTTTCTGAATCAAAAAGGTCAGTTTTGCATTGAGGCCTTGCTATTTATTTTAGAATTTAATTACATAGTGTAGTGACATCTTGGCTCAAGGGATCTGGGCAGGTATAACCAATTTTGAACAAAGTGGGAGGTCAGTGAAGAAGAAAAAGAAATGGTGTCCAGACTGAATTTAAGCTGCAGCCTTTATTTCATCACTATGGAGCACTTCCTAGGAAATAATTTTCTCACTGACGACTTAAATGGTGGGAGATGTTAATGTATGAATGCCAAGAGAGGGATTCCAAGGAGGCTCGGCATTTATGGAAACATACATTAATGAGAAATTTGAAATCATTTGAAGATATTCACACACAAAACCACTTACTGAAAAGCCCTAACGGTGACATGGTAGTTTGCGTCAAAGTTGGCAGTACAAGTCTAATTACCGGATATTCTCGCTGCTCTTGCTTTACCCACAGGTCTTTATTTTGAGTCTAAGTTTGAAGGAAGAGCTAAGTGTGAGTCTAACCTCACATCATTAGGTTGCTTTCAGCAATTCACGTAGTCTCTCTGGGCCTCCTTTCCTCACCTGTAGAAAAAGGATGTCTCTAAGGCCTTTCCAGCCAGCATTGTCTGATTCCTCGTTAAATGTGCTTTGCAAACACAAGGTAGCTTTTTTGTAAAGTGGAAAGCTTTGCTTTTGTGTGGTCGATCCATACTAACTAGTGCACGAGCAGCAGGGCCCTAGAATTATTTGTTGTGCTTGTTCTCTGGGGCATCCTAATGAGCTACAGCAAATTGAAGCCGTTGAATCTTTCAGATAAACCCTGTTCCCCCAGTGATATGTCCTGAGATAGCACATTACAGAAATGAAGATGTTTTTTCATGGACTCTATGCTATAAAATATTTATGCTCTGCCTTTGGTTATATAAAGGATTTTGCAGTGTAGGTCATCTTCTCAGCAAAATGTTCCGCGATGAGAACAGCTTCCTAAAACCCTTGTGGTTCTTTAGGGCAGGTGCATGGAATGGCCCTCCAGAACAAGACGCTGTCGGGTCTAATTCCTGAATATAAATGGATCACGCATGACTTAACCCTAAAAGAAAATTTGGCGTGAATAGAATTTGAAAGATATATAATTAACTCTTTTATATTAATGAGAAATATAACCTCCAAAGATGTTGGTTGTCTCGGGATACATGTTACTAACATTTAACACTTTCTTTCCTACATACAGAGGACTGTTCCATTGTTCAAATCTGCCTGGGTGCACAGGGAAAGCAAAGGTTACACTTGTTTCCTTTGTCTTGCCCTCCTGACTTCTCCCTTCAATGTACATCTTTTAGGCTAGTTTGAAGTCATCTATTTATTGAGTCTCTACGCTCTACTTGTCAGTGTTCTGGCTACTGGAGGTATGCAGAAATGTATAACATGATTGCTTCCCACAAAAGGCTGGTAATTTAGTTGGAGATTTAAGACATGTCCTAAAGAAAGAAATAATTTAAAGCAGCATTCAATGAGATATAATGTGTTATGTGCAATATGATTGTATTCTAATTTACATGAGATTGATCTTCAGTATAATCATGATTACAAAGAGTAATGATTATTGGCAGCTGAGGGAGTTAAGGGACGCTTTTTGGGCAGGTCAGCTTTTAACCAGCCTGTGAAAGATGGGTACGATTTGAGTAAGGAGAGGGAGAAGGTGTGGCTCACTGGGCAAGGAGATTTACAGGCTGCTACGAGTAGACGGCAATGGGTTGGGTTTTTTTTTTTTTTTAGGCATAGAGGGAGTACCTGGGTGTTGCAAATGGTTAATGTACTCTGCTGCTAACCAAAAGGTTGGAGGTTTCAGTCCACCCAGAGGCACCTTGGAAGAAAGACCTGGTGATCTACTTCTGAAAAATAAGCCATTGAAAACCCTATGGAGCACAGTTCTGCTCTGACACACATATGGTTGCCATGAGTAGGGATCAACTTGACAGCAACTTATATTTTTAGGAGTAAAGGCCGTTGGCAGCTATATCAGCCAGGATAGACTAAGTTTTGCTGCAGAAACAAATAACTCCAACTCTCAGTGGCTTACGTTAACCAAAGCTTACTCTTCGCTCAAGTTACAAGTCCATTAAAGGTTGGCTGAGAACTCAACTCCCCATTGCTTCTCTCAGGGATGCAGGCTGACAGAGCCACCACCACCTAGAATGTCCACATTACTGTGGTGGGGGAAAGAAGGGGCCAACCACACACTGGCTCTTAAAGGCTTCTAACTGGAAGTGACACATGTCACTTCTTGTGTTTCATTGGCCAAAGCAAATCACAAGGGGACTTGCATTCTTCCTATGTACCCAGAAGGAAAAGAACAGGAAATATCAGTGAATAGCTCCAAGAATGCCAACCACATGTTGCTTGTGAGGCAGGCTGTGTGGAGCAGTGGACAGCACAAGGACATTGGGAACTGATGCACCTAGATTTGAGTGTTCTCTTTGTCACTTACCAGCTGGGTGAGCTTTGGCAAGTTCCTTCACCTCTCAGAGACTGAATTTCTATGTCTATAAAATTAGATGAATTATTCTGATCTAGCAAGGTTGCTGGAGGACTACATGTGCCAGCGTACCCTAGGGGCTCAGGAAATACTGATTTATTTTGTTATTGCCTCTCTCTTCTGAAAGCTTTCTGTTTTTTTTTTCTAGTCACACATGATATCCACTGTACATTTTGCTTTTGGTTCTAAGAATATACCTATAACCTTACAATAAATTTCCTTTTCCTGTGTAAGCTAGTCCACATGGGTTTCAGCCAAGTCCTCGGCTGGTTCGTAGGGTGCCTTTGCAAAGTAGAGAAAGGCAGCCCCTCTAGGTGGAGCGCATGGCTTGGAGGGCATATGGTGCCTTTGTGTGAATTAGGAAAAGGTTCCCCTTCCTTTTTGTAGCTGTCTGCCAGGATACATGGTTTGGTAACAGAGCATGGGCCAGATTTCAGCTCCACTTCCCTCTTCAGTGGGTGCTCTGGTGCAATGAACAACTTGTATATCCATATGTGGTGGCCCTGGCTTCAGCTTCTTTTAACTAAGAGATTCCTGAGTAAGAGAATAGTCCATTTACTGTCCATCTTCCTTCATAAGAGGAGAGAGAACTTTTATATGGTATGTTTATCTATTCTTGGAAAAGTTTGCTACACACAGATTCCCAATATATGAATTCCCAAGAAAATAACTAAGAAGCATTATACTCTCATACTCTTAGAATATCCTCACTTATCTGCTATGTTTGAAATCAATAGTATAGTTATTTATAAGCAATTTCCATTGATCTTAACGAGTTTAATAAATAAAGAATGAGCATAATAACTGAGCTTAACTTCACCAAGAAATAATTTCTTATACAAAAGTGGTTTGATATTAAACTACTACCAAATATAATATAATTAAATCACATTAATTCTCCTAGGTATAATGCAATTGTCTGTGCTGTGCATAGATAAGAAAGCACAATTCAAATTTCTGGTATGCCTTTGAGAAGAATATGTGTAACTTTAAAAATAACTCAGAGGAAAACAGGGTCAGTATTGAGAGGGTTTTCTAAGATAAAGGAATTATTTTCAATGGCATTACTTACTGGAACAGTGTCTAATTTAATGATCGTGATTCATAGGCTGAGGTTAGAGGGGTGAAGTTGGGAAAATATTGACCTCAGCTTTCCCCTTATTCTGTGGTAAGAGGAAGCCTCCTGTTGGAGGAGGTGAGGAGAGGGAAGAGAAATCACATTATTTGTGTGGATACAGGTCCATATGCTAAGTGGTGGCCCCTTCTCTTGTGTACACTGACACTGCCTGAAGGGGTGTGTGGTAGGCTGAATGATGGCCCCCAAAGATGTACATATCCTAGTCCCAGGAACCTGTGACTATGTTACTTTACGTGGCAAAAGGGACTTCGGAAATGTGATTAAGGATCTTGAAATGCGGAGATTATCCTGGTGTATTATGGCTTTCCAGAGAAACAGAACCAACATGATCACTTGACCGATCTACCTACCTACCTACCTACCCACCTACCCACCCATCCACCTACCCACCTACCCACCTACCTACTTAGAGACACAGAGGGAGAGAGAGAGAGAAACGAGGAGGACAGATACCATATGAGCATCCATTTACAGGCCAAAGAATGCCAAAAAACGCCTGGGGCTACAGAAGCTGAATGAAACAAGGAAAAACCTTCCCCTAGACCCAACACCGAGAGCATAATCCTGCCAGGATGCCTTAAATTTTGACTTGTAGCCTCCAAAACTGACAGAAAATACAATTTTCTGTTCTTTAAAGGCACTCACTTAGGTATTTTTTTTTGTTATGGCAGCGCTAGGAAACTAAGATACCAATTGTGTGGTCACCAATGCGCTTGTGGTAGAGAGGATAGTGAATTGTCTATTGTCATTTTGGTCCCATCTCCAGGTGCGATGGTAAATGCCTGCCTCCTTCCAGTGCCCAAGAACAGAACCACAGGCAATGGAAAGAATAGAGAACTAAGGGTCAATTTAGGCGTCATGAAATAAAATCAGTTTTTCCATTTATTTTGAACCAAAGTATTTTGCCTACTCTTCTTCATAGGGTTGTAGTGAGCATGTAATGGAAGAGTGTATGCGAAAATATTTTATGTCTGAAAATGTTATACTAATATAAGAACTGGTATTAGATTATATCAAATAGGATGCATTTTTATTTTCAATAAAATTTATTTTGTACCTTCTGCGTTCTTAGCTCTGTGCTATGGATTCCTAGAGGACTAATTAAGAAGCAGTGGCAAGTACTACAGATTCTCTTTGTAGTATTTTTGTTTTTCTTATGTAATAGAGAGATTATATTTTATGTCACTTTGACCTGACTTCACTGCTACTGACTCTAGTTCACATGATTATGAAATGTACTGTAATCTAGTAAAGGGAAAAGCAAACATTTTTCTTCCTGGAAAGTTCTGTAGGTTTGCCACATTGCTCTGAGCCATGGTGGTAGAATTTCCAAATTCCTACCAGCTACAGGGTCACTATGAGTTGGAATCGACTCGATGGCAACAGGTTTGGGTATCAGTGAAGGAGCAGCGTATTCTTATTGGGAATTAGGAATGGGGGTGGTGGGGAGAGGGAATCTTGGTCAAGAATATGTTTTAAAAAAAGAGAGACTGAAAAAGAGCACAAATTCTGGAGGCCTTTAACTACAACCCAGCTACTTTATGCCTGAGTGGAGTATTAGAGAATTATGTGTAGGGAAATTGCTTTAGTAACCTGCTTTGAATCCCCACAAATAAGATCATCCATCCAAAGCAGCAGCATCTAGCTTGACCCAGGAATTGAGGCACGTTAAAAATAGTTTTGGGAAGGTTTTAAAGAAGAAAACAGATGTAGCTTTGAAATTGGGATGGGATCCATTTGGTCACTGACTTTATATGGGTGTGGTCAAATCAGACACACTTGAAAGATTCGTTTTTTATGATTCACCACAACTCATTAGAAATGGCAGGGCTGCACCAGCATGGGTATGACTTGCTTTAAATATATCCAATATTTATAACCCAACAAACTTACAAACAGATGAATTAGGGGATGAGTATTTCCAGTATAGGAAGATTCACTTGTGGAGCTCTCTTCCAGGATATTTAAAATATGACGTGATTTGCAAATATGATTTACCCATGACTTTTCAGAAATACATCTGAGGAAAGTAAGAACACACACACACACACACAAACACAGCCACACACGCTCTACTGTGTATATGGAGTAGATGTTACTAGATTCTTCATAAAGGTAAGTAGATGGGATGTTATGTCTCAGGATGACTATACCTGCTACAGGCTTATCCTTACTGCAAATAGCCAGCTCACTTAACCATCAAGGAGTACTTACTGGTGGGAGAGGTAGTCTGTCATGGGCTCTGAGCATCCCTGCACTTCTTGCTGGATATGCCAAGAATGCAAAGCTCTGGCTGTTCTTTACCTGGGCCATGACTTATGGTTGTGTTTATTGTAGGCAGACTTGAGGGATGAGGTAATGTCCCTCTGGGGTAAAGAACAGGTTTGCTTACTGCTTACTGTAAAACAGCATGTTCCCTAAGCTCAGTGTTCCTCATTTGTGATGCAAACCCATGCCGTGCACAGCATCCATCTGGGTCCACAGCATCACTCCCGTGGGACTTGGGGACAAGGGGAACCAATACACAAGCTGATGCTCATAATTCTTGCTGCATCATGAATACTCAAGTCCTTGTCTCTGATCCAGGAGTCTCGTGTCTCCTGTCAGCACCGTGAAACCAATAACTAACTTATTAGCTTATACAGGGGGTAAAATCAAATCCCAGATCTGACACATTTCAATTCGATAGTGAAGGATCTAGATCTTTGGATTTTGGGTTATCTGGGTACTTTGTTGACTTGATATAAAAGGCATCTATTACTTTATTTTCCAATTTTTTATTTACTTAGGACTACATGCTAAAATAAATAGTAGTTACTATTTTATTGTCATAGGTCTAAGCTATAGCAGCTGGTGATTGGCTTAGATTTTTTTTGTTGCTGTTTATGTATAGGAAGAGAAAAACATTGGTACTATTGACAGCATAACGAGAACTGAGCTTGAATGTGGGATTTCTGAACTGACTGCATATATAGGACGTGTATTCTAAATGCTCCGTGTGTGGTGTGTGTGGAGTATATGTTACTAGGACATATTTATCTCGACCACATGACAGATGGTGTTTTGTGTTTTGAGAATTAGAATTCTAGCTCCAGGAATAGGTTCTTTTTTACTCCCCTGAGTTGGGCCCAGGTACCTCATCTCTTTTCTACCAAAACATCTGTGAAGCAAAAGACAATACCTTTGGGGTAGAATGTCTGTGTGGACATAAGTATGGGTGAGTTTGTAATCTGGTTTGATGCATATATTTGTGAAAGGGCATGCAATGGGCTGGATATTTTTTAAGTGATCTTATATGAAATTATCCAAATAAATGTTGTCCCCTTCCAAATTGTCACTCAGGGAGTCTATTTGTTATTCCCAAGTTATTGCCAATATTATGGCTCAAACTTCATCATAACTCCCTTTATGAGAGGGATGTATTAAGTCTGAAGAAATTGTTTTGAATATATCCAGTGGCGATCAATCTTTGTGCTTTTTTTCAACTGCCAAAAATAATTTAGAGTGATCTTATGAGTAAAATGGGTGATCAAATGGGAAAAAAATTAAGATATGTAATGAAACTGATTTTCTCGTGTGATTTTCAAATGTACCCCAAAGGTTCTTGCCAAGAGAACTTCCAGAATTTCTTTAGCTGATGGCAATCTCTTAGGTGTATGGCTGCCCAAAGTGTCAACTCTGAAGGGTTCAGTGAATGTGTTCATCCTATTACGTTTAGCTTCATGAGTGAACCATACTGACATGTCAGTACCACTGTGGGTCTGTGTGGGATGGTGACCAAGTATGTGCTCCATGCCAACTATATAGCTTGATTAGAATTGGTCCCAATCAATTGATTTTTATTATCCAATTCATTTCTGCAAGCTCTGTGAAAAGCCAAGTTTCTAATACCAACGAGGCTATTTTAATGACTGGTGATATGTTGGTCTCAAAATTCTGCCATGTTTCTGGAGACATGGCCTGTTTCCCACTTTCATGGTTATAGAGCAAGTGCAGGGGCCTTGGACATCATCTGGTTCAGTTTTTTCAATGTTTAATCATATAAAAGTGGTAAGTACGGGTTTAGGAATTTATTGTAGTCAGCTTACTTTGTCTATATACTCTCATAAAGGAAACAGAAATAAAGTTAACCCATTAGTTATACTAGGGCTGCCACAACAAAGTACCACCAACTGGGTGGTTTATAAGAACAGAAGTTTATTGTTTCACAGTTCTGGAGGCTAGCAGTTCAAATTAATGTGTAGGCTGGGCCATGCTCCCTTCTTCCCATTAGGGGAAGACCCTTTCTTGTCTAGCCCAGCTTCTGATAGTCCCGGGCATTCCTTGGCTTGTAGATGCATCTTCACCTGGCTGTCTTTCCTCTGTCTGTCTGTCTCTGTCTCTTCTCCTCTTTTATAAGATGCCACTCAGATTGGGTTAGAACTCACCCTACTCCAGTATGACTTGTGTTAACTGATAACATTTTCAGAGATCCTATTTCTTAAACAAGGCCACTTTCACAGATACACTAGGGGGTAGGAATTCAGCATAAACTTTGGGGGATAAAATTTAATCTATGATACCCTTGGAATTGAAAAAAAAATTTTTTTTTTTTATTATCTTGCTCGCTCTTTTTTGTTTGGAATAATATTCAACCTATATTGCACCCTAAGTACTATGGGCAGTAGAGAAAGTGATAGAATAGTAAGCACGAATTCAAAACCAAAATCCAGTCCCCTCCATCCCCTACAAATAAGCCACCAAACAGAGCTGGGTGTGTATAGAGGTTGGAAAGGCAGCCTGGTCTTGGGTTTCTTTCCATCATCAACAAAGCAGGCAGCAGGCCTGTGGCGTCCCCTTTGGACTACTCTATCGCAGACTGTGTGTAGAAGAACAAGTCTACGAGAAAGGATCTTTTCCAGAGTCCATAAAAACTGTAGAAATTCAGTCTTTTGTGGGGGAATTTACATTACCAAAGAATTCTCTGTCAATTCATTTCATTTGGGGTGTGACAACATCTATATTTTCTGTCAGTAAAATCATTCTCTAGAAGTGAAGACAGATACACCCAGAGATGACATTCCTTCCCTTCTCACTCCTAATTATATTATCTTAATGCTGGTCTTCCTACATAGGAGTAAGTGACATTGACACTCAGCGAATTACCACCTCTGCTCTTACAGCAGACAGAGCAGCACCTCCTTTTCTTGGTTGCCTTAGTCATAATCCATTTACAGTCATTTGCATTTTGAAATCCTTATCCTCCTGCATCAAAGTATTAATGGGGGTTTAGGGCAGCTGCGCCGAGACAATTTACTTGACTTCTGAAAACCTCCTTCAGATAATCCAGAAAAATCCCTCACTACAGGGACCTCAATTTCTCTGATTATCTGTTTTTCCAACAGATGCTAGGGTCATTTACTGAGACTTTTTATTTTTGCTGCTTTTATTCGGTTAATTCTATTAATGGCTTACCCAGGACATGAAAGTCGTTTACTATTAACAACGACTGTTGTCATCTCAAAAGGAAAATCCCAAGGTCTTGTTTCCTTCTCATGTCTCCATCAGCTGCAGAGTCTGGATGTTCAAATCAAAAGCACCACTTCGCATTAATTGTCTTCTATCCATACTTCTTTGGTATCTGGGAAACAGTGTCTCATAGTGAAGAAGAAAAAGAGATCATAATTAATGCTAGGAATGAGACGAAGCTGAAGTTGTCTCTCTGAGTGGGTCTGGATGGAATTAAGTCTAATGCCTACCCTGAACATTTGGTTGGTGATTGTCTTAGTGACTACCAGCTGCTTCACAATAGCCTTTTGCCCTTTTCCTCAAGGACAGTGTTAATTTGTTGAGGGCAGCAATGTTCTCAAGCTTCACTGCAATACTTCCTACCTACCTGTAGCTAAGTGACCATATAGCACAGTTCTGGCCACTGACATGTAAATAGAAGTCTGCTGAATATTTCTGTAAAATTTTACATTCGTAAGATACTCAATTCCTTCTTCCTTCTTCCTTCTGGCCTGAATTCCCTCCTGCCTGAAATGCCAATGAGATGTTTGGAGCTGGAGCAGCCGTATTTGAACCAAGAAGGAAAGGCCAAGAGAATTGCAGAAACCTTGGCCCTGACGCAACTATCCACCAAACCAATTCCAAGAACCTGTCACCTGAACAAGATCAGGCTAGCCTGATGGATGATAAGAGTCACATAACCCAGTTACCCCATCATCCCGGCCAGTAGCTGACCAATCACCAGATGTGTGCCGGCCATTATAGATCAGCTATCACTAGTCAATCTGCCAGCTGGCCTTCTTCTTTCATGAGGACTCCGGGTTTATTTTTTTATACAGAAAAATAATTCCCATTTTATCTATATCACTGTTATTTGGGCTTTCTGTTATATGCAATCAAGCTTGATCCCTGGGTGACACAATGGGTTTCCAGGAGCCAGTGTGTTGATGTCTTAGGTTAAAGAGTTCTCTGGAACTGGAAGGAAATGTGAGCTGGGGTAGGGAGGGCAAGCCCAGCAGAACACAGAGCCCTGTGTTCCCCATGCGCGTGTCAGGTGGAGCTTCTGAAGCTCTTCTCATATTCTTAGTTCCCCTATGGCTTAGGGCTTTATTGGCGCTCTGGATAACTTGTCATATAGATTCCCTGGGTTTTTTGTGCCCTTTTTGGGAATTAGATTTAATGAACAATTGCTTTGTTCATTTCCCCACTAATTTTCCATTGCTTGAGAGAAAAAGGAAACTCTGGCTGAGATCATGATATCTTAGTGCCCTTTAGGAGAGCACTGTGTACATCAGGGTAAATTGGAGAAGGGGCATGATACATCTTTGTGAATTGAAAATGTCATTTTGTACACAATAAGTCATTCCAAGTAAGGACAAACACATTCACAAAAACCAGAGATGTGGCTGGGCTGGATCATTTCTTTCCCTGACACGTTTTTAAAAATTTGTTTCAGAATGTTCAAGTAATTACTTCCCACTGCAGCCTGAAGATTGGGAGTCCACTGGGACCTCTTGAAATAGTTCTGCCTGGATGTAGGGGGGGATCAGAGTGTCGGTCGGGGGACTAGTTGTAGTATTGCATGGTTGGGACCTCTTTGCTTGATCTGGCTTTGAGGGGCCTCATGGAACCCCCTCATGGCCTTGGACCTGGACTTAGAGAATGACAGCTGGTGTGGGTGGGACTCCTGGGGTTGAGAGGGACAAGCCCCCCATGAGGAGAGCAGGGAACATCTCTCTGGATTCACTCTCAGCTTCTCTCTGGCTGGGCCCAGACACTTCTTATTTATTTTTTTATTGCTCTGGCTATTCTCTTCACAGAGACTGACACCAAACATATCCTTCAGGATGCACTAGAGAAGCTCATGGTACCAAGAAGGGCCGGACATCTTCCGCTCCCCAGGAACACACACTGACCTGCTTGGATGTGTGCATAGCCCACTGGTCTAATAAATACCCTGTGATGATGGGGGCTGCAGGGTCCAAATGACTGGAGTTGGGAGTCAGGAATCTGGGTCGCCGCACTGACTTTGTGGCCACTTGGGAGCTTGGGGAGGCCGTCTAACCACATCTCCTTTCTTGTGTCTCTGAGATGGGAGTTTTGTGATACATTGGATGGAGATGGTGTTGATTAATTAATCCCTTATTCTCAAACCTTAGCTAAATCTCATAACTTAAACCTATGAGGTCAAAAGACTATCCCCATTTTACAGATGAAGAAATGGGCTCAGGGAGAGTAAGTGACTTGTCCACTGTTCTACTAGAATCCCAGCTATCTCCCACATACCTTCTAGTCTTCAGATTCCACAATACTCTTCAATTTACAAGCGCTAGCTCTGTGTTGTTCCTTGCAGTACCTTGAGCTTGCCAATATTTACTTGTCAGTGATGTTGTGAGGAGTCCTGAGATGGGAGACCTGTTGCCATAGAGTTGATTCTGACTCATAGCGACCGTATAGGACAAAGTAGAACTGTCTCATAGGGTTTCTAAGGCTGTAAATCTTTACAGAAGCAGACTGCCACATCTTTCTCCCATGGACTAGTAGAAATAGGGGGGGCAAACAAGGAATGGGAACCTTCTTTTCTCCTTCCCAGTGAGTCCTGATCATCTATCATACCTTTCTTGGCTCCCTATCATGCCCACAACCCTGGGTTTGGCAGAAGAGGGAGGAGCAATCCATGACCTAAAACCAGTTAAGCCAATTATGTCCTGGCTTGGCCTATATTCAACAGGCAGTGGCCACTCTGCTGGGAGGGCACGCTTACATCTCCACCACTCTTGACCTCTTAACCTTTGATCATCTTTGGCATTGGCCTGCTTTGGGTCTGTGGTCTCCTGGTTACTTTGTCTGTCAGCCTCCCACTCTCTTGTTGAAGGTCTTGACTTCGGGGGTTCAAGACCTTTCACGAATAATAAAGATATCAGGATTGTCTGGAGTGTCCACTCCAGCACTAATACTCTACTAAGTACTTCATATCTGTTATTTGCTTTGATTAGGTTTAATCTCGATACTCCTACGATATAGGTGGTATTGTCCTCATTTTACAGACAGGGAAACTGTAAAGCTCAGAAAGGTTGTTTATCTTTCCTAGGATCACAAAGCTGGTAAGTGGAGCTTACTTCTTCTGTCACATAATTCTGTCTCATTAGGAACAGCTACTGATTTGGGCCAGGGGCTAGGTATACATTGCAATCCTCGTAACAACTCTACCTTCTCATTCCCTTGTCTTTACCAGGTGATAAAATTGAGACACAGAAAGGTTAGGTAACTTGCCCTAGGTCACATAGCTAATAACTTACAATTATGAAATTTAAATCTGCCAGATCTCTGAGCACCTCTTTTATTTCCAATTTCCTTGGGACCTCTTGGACTTACCCATAATCTTACTGAGTTCCCCTCAGGCACCCGTGTAGGGTAGAAATTTGGTTAAAAGAACATAGGGGAAGGGGAAAACATACCTCATTGAAAGGGCAACCTATGTGTGTGTAGTGTAGGGAGAGAGAAGGTAAGAAGTGGAAACCCACCTCCCAGTCTTGGTGGTTTGTGGGCTAATTGTAAGAATATGTGACCCTCACACTTTCTTTTATGAACATCTCCTATTGGCACCACCTCCGTTTCTAGCGTTTGGCTTGAGTCTTTGATCGACAGCTGTCTTCCCCAAAGACTGGCTCTCCTTTGGCTGCAACCTTCTGACCTGTACTCCTTTGCCCCCAAGCCATTTGAGTGTCTGCCTTAGTGAGATAAGCCAGGCATGTCCTAGAAGAGAATAGGACCAGCAAAGGTGGCTTCCACCACCAGGATCTTGCCTGGACCTCATCCCAAGCTCAGACTATGCAGCCAAAAGGAGATCTCTGGAAAACGGTATTAGCTCATTGCAATCTTTAGCATTCTTACTGTGGTTTCTTGCCTGCCATGGGAAAAATGGCTTAATTTTTCTGACTACTGTCCCCCTATCACCCACATAAACTCAGGGCCAAAATCTATCAGGGAAAAACACACCCAGCTCACTCCATGCTATGAGAACTGCTAGACTTTGTGCATCTTCTAATCTGATTATATTTCTGGTCCAAAGCACCTACATTTCCCACCTCCTAATTGATTTCTCTGCTTCCGCCCCTATCATTTATTCTTTACTCAGCAGCAACCCTGATCCTTCCAAATTGTGAGTCATATCATATTGCTCCTCTGCTCAAAGCCTAATGATTTCTCATGTTCCTCAGAGAAAAGCCAAAATTCTTATTGTGGCCTCTAATGATCAAGGACAGAGTCAGCATACTTTTTCTGTAAAGGTCCAGAAATAATAATTATTTTTGGCTTTGTGGGCTATTGGTATCTGTGGCAACTACTCATCTCTGCTATTGTAGCTTGAAAACAACTACAGATAATATGTAAACAAATGGGTATGGCTGTGTTCCAATAAAACTTTATTTACAAAAAACAGGCTCCTGATTGGATTTGGCCCATGGGCCAGGCATAGTTTGCAGATGCCTGCTCTAGGTGATTTGGCCCCTGGTACCTCTTGGCCCTTACCTCCTTCTGCTCTTTCTCCTCAATCTTTTCTGCTTCAGCCCCACTGACCTCTACAAACACGCCAAGTCTTTGCTTGGCCCTTTGCATTGACTATTCTCTCTGTCTTGAACATTCTTCCTCTAGTATCTGCATGGCTCACTTTCTCATTTCCTCCAGGGTTTTGGCTAATGCTTAAATGCCCTTACCAGAGACCCCTCCCTGATCACTCCCTCTGAAATATCAACCTTCTTCATTTTCCTAGTGCCCTCATTCTTTTTACCCTGCTTTATTTTCCTATTTCCGTAGCCCTTGCCACCACCTGACCTATTTATTTACTGAATGAATGAATGATTCCTTCAGCAAATATTACTGAGTTCCTCTTTAGTGCCAAGCAGTGATCTAGGTGCTGGAATTCCAGAAGGAACAAAACAGACAAACAGCTTCTATCATTGAACTTAAAAGTCTAGCTGCAGAAGACAGACAACACAAATAGTAAAATAAATATACATGTGGCAGGTGGAGAGAAATCCTATGGAGAATGCTAGGCTAGGCAGGGGTACAGAATATGTCCTCTGCTTGGCATCCTTGCTAAGGTTTCCTAACTGAGTTACAGCAAAGGAGATATTAACTCACGTTGCTTAGCTTAGAGCCGGAGGTCGCAGAGCCGAGTGCCTGACAAAATCTCAGCGCCAACAGGGGGCGCCACAGACTGGGGAGAACTCGCCATGGAAGGTGGTGTGATCGTAACTGGGGTAGCCAAGCTTCTGAGCAGGATGGAAGTGGAGATGAAGTCTGCAGCAAACGGACGAGGAAGCTGGAAGTTGTGGGATGTAACAGGATCGGAACACAGCTGCCTGCACCGCAAGTGTTTTTTATGGAGCGCTGCCTAAACTAGGAGGCATTATGGAACAATGCACTTCTAAGCCGATGCTTAATAAATCAGCCAGGCATGCATTGTTATGCTGCAGTGGAGCCCTTATTGTGTCTTAATGCTCAATTATACAGCACAGAATCTGGGTCGGGCTCTCTACCATCTTGGACGTGTGGCAGGAACTGGTTTAGCTCTAATTGCTCTACATGGGAATGGATTTATTTGTGTCTCAGCAGAGTAACTCACCCTGATTGACATTTAGGTTGAAGGGGTCTTACCTAAACCACAGGCTCAGGGAACTCTAGACCTTGATGAAACCTTAGAGGTGATTCTTGTCCAACCCACTCATGCTACAGATGGGAACATTGAGGCTACAGAAGAGAAGCTACTTGCCCAAGCTAATAAGGTAAGTGACCATTGAAGCCAGAGTCAGGCTACTGAGTCTGAGTCAAAACACACCTGCAGACTCAGCATAGCCTTCCCACACCTGCAGCAGATGACACAAACTGTGATATCCCCCTGCCATCTGACTCTGAAACTAAACACCGACCGAAAGAAGCCATGCCTCATTTACTTGAACAAAAATGACAAACTGGTTAAAACAGCAACAAACGTCCATATTTTATGGATCCCTAGGGACTCAGAGAACTCCTGCTCCCAGATTAAAGGAAAGCAGAAAACCATAACCTTCTTGCTGAACAATGCTGCTGGCTGGTTCCCAGTGCCCTGGTGTTCTCCGGAATGGAGATAGTCATGTATGAGAGCTGGAGAGCATTATCACTTGAAGGTTTGAATTCTGACTTTTGTATTTGATTTACATAGATCTGCATACTGTATACTCTGCTCATTGTTTTCTGTTTCATTCCACCTACACAATCTCCGTTCTCCAAGCTCACTTGGTATTTTGGCTTCCTGACCTCAGCTGGGTGAGAGGAGGCCTTGGCCGGAGTTTGATCTGAACCAACATCTGGAAGTTGCACATTGTGGGAGGAAGCTCCAGGTCAGAGAGTAGATGATGAGAAGAGCAATGTGTTGGAGTTCTGTGGCCATCAGTTCTCTTAAGTTTCCATGGTAAAGATCTACTTATTGCAGTTCTTATCTCTCATACCCAGGACTGACTGTATGTGTAAATGCCCAGGTGGTAGCCCATCTGACTAGACTGACTCTTTATGTGTCAGGGGCAAAGTGGCACCTTTGAGATACCATGGAAGGATGACTGCCTTTTGGGTACCTACGTCAATCCTAGATGAGAAGTAGTCCTGGGTGAGGAATGCAGATTAAAACCACACTGTGATACTACTACCCAACCACTAGAATGGCTAAAAAAAACAAAACAAAACTGATAATACCAAGAGTTAATAAGGATGTGGGTTAAGTAGAACTCCCATGTGTAGCTGATAAGAGAGCAATTTGGTACAATCACTTCAAAAAATCACTTAACAGGATCTTCTAGAAGTAAACATATGCTTATCCTATGACCCAGCCATTCCACTCCAAGGTCTTTCAACGAGGGAAGTGAGTGTGTGTGTCTAACAAAACACATGTACAAGAATTCTCATAGCAGCTTCATTCATAATAGAAGAACACTGGAAGCAACCCAAATGGATGAACCTGTTCTGATATACTTCTACAGTGGAACAGTAAAAGGCAACAAAAATGAATGAACTACTTATAAATGCAACAACATGGATGAGTCTCACAGATGTAATGTGCAGGAAAAGAAGCCAAGCATCAAAGAGTCCATGCTGTAGAATTCCATTTATATGAAGTTCAAGAACAAGCAAAACTAGTCTAGGGTGATAGAAGTCAGAACTGTGATTTCCTCTAGGAAAGGGGGTGGCCTAGGATGGAGCATGTGGGGGCCTTCTGGGGTGATAGGAATGTTACATATGTCAAAATTTATCCAGCCTTCCATGTAGGAGACCTGGGTTTGATTCCTGGCCAATGAAACTCATGAGCAGCCATCAGTCATCTGTCAGAGGCTTGCATGTTGCTATGATGCTGAACAGGTTTCAGTGGAATTTCTGGACTAAGACAGACTAAGAAGAGAGGCCTGGCGATCCACTTCCAAAGATCAGCGAATGAAAACCCTATGGATCACAATGATCTGATGCACAACTGATCATGGGGATGACGCAGGACTGGGTAGTGTTTCTTCTATTCCATTGTGCATGGGGTCACCATGAGATGGAAGCTGACTCAATGGCAGCTAACAACAGCAACAGCTGCAGTGAGCTGGACTTCCTTGGGCTAAGCTACAGGCCAGCTTAGGGTCTTCTCTTCTAGGCCAGGGATGGCAGATACTTCATATATGGGCCAATTCAACCTCCTCTGGCTCCTTCCTATCCCATGGCAGACATTAGTAATTGATCATAGCACTTTTCTCACAAGCCTGGAGGGAAAAGCATTCCAAGGAAACAGAAGAGAGAAAGTGTGTGCTTAAGTCTCTGGAGAAGGTGGCATCTAGGGCAGCACCTCCTCCCAAATGAAAGACAACTCTAGGCTTGCCTTACCACGCCAGCTCCAAGAGAGAGAAAAAGAGACCAATGCTCTAGATGTGGTTCCCTAGAAGGAGACACCAAGTGGAGAGTTTGCCTGCAAGAGACCTATTAAGGCAGTGCTCCCAGGTCAGGGAAGGGATGAAGGCAAGCAAAGGTTCAATCTCAGGCAAAAGGCCCCCTGAAGTTGGCTTTACCCAGATCGGTGTAGGCATAATGAAGTGTAAGTTACACTCGAGTTGTCAAAGGGGGTGGGCCTTGCTTACCTTGGCACCTGTCAATCGTTGGTCAAAGGCCTCCTGGAGAGAGGGGATTTCCAGGCACTCAGGGCACAGGCAAGGGCTCCAGTGGCCTGAGGGCAGTCCTTCCAAGAAGCGCTTCAGGTGTGTGGCCCGCACCAAAACTGGGGACACACAAACCAATGAAACACAAACACTCTCTACTGCTGAAGTTAATTCAAAACAGAAAAAACCAAACAGAAAGACTCTGTGCCTAGCATAGTAGTCCTTGATCCTTCCCTGCCTCTGGGGGAAAAGAGGGGAGCAAAGAGGAAGCTGCCTGGAGCTCCTCATGGTCAGTCTTAAGCTGAACACCCACTAGTTGTCCCTAATGAATGGACAAGGGAGGAAGGGGCAGGGACACTGCCTCTAGATGCTGCCGTTGTTGTTAGTCGTGGTTGAGTTGATTCTGACTCATGGCGACCCCACGTGTGCAGAGTTGAACTGCTCCATAGAGTTTTCAAGGTTGTGACCTTTCAGAAGCAGATTGCCAGGCTTGTCTTCCGAGGCACCCCTAGGTGGGTTCTAACCACCACCATTTTGGCTAGTAATTGAGCGCTTACCCATTTGCACCGCCCAGGGATGCCTGATGCCACCATTACAATGGCATAAAGGGATCTCCCTCAGAAAGGCTGCGGGCTCCTAATCCTTATTCAAGATCCACTGGAATTCATTTTCCCAGAACTGTATAGTTTCAGAGAGCTTTCTCATGCATAACTGTATTTTCACACCCTGTGATACGGGCAGGGACTTTTATTTCCATCATATAACATAAAGGCTGACGCTCTTTCCTGTAAACCTCTTTGTGCTGCTTCTCCAATTAGTTTGTATTTTTATCTAGAGCCGACCCTGATTATACATACCCTCAGCTGAGCTAGGGAGGATAAGGAGCATGTGTCAATTCCCCACCTTTAAATGGTCCTCTGCTTACTTTAAATAATAGGATTTTTTTTTTTTTCTATTGTACTAAAAATCAGGACTCTGGAGACCTGGCCCCAAGTGTCAGCTCAGCCACTTGCTAGCTGTTAAAATCAATAACCTCTCTGGGCCTCAGTTTCCTCGTTTGCAATATAAAGGGGTTGGCCTAGATTATGACTCCAGTCCTTGCTCTAAAATTGTGTGCACACATGGCCTCAGGTTATGGAAATCATGTTTCTTTGTTCATCATGAACAAAGAAGGGGGGCTACTTTATAGGTTGCTACTATATTTTGGCTCCCATACTTAAATGTTTGGGTAACATTTTTCTTTAAGAGGAAGGAGCTGGCTGATGTAAGGGGACCTGTTTTCTCTTTTCTTTCTTTCTGTCTTTTTTTAAACATTAAAGGCCCTGTCTTCAGGGAAGAAGAGGCTGTGGGATGTGTTTTGAATGTTTCAAATCAAAGCTTGCCAAGGGCTGGAGAACCATAGGTTTCAATAAGCACCTTCTTTCAGTAATTTGAAGAATTTCACTTATGAGGATAATGAAATCTTCAGAAACCCTAGGAGACATAACAGAAAAAAAAAAAAAAAGATTCGTCAGTGGAATTTTCCTAAATATTCTCTCTCCCTGCTCCATTTGTCCAAGAGGACTGTCTCTCTGCAAATTAGTCTTGGGCTACCTAATTGGATAATTTGGGAGCCTGCAAACCTGCCAGCCCCTGCCACCCTCCAGCTTCCCCCACCAGCATCCAGGCCCACTGTTGACCACCGTGGCTCCTGCAGCCTGAGTTGCAATCATGTGTTGGTGTCTGCTTGTTGCAAATGTTTCCACTGGAAACCCACTCCATCCATAGCAAATGCTCATTCCTTTGCGTCCTGCTTCTCACAGGATTAATATAATAAAAGCAGAGGTGGAAACGTACTATACCAGAGCAGAGATGACAAGAGGTGGAGGTCTCTTTTAGATGTGAAATCTGCACCTTGGAGTTTACAGGCCTCAACAAAACAAGCAAACTCCCAAAACAATACAAAACAAAAAACCCAAAAACTAATTGCTGTGAAGTTGAGTCTGACTCATGACAACTCCACGTGTATCAGAATAGAACTGTGCTCCATAAGATTTTCAGTGGCTGATTTTTTGGGAAGTAGATCACTAAGCCTTTCTTCTGAGGTGCCTTTGGGTGGTCTTGAACTGCCAGCCTTTCTATTAGCAGCTCAGCATGTTAATTGTTTGCACCACCCAGGGAATCCAGGTGGATGTTAAATACCCTGAAATTTGTGTGTGCAGGTCCTGACATATATAGAATGTGCCTCTGTTCCTAGTTGGGAGAGAGATGGATAGAGCTGACTTCTTCCTTTTTATAGTTTTTTTTTTTAGATTTTGCCAAAATTCATTCTGAGCTATTTAAAGATTAAGAAAAGAAATGCATTTTGAGAACCTGAGTTGATGTAATTTTAGGAAAAGACATATACATTTAGAAAAGACAATGTAAAATCCTGAAAGACCAAGTTGAAAGGACAAGTTGATGTTTAATTAAAAGCAGTGAGCATGGATGGATTCTGCACATTTTCAAGGATCAAGTTACCTGGAAAGAAAGAAAAATTGTGGGATGGGTATAATATAAACAAAAAGCACAGTTCAAATGAGGACTTTAAGAAATTAAAATCAAAAGGGACTCTTCAAAAAGAGTGTTCATCTTGGATATTAACCTCCAACGTTGAAATGAGAACAATTTTGAAAAGCTTAAAACAAGAAAGGCAACCCACATTTGGGCACGCTTCAGATCTCATGGCCTCCAGCTTTCTGTGGGAAGCTACAATTTCCCCTCATTTGCTTGTAGGATCTAGCATTTATTCTTCTCAATGTGCGTCTAGGATTCCTACCAGCTATCCAAAGCCATGTTGACTTGAAAGAAGAGGACATTTTGCAGCTCTTGTATGTGAGGCTGTTAAGGATTAATTGTGCCCCCTTCCCAAAACATGTTT
>NW_004443977.1:11095865-11097327 GCF_000243295.1 Trichechus manatus latirostris
GTCCCTCAAAGTGTTTGACTGTATTCAGGAAACTTCTTAGCTTTGGTTTAGTCCAGTTGTGCTGACTTCCCCTGTAGTGAGTGCTGTCCTTCCCTTCACCTAAGATAATTCTTATCTATTTTCTAGTTAGTAAATAACCCTCAAAGAATGTTTTCTTCTGTGTTTAAGCCTTTCCTTGAGTTCTTATAATAGTGGTCTTATACAATATTTGTCCTTCTAGACACAGTAGTTTTAGATGGTTGCTGAAATCCCTTCTAGCTGTAAAATTCTATGATGCCATTCTCTGGTGCTTGGGCTTGAATTGCTAATCTATCACAAACATTCATCAGACTGTTATTTGGGGCCTTGCCTGATCCAGGGACACTCCTAATTCCTAGGGAAACAAAGATGAGTAAAGGAGGGTTCTTGTTCCGTAAGAGCTCAGAGTCTCAAGGGAAGGAATCGTAAACTTCTACAAGTCGTAGACTGTTAAAGCTGGGGACTGTTGGGACAATGAGAAATAGAGCCAGCTTTCGTCAATATTCATTATGCATGGATCTTTAACGTTTGCTGAGCGAGGATGCACCGTCAGGCAGTTTGTTATATCTAGGTCTGACCCACTTTTCCTCTTTAACCTCAGCAGCTAAAGGTAACCTGGACATTTGCCAGATGCTGAGTCAAAACTTGGTTATTTTTAGCTTTGGGAGCCTTGAAACCCAGTTAGGGTAAACCTAGACCTAAAAGAGAGGGGCTGAGGAATTCATCCTTTCAATTAGCAAATATGGACTGCGTGTATTTTGAGTGTCAGACATTGGACTAGGCATCCAGGCAACAGCCATGCACAAGAAAGGCCTGATCCTTCCCCTCAGGAGGCTGGTATTCTAAGGGAGGAGGCAGACCATGCAAAACAAACAGAGAAGATGATTTTAGATAGTGTTAAGAAAAGAAGATATTGGCAACTAATAAAAATAATAATTAAAAAAAAAAAAAAAAGACATCATGTTGGACAACCCAACCAAATATGCTGATCTCCAGCTTGTGGTCTCAGGGTAGCTGTTGATGTGAACTTGGAGTTAAAAAAAAATGAGTTCCAGGCCTGGCTGTACTTCTCAGTTTTGTGAGAACTTGGGAAAGCACAAGCTTGTTCTGGGGATGGAGTAAGATGTGTATGAAAGGGCTTCATAACCAGTTAAGCATTTGACAATGTGCTGTGCATGCTAAGGCTCCAAAATCCACTCCTAGGCAGCAATCAACTAGTTGAGGATCTCTGGTTCAGCACATGGGAAGGGAAGACCCAGGAGCATCGCAAGGAACATCTGGAGGATGCTGTGGGTCAAGGGTCTTCAACCCATGTTCTTTGGAGACCTTGGCTTCCACTGAGGGTCTTTGTTGCTGTATGGACCAAGAGGCCAGCCCAGTAGGTCATACTCTACTTTAGCTAGAACCATATAGCCTTAATGATTCTATGTTTTGGATGTATGTG
>NW_004443977.1:11099098-11099850 GCF_000243295.1 Trichechus manatus latirostris
ATTTCTCTTTGTTAAAGCCATCCACTTGTGGTATTTCTGTTATAGCAACCCTAGATAACTAAGACAACCATCACAGAATTCTGTGAGAAGTAATTGAAATAAACATGTAAAGTATTTAAATCAGTGCCTGTACGTAGTTAGCTTTCAAGAAATGTCAGCAATTATTACCCACAGTAAGAAAGGTAGAAAGGCAGGAGGAAACCTAGTCAAGCGTGTGTCTGCATGAGTGTGTGCGTATACGTGTTTATGTGTGTTTGTATATGGGCATATGTGTGCATGAATATAGAATTCAGTTGCTGTTTGCTGGAAGAAGAGAGCCTGCAGAAGCAGGGGACAGGAAAAGGAGGGTGGTAGGTATTCTAAGAGGAGCTCTGGTGGTGCAGTGGTTAAGTGCTTGGCTGCTAACTGAAAGGTTGATGGTTTGAACCCACCAGTGGCTCCGCGGCAGGAAAGATCTAGCGATCTGCTTCCATGAAGATTACAGCCTTGGAAACTCTATGGGACAGTTCTACTCTGTCATATAGGGTCATTATGAGTCGGAATCAATTCAACAGCAAACAACAACAACGGATATTCTAAAAAGGACTAAGTGATTTAAGGTGATGGAAATATTCAGGAACAGTTAACGGTGATGGTTGAACAACATGATGAGCATAATTAATATCACTGAACTGTACATGTGAAGATTGTTGAAATGGCAAATATTTTGTTACGTATATATTTGCCACAATAAAAAATAGATAAATAAAAGA
>NW_004443977.1:11105849-11125057 GCF_000243295.1 Trichechus manatus latirostris
AGTAGAACTGTGCTCATAGGGTTTTCAATGGCTGTGACCTTTTGGAAGTAGATCAACAGGTCTTTCTTCTGAAACTCCTCTGGTTGGACTCGAACCACCAAGTTTTCAGTTAGCTGAGCGCTTAACTGTTTGTGCCACCCAGGTGGCCTTGAGGTCCAGTATAGGCAGAGAAATTTAACATTTTGGTGAGTGCATCTGCCATTGTCAAAACAACATTGTGGCTTTAGAAGAATGGTGAGTCCATTATAAAATCTAAAATGATAATTTACAAGAAGTGTTCAGTGTTGAGAGTGAGGGAGCTTGTACAGGGAGGTCTTATATTCGTGAGAATTGTATTGGATTCAACCTTGTGCATGGACCTCAGGGAGCTCCTGCTTTTGCTCATTCTACATCCCTTGCCACTTCCAAACCCTGCAGTGGCAGGCTTCCCCCATGGCATGTGGTGCCAGATGTTTGGATAGAGCTAGGTCTTTTGATAGAGGAGACTCACTTACACTCAGTTCATTGAGAGGATGCCCAGAGTGTCTCAAGCCATGCTAGATATGATTGGGCACAAGCAATCCCTGCCGTTTACACTAAATTACCGCAATTAATTTCACCTGTGGCAGGACAGAGGCACCGTTTTCTGGGCAGAGAAGTCCTTGGAGATGGATATTTTACTGTTGCCTTGTAGGATGAAAAATCTGCTTAGCAGTTTGAATGCAAAGAATTAAAAATAATTCACCTCATCTGAAAGTGCAGAAATAAGCAAATTGACATTCGGACACAAGTCCAAATGGTGCACAGATATCATGGGTTATAGATGACAGATGGTGCTTTACCAGTAGAATGGGGCAGAAGCGGCAGGCGCTTTTGCACTTTGAGTCCTGAACTGCCACGTAGTAAGCCCAGGTACCCTGAAGGAGAGGTCACATGGAGAGATTAGGTGAAGAGACCCAAAGGAGAAGAAAAGCACAAAGCTGGGACCCAGCTGTTTCAGCTGAGCCCAGCTTTCCAGTCATCCCTGCCAAAGTGCCAGGCAGGTGAGTGAGCCATCTTGAAGGTTCCAGCCTAGCTGATACTTCTGATGCCTGCAGCCCCAGCCAACATCACATGGAGCAGAAGAACCACCCAGCTGAGCCCAATTAATGCACAGAATCATGAGAGAAAAGAAACATGGTTGTTGTTTTAAGCTATTAAGAGTTGAGGTGGTTTGTCTTGCAGCAATAGATAACCAAAACAAAAGACACATCCTTTACAGTGTAAGCTATTACAGGAGTTGGCTAACTGTGATTCATGGGCCAAATCTGACTTGCCATCTATTTTTGCAAATAAGTTTTACTGGAATACAGTTATGTCCATTTGTTTAAGTATTGCCCATGGCTGCTTTTACACTACAACAGCAAAGTTGAGCAGTTGCAGTAGAGACCATGTAGCTTGCAAAGCCAAAAATATTTCCTACCTAGTACTTTACAGAAAATGTTTGCTGACCCATGATCTATTACACTAATCCCAAAAAGTTGGAAAATAAGCAAACTGATATTTAAAAGTGTTTAAAACCCAGTGTTGTATAGGAAATGGCTTGTCTCCATATGGAAATAGTTGCTTTCTCTGGTTGCAAGAAACAGAGTCTGAGTGAAGTTAATTCTTAAAAAAAATAAAAAACAGGAGGTTCATTGGAAAAACATGTAGAGGAATCAGGATTCATGAATCATACTCTTATATCCTTGCCCTGCATAGGGCCTTGGAGAGCTGAACCAAGAGGCATTAGGAAGAATGGAAACAATACTTGGAGCTAGATCTCATGGAGACTAAAACAAGGAGACAGTTTGTATAGCAAAATTCTAAGGTCTTTAGCAGCTAGAGTTTATGGAATCTCTCTACTACTCTGCCACTATTAATTCATAACATAACTATTTATTCAGTACTACGTCAAGGGTCCCCAAGGCCACCCCAGGTTTGGTAACTTGCTAGAAGGATTCACAGGACTCAACATATAGATGTACTGATGGCTAGGATTGATAACAGCGAAAGGACACAAAGGAAATTCAGCGAAGGGAAAGAGCACACGTGGCAAAGTTTGGAGGAACTCAGGGCATCCTCTCCCAGTGGAGGTGGACCAAAAACCCATTGCTGTCAAGTCGATTCCAACTCATAGTGACCCTATAGGACAGAGTAGAACTGCCCCATAGGGTTTCCAAGGAGTGGCTGGTGGATTCAAACTGCCAACATTTTTGGTTAGCAGTCGCACTTTTAACCACTGAGCCACCAGGACTCCAGTGGAGGTGGACAGGACTTGCTTAATTCCTCAAACACTAAGTCGTAGCAATAACGTGTGAAATGTTATCTACCAGGGAAGGTAGTTAGAGACTCGGCACACAAGGGTTTTATTGGGAACTGGTCACATAGGTACCTTCTGCCTAGCATGTACCCAAATCTGGACTCCCAGAAGGAAAGCAGATGTTCAGCATAAACCACATTATTTGCATGGTCTAGGCATAGGGAGCCACCCTTATCAGTTAGCGAATGGTGGGAATACTCCTAAAATCCAAGCTCCCAGCTACCAACAAAAGGTCAACCTTGCAAGCAAGCTTTTCTAAAGACGGCAGTATCAGGCATGCTATCTTAACCCTTTTTTGCACAAATACCTACTCTGGTTAGACACACTGGCATGTCAGGGGCATATTAGTGAATAAAACATAAAGTTCCCACCCTCCTAGAGCTTATAGTCTGGGAGAAAGATTATAAAAAACTGATGCAAATAAACATTGTTATTATGTTGTTAGGTGCCCTTGAGTTGGTTCTGACTCATAGTGACCCTATGTACAACAGAACGAAACACTGTCTGGTCCTGCGCCATCCTCACAATCGTTGTTATGCTTGAACCCGTTGTTGCAGTCACTGTATCAATCCATCTCATTGAGGGTCTCCCTCTTTTTTGCTGACCCTCTACTTTACCAAGCATGATGTCCTTCTCCAGGGACTGATCTCTCCTGATAACATGTCCAAAGTATGAGAGACAAAGTGTCATCATCCTCGCTTCCAAGGAGCACTCTGGCTGTACTTCTTCCAAGACAGACTTGTTCATTCTTCTTGCAGACCATGGTATATTCAATATTCTTTGCCCACACCATCAAAGGCACCAATTCTTCTTTGGTCTTCCTTATTCATTGTCCAGCTTTCACAAACATATGAGGCAATTGAAAATACCATGGCTTAGGTCAGGCGCACCTTAGTCCTCAGTGACATCTTTGCTTTTCAACACTTTAAAGAGGTCTTTTGCAGCAGATTTGCCCAATGCAACATATCATTTGATTTCTTGACCGCTGCTTCCATGGGTGTTGATTATGGAGCCAAGTAAAGTGCAAATAAATACATATTACAAATTGTGCCAAGTGGAATTAATAAACTTTAAGCTGTTAAACTTAAAACCAGCCATATCAATAATTACATTAAGTATAAATATCAGTGGGAAAAATAGTCCAGAAATGGAGCTACAAATGCATGAGCAATTGCTCTTTGACTTAGGGGTAAAGGAAAGTCTTTTCAACAAACGGTGCTGGTACAGCTGGATGTGTGCTAGAAAAAATTAACATGATCCTTATGTCATACAAAAAAATTAAAATGGATCATAAACCTAAATGTAAACCCAAAAACTATAAAACTTATAGAAGAAAACATGAGCAAAACTCTTCTCTGCCTTGGGGTAGACAAAAACTTTGTAGGCAGGAATACCAAAAGTAAAAAACCACAAAAAACAATATTGATAAACTGGTCTTCATCAAAATTAAAAACTTCCACTGTTTGAAAGACTCTATTAAGAAAATGAAAAGGTAAGCACCATTATGTAACACAGCTATTTCCTCATGAGTGCTTCACATTTCTTGCTAGCAACTGGATGATGCTTTCCATACTTCCCAGTTCAAATTCCTGAAAGTCAGAGCCTGATTCGTTTATCTTATAACTATTTACCTTGTTTGGGTAGAAAATTTTGAGTCAGAGATGTCGGAGGCCACTGGTCAGCCAATAGATGGTCTACCATCGTGTCAGGAACCCTCACTGATCAATGAGTTCTGGTAGGGAGTAGGGATGTTGGGTACTGAACATGATTGCTCAGGGTTACCCTCTCAAATGCATAGGCTGGATGGTCTTCCTTGGAAACTGCTATCATTACGGGAGGCAATGCCATCAACAGCTCTAATAGTCACAACTCTGTATCTGTAGTCAGTGTGGCAGATCTTGTGAGTACCTACTCAACAGCCATCTCCCATTACTTCTTCTTAACGTAATTCAGAATTTGTTCAAGGAAGTAATAGGCCCCTTTCTTGAAGACAATTCATGATTCATCTAAATCAAACATGGCAAATTCTGTGTCTTTTTTGCCAGATACTTGCCTTCTCAGCTTCTCTTGCAGCTTGAAGTGGCCATGTGGACTAGTCCTGGCCAGTGAATATAAGGGTTTCTACAAAAGATTTTATTTTTCTCACCAATTAAAGGAAGGTCATCTGTGACTCTGATGGGAAGGTGAAGAGAATCACAGAGACCAACCCAGAGCTCTGATATTGTCCAGCCACTGAACAAACACTGGAGATGCTTAGCTCCAGATTTCTCATTAAGTGAATAATTGATGTCTGTATAATCTAAGCCATTTTTAGTTTAGTTTTCTGGTGCTTGCCACCAGTATCAATCTTCACTGGTACAGGCAGGCATACAGCTAGGTTGTACATGCATTCTGATAGGCCCAGCACAGTCCTGGTTTATGCCTGTTATCCTGGTGTTATTATTGGTTGCACTCACTTTCACCCCGCTAAATTCTGGTTTGGAGATTAAATCATATGTCACCCTATTTCTAGCCTAGTCTAATTTAGGACAGGTGAGACGTTTTTCAATCGAAAAGGGTTGTTTTACTGAATGAAAATATGAACTATATGATATTGCCTTCCTATTTATACCAAATAACCCCAAGGCGACAGCTGCTGGCTGTTTCATCATTTCATACTTACTTTTGTGTGGTCCATTTGAAGGTGTTCTAATGGGAAGGGCAGAGTTTTGCAAAAAAAAAAAAAAAAAAAGAAAGAGGAGGAGAGGGAGCGTGAGATAAAGGAAGATCCTGAGAGGAAGCAGAGATGTAAGAACTGGAGTTTTAGTTATGTAACAGAGTTGCAAAATTTAATACTCCACCCTCTTTCTAATATTCCCTGATCTATAATTGTTGTTGTTAGCTGCTGTCAAATTAGCCCCCGCCTCATGGCAACCCCCTGCACAACAAGATCGAAATGTTGAGATCCATAGGGTTTTCACTGGCTGATTTTTAGAAGTAGATCACCAGGCCTTTTTTTCCTCGTCTTAGTCTGGAAGTTCTGCTGAAACCTATTCTGCATCATAGCAACACGCAAGCTACCAATGATAGACAAGTGCTGGCAGCACATGAGGTGCCTTGGGCTGGAATCGAATCTGGGGCATTGCATGGAAGGCAAGAATTCTACCACTGAATCACCACTGCCCCCTGAGCTCTAATAATGGTGGTCTTTCCCTACAACATGTCTTCCTACTCCCTTAGAATAGGTCTGTGGCAGGCTGTGTTACTGTTTAGCAAAAATTTACTCTTCTCTTCCCTGCTGCCATGGGAGACTATCCTTTCCTACACCTCTGATGAACTTGGCTATGAGACTTGCTTTGGTTAATGGAAGGTGAGTGGATGTGACGTGAGCAGAGGTTTTTAGTGAGTTTGTGTGGTTTGGCTTAACTTTTGTAGTCCCTGCTGTCTGCCATGACAAGAACATGCTCCAGGTAGCTGTAGTGATTTTGCCTGGCACTTGGCATGAGTGACACACACAGAGCAGAACTAAACCTGACTTGTGGTCTTGATGGTGAGCCAGTCCAAATCCAGCTTAGTTTAGCAGAGCACAGTCAGCCTGCAGACCCATGAAAAATAAATAAGTTAAAAAGCTTTCCTTTTCTTTTTTTTTTGCTCTTAGTGACCTACAACAGCAGCCCTGCTGTTACTAGCCACTGAAATTTTTGGAGTTACTTGTTACACAGCGTCTTTGCAGCGATCGCTAACTAATCCAAAGCTCATAGGTAGAAACGGAAATTTCTCTGCCTAGGGATGATACTAGCCCATACAGCGCTTGGTGAAAATCAGATAAGGATGGTCCTTTGTCAAGATGCTTTATTTGCCATGTGTCAGAAAACTGCCATATAATGACTATGCTGTAGCAAGCCACTTGATTGCTAACATCAGATATAGTTGTAATAGATAAACACAGCTATGAATCCCACCATGTGGACGTCACCCAACCAGATGTGTCCCCTGTGTGCAGTGCACAACACACCCAATCAGAAGTCATGCCTCTATGCTGTGAGAGAACTCAGTGAGTTGGATTCTCCTGAATTGACCTTTGTTGTGTTAGAGGCAGATAGAAGAATGACTGCATAATACGACTTCTGAATGTCAGGAGTTATAAACTATTTTGCATTATCTTTTTGCATTCCTTCATGGACAAAATCTAATCTCTGTTTCTGAAGATGGTGGCAAAGGTGGACAAAGGCAAAAATAGTATACTCAGAAAGGGAGAAAAGAAAATCCCATTAAAAATATTGAAATACTACCATGATGATGCTTGCTGGACCTTCAGTCTGGGCAAATGCAAGAACAAAGCTGTGGTTATTTGTCCTCTTCTCGCTTTTCTTCTTTGTCCTTTTTCTCTCCTTCCCTCCAGGGTAAGGAGGGATAGTAGACCCTCATTTATTGGAAAGTCAGACTGAAGTTGGTGTCATTGGATTAGTTTATTCCAAGAGATTTACCTAAATCAGTTCAGGCTGAAGTCTGTAAACTTCCAAACAATTTCTGTTATCTAAACTTAAGTCTGTGCATTCTAAAACCCCAATGGCCACACGGTATACAGTAATGGGGAAAAAAACCTAGGTTTTAGAGTAAAAAAGATGCATTTTGAATTCTGGCCCTGCAGTTTACTGAGTTTCAGTTTTCTCATTTATAAAATGACTAAGGTAATCCCATCTTCAAAGGGTTATCATGAGGATTAACTGAGATAATGTATAAGAATAACGTAGAGGAGTGTGCTACATAGTAGGCATTTGCTGATAGTGTCTGTCTTGGTCATCTAGAGCTGCTATAACAGAAATACCACAAGTGGATGGCTTTAACAAAGAGAAATGTATTCTCTCACAGTCTAGTAGGCTATAAATCCAAATTCTGGGTGTTAGCTCCAGGGGAAGACTTTCTCTCTCTGTTGGCTCTGGAAGAAGGTCCTTGTCATCAGTCCTCCCTTGGTCTGGGAGCATCTCAGCACAGGAACCTCAGGTCCAAAGGACACGCTCTGCTCCCAGCACTGATTTCTTGGTGGTATAAGGTCCCCATGTCTCTCTTCTCACTTCTCTCTTTTATCTCTCAAAAGAGACTGGCTTAAGACACTATCTAATCTTGTAGATCTCATCAATATAACTGCCACTAATCCCTCTCATTATATCATAGTGATAGAATTTGTAACACATCAGATGACAAAATGGTAGACAATCATACAATACTGGGAATCATGACCTAGCCAAGCTGGCACATATTTTGGGGGACACAATTCAATCCGTAACAGTGTCCTTTCCGTTTCTCTTCAGACTAAAGGAAAAAAAATGCAAAGTGAAAAATATGTATCCTCTCCACTGGTCTCATCCCTTTGTGAGCAAGGGAGAATAAAGAGAACAGGATACGAGGAGAAGATTAGTCCGAAGGACTAATGGACCACAGCTACCACCGCCTCCACCAGACTGAGTCCAGTACAGCTAGATGGTGCCCGGCTACCACCACTGACTGCTCTGACCAGGATCACAACAGAGGGTTCTGGACAGAGCTGGAGAAGGATGTAGAACAAAATTCTAACTCACAAAAAAAAGACCAGATTTACTGGCCTAAATGAGACTGGAGAAACCCCGAGAGTATGGCCCCCAGACACCCTTTTAGCTCAGTGGTGAAGTCATTTCCGAGGTTCACCATTCAGCCGGGGATTGGACAGCCCCATAAAACCAAATGGGACTAATGAGGCACAGCAGTCCAGTGACAAGGTCCAGAAGGCAGAAGGAGACAGGAAAGCTGGTGATAGGGAACCCAAGGTTGAGTAAGGATAGTATTGATGTATTGTGAGGTTGTTAACCATTGTCATAGGGCAACATGTGTACTAACTGTTAAATTAGAAACTATTTTGTTCTGTATGCCTTCATTTAAAGTGAGAATGGCAGCACAATTGCAGGAGCATGGTCGATGTCGCTGAACTGTGCATTGGGAAATTTTTGAGGTGGTGTGTCTTTGGCTATGTATATTTTCACCAAAAAAAAAAAAAAAAAAACCAAAAGGGAAAAGGGTGAAGGGGTGGGGGGGTGGTAAACAATGTCATAAAACAATATGTGTACTACTGTTTCATGAGAAACTATTTGTTCTGTAAGCCTTCACCTGAAGTACAATAAAAAAAAAAAAAATGTATCTTTGGTGCCATATCATCTCCTTTTTCTCATCTTTGCTGTCTTTTCATCCACCATTTCTGTATCTCCTACTCTCTTGCCACCATCTTATGACTGCTCAGGTTTATATTTTTGTTTCCATAAAATTGTAGAAGTACATGATTGTAGCGTGTGTGCTCCTTGCTCAGTTAGATCCCAGGCAAGTCTCCCACATGTTTTCATCTCTTACTAGGTTATAAACTCCCTGGGGGAAGAGGCCTGTGAATCTTATTCAGGTGGCATGTGTAAGGCTTAGCCAGTGCCAAGCACATTGTGAGCAAGCAGAGATACTTATTCAATTGAAATTGTGTTGTGGCAGTAGTAAATGAATGTATATCCATGTCATATTGTGATACTTCTTTAAACTATTCATTTAATACATATTTATTGCTCATTCACTCTCTGTGTGTCTGAATTTTATGGCTATGAATAGACATGATGATATTGTTGAAGATTTCACTTGGAAAGGAAAGCTTCCAAGTACTCCTCTTCAAACTTCTGGGTGATTTTAAGATATCCTGAGAAAAGCTAAATGAAAGTATGAATTGTACGCTAACTATGCTGATATGACACTGCAACCAAGGTCTGCACACTTCTGATTTTAAAATATTGTGTTGCTTTCAAAACTACCTTTCCCAAAAATCTTACTGATTGAATTTCCAAAAAAAAATGTTGTATAAATTTGAACATATAAAGTACAATGCTAACAATATTTTGGTTTTTATCTTTTTTTTATGTTGGGGGTGAGATTTACTTTGAAAAAACACAACTGCTGAGAAAGCTACTGTAGAGCAGGGGCCAGCAAACTTTCTTTGCGAAGGGCCAGATAGTAAATATTTTTGGCTATACAAGCAGTGCAACTACTCACCACTGCCACTGGAGAATGAAAGCTGCCATAGACAATACATAAGTGAATGGATGTGGCTGTGTTTCAATAAAACTTTATTGAGTCATTAGAGTGATAACCCCCATCGTTTATTTGTATCAGGTGTGAAGAGGTGGTTGACAACTTGAACTTTGTTCACATCAGAGTGGGGAAGTAAGGTAAATGGGATGGTGGCGGTGGTCATTGTAGCATGTGTTCGGGCCATTATTGCAAACTCATATGGCTATGGAGGCCAGGCAGGTAACTTAAACGAGTGACAGGTTGGGTGCTGACTTCCAATTTCTTAAAACATGGCATCCTCTGAGTGCACCTTTTGTTTTCCTGTTTTCGATACAGGAATGGACATGGAGAAATATTTATGTGGTGAAATGAGTTCCTTTATATGGCCTTTTGCCTTGGTTCTTTGGAAAAACAGTTTGAGAGATTCTCCCCCTAAGCTCTGAGGAGTTACTTTGCCCTAGTTTTATACCCCAGAGGGTGTGTTACTTTTGTCCAGGTTGATTGACATTTCCTGGGTTAGCTATAAGCATTTGATGGTTTGATACGTTTTTGTCTGGCCCTGGGCTGCAGCCTGCCCTGTGATTGGTCTATTTTATGCACCTTGTAGGGATCAGTCAATATACTTATTCAAATTAAGTGACTATAGCCTACTATGAAAATGAAGTGACTTTGGCCTACTGAGAGGGGATTGGTCGGTTTATGGCCCTGGTAGGAGGGCCATGCCTTGAAAATGACCGGGAGTTTGCTTGTATGTGCTGCCAACCCCACAGAGGTTTGCAGACAGAAAGAGAAGGAAGAAAGAAGGAAGCGGAAAGGAGAAAAGGCAACTAGAGAGAAGAAGCAGAGAGAGAGGAGGTGAGAAACTTCCTAAAAGAACGGTAACACAGGTCAAGAGCTGTAACACTAAAGATAGTGAGAGGCTTGGAAGGGATCTTGTGGCAGAGCTGGTGGTGATGGTGGAAATCTGCTGCTAGGAAGGCAGCTAAGAGAGCTGGGCAAAACTACTACACTGGCTCTGAGCTGGGCCAGTTAGCAGTGGAGACGCCAATGGCAGGGAGGCTGAAGGCAGAGAGACCTGTTTTGAGGGAGGCCAAGAAGAGGCCTGTTCTGAGGGGGCCAAGAAGAGGCCTGTCCTGAGGGGATCGAGAAGAAGCCTGTTCTGAGGGGGTTGAGAGGAGGCCTGCACAGCTGAGTGGGGGTGTGCATGGCAGAGAGAAGGGCCTGCTTGCTTGCATGGCTGAAAGTCGCTGAGAGAGCTGTCCCACACTGAAGAAGGGAGGGATGTGCTCTCCACTTCCGGCGAGCCTTCCAGACTTGCCTATATACTTCCTGATCCTGATCCCAAGTTGTAGCCTGTTGATCCTGATCCTGAGATGTACTCTGTTACTTAATAAACCACTTGTTACCGTAATAAACCACTTAACTGTAAGTAAGGTCTGTGAGTTCTTTGTGGCCATTGCAACAAATTATTGAACCCAGCAGAGAAGTAGAGTGCTGTGGGAAGGATGGTTGGTGTTAGAATTGGTAAAAAAGTTGAAGAGTGGAGATATGTCTAACCTCCACCTTATCACCATCGGCTTTGTGCTGATGGTGATTCTCATCTCTCCCCCTGAAGCTAGGTGAGGTTTGATGCCACAACAATTCAGTTTCTCTAGTACAATAGTACTTAAATGTGGTTTGCAGACCCCTGGGGATATGACCCTTTCAATGGATCCAGGAGGTCAAAACTACTGTAATAATACAAGATGTTATTTTTCTTTTTCACTGTATTGATATTTGCTTTGATGAAACAAAGGCAATGATGGGTAAAACTGCTGGCCCCTTAGCACAGATCAAGGCAATGACACCAAACCATTCTAGTAGTTAGTGTATTCTTCACTTCCATGAATTTTCATTTTTAAAAAAATGACAGTTTTACTTAAAAATGTCTTTGATGAAGCAGTAAAAAGTATTAATTTTATTAAATCTCAACCCTTGTTGAGTACATATCATTTTAATATTCTGTGTGACATAATCGTATGCATGTAATAGTTTCCTAGGGCTGCTGTAACAAAGTGTCACAATTCGGGTGGCTTAAAACAACAAAAATTTATTTTGTCACAGTTCTGGAGGCTAGAAGTTTGAATTCAAGGTGTCAGCAGGGCCATGCGCTCTCTAAAGGCTCTAGGAGAAATCCTTCCTTGCCTCTTCCTAGCTTCTGAAGTTCCCTGGCAATCCTTGGCGTTCGTTGGCTTGTAGATGCATCACTCAAATCTCTGCCTCCATCTTCACATGACTGTTTTCCCTCCTTGTGTCTATGTCTCTTCTCTTTTTATAAGTACACTACTCATATGAAGGTTTACCCTACTCCAGTATGACCTCATGTTAATTGATAATGTCTTCAAAGACTCTGTTTCTAAACAAGGTCACATTCACAGGTCCTAGCAGTTAGGACTTCCATATATCTTCTTGGGAGATACAATTCAGTCCATAACAATGCATAAAGCACTTCTACTGCCCGCTGAAGCATGATGGTTGTCTCAAGGGAAGGTGCTTATGCAATTGTTTGACTTACAAGCTGAACTAGCTATTTTTTTTTTCATGGAACATTATTTTTTCCTGAAAGATGACTGATAGTCAAATTATGGTTATTCAAATTTGGATATTTGGCAAACATTTTCCCAAAAATGAATGAAGCTAGCTTGTCACTTCAAGGAAAATAACTATTAGAATTTGTTGCCCATGATACAGTTGGAGTTTTCAAGCAAAAATTAGAATTCAGGAAAATTTGTATCCACTACTATGGGCTTGACTGTATCCTAATGCTTAAAGATTCCTCTGATGAGATCAGTGGATATTAACAACAGAGTTTTTTTTGACGTTATACAATGAAATGTGTCAACATTTGGAAGATCTGCATAAATCAGAGAACCGATATTTTCCAAATGAGCAATGCATTATATTATAAAATCATGCAAAGATAAAAGATCCATTCAAATAACAGAGTAAAATGAATTCATTGATATGACTTCACATTCCACATTGCAACTAACCTTTAAGAAATTATCACTTGTTGAGTTTTAGCGTAGTATCAAAGAAGAATATCCATAATTTTCTGAAAAAGCTATTTAAAGTCTTCTCCCCTTTCCAACTACATATCAGTGTGAGGCTGATTTTCTTCACGTACTTCAACCAAAACAACATAATGAATGCTGGAGCAGTTATAAGAATCCAGCTGATTCTATTAAGCCAGCCATTAAGAGGTTTGCAAAAAAAAAAAAAAAATAAAGCAATGCCATTCTTTCCATTATTTTTTGTTGTTTTGGAAAATAGAGTTATTTTTCATAAAAATATGTGCTAAAATGAAATGTATTTATACTTTTTTTGTTTTAATTATTAATATGGTAAATATTTGTAGATATAACACATAAACAGAAGCTCTTTGGGATGCTTAATAATTTTTAAGAATCTACAGGGGTCCTGAGAGCAAAAATTTGATAAACACTATCTATTATAAAAAGTACAAGAGCTCAAAGATGATGGTAAGTGACAGTTAAGGGGAAAGCAGGCTTTTCGAGGCCAGACATGGCTGCCCTCATGCTTTCTGTTAATTCACTACAGTTTCTGTTAGTTCACTGTTGTTTTCCAAGCTTCTGTTATGTGACCTTGCTGAGGCAGTCTTATGTACCCCTCTGGAATGGAGCCACCTTGGTCCTTGACCGCTATAAAAACTCCGCCCCTCCCCCTTACTGCTGGGTACGGAGAATTGCTTTAGCCCTGTAGCTGCCAAAGTCTACCTGTCTCAGTATGTAAATCTCCCTAATAATAAAACTCCTTCGCCACCACACTGGAGTTGCTCGCCTCTTTCTTTGGTCCCTTGGCACCCTCCAATTTTGGAGGCAAATTTCAAGTTACTGGTCCATGCGTCAACAGGCAGCTAATGCCTGGCTTCAATGTCAGGGAGAGATAAAGGGAGTAGGGGGGCCTTGACAGTCTGAGGAATGCTCACTCCAAGAAGAGAAGCTACCCGTTGGTACCAGCTGATTGCTACTATCGGGGATGGAAGTCCTGGAATGCCAGATGGTCTAGTTTTTTTCAGAACAGCTAGAGTTCTAGACCTTAATGTGACATCACTTGATTTTAATATTGGAAACAAATTCAAGACATTTTTAGTACAATGTGTGGGCCACAGGAAACCCATTTGTGGGGAGCATGCTGCCTGTTGGACGTTGGTGCAGCCTCTGGTCCAGGCTTTGAGGTTGACAAAGTATATTAATATGATGATACTATTTATTGGTAAATATTTAAAGAATTAGTGAGGATTTCAGAATTCTGCAAATATGATACTTTAAAATAAAAATCACAAAAAACACAAATTGCTAGAAATCTTCAGGAAACATGACTCACCCAACTGTTGAGTTCTACATGGCAGACATTGTGTTCGATCCATTGAGGAGCTGGCAAAGAGAAATAAGGGCTTTCCCTTTCTTCTTCTTAATTCTTTTTCTGAAAGTAAGTGCTTTTTGTCTCTACCCCTCACTGTACAGAAAACCAAATCCAGACAACATAATAGCTCTTTGTTTTATTAAAGTATGATTGCCTTCTTCTGTTCTCAAAGGTTTCCCTTCTGATAAATTGGCAAAAAAAAAAAAAGAAGCAATGCTGGATTCCTTAAAGTTCAGCAGATTGTAGCTCCATTTGTAACAAAAATGAAAAACAACTTAAAAGCAGCAAAATTGGAAAATTTGTCAGGATTGTCTGAATAAAAATGTTTTTAATTTAACAGTCTCATTTCAAGAGCAAACCAGTTCATATATAATGTGCTTTTATGTTCTCAAATCAAATGACTCTAGATTTGTAAAGGCTATGAAGTAACAAGTATTGCATGTATTTCAATTTTCTTCAACATTTGTGATTTTTTTTTATTTATTGAAAACAAACACCCCTTCTACAACCTAACCATCAATTATTACTTTTCTCATGGCAATTTATGGCAACCTTTTTTTTTTTTTTTCTAAGCACTGACACAATTCATTTTTTTCACTTTCTGAAGTGAGAATAAAATCAATTTTTGAGGTCTAGGTATAACAGAAAGAGGTAGGGTGGAGTCAGATATTCATGGATTAGAGTTTTCCCTCTATCATATATACTAGCTGTATGATAAGTTTTGAGCAAATTTTGAAGCTCTATGAAGCTCATTTTGCAAAAGGGGGTGATAAGGCTGGTTATAAGAACTAAATGAGGTAATAGCACTCAGCACAGGGCCCGGCAGGTGAGAATAGCAACTATGACGATATAATAAGAGATAACATTTATTATGAACTTATCACCATTTGCTAGGTATTAATCTAAACATTCTACATGCATTAACTCTTCGATAGAATGTCCTCAGAGGTTAAGCAAGTTACCCAAGATTACACAGGTAGTAAGTTGAGGAGGGAAACCCTTCATGAGATGAATTGACCCAGTAGCGGCAGCAATGGACTCAAACATACTAATGATCATGAAGCTGGCACAGGACTGGGCAGTGTTTCATTCTGTTATAATAGGGTCACCATGAGTTGGAGCCAACTCGACAACTGACAACAAGTTAAGGGGCCAGGATTCGAACCCTGGAATACCAAACCAGTTGTCATCAAGTCCATTGCAACTCATGGCAACCCAATGTGTTTCAGAGAAGAACTGTGTTCCACAGGGTTTTTATGACTGCGACCTTTCAGAAGCAAATTGCCAGGCGTTTCTTCCAAGGTGCCTCTGAGTGGGTTCAAACTGCCAACCTTTCAGTTAGTAGCTGAATGCTTAACTGTTTGTGTCACCCAGGGACTCTTGAACCCTGGCAGTAGGTGCTTAATGCTCTCTTCTTCCTTTTCTTTTGATTCTCTGCCTTAGACACTCCCACAGTGAGGCTCTTAGGTTTGTGATACATATGAATAGCAAGGAAAGAAAAGTTGGCGGGGGAGGGGTGGAGTGGGGGTGGTGGTGGTGGGGCTGGCATGTCTATGATACGCCCAGCACAGCATATCCCTGTCAAAGGTACCAAGAAATGGTTGGAATAGAGAGCTGTGTTCATCATACTCAAACCCCATTATTATTACTACCCTGAATTCAATTAACCATTCAGAAATCAATTATCAGAGAACCTCTTTAAGAAAAAGAATACAAACTTTCTGAAAGGTGAATATTTATTTTGAATGAGAAAAGAAATTATTAAAAAAGCTGACAAATATCACAAGCTCTCCAAAATCCCGAAAAAAATAATATATGTCTTTATACAATAATGATTTTATAATATTTTCCATAATGAGACTATAAAGATAGTTTGTTGGCATTTAAAAAAAATGATAAATAGTTTAGAAAAGTTTCTTTAAACTTCATAATTTGTTCTTGGTATTATCATTTACATTCAGATTGGCTGTCAGGTTTGAGAAAACCACCACCGAGTTTCTTTTGTAATTGAGCTATTACAGATGATATACTCAGTTTGTTACTGCTATGGGCTTTCCCCAATAGATCCAGGAATTCTGATAAATTTATTTCACATACTTCCCATGTGAAAAAAATCAATGGTGCATTTATAATTGTATATGCTACATTATTGAGTATATTTCCTCAATAAGAAAGAACTTCTGTTCTTATTAGGCATTAATGAAAACCAAATCTCCTACTTACAATTTTAAATCTCTGTGATTAGAAGAATTTTGCACAGACTGACTTCTGGTTCCACACATTTCAAATTATGGTTTCTTCTCCCATATACACTCATTTGCATGCTAGGTACCTTAGGACCTGTGCATATCTCAGTATGACCTCTGGCCTTGGTCCTGGTACCAGGTGAATTGGCACAGTGGGCAGAAGGAGCATCCCTAAAAGCCATCCCTATAGCAGGACAGCTTACAATAACGTTACTATATACAAACATGACCGTTAGTCACCTAAACAGACCCCACAGAACTCAAACTAAATGTGACCCAACTCAACTTTTCCTTAGCCAGTTCCCAAAAATGCTTATGGCACTTCAATACCACCTGGCACAAGGTGGAAACATGATGAGGAGTAAGTTAGTGGAGAAATAGCAGTCTTAACATACTGTAGTTAATCTTATTGCCTTTGCAAATTTTACTAAAATGGTGGACCATGTGAGCCATTGCTAGATGCCTTCAACTGAGCTTTGCTTACTTCAGGGTAGTTCTTGTATGTGGAGAAAGATTGTGTCACTGACTGGTAAAGAAAAGTTTGAGGAAGACACATTATCTTGAAATAACTCTGATGTTTACCGGTATTTTATTGATTCTGCAAAGGCATTTGACTGTGTGAATCATGACAAATTATGGATAACATTGCGAAGAATGGGAATTCTACTTAATTGTGCTCATGAGGAACCTGTACATAGACCAAGAAGTCGTCATTTGAACAGAACAAGGGGACACTGCATAGTTTAAAGTTAGGAAAGGTGTGCGTCAGGGTTGTATTCCTTCACCATGCTTATTCAATTTGTATGCTGAGCAAATAATCCAAGAAGCTAGACTGTATGAAGAAGAATGGAGCATCAGGACTGGAGGAAGACTCGTTAACAACCTTCGTTATGCAGATGACAGAAGCTTGCTTGCTGACAGTGAAGACAACTTGAAGCACTTATTGATGAAGATCAAAGACTACAGCCTTCAGTATGGATTGCACCTTAACATAAAGAAAGCAAAATTCCTCACAACTGGACCAAAAAGCAACATCATGATAAATGGAGAAAAGGTTGAAGTTGCCAAGGATTTCATTTTACTTGGATCCACAATCAACGCCCATGGAAGCAGCAGACAAGAAATCAAACCACATATTGCATTGGGCAAATCTGCTGCAAAAGACCTCTTCAAAGTGTTAAAAAGGGAAGACATCATTTTGAGGACTAAGGTGCTCCTGACCCAACCTGTAGTATATTCAATTACCTCATATGCATGGGAAAGGTGGTCAGTGAATAAGGAAGAATGAAGAATTGACACCTTTGAATTGTGGTGTTGGCAAAGAATATTGAATATACCTTGGACTGCCAGAAGAATGAACAAATCTGTCCTGGAAGAAGTACATCCAGGATTCTCCTTAGAAGCAAGGATGGCGAGACTTCATCTCACATACTTTGAACATGTTATCGGGAGTGACCAGTCCCTGGAGAAGGACATCATACTCGGTAACATAGAGGGTCAGTGAAAAGGAGGAAGAATCTTGACGAGATGGAGTGACACAGTGGCTGTGACAATGGGTTCAAGCATGACAATGATTGTGAGGATAGCGCAGGACTGGGCAGCGTTTCTTTCTGTTGTGCATAGGGTCACTATGAGTCGGAAGTGACTCAACAGCATTTAACACACACACATACACACAACTTTAATCAATGCTAGCTAATTTCCTAACTCCATAGGTAGAAAACAAAAGAGACAAAAATTTAACACAATAATTAATACTGAGGTGGTGATTGTTGTTAGTTGTTGTCAAGTAGATTCTGAATCATGGTGACCCCATGTGTGCAGAGTAGAACTTCTCCATAGGGTTTTCAAGGCTGTGACCTTTCAGAAGCAGAAAACCAGACCTATCTTCCAAGGATTGGTTCAAACTGTCAACCTTGTGGCTAGTCACCGAGAGCTTAAACGTTTGTGCCACCCAGCGACTCCATACTGAGGTTATGGTGTCACAATTACAAGCCCTGGATGTCACTATAAACCAGACTTTTAAAGATCACTTGAAAATGCAATAGAAATTATATAATTGTGATTGATTTCATGAGACTTTGGAGACCTGCTCTGAGGGAAGGGAAACCTCGTGTTGCTTACAGTTTTCACATGCATGGTGGCTGAAGGAGTGTAAGACAGCTTACGAGATGCCTCCAAAAAGGGGAACCTGTGTCTTTATTAAATACAACAAAATTCTAGAGGTGGAAAGAATAGGATAAATTTAATCCAGCTGCTTACTTTTATAAATGAAGTAATGAAAGCCCAGATTGATAAGCTTTTCCAAGTTCATATAATTATACCAGAGCAGGGACTAGAACCCGGGTCTTGAGGCTCACTGGTTTTCCCACTGCAGCGACAAGTAGGCACTCTTTGGTTGGACTGCCAGGCTTACAAGAATTTCTCTTTCTCTGGGACCTGCCTGGAATACATGAGGAATGTCGTAACAGGCCATGTTTATACAGCATGGCCCTGTCTGCCTAGACAGGAGAGAGAGAGATTCTTCCTCCCATGAATGTGAAATCTGGAACAGTGGCACATGGAGAATGGAAGTTAATGGCACTGAGTCGCCTTGTGGCTGTGCTCTAGAAAGAAGGCAGCATGCAGGAGTGGCTTGGAGTCTTGGCTCTACCACTCATTAGCTTTGTGGCACTGGGGAAGTTACTTAACTTCTCCTTCTCTAGTTTTCTCATCTTTAAATGAAGATAATGATACAGACCTTGTGACGTTGTTTTGAGGACTAAATCAGAAAACGCCCATAAAATGAACAGAACAGTGCCACACACAGTAAATACTTAGCCAAAAAAACTCATTACCATTGAGTCAATTCTGTCTCATGGCAATCCTATGTGTGTCAGAGTAGAACTGCACTCCACAGGATTTTCAATGAGTGTAATCTTATAATAGTAGATTGTCAGGTGTCTTAGGCTGGGTTCTCTAGAGAAGCAAAACCAGTAATGTGTATAAATATATATATATATATAGAGAGAGATATCATATCAAGGAAACAGCTCATGTGATTGTAGAGGCTAGAATGTCCCAAGTCCATGGATCAGGGTAGAGGTCTCTCCCAAGTCACACAGCTGCAGAAGCTGGCAAGCCCAAGATCAGAAGGTCAGAGAGCAGGGCTCCCACTCACAGGC
>NW_004443977.1:11125769-11127005 GCF_000243295.1 Trichechus manatus latirostris
AATCACACCAGTCAGTATGGTAACTCCCTTCTTTGCATGTTGAGCCAGAGGCATAAGGAGCCCAAAGTGTCCAGGTGGCATTCTTAACTTCCAGTTTAATCGAATCAGTGATGTGTCTACAGGTGGGAGCATTCCTCCCTTTGGAACTAAGACCTTTAGGCCTGCAGAACATAAGGTTGAGGGGACAGGAAGCAAAAATCTTGCAAGTGGGTCACTAGGGGTAATAGTAAGTGGTGCCACTCCCATTTCCACCCCTTGATTCCTGGACCCGTGAATCCTGGCTATGGGAGAAAAAGCACCATATACTGGATGCTGGTTTAAAGCATATACAGCCTCCTGTAGAACATTGCCCCAACCCTGCAAGGTATTGCCACCTAGCTGGCACCGTAATTGTGTCTTTAGAAGGCCATTCCATCGTTCAGTCAAGCCAGCTGCTTCAGGATGATGGGGAACATGGTAAGACCAGTGAATTCCATGAGCATGGGTCCACTGCCACGCTTCATTTGCTGTGAAGTGAGTCCCTTGATCTGAGGCAATGCTATGTGGGATACCATGATGGTGGATAAGGCATTCTGTAAGTCCACGGATGGTAGTTTTGGCAGAAACATTGCATGCAGGGAAGGGAAATCCGTATCCAGAGTGTCTATTCCAGTAAGGACAAAACACTGCCCTTTCCATGATGGAAGTGGTCGAATGTAATCAACTTGCCCCCAGGTTGCTGGCTGATCACCTCGAGGGATGGTGCCATATCAGGGACTCAGTGTTGGTCTCTGCTGCTGACAGATTAGGCACTCAGCAGAAGCTGTGGCCATGGCAGCCTTGGTGAGTGGAAGTCCATGCTGCTGGGCCCATGCATAACCTCCAACCCTGCCACCATGGCCGCTTTGTTCATGAGCCCATTGAGCAATGGCGGGAGTTGTTGGGGAAAGAGGATGAGTGGTTTCCACAGAACGCATCATCCTATCCACTTGATTGTTAAAATAATCCTCTGCTGAGGTCACCCTTTGGTGAGCATTCACATGAGACACAAATATCTTCACTTCTTTAGCCCATTCGGAGAGGTCTATCCACATACCTCTTCCCCATAAGTCCTTGTCTCCAATTTTCCAATCATGTTGGAAGGACCAAATCCCTGAGCATCCAGACAAACCATTGGCCACAGCCCATAAATCAGTATATAATCGCACATCTGGCCATTTCTCCTTCCAAGCAAAGTGAACAACCAGGTGCACTGCT
>NW_004443977.1:11128937-11137020 GCF_000243295.1 Trichechus manatus latirostris
CTTCAAGGATGCTGGAGCTCCCTTCACAAATTTGTTCCTCAAGGTAAAATGTGAGTCCTCTGGACAGTCCATGTGTGGGTCTAACTTGGTAAATCCACTCTAGCATGCCAATTTCCCGAAGCCTTCGGATACCTTCTTCTATAGTATACCAAGGCAGGTCTGGTACTTCAACTTGGTTTAGTGTCAGCCACCTCATAATCCATGCTTCAGCAACCCAACCAAATAAACTATCAGATCCTTCCCTAACTTCTGTAGCTGAAACATTGAAGGAACAGTCTGTGCTCAGTGGACCCATATCAAGAAACTCAGACTGATCCATCTTTATGTTCCTTGTACCATTATCCCCAACCCTTAATAGCTGTTCCCACATGTATTCCCCAGGTTTCTGTTTGTACATATTAGAAAACTCAAGTAGTTCTTTTGGAGTGTAGCATACGTCCTCCTGGGTCACACTTTGTACTTCACCTTTTGGGACTCGCTGGGACTTAAGCCTAGTTATAGATCTAGAAGCCAGAATCGGTAGTGTGGAATTGGTTTGAGAACATTCAGCATTATCTTGTAAAGCGTCTGCCTCAGGCAATGCTCCAGGCAATGACTCAGGCAAGTGCTCTTTAGAGGCAGCTGGGCTAGGCCTTCTCTCCTCAGATGGGAGTGGAGGGGCTAATGGTTTTTCTGGGCAGGGTGGTTTAGCAGACAAACATGAACTAATCTTTTCAGATGGGACTGGTTCTGCTGGCAGGAGTGATTCAACAGAATTTACAGGCTCAGTGTCCCCATCTTCCTGATTATCTGCCCATATGTCCCCATCCCAAGTCTCAGGATCCCATCTCTTCCCAATCAATACCCTTACTTTAACTTCAGACACCGCTCGAGGTTTGCAATTGAGCTGGTATTGTAATTTAGCCACTCTTACAATAAGACTCTGGGTTTGGTTTTCAGCAATTTCGGCTCTGTTACTACAAGAAATAAGGCTTTCTTTCAAAGCACAAGCGGAAGCCTTGAGGTCATTTATGCGGCACTTGAGCCTTGACTCTGAAGCCCTGAGCGCATCTCTTTCGTCCATCAGTTTGTCTAGCGAAAGTAAGACAAACCAGCCAGCTTCCTTATACTTCTTATTCTGACAAAGCTGTAGAAAGATATCACACATGTGTTCACCCTGAGCCTCACCTTTCACCAATACCTGATCTACCAGTGGTGACATTTTGCGTATTTGTATTGCCACCTTGCTCCATGGACTAGCAGTGACCTCTTTACTGCTGGAAGCAGAGTCATCAAAGTCTTTATGACTAACCAGATTTGAGAACCAATTTAGAAAACTCATCCTTACAATTTTGTTTCTCTAGAACCACTCTTGGTACCAAATGTCTTAGGCTGGGTTCTCTAGAGAAGCAAAACCAGTAAAGTGTATAAATATATATATATATAGAGAGAGAGATTATATCAAGGAAACAGCTCACGTGATTGTAGAGGCTAGAAGGTCCCAAGTCCATGGATCAGGGTAGAGGCCTCTCCTAAGTCACACAGCTGCAGAAGCTGGCAAGCCCAAGATCGGAAGGTCAGAGAGCAGGGCTCCCACTCACAGGCTGTGCGGATCGACGAATCCCAGGTTCAGCAGATAAGCTGACAGCTCAAGTCCCAAGAACAGGAGATGAGATGACAGGAAGCAGCCGCAGGATCCAGAGAGAGCAAAAAGCCAGAAAGTCTGCTTATATCTAGAGGCGGTCCACACCCCCAAGGAGACTCCCTTTCATCTGATTGGCTACTCACAGTATATTCAATCATGGGAGTGATCACATTAAAACACAGAGAATCATGGCCCAGCCAAGCTGACACACAATCTTAACCATCACACCAGGCCTTTCTCCTGCAGTGCCGCTGGATAGATTTAAATTGCCAACCTTTCGGTTAGCAGCCGAACACAAACCATTTGCACCACACAGGGAACATGTCAGTTATTTATCTCTCCAAGAGATCCAGGAGATGCCCTGGCTCCTTTGCTTTCTGAGTCCTGGTTATTCAATTCTCCTTCTGATTCTGGGTGATAAGCCAGAGTCCTTCCAATAAATGTCTTCCCTTTTCCCCACTTTCCTGAAGCAAGCTAGTGTCAGCTTCTGTTTCTTAAAACAAAAATAGAATAAAAGCCATACTGATGTTTATGCATAACAATTTCTACATTATTAAGGAAATTAGATAGAATGTGGTGGCTCTGACCCAGCTGTGTAAGCGTGTATGTGTGTGTGTCCTGGTAGCACTAAGTGAGAGCACACGTTCTGTTAAAAAAATTAAAAATCAATATTTGAGGGAAGAAGTACTAAAAAGTAATGTGTACTGATGGTACTTTACATCTATGAATAGAAGTTGAGCCAGTTAGATCTATATAAAGAGGGGATAGACAAATTGATCCAGATAATGATGTGTAGTGAAATGGATCATCATTAATATATTCAAGAGCTGGTTATCAATGCTTAAATTACCAAAATATTGACTTAAGTAACTTTACCTGCCAATACTAGTAGAGAAAATTGCTACATTCCACCATATTTATTGGTTGACATGTCTCTAAATGTTTATCTATTATGCAACTATAAATAAAGTTCAGCTATTACATTTAGGGGAGAAATATCATTTTAATAGCCTATATTCCATAACATTAGAGAGAGTGATTCTATTCTTAATATTATGCACCAAATACTCTTTAGTTTAGCCACTTGCTGTCTTTGTACTTTACATAAATTAGATATATAGCAGCAGGTTCAATTAACTCCACAGAACAAAAATAGCGGTTTCTAAAAGCAACTTCAGGACATTTCTGTGTAATTCTACAAGATGTCCTCATGCCATTCAATGAATGTAATAAAGATGCTGGTAAAAATAGCATTTGCATTGAATTTGGAGTGCAAAATAGAATCAGCAGGAATATTAATAAATACTAAATCTCCAAATGAATCTCTGAGTCCATTAAGGGTTTTAACGCTGCATTTGAAGCTTATAACTCCAGGCAATTCCCCGTCTAACTTAGCTCTGGCAAATGTTTATTTTGAGAAACGCTCAGTCATCTGTTTTACAAGCTGATTCTCTTTACACCTGAAACTTTCTATAAGAACTTTATTGGCATAAAAATTGACTCCATTTTTAGGAAGGATAGAGCCCGTCTACTTTAGGGCTGGGGACATACACGCAAAGAATACCGACTATTTGAATTGAAAGGAATCTGAAAGATTATCCTATCCAGACCTCCCCCTGCCCCCAACATAGTTTATACACGTGTAAATTGAGACCCAGAATGGTGAAGTACCCATCCAAGACCACACAGGAAACTGGCAGAGCCCTGGTGGTGCAGTGGTTAAGAGCTCTGCTGCTAACCAAAAGGTTAGCAGTTCAAGTCCACCAGCTGCTCCATGGAAACCCTATGGGGCAGTTCTACTCTGCTGTATGGGGTCACTATGAGTTGGAATCGACTCGATGGCAAAGGGAGATATTTTGTTGTTGTTGTTTTGTTTAGGATTACGCCCAGTCCCAGTCCAAGACTCTTTCTACCACATCTGCATTAACTCTCATTTACACATAAGGAGGATGAACACTGGAGAGGCTGAGTAACTCAGAAGAAGGTCAAACGGCTAGTTAATGGCTGATGGTAGCCAGGAGGCCTCTGGATACTAAATCAGCTGGTTGTGATCTAAGTCTGTAAAGATACGATCCAATGGGCCCTGCAAAGTGTCTGTTGATCTAATGATAGCTTCCCCTAGGTACCTCTGGGTAGCCTAAGTTTCATCTTAATGAGGAAGGAATTCCTTTTGTTCATAACTAGAGTTAGGCTGGAAATGAAAATATCCTTGGGAAAGGTATGGCCCAAATTTGTGCCAAAGTATCTCAGATTTTTCCAGACCTCACCAACTTCTGGGTACAAACAAGATCCCAGTAACATTAAGACCCACGGTTTTTCTGGATCATGGTCCCCACTGGCATAGACAGAGGTAGACTCTTAGCTTGGGCTCTGCGGGGACACCCAACCACACAGAGGTGTAACTGATGAGTAAGAATGGGAAGCAGTGGTACTAGCACCAAACTTTGCCTATCATACCATTTTCCCTGCATATACCCAGGGGAGTTGCAACAACTTGGCAATTGCTTTACATAACCCTTTCATTCATTAGTATTGATGAATTTTTCTTTGCTTATCAAACCCATCATTTCCCTGCTGCAATTCATTCATTCAGCGAATATTTACTGATGCCTCCACTTACTATGTTCCAGGCACTGGGCATATCATAGGGTCCTTGACCTAACAAAGCTTACATTCTAGAGGGAGATACAAGCAGTAAATAAGTAAATGAAAATATGATAAAGATTTACAGATTATGACAAGTGCTAGGTAGGAAATAACAAGGTGTTATAAAAACAGAATGATGGTGGGTGTGAGAGAACATCTACTTTACGTAGGGTGGTCAGGGAAAGCCTTTGAAGAAGTGACATTTAAGCTGAGACCTGATGAATGAGGAGGAGCCAGGCATGTGAGGAACCAGGGAAATAGAGATTTCAGGTAGAGGCAACAACAGGTGTGTTCTAAAAGTTGATGTAAGGTCAATATGGCTGAGCAGTGCCAAGCAAGGGAGAGAGTGCCATGAGATAAGTTTCCAGTTCCCATGGTCTTCTAAAAGAGCCCTAGGACATTTTTACTGCTCTTGGCTACATGGGTGTCCATATCTAGTGGATACTGTACTGCTGTGCTCAGATCCCCTCTTTAGGGTTGATGTACCCACCCCAGCCCTGGCAATAGAGCTGTTCACAGCTGTGCCTATTACTGGGAATTGTCCTCCACAAAAGGGAACTTCCCAGGGTTATGACTCTCTCCTGTCTCCTGGGAGCAGCCAGTGGCCAATGATTAGCTGATGTGGGGATACAAATGTTGCAGTTCCTTAACTCAATTTGATACAACTCTAAAGACCCACTGTAGCTCCCTGTATGACTGGTTGAGACTTCTGCCCAATTCTGAATTCCTTCCTTTTTTTATAGGCTTATCTCGGGTAAGCACAACCTAATAAACTTTCAGAATGTAACTTTCCATCTTAAAGGCTGTTTCCAGACAACTCAATCTAACATAGTTGATACTGGTTCCATGAAGTGGACTCTAAAATGGGATTTTGGATATGAATTACTGACAGCTGGCAAAAAGTAAAAAAGTAAAATGGCCATACATGGAAATATATATAGATTCATGGCCTTGCTGGTTGGTCAGAGGCTTAGAAGAAGAAAGATTTGAAGATCAGGGTCAAAAAGGTCTGGAAGGCTCTATGAGAATGGGCATGAACCTTTGTATTGCATGGAAATGATCGCAAGAGACTATCTACCACAGAAAAGGCACAAAACAACTAAGCAGATAGAATGACTCAGCCAGGTGACATCAGCCAGTTTCTGTCATAGGCCTTCCCAGTTTGTACAATGGGTGAATGGACAGAATAGACATAGTATAAGGGCTTTGAAGTATCAGTCACTTTGATGACTAATGTGTGTCCTACTGTGGGGGCTTGTGTGTTGCTGTGATGCTGAAAGCTATGCTACCGATATTCAAATACCAGCAGGGTCACCCATGGCAGACAGGTTTCAGCTGAGCTTCCAGACTAAGACTAGGAAGAAGGACCCAGCGGTCTACTTCTGAAAAGAATTAGCCAGTGGAAACCTTATGAATAGCAGTGGAACATTGTCTGACATAGTGGCAGAAGACGAGCCCCTCAGGTTGGAAAGCACTCAAAATAAGACTGGGGAAGAGCTGCCTCCTCAAAGTAGAGTTGACCTTAATGATGTGGATGGAGTCAAGCTTTCGGGACCTTCATTTGCTGATGTGGCATGACTCAAAATGAGAAGAAACAGCCACACACATCCATTAATAATCGGAATGTGGAATGTATGAAGTACGAATCTAGGAAAATTGGAAATTGTCAAAAATGAAAGGGAACACATAAAGATTGATATCCTAGGCATTAGTGAGCTGAAATGGACTGGAATTGGTCATTTTGAATTGGGCAATCATATAGTCTACTGTGCTGGGAATGACAACTTTGAAGAGGAATGGCATTTCGTTCATCATCAAAAAGAACATTTCAAGATCTATCCTGAAGTACAACGCTACAATGTTAGGATAATAACCATATGCCTACAAGGAAGACCAGTTAATACGACTATTATTCATATTTTCGCACCAACTACTAAGGCCAAAGATGAAGAAACTGAAGATTTTTACTGACTTCTGCAGTCTGGAATTGATCGAGGGTGGACTGATAATTATTGGTGACTGGAATGTGAAAGTTGGAAACAAAGAAGAAGGATCAGTAGTTGGAAAATAAGGCCTTGGTGACAGAAACGATGCCAGAGATTGCATGAAGGAATTTTGTAAGACCAACGACCTATTCATTGCAGATACCTTTTTTCACCAACATAAACGGTGACTATACGTGTGGACCTCACTAGATGGAATACACAGGAATCACATCAACTACATCTGTGGAAAATTCAATATCATCAGTCAGAACAAGGCCAGGAGCCACTGCAGATCAGACCATCAATTACTCATATGCAAGCTCAAGTTAAAACTGAAGAAAATTAGAACAAGTCCACGAGAGCCAAAGTACGACCTTGAGTATATCTCACCTGAATTTAGAGACCATCTCAAGAACAGATTTGACACTAATGACCGAAGACCAGACAAGTTGTGAAATGACATCAAGGACATTATACATGAAGAAGGTGAGAGGTCATTAAAAAGACAGAAAAGAAAGAAAAGACCAAAATGAATGTCAGAAGAGACTCTGAAACTTACTCTTGAACGTCAGGTAGCTAAAGCAAAAGGAAAAAATGATGAAGTAGAAGAGCTGAACAGAAGATTTCAAAGGGCAGTTCGAGAAGACAAAGTAAAGTATTATGATGACATGTGCAAAGACCTAGAGATAGAAAACCAAAAGGGAAGAGCATGCTCAACATTTCTCAAGCTGAAAGAACTGAAGAAAAAATTGAAGCCTCGAGTTGCAATACTGAAGGATTCTATGAGGAAAATATTAAATGACACAGGAAGCATCAAAAGAAGACGGAAGGAATACACAGAGTCACTATACCAAAAAGAATTGGTTGACGTTCAACCATTTCAGGAGGTAACATATGATCAGGAACTGATGGTACTGAAGGAAGAAGTCCTAGTTGCACTGAAGACATTGGTGAAAAACAAGGCTCTGGGAATTGACAGAATACCAATTGAGATGTTTTAACAATCAGATGCAACACTGGAAGTGCTCACTCATCTATGCCAAGAAATTTGGAAGACAGCTACCTGGCCAACCGACTGGAAGAGATCTATATTTATGCCTATTCCCAAGAAAGGTAATCCAACCGAATGCAGAAATTATCAAACAATATCATTAATATCACATGCAAGCAAAATTTTGCTGACGATCATTCGAAAGTGGCTACAGCAGTATATCGACAGGGAACGGCCATAAATTCAAGCTGGATTTAAAAGAGGACATGGAACCAGGGATATCATTGCTGATGTCAGATGGATCCTGGCTGAAAGCAGAGAATACCAGAAAGATGTTTACCTGTGTTTTATTGACTATGCTAAGGCATTCAACTGTATGGATCATAACCAATTATGGATAACGTTACGAAGAATGGGAATTCCAGAACACTTAATTGGGCTCATGAGGAATCTGTACATGGATCAAGAGGAAGTCATTCGAACAGAACAAGGGAATATGGCATGTTTTAAAGTCAGGAAGGGTGTGCCTCACGGTTGTATCTTTTCACCGTACGTATTCAATCTGTATGCTGAGCAAATAATCTGAGAAGCTGGATTATATGAAGAAGAATGAGGCGTCAGTATTGCAGGAAGACTCATTAACAACCTGTGTTATGCAGATGACACAAGCTTGCTTGCTGAAAGTGAAGAGGACTTGAAACACTTACTGATGAAGATTGCAGACCACAGCCTTCAGTATGGATTACACATCAACATAAAGAAAACAAAAATCCTCACAACTGGACCAATAAGCAACATCATGATAAACAGAGAAAAGATTGAGGTTGTCAAGGATTT
>NW_004443977.1:11137120-11203013 GCF_000243295.1 Trichechus manatus latirostris
GACCTCTTTAAAGAGTTGAAAAGCAAAGATGTCACCTTGAGGACTAAGGTGTGCCTGACCCAAGCCATGGTGTTTTCAATCACCTCATATGCATGCAAAAGCTGGACAATGAATAAGGAAGACAAAGGAAGAATTGACGCCTTTGAATCGTGGTGTTGGCGAAGAATATTGAATTTACCATGGACTGCCAAAAGAACGAACAAATGTATCTTGGAAGAAGTACAACCAGAATGCTCCGTAGAAGCAAGGATGGTGAGACTACGTCTCACATACTTTGGACTTGTTATCAGGAGGGATTAGTCCCTGGAGAAGGACATTATGCTTGGTAAAGTAGGGGGTCAGTGAAAAAGAGGAAGACCGTCAACAAGATGGATTGACACAGTGGCTGCAACAATGGGCTGAAGCCTAGCAACAATTGTGAGGATGGCACAGGACCAGGCAGTGTTTCTTCTGTTATGCATAGGGTAGCTATGAGTCGGAACCGACTCGACGGCACCTAACAACAACAATAATGTGTGCCTGACCCAAGCCATGGTATTTTTCACTTACCTCATATGCATGCGAAAGCTGGACAAGGAATAAGGAAGACCAAAAAAGGAAGAATAAGGAAGACCAAAAAAGAATTGATGCCTTTGAATTATGACGTTGGTGAAGAATGTTGAATATACCATGGACTGCCAGAAGAACGAACAGATCTATCCTGGAAGAAGTACAGCCAGAATGCTCCTTAGAAGCAAGGATGGTGAGACTTCATCTCATATACTTTGGACATGCCATCAGGAGGGACCAGTCCCTGGAGAAGGACATCATGCTTGGTAAAGTAGAGGTTCAGTAAAAGAGAGGAAGACCCTCAACTAGATGGATTAACACAGTGGTTGCAACAGTGGGCTCGAAAATAGCAACAATTGTGAGGATGGCACAGGACTGGGCAGTGTTTCATTCTGTTGTGTATAGGGTCATCATGAGTTGGAACTGACTGGACGGCACCTAACAACACAACAACAATCAGGGATCGAGGTGGTGGACAGGAACAACAGCATAAGCTCCAACTCAGTAAAGCTAACTTAACTATTTTTACTTCCAGATGTCCAACTGGCCAGCAACGGAGATCAATGCTGAGCCCCTAATAGGACACCAATCAGCCACTTGGTGGAAAGTTGATCACACTGGGTACTTTCTACCCTAAAAGGGGTAATAATTCATTCTGATGAGAGCTTATACATATTCCAGTTATGAGTTTGCCTTTCCTGCCTATAGTACCTTAGCTAGCACTACTATCCAATAACTTACAGAGTGTTAAATCTACTGACGTGAAGCCCATATAACCTTGTCTTTGACCAAGGGAACCATCTTACAGCAAGTGGCAGAAGTCATATAGTCATGGAATCCACTGGTACTGCACACCCAGAGCCACAGGAATTACAGAGTGGTGGAATGGCCTATTAAAAAAGCAGCTGAGATGCCAGCTTAGAAATGATATCATGCAAGGATGGGGCACCATCCTTCAGAATGTGGTATGCACCTTAAATCAGTGACCATTATATGGTGTTCCTCAGTGGGTCTGGAAAACAAAGAGTAGAGAAGTGAAGAGTGGCTCCTTACCATCATTCTCAGTGACCTGCTTGGGTACTTGGTACTTCCCTTTCCCACAATTCTAGGCTCTGTGGGTCTATAGATTCTGGTTCTCAGAGGGAGAATGCTTCTACCAGGCTTCTACCAAGGGGCATAGTAAGTGTTCCACTGAACTTTAAACTGTGACGGCTACCTGGTCACTTTAGGTTCTTGTGCCAAGAGATAGCTGTCAAGGAAAGACGTCATTTATTGTTATGAGTAATTGACCCTAATTATTAGGAAGAGGCTACTGCTGCACAAAGGGGACAGGGAAGAAAATGTGTGGCTCCTAGGTGACCCACCGGGATCCTTCTTGTTGTTGTTGTTAGCTGCTGTCAAGTTGACCCCTGACTCATGGTGACACAATGTGCAACAGGTGTGATTCATAGGGTTTTCATTGGTTGACTTTTGGGAAGTAGATTTCCAGGCCTTTTTTCCTAGTCTGTTTTAGTTTGGAAGCTCCGCTGAAACCTGTTCAGCATCAGAGTAACACATAAGCCTCTGCTGACAGATGGATGGTGGCTGTGCATCAGGTGCATTGGTCAGGAATCAAACCTGGGTCTCCTGCATGGAAGATGAGAATTCTACCGCTGAATCACCACTGCCCCCTTAATGGGATCCTTACCCAGTTTTAATGGAAAATAGAAAAGTGCAGGAGCCACTGCCAGAGAATGGCATGGGAATCAAGAGCTCAGAGCCCTTAGACATGAAAGTCTAGGTCATCCCACCAGATAAAGCCATCTGGACCAGCAGGGGTGCTAGCCAAGAGTGAAGGGAATCTGAAATAAATGTGGTGGAGGAGAGAAGTGATGAATTTCATTACAGCCTTGATATCAACTGTAGCAGAAAGAATTATGCTTTGTCCCACTAGCCCTTTTCTTGTAAGTTTATTCTGAAAAAAAAGTTCAACCAGAATCCTGGAAAAACTTAAATGAGATAGGACTTACTATAAAAAAACAAGTGAATCTGAGTACATAAGGGGTGGACTGTAATGGATACTGTTGTGCTCTAACCAGATCCTTGTTCAGAACTGATGCGTCCATCTGTAGCTGCTGGGAATATTATCTGCTGATGGCTCACAGCTGTATCATTCAATGAGCATTGCTCTTGGCCACAGAGAACTGCTTCACCCAAGGTTACACAACACCACCTCCTAGGAGACAACCTATGGCCAGTAACTAACTGATGTGGGGATACAAAAGCTTGGCCGTTACCGCAATTTGGGTCAACTCTTAAGGGCCATCGCAGATTGAGAGCTCTCCATTGGATTATCTGAAGCCTCTGTTGTAACCACATTGCAGGACAGCTTCTCCCTCTGTCCAGTTCTGCCTTTCTCACTACCCTGTATCTTGAGAGCATGCCCCAAAAAACCTTCAGCAGGCAACTTTCCATTTCAGAGTCTATTTCCAAGGAACCCAATTTAAGACACTATATAAGTGAAAAAACAAACTAATACTTTGGTGCTTGTACATGTGGCCAAGGCTTGGGACCTTGATTGGGTGGAATGTATTGGTCCTCCTGGGAAAAGGGTATAAAAAGGTTTTAACCATGTTGCTCTGAGCTATTTGCATCTGGATCCCAGGCCTCTGTTGCAGGTTTAAATTCATGAGCAATCATTATTCTATGCCTAAGGGAAAATGTGTTGATTTTGGGAATAAGGGAGTTAGAGTTGAGGGATGTGGAGAGAACTTGGACTGTGCCTTTTTGTAAAGGGAAGTGCAGTTTGTAACATAGGGTTCATATGTGAGAAACTCAGAGAAAAAGGGAGATAGAGGAAGAGGGGTAACCTAGCCAAAAATATCTGGGCTGCCTTCATTTTAAGTTTTACCTTTAACAAGGGTTTTACTCTACTATAATCAGGCAGCTGAATGGTGGTTGGAGAATTACGTCTGCGGGCAAGGCTCCTTTTCCTGCGTCTCAGAACTCAAACACTCCTTTCGTTATGAGCTATAAGCTGTGGCTGTTCCACTCTTGCCAGCTCTGATGGGAGGGAAACCTTTCTCACCTCATTCCCCAGGCTTTCTTGACTGCGGGTCAAGTTGGATAAACAAAAGCTGATGGGGCTGGGAAGTGTGGGGGCATATTCAGGGAAAGTTCCTTAAGATCACCCATGAATTCTTGCTGGGACAAAGAGGCCTGAGTGTTGAAGGGGTCTTGGTGCTGGTTCCACTTTTTGGTGAGCCATGGGTGGCCAGGTGCCATGGCCTGGGGCTAGAACTGCAGCTGGGTACTCTTGCGTGCTTCATTTCAGCTCTCCTGGGTGGTACTCTGTCCCTGAGGCCATGAGAACCCGTCCAGCTTGTGCAAAAATGGGTTCCCTGCTCAGGTCTGTAGATGGATTGCCAGGCAGAAAAAACGTGGTCGGCAGCAGGCTTCTGCCAGCTGCAGCTTGCGGGTAGGGGGTGGGCAGAGGGAGGCCTGTAGGATAAGCAGGGGGTTGTCATTTTTAGACCATGACTAATAAGAAATCTGGATTTTCTCAGTTGTAAAAACTCTTCCCACTCTTCCCTTTCCGTCTCCACAAGCTAATTGCAAAAGTTGAGAGCTCTGGAGTTATTTTATGTTCTCTTTTGATAGCCTAAAGTGAATTAGAAGCTGGAAAATATTGTACATGGGAGACACTATATGTGCATTGTGTATTACATCTTAAGCTAAATGGTATATGAGAACAAATGGTTTAAGGGAGTTGTGTACACAAAAGAGGTTGGCAATCATTGTAAGCCCAACATTTGGTCCAAATTAGCAATTTTCAAATATTCATGTTTATATTTGAACACAAAGATTCTTAGTTCAAACCAATAGCTGCTGATCAGTAGCATAACTTCAAATTTGTTACAGTTGACAGGAATGGGGAGGAGAGAAAGGCCAGCTTGATTACATAGCATAGTGAAGTGAAAAGCTTGAACTTGAAATTAGAAGACTGTGGTTCTCAGCTCTTCCATTTACAACCATATGACCTTGAGCAACTTATTTAATTTCACTTCCCCTCAGTTCACTCCTCAGTAAAATGAGGGTAATAATTTTTATCTCATAGTGATACGGGAAGCATCGGGTGAGAGGATAAAAGTGCAAGTGTTTTGAAAACCGTAAATTCTCTACAAATGCTCATTTGTAGTGGAAATATGTGTGGAGGTGGTACCAAAGCTTACTAGGATTCAGATGGTTTTTTTGAATAAGGTCAGGTATGAATCACAAATAAGAATATATATAGCTCTAGGAAACATTGCTGTTATTGAATCCAATTCCTAGTTCCATTGAGTATTTTTCCATGAGGCCTATATCCCAACAAAATGACATTCTTTTTCCCATTTTCTATGAGTTTTATATAGTTATTCACTAACCTCCTGGCCTTGAATAAGAGCTACTTCACCTCCATGGTCTACTTCCCTTGGAAATCGTTACTGGAGCTCCTGGATTTATCTCTTAGGACTTTTTCAGCCTCTGGGACGTCAAGCTATGCCAATGTTGCTTAAAAAACAGATCCATCCCAGTTCTATGACTTATGTACAGGCCAGTTTCACAGAACACTCCACTGAAGCCATCAAACATGTAATATAATTTTAATGTTAAGAGCTTAATGCAAACCACCCGCTTTCACCTATGTATCTTCCCATTCTATTACAGAGAATGCTGATAGCAATCAGTCTGTGTGTTAGGAATAGGAAAGGGAACAGTCATGTGATCAAGTTAAATTTGTGTTCTAAAGCCCTATACACTTACTAAACTTTCGTAATAGGGATCTTGCATCTATTAGGATGTTTTGTCTGCAACAGAAAAAAATCTCCATTCAATCTGCACTAAACAACAAGAAAACTGATCTCATCTAAGGAGAGCCTGGAGGTAGGGTAGGCTCCAGTTTAGCTCATCAGGGCCTAAGCGTCACTTCTTGGTGATTCTTTTGGCTCTGCCCTCCTCTGTATGTTGATTTGATACCCATGTTGTTAGTAAGATGCTTGTAGCAGTTCCAAGTATCCAAGCAGGACATGGGAATCTCCCAAGGAAGAAGAGGGCCCACCTCTTCTAGGATCTTGCTCTTGGAAAACTTTTCTTTGTAGCTTCAGGTAGTTACCCTTTCATGTCTCTCAGCCAGAATTGACTTACACAGACCAATACCTGGCAAGGAGAATAGAATTACCATGATTGGATAAGAACAAATTAGAATCTACCCCAGATCTGGGGAAGGGGTCATTTGTCTCTGAGCCATGCGGGGGAGGAGTGGATACCTAGACCAATTGTGTTCTGATAGGATGGAAGAGGGAGAGAAATGGGTTGGGTAAGCAACCCAATGTATCCACTTCAGATCTCTTTCAGAAGAGAGTTCTTACTGTGTGATTTATAAAGTTGAAGATTGGTAACCCATTGCTGAGAGAAGGACTACTGTACGCAAACTTCTTTAAGTAAGAGTTCAGACAGAAAAGAGGGCAACATGGGTGAAAATGGAGTGGGGCTGAAAGCGAGATGAGGTGGGAAAGTGCTCCTTCTATTGAGAGCAGAAGTGAAAAACATATCCTTCTGATGGAAAAATCCAAACAAAACTTGGTAGAGACTTCTGACATAACTTTGCTGTTTTCTTCTCACTTATGCTAAATAGAAGGAAGGTAGAATTCTGAGGGAACATAGCGGAAAGTTGTGAGAAGTTATTTCAGAATTAAGCTGTAAAAGAGTAGAATCACAATTTCCTAGGTTGAAACAGCTACAGCTGGCTGTTGGGAAAAGCAATATAGGGTTTTGATTCTAAGCTGGCTTCAAGTCCAAATCAATCCCAAGGAGGCTTTGACTCTGAAGTAATTATGATTCCAGACGATTTGGAAAGAATTCTAAATCAGCCCCCAAAATAGGCCCATTTTTCTTTTTAAAGGCTGTGATCGATAAGATAGGTGTCATTTACTCTTTTTATATGCACTTAAATCTGGCCTATAGAAAAGCTTGCTCCATAAAAACCATTGACTTTACTGGTTACTATTGTTCAGGTAGATAATTCATGTTAAGCTCCTGTAAAACTGTTTGGTAGAAGAAGCCCAACAACAATAGCACCCAAGAAGGAAAACATCCATTTGTCTGGTGCTGCCACTGCAATTCTCCAGCTGGGAAGTGATGGCAGGCATCATAGGGGTGTGGTGACACCAGAGCCTTCTCAGTTTCTGTAGGTGTTCCTGCCCTTGATTTGAGTCTGTGATACCTGTGCACTTAATGCTTTTACTTAAGAAGGGCCACCTCCTCACCACCACCCTATACATCCTGCCTTGATTTCCCTTTGGCTAAAGATCAGGCAAAGATCTTAGAGGGAAATAGATAGGAGAGAAAATATTGTCTTTCTTGCTTTTATTGTAGTAGGGTTTCTCGACCTTGGGACTATTGATATTTTGGACCAAAGAATTTGTTGATATGGGGGCTATCCTGTATATTGTAGGATGTTTAGCAACTGGCTTCTATCAATGAGATGCCAGTGGCAACCCCCGCTAAGCTGTGGCAAAATGTCTCCAGGCATTGCCAAATGTCCCCTTGGGGACAAAATCTTCCCTAATTGAGAACTACTGCATTATGGCATTATAGGAGAGTATTCATAAACATTCAATATTTACAAATACTGGTGACTAACTCCTATCCAGAGTCCCTGGATAGTTCAGATGGTTAATAGGCTTGGCTGTTAATCAAAAGGTTGAAGGTTTGCATCCTCCACCCAGAGATGCCTCGGAAGAAGGCCCTGGTGATCTTCTTCTGAAAAATCAGCCATTAAAAATACTATGGAGCACGGTTCTACTCTGACACACGTGGTGTTGCTAGGAGTTGGAATGGACTTGACAGCAATTGATTTTTTATTAGTATTGCTGTGTATGGATTGTGCAAGTGGTTAAAGCACTCAGATGCTAACTGAAAGGCTGGAAGTTCGAGTCTACCCAGGGGTGCTTTGGAGGAAAGGTCTGCTGATCTAATTCCAAAAAATCAGCCATTGAAAATCTTATGGAGCACAGTTTTACTCTGATACACATGGGGTCTCATGAGTTGGCGTCAACTCGACAGCACCTGTTTTTTCTTTACTAGATCTGCCTCATTAAAGATGATGTCAGTGGACTTTGAAGTGTCTCCTCTTCTTACCTCCAATAACAACCACTCTGTTTTAGTTGTCCATTTATTAGCTTCTTGGGAAACACCATGGGATCCCTCTAGCTTGCGTGTATTTTTCTAGGCAAAGTTGTTTCCCCACCAGTCCCATTTTGTGTCTATCTGCAAGACAGACCTCCTTCTAGCACTTGTTGTTGGTGAGTCAGGCTCATCACACATAGGGTCATCAGTCTCTACTGATGAAACTCTTCAGGAAGGTAGATGGGACTGTTAGATACAGACACGGCTGCCAGAAGAGGTAGCCATTCATCTGAGGGATTCTGAGGGTTCCCAAAAGAGTTTGTGCCCCAAGAAGTATCAGGTGAGTCTCAGATTTTACCACTGCAGAGCAAGCCCATATTGCAGATAAACTTTAGCAGTCCTAAGCAGAGTCCCTGTGAAATTTTTAGATTTGTATATTTGTGGTGGTACAACAGTTAAGCACTCAGCTACTAAGGTTGGTGGTTTGAACCCACCCAGCAGCTCCATGGAGAAAAGAAGTGGCGATCTGCTCCTGTAAAGATTACAGCCTAGAAAACACAATGGGGCAGCTCTGTTTTGTCACATGGGGTTGCTATGAGTTGGAATTGACTTGAAGACACCCAGTAACAACAACAACATTGTAACACACAGAGTCCTATGCATGACCAGTTGTTGACTGAAATAGAATCAGCTGACAAGGTGACAGACTATGGAGTTGTGATTGGTAGGGAGAGGGTCAGAGCTCAGGGCACACTAAGGTAGGGTACCAGTGTGGGGGTTTGTGGCCAACTTCAGGCCAGCTAGAGGGAGATGCTACACATGAGCGAGTGGTGGAGTCAGACAAGTTTTAATAGGGTGGCAGTAAAGAGGAACTTGGCTGAACTTAAGTTTTGCTAGTAATGACCAGTGGAGCTGTGTCTTGTCCTAGGTGTTTGGACACAGGCTCTAAAGATCTTCAACAGGTTTGCTGATGGAAGGTACTCTCTTTTTGCCAATCTCCTAATGATGATATAGGGGTTTATGGATTAGTTCATTTCTTTTGTTCTCAATGGGAGCACTATCGGGCAGATTTCAGAGGCAGCTCCTGGCTCTAGAAAGGTCAGAAAATGGATCAATTTAATACATGAGTGTAAAAATGGCGTGGGGGAAGTGTCTGACCTCCTCTAACTTCACAAAGGGGAAGGAGAACCAAGATCAGCAGCCCAAGGCTGATTCCTAGGAGACAGAGGTCAAACATGCCACCTCTCTCTGTCATCTTTACTAATTCTGGCACTAACTGTCCCTCCCACAGCACTCTCTACTTCTCTGCTGGGTTTAATAATTCATTGCAATGGCCACACAGAACTCAGACCATACTCATGATTATGAGGTTTATAACAGTTACAACTCAGGAACACTCAGGATACAGTTTTTCTATCAGGACAGCCTCTTCCCAACCATGCTCATAGGCACACCTGTCCCTGGCCCTAGGCCTCTACCCAAAGGCACTCAGCAATCTCTCTCCGTGGGCTGGGAAGCCCACCATGCCATCTGCTGCCACCGAGTCTCTCCTGCTACCACTTCTCACTATCTTCAGGGTTATAGCTTGCTCTCTCTCTCAGTCTCCTTCTTCCAGGAGCTTCTCAGTGCAGGGATCCTGGGTCCAAAGGATGACCTATCTGCTCCTGGCTGTTCTTCCTTGGTGGTGGTAGAAGCCTCTTCTCTGCTCTGGAATTGACTGTCTTTTAAGGCAAAACTGACCAATCCCCTTGGTGGGCACAATTACGTTATCACACAGTCCTGCCCAATCCCCTGGGTGGAAGTCACAAGACCATGGCTAGAAAGGCCACACAAATGTAATCAATTGTACCACAGTGAGCTTTCTTTACAGAGATTATACCACAACCCAGCTCTAACGTAAGTTCTAAATATCATTATTGTCTTAGATGAGCATATTTTTATTTTTGACAATAACACTGATAATTTAGCTACCATTTGATTTTCTTTTGTGTATTTTATATAGCTATATCTACCTATCTATGTCTTTTAACCATCATAACAACCCTACAAGGTATTATTACTCCCATTTTATGTGCGAGGAAACTGAAGATCAGAGATTAAAGTAAAATCACATAGTAAACAGTTGCTATGGATTGAATTGTTGTTTCCCCAAAAGATATGTTGAAGTCAACCCCAGGTACCTGTGAATATAACCTTGTTTGGAAACGGGTCTTTGAAGATGTTATCAGTTAAGTTTACATAAAGTTTCTGGAGAAGAGTGGGTCCATATCCAATATAGCTGGTGTCCTTATGAAAAAGAGACAGAGACACAGAGGGAAGACAATCATAAGACAGAGCAGAGTTTGAGTGATGCGTCTATAAGCTAAGGAACACCAACGATTTCCAGGAACCTCCAGAAGCTAGGAAGAAGCAAGGAAGGATCTTCCCCTACAGCCTTTGGAGAGAGCAAGGCCCTACTGATACCCTGAATTCAGACTCCTAGCCTCTAGAACTGTGAGAGAATAAATTTCTGCTGTTTAAAGCCACTCAGTTTATGGTACTTTGTTATGGCGGCCCTAGGAAACTAACACAATGGTGGAGGTGGGAACTGAACCCAAATCTGTAACTCTCCAAAGCCCCAGTCTACCACTACACCATGCCACCTCTCCTAAGCCATAAGGTAAGGTGAGTATTGATTCTTTACACTCCCCCTCCAAGGTGACTTAAAGGATAGTGGATGATGATTATGTAAATTGGTCTTTCACAATTTAAAGATTCCCATATAACCCCACAAATAGCTTGTATTTTGGTTTATTTTCATGGAAGACGGTAATGATTCCACCACTTTAAGACATCAGCATTTCTGTATGAGAAATATTGTTTCTCTCCAAGCTTGTGGCTGAAAGGAAGTCAAATCAACATATCCTAAATTCTATTTTAAAGTAGTGATTAGAACCGACCCTGTACTGAACAAATGTAAGTAAATTTTGAGTTAGAATTGATGGGTACCATATGGCCTGAAAAAGAAAAGAAAAAAAAAAAAACAAAACAACTTTCAGCCTGAAAAAGTTAAGCTTGAGTGTCATCCAAAATTGCACAAACCAAAATTTTAGCCTTGGCCGCTAGTCTAATGCAGATTCCTCTCTTCCTCCTACTCTGTAATTAATTAGGGTTTGGGCTAAGAGAATAAGGGGGAAACTATCAATGGAGTAGAACAGATGAAAAGTTGAGTGGAGGCCGAATTGAGGTTTGAGTGAAAATTTGGCTCAAAGTTCTTTCACTTTATTTATGTTTTGTTTCAGACTTCATAGTGCTGGAGTTAAAAAATATGTATGTGTGTGGTGTTAATGTGTTTAACAGCATGATTGATTTAACAGATACTCCGTGAGATTGACCAGAGGACCTCTCTCTCAATAGCAGAATGGCAGACCCGAGGAGAGCGTTTCATTTCTGGTAGCCAGTGTGTGAGCAAGACCACAACTTCCATGGGCTTGTTCTTGCCCCCTTGGATTTGCGGATGGGCTGTGCATGGTGACGGGCAATGGCGCCATTATGAGAGAGGGTGGCTGGGGAACAGCAGTGCCATTACGTGTATTACTCTAAATCGAAGTTTTTGAAATATAAATACAAGATTGTCATGGCTCTTTTGGTTTTGGAAGAAAACAGCTTTTCAACAGCAATGTTATTTAATTCAGCTCCTGCTTTCTTTGCCAGCGGCTCGTTGAGGAGAGTGGGATTTGTAAGGGGGTGGGGTGGAAATGGAGCAGCCAGTGGAGCCTCATTAATCAGCAGCTGGAATCATATGGGGTCAATATGTGGCATCCCCCTACCATCTGTCCATTGCAACCCAACAGACGTAGGATACTTGAGGCCCCCCAAACAGATGTCAACCCTGTGATATATCCAGAGAAATGACTTGAAAACCCATTTTTCAATACACAGAAAGAGTCTTTTCTCTCCTATGGTGCAAAGGTGATGCACGTTTGGTTCAAGTGAAGCCCTCATTGTAATTTCCTACCTTGGGGTGAGATAATTAGGATAATTTAGCTGTTTTGTTTTGTTAGCTGCCGTTGAGTTGACTCCAGCTCATGGTGACCTCATACACACCAGAATGATATGCTGCCGGATCCTGGGTCATCCTCACAATTACTGGCATGTTCCAGTCCTTCGTCATGGCTACTGTGCCAATTCATTTCACTGAGGGTTTCCGTTGCCCTCACTGGCCCTCTACTTCACCAAACATGATGTCCTCTACCAGACGTTGATCCCGCTGATGACATGTCCAAAGCAAGTGAGTTGGACATTTCTGTTGTGATCCATAAGGTTTTCATTGGCTAATTTTTGGAAGTAGATCACCAGGCCTAGTGATCTACTAGACCATCTTAGTCTGCAAGCTCAGCTGAAACCTGTCCACCATGGGTGACTCCGGTGGTTTTCAAAATACTGATGGCATAGCTTCCAGCATCACAGCAACATACAAGTCATAATGACAAACTAGCATACGAGTGGTAGATAATTTAGCTAAAGCTCTCTAAATCAAAAATTTATCTCTGTTGCAGTGACTGGGAGGATTGACCCCTAGTCCTGTAGTGCACCCGACTTTGGCTTTGGCTCTGAGCTGTTCTACAGTGTCTTGGGTAGGGTGGTGGGGAGCTGGGCTGGGACAAAATGTCTAGTGCTGGATTAGATGATGTTGCAGGAAGAGCGGATGGCTCCCAGCAGCCTGCGCCAGTCTCAGTATTACCAGCTGGCAGCGCATTTTAACTCATCATCCATGCTCTTGGCAGAGCTGTGCCCAGTAGTAAACCCCGGGATATGAAAGCTAGAGAGAACTTCAGAGATGATCTAGCCTAACCTTTTTATTTTATAGCCAAGGAAGCAGGCTCAGAGAGGATGAGTGTCCAGTCTAAGACCACAGAGCCCTTGGTACTGACTGATGGTCTCCTGGCCTCAGTTTCTTGTCTGAGTCCCCCACACCATGCCTTCTGGGTCTTCTGTGCAACTTCTCCTGGAGCGCTTACTGGGATGGCTTTCCGGGGCTTGTGCGTCCTGCTTATGCCAAAGCAGGGACTTGGTTGAGGGCATTAGAAGGTCCTCAGGAGGCAGCTGCCTTAGAGAGACTTCCCTTTGAGTGAGGGACAAGCTTGTTTAGCACCTTCCAGGAGGTATGAGAGAATGGAGCCAATTATGTGTTCAGAATACTGGAACCTTTTTTTCTGCACTGGATTCTCTGGTTTCCTATGGTGTATGAGCTGCTTGTTAAATTAATGTTTGCCTGTCTGGAGTGCCAGCGGAATAGACATTACAGGCCAATTAGAGATAAAAATCAAACCAACCAGAGTTGTCCTTTTAAAAATTAAAAGTCCTTTTTATGGGCTGTGGAGGTGTCGGCATTATCATAAAGACTAATTAGGACATTTTACAACATCCTGGTAACAGGAGGAAACAATATTGTTGGTAACTTTAAAGATTATTAAGCATCTTTAGCACTTCAGGTCAGATATTTAGGATGCTTTCTGGGCTCACCTGCTGTTGCTGCAGGAAGTATTTTATTGTCTCATGAGAAGAAATGAGCATTTCGAAGGTGTAAATGCCCCGTTGTAATGGATGGTCCGTCACTTGGCAAAGCCCCTAAAACACGGTCTCCAGGAAGAGTTGACTGTGTCTCCACATGAGACTTGTAGCCCAGTGTTTAGCAGTCTGCATGTGAAGGCAGTTTCCATCTTTACTTGGCCACCTGGAGGAAAGAAATCTCCTCAAAGGCAGACATTACCAGGAGGGGTTTGCTCTGGCAGTGACAGCAGGAACAGGGAAACCAGACAGTGGATGTTCCTATTAAAAATGCTGCTCTTCACATCCTAGCAGACAAGTTTGAAAGCACTGAAGGAAGTAAAGCTGAAGATAGAGATGGGGGTACATGGAACATTTCAGGGGAGATCTTGTTTGTGATTCACCAATTCCTCATAGAAATCCCTGTGAATTGGGACACATTCTTTGTGGCTTGACTGAAGACAAAAGGCTTGTGGTAGATTTGGGTTGGATACTTGAATTGTGTGCCATTATTATTTAAAGAATTGCACATCGTCTTGAAATTCAAAATGTCCTTTAACAAATGGAGAAATTGTATCAAGGTCAGACAAAGCAAAAGGGTACGTATAAGTGTCGTACATGTATCTAAAGCATTTAAGAGTTCTGCACAGAGATATCCAGAAAGCAAAGGAAATCTTAAAAACAGTTCCCTATCGAAGGCTGTGCGGTTAAGGTGTTATTTATCTGTGAGTCTGTTAAAAAGGCTCTTACATTTTCAGCTCTCTTAATTGAGACTAAACCCACACAATTAGGCTTTACTTAGTTATTGGGGAGAACAGTAGCTATTTACAGTCTTAATGAAATAACAAGTGTTAGGAAAACACAGGGCAGAGTTAAAGCTTCCTTCTCAGCTTTGTGCTCTGGGGTTTTGCCGCATGAACTATTCACATGAATCAGGATTTTTATAGTAAGAGTTCAGAATATGGTTCTGAAACTTGACCATTTCCTGCAGACTGGTCTGCCACATTCCAGTTTTCAAACAATGATTTCTCTTTTTAAAAGGGTATTTTTTTTAATTGTAAATATAATGCAATCTTATTAAACAGAACCTGGGGAAAAAGATCGCTAACATACACCACCCAAGCAAACACTGTTAACGTCTTTATGTACTTATTTTCATCTTTTTCCCCCTTATGAGTAGGTTTAAGTTTTGCGTAATTGTAACCACAGTATTTACGCAATTTTATATCCTGCCTTTTTCACCCCGTGTATCATAACCTTTATCAGTGCTATTTTTACGGTATTTGTAAACATAATGTTTAATGACCTCATAATCTGTTATTAAGTGAATATATTATAGTTTATTTAACCAGTCCTCTCTTTTAGACCTATTGATTGTTTCCAGTTTTTTGCAGTGGTTACATAGCTAGTAAAAGAAGTTGGGTTTGAAAGCCTTATCTAAGTTTGTATTTTTTTCCACCATTCCAGACTGTACATATGCAATGGAAGTGTGTTTCACTATGCTTTAGCCAGCATGGTTCTCTTTTCCATATTTGGAAAACCTTTGCTAATTTAATAGATCACAAATGGTATTTTAGATTAATATGAATTTCTTAGATTACTAGTCAGCCTCTTTTTTTCCATGTTTTGCTAACTAGTTGTACTTCCTTAATTATGCAGATTTATTTCTTAGTTTACCTTTTTATTTCAATTACTTTAATCTTATTATATACAGAGGTTTAAAATTTTCATACAGTTAAATCTTCATAGCTTTTCTCTGTGGCTTTTTCTAAGCTTTTAAGCTCAGGAATTCCTCTTCACTTTAGAGGTTTGACAAATATCCAATTCAATTGCCTTTTAGTTTCTTTCTATGGATTAATTCTTTCTTCACTCTTTAGTACATCTGGTATTTATTCTGGTATATGGTGTGAAATATAGATATCATTTGTTTTTGTTCCCAACTTGCAAACCTATTGTGTTGACTGAATTCCCTTCCTTTTGGACTTGTGATATCTTCCTTATCATATGTTAATTTTTGTTTTTGCAGGCTTTAGGGATTTTTTCATAAGAAATACACCAGAAGCCACTGGGATCAGTCACTTTTATTTATATACTTATTTTTGCAATGCAGTAGATTCTTTTGACCAGGTAATTATGTGACTTACTTTGAAGTCAAAGGAATGGGGTAATGGTGGACAATGTCATTGTTGTGTGCTGTCCAGTCGATTCCGACTCATAGGGACCCTATAGGACAGAATAGAACTGCCCCATAGGGTTTCCTAGGCTGTAATCTTTATGGAAGCAGATCACCAGCTCTTTTCTCACGTGGAGCAGCTGGTAGATTCGAACTTGCAACTTTTTGGTTAGCAGCAGAGTGCTTAACCATTGTACCACCAGGACTGTGTTATATGGGAGCCCTGTGAAGGTCAAGAAAGAGCAGAATCTAGAGCACCCTGTCTGGATCAGAAATGCTTATCAGAATCATCTATGGAATCTAAATGTATATACAACCTTGGGCTCCACCATGAGAGATTTTCTTTCAGTTAAGTCTGAGGTGAGGCCTGAGCATCTCTGTTTTGAAAAAGTTGCATATGTAATTCTTACGTGCACTCCCAGTTGAGAAACTTTGAGCTACAGCAGAGATCCGTAAACTATAGCCGATGTGCCAGATCTGGCCTGCTGCCTGTTTTTATGACCCATGAGCTAAGAATGGATTTTGTATTTTTAAGTGGTGGGGAAAAAAAAAAAATTCATGACTTGTGAAAATTGTATGAAACTCAAATTCCAGTGTCCAAAAACAAAGTTTTATTGGGACACAGCCATGCACATGTGTTTATATGTTGTCTATGGTTGCTTTTGAAGGAGCCCTGGTGGCACAGTGGTTAAAGTGCTCGTCTGCTAACCAGAAGGTCGGTGTTTCAAACCCAACAGCCGCTCTGCAGGAGAAAGATGTGGCAGTCTGCTTCCATAAAGATTTACAGCCTTGGAAATCCTATGGGGGCAGCTCTACTCTGTCCTATAAGGTCACTATGAGTTGGAATCGACTCCACGGCAATGGGTTTGGTGATTTGGATGGTTGCTTTTAAGCTACAATGGTGGAGTTGAGTAGTTGTGCCAGAGACTGCATGGCCTGCAAGCCAAAAATATTTACTATCTGGCTCTTTACGGAAAAAATATATGACTTTGGTCTAGAGCACTGAAATGAGAATCAGAGTTCCTTGGTTCTAGGGAATTACTGAAGTGCGGCCCCAGAATGTGTTGCTGTTTTTGTTCATCTCAGCAGCAAAATTATGATAGCTACATCAATGTCCTAAGGGCAAGAAACAGTGCGGAAAGATTATAAATGGCAAGTTTTCCATTTCTTGCAATAATGTGAATTAGGCATGTGAAATCCTGCTACAAAAACAGTAAAAAATGCTGCATGAAACAGAAATAAGTCACTCAGCTGAGCTGGAAAGAAAGTAAGGGGAATTTTCAGAGGCATCCAACAAGGTGGAAGAGCAAACCCAGATAGCTGACAGTGTACTGAAGCTGGCAACTTCCCTAAGGGAATCTTCTGATCCCTGGTGCCCACTTGGGGGAACAGGAAGCAAAGCCTTGGGCCAAGCTAAGGTGGGGAGTTGGATTGCAACCCTACACCCCGCCCCGCAATAACAATGGGACTCCTAGAGGACAACATTCTTAGTACAAAGGTGACCTAGAAAAAAAGGCCTGCAAAAGGAAACAATAAAGAGACCTGCTATCTCAGTCTTTGATTCAGGATGAGGAAAAAATTCTCTCTTGAGAATTCATAACACAAACTAGCCCTCATGCAGGTATGGGGCCTGGATTCATACAACATACAAGGTCTGAAAGCTCCAAGAGTTTAGTTTAAAGTAGTTGCAGATTGGTGGTGCCTCCAGGTACCTGGCAGTGGCAAATGTATATTCTCTCTGGAGGAACAAACCATGCAACCCATGCCTCATATAAATTCCAAACATAAAGTTCCAGTGAATTTGAGCTCACACACAGTTACCCACACAAATAAGAAAACATGAGAGGAACTAAGGCACCATGAGTGAGAGTCTGAACAAACAACAAACAGCAGAAGCAGTCCTAAAAGACTTCAGATAATGGAGCTATTGGGTATAGAATATAAAATAGCCATGTTTTATTTTATAAGTTAAAAAAAAATAAGAGTAAGTCAAAAGTATGAGTAAGGAACAAGAGACCATTGACAATGGCCAATAGATTTGGAAACATAGAATTTTATTTGGAAAGAGACATTGTATTTGAAAATAGAATGTCTAGAAATTTATACACACACACACACACATATAATTAAAGTAGTATAACATCCATTTAATCCACTGTCCAACCTTTCAGCAGAACAAGCTGGAAAGGTGGTCAATCTGGAAATAAGATAGTTTGGGAACAAACCACTTACCTTTGAAAGATGGGCTGAGGAATGTAGAACTTAAATCTGTATGCCCTGAGGAAGCATTGACATCTTTTGAGCAGAGGTGGTGACATTGAGAAGATTCAAAGTCCCTTCATATTCAACCCTATACCTACCATCCTTCAGAGTATGCAGACACAAACTTTCTGAAGAGAGTCAAGTACTTTAAATATTGCAACCATGTTTCAGGGTGAAAATAGGAAGAGTGTGAACAATTGGCAAATTGAATCCAATCATCAAAGAGACAAAGCAACAAATTAATGTATGTGTTATTGATTCGAGCATGGACAATGAGAGATGGAAAAGGAAGAGCAAAAGCCTAAGAGAGACGTGATGGGTAAGAAAGAGAGGAATTTGGTAGGCAAAAAGGATTGTGGCAATTTGAATAGGGAGGTAAGTTAATAGATAGATGAAGGTGAAGGTGGGAGGGAAAATAGTCAAGAGTGATTACATGAAAAGGTAAGTGGTTGCTGATGTAACGTCAGGACACATACTACCAGTAATAGGGAGTTATCAGTAAACCAATCTTATATGGATCCCAGAACATACGTGTCTGGAGGGAGAGAATTTGGTTTCATTTGGAAGACTAAAGCTTTGATTTAATGATCATCCCCAACCTCCATTGTTTGTATTATTTCCTTGACATCTTATCTTTCGACAGTCACTCATTAACTCTTTTTTTGTACATCTGTTGCTCTAATTAATGTTGTCACTACTTTGACACTGCAGCTCCCCCGCCACCCAATACCCTGCCCCCACCTTCTGAAGCCTAATTTTTTTTGAAAATTTGCCCAGCCAGCTCCAAGGAGACTCTGATTCTGCTTACATCCCATGTTTTCTGCCTGATCTTCACAGGATAACCTCATTGTGAGACGGCATGCAATTAGTGAGAATTATTATGTTACTGAACACACAAGTTTTTATTTAATAATTATGTTAGTGATGAAAACAGTTATAGGTTAATTGTTACAATTACTATTAAAATAACAAGCTGAAGGTTGAATTCATGTCAATAAATTAGAAAGTTCATTTAGAAAAAAATTTAAACAGACTGTAAGCAAATGACGTATATATAGGACAAAGAATGTGTTTATATATGTAAAAGTTAACAGCTATCAACCTCAACCAGCAAATTTTGTACAAGAAAGATTTTGACACAAAGAGACTTATGCAGAGTGGTCTCAAGGATCTCCTAAGAAAAGCAAAACACTGCTAACAAAAAAACACTGTATTTGGAAGGACACCAATCGATAAGATATTGGGACCTTGTGAGAGATTCTAATGTCAAGGTTGAGAAAATATCAACGTAGTACACAAGCTGTAACCAGGTCAGGTGAGCTGCCTTCTTGGTTGCTAAATAGCCATTGACTTGCAGCAATTCGTTTGTTTTACGCTGTCAGTATCTCAATTTCCTCATCTATCAAAAGAGGCTTTTAAATTCTATGGAAGTGAATACATCAGGTAATCAAGGCTATTCACCTTCACTAGAGACGTCTTTGTGTATCAATGACTTGCATATTTTTGTGTATGCGTGTGTGTGTACACTTCTACACACAGACACATATAGACAGGAGGCTGTAGACAGATTTCTATAATTAGTCTATTTGCAACAGGAATTCCTTGTCTGTAAGAGATTTGTCTTAAAATCTCCTCAAGACAATGCATTGCACAAACCATTTGTTGTTAATGGCAAAGCAGGCTATGAGGGCACATCTGGGTTCAGGGAAGGAGGGTCATGGTCAATAAACCATGCCTGCCTAAGTCAGTCCTTGACAGTCACCACTGGCTTTTTGGTATTTTCTTTATTATTGTTATTTTTAATTTTAGTTTACCTTTTCATATCCATTTACTTTCATTTGTTTTCTACTTTTCTTTCTTTGACTTGGAATGTTGAACTGGGAGGGAGCCTAGAGCTCATCTAGTACAACCCTCTCATTTTCCAGATGAGAAAACTGAGGACCAGAGAGGGGAAGTTACTTGTCCAAAGTGACAGGGTTGGTTTGTAGCAGATTTGGAACTAAAATATTAGTCTTTGACTCCATGTTAAATGCTTTTTCTGCTCTACCCTTTCCAGGGCTCTTATGGCATGTCATAAATAATAACATCATTTTATATTTGTAAAACATTTTATAGTTTTCAAAATGCTTTCATATGTATCCTTTCACTGGACTCTCATAACACTCAAAAAGACAGGAGCAGCTCTTTTCTTCTGTATTTTAAATAGGTGAAAATCCTGAAATACACTTGTCCAAGGTCACATTATGATAAGCAAGTGTTGAAAGTGCTTCTAAAGGCCAGTCTTTCCAGTTCTGGCTTTCTGCTCTTGCATTGCTCCATGATGTAGGAAAACATGGAAGGAGACAATAGTTTTTTATTTCAAAGTCAAACACAACCTTAAGCTTAACATGTGAATGCTTTTTTTTTCAAAATATCAATCTATCACATCTGAAGAACTTCCTCTTGGCATATCTTGCACTGACCCTATCTAATCTATGCAGTAGCTAGGAAAACCAACCTAACACTTGAGTGTGAACAGCATGACTTTATAGATAATCAGGAATAGGAGGAGGATATGGCATGTGTGGCTAATTGCCTCCTTTGCCATGAGACTAGAAGAACTAGATAGTGCCCAGCTACCACTACTGAACATTTTGATCAAAGATTCCACAGAAGAATCCTGATCAAAAGGGGGAAAATACAGAACAGAATTTAAAATTTCCATGGACTCTAGACTTTCTGGAGCCATGGAGGATGGATGAACCCCTGAAACTATTGCCCTGAGATAATCTTTAAACCTTAACTAAAACATATCACCTGAAGTCATCTTAAAACTGAGCAATAGTTTAATTTAACTAGTAAAAAAGGCCTGCCTTCAGCATTCTGCTCTTATAAAAACTATCTATATGGGGTCAAATTGACAACAGCAACTTGAAAGATTAGATAGAAACCTTAGGGTGGCAGTGAGTTTATGTTAATGAGGGAGGAACAACTCAGAAAGGGAGGATGAGAATGGTTATGCAACTTGAGGAAGGTAATCAATGTCACTAAATTGTGCATGTAGAAACTGTTGAATGGATGTATGTTTTGCTGCGTATATTCTCAACAACAACAACAAACTAAGTAGAATTTAGGAAAAAAAAAGAACCATTTCAGACTGTTCAGGGATCAGAAATTTCAGCTCAGTGATGCTAAGTAGGAGCCCTGGTGGCACAGTGGTTAAGAGCCCAGGCTGCTAACCAAAGGGTCAGCAGTTTGAATCCACCTGCTGCTCCTAGGAAACCCTATGGAGCAGTTCTACTCTGTCCTATAGGGTTTCTATGAGTCAGAATCGACTTGATGGCAATGGGTTTGGTTGGCCTCTATAGATATTAAAAGACGGCAGAAAAGGTAAGAACTTAGAATAAGAATAGGGAAAGTGACCTAGGAGACAGAGCCCACAAAGATGTTTGATGTTTTGGGAACGTTTTACCACCACCCATTGCCTTACAGGCTCCTGGAGTCGGGAGAGGGAGAGGTAACCAGTGTCAGAGGCTCCAAAGTTGGCCTTTAGAATGACACCATTTTCCAGCTCTTTATAACTGATGTCCTTGCTCTATTCGGGATGGCATTGGAAGTTTGGCCTAGGGTGGTGACCAAAGTGAGTGAACCTTCAGGTTCTGCCAGGGCCTGACGAGCATGGCTAAAGTTAATAAAATAGCTAATAGTTATGAAGATTAGCTTTTAATGACAATAGCTAACATTTTCTGAGAGTTTACCAAGTACCAACCACTGTTCTACATGTTCTATGCGTATTAGCTCATTGAATTCTCACAACTCCATGAAGTAACTTCCTTTTACAGATGAGAAAACTGATATGCAGAGAAGTAATTTGTCTAAGGGCGTACAGCTAAGAAGCGTTGGAGTTGGGATTCAAACCAGAGTCCTTGGGATTAATCACCATGCAGGTAAAACAGTTGTCATCTAATTGATTCTGACTCATAACAACACCATGTGTGTCAGAGTAGAACTGCACTCCATAGGGTTTTCCAGGCTATCACCTTTTGGAAGCAGATTTCCAGGCTTTTCTTCTGAGGTGTCTCTGGGTGGGTTCAAACTACCAACGTTTTGGTTAGTAGTTGAGCACTGAACTGTTTGTGTCACCCAGTAAACAAATATAACTCCTGTTATATTGAGTAAATATTAAACAATGCAAGCAAGTCTTGATTCCTCAACCCTTCAATGCCATCTTAGCTTGTTAGGCTTGCTGCTGACTTACTTGCTTGAGGTGCGAACTGTGGGTCCATAGAACCAATGAGAAGACAGTCACAGGAGGGTTCACTTTGTGCAGACTGGTCTTCTACACCCAATGTGTCAGTTTCCTAGGAAGCTGTGAAAATCATTTAGCTGAATAAGGCTGTGAAAACTTCAGCTTCACCAATGAGGGATTCTCCATGTGAATTAGAACATCAGTGGAAATGTGCTAAAGGCGGGTTCCTGGTTGATAACAAACATTTAATGCACTTGGCTGCTAACCAAGAAGTTGGAGCTCCAAGTCCACACAGAGGCACCTTGGAAGAAAGGCCTGGTAATCTACTTCCAAAAAATCAGCCATTGAAAACCCCACTGGACACTGTCCCACTTTGACACACATGAGGTCACCATGAGTTGGAGCTAACTTGATGGCAGCTGTTTTTCCGGTGCTGAAGAATTTTGGTGTGGCATTTCCAAGCCCTCTTTCATGGCTGGGTTCTAAGAACAATATTATGCCCTTTCAAAGATAGAGGGAGAATCAGTCTGATAGGTGTTAGAATCAAACCCAGGTTATTGGCAGCTTTCTGTGTGGGAGGAAAAAGGGATTAGGAACAAGAATAATTCTCTGACTTCATTGATTTCAGAGGCTGTTACTTGCAGGCATTTCTGCAACTTTCCTTCTCCGTTTTAACAAGTTTAAGGTGGAGGGAAGAGATTTGCTCAATAGTGGCTCTGAGAGAGTCCTGCAGAGCTTGGAGCTGCCAAGGGCAGGAAATGGAACACATACCTTTGGCCAAGGCAATTTTTTTTTTTTTTTCTCGTCAGATCAGCAGTCATGCGGGGAAAAGTGCCATCGATAGGTCCAGAGGCAAGGTCTAACAACGGCAAGGAAATAGCCACAGCCTCAATTGTATTGTAACTTGTGATCAAAACAGTTTGAAAAAGTCTGTTTAGTTCAAACAGTGGCCAGCCTGTGAGTGTCGGTTTCTGAGTCCCTGGCTCGAGAAAGGTAAAGTAGAATCTAAGACATTGCTTCTGCTGCAGCTGTTATAAGGCATTACAGAAATCACGGAATCAATTAGAGCAGAGCAATAGGATTAAAAACAAGGAGAAGTTACCCGCTTTCAGGGTTACAACATGAAACATTTCCTTTGTTCGTTCAAGGTTTCATATATTCCAGATCTGTGATGATGCTGAATATTGTTTAAACCTATCTAGTTGCGTGGTATTTTTAGTAGACGGCTGAGGAGAAAATACTCTTTTACTCATCCCTGTGAAGCATTTCCCAATTAAAAACCAACCAAGCAAGCAAACAACCCAGTAAACCCACATTCAAAGAACCTGAACATCTCTATCAGTAAAATCCTACTTTGTGGGAGCACGTGAATCTGTTTGAAAATGCGTGCTTTACAAATCCAAAGAGAGAAGAGGGTATGATTGTTTCCTGGCAAATCCAGGGCATTATAATGAGCTGAATATTTTAAAAACACTTCAGTTCACTTTCCCCTTTGAGAGTAACGAGGCATAAAGGGAGAGAAGGGGCCCTCTTAGCTTCCAGAACCGATGTTCTCCCTCGAGTCCTGTTACGACTGATTCAGGAAGGAGGAGATCCTTGCTGCCAAAGCCGAACAGGCTGCTGGGGAGGTAGTTTGCTCTGTTGCTTTCAAGTCAGCATGGTGTAGCGCTTGCGGGAAGCTGAGTTGTGGCTTATAGGAGGGACAGCGTCTCCACTCATTAGTGGTCCCTGGCTCTGGCCTTGAATTGCCCCCTGTAGGAAGGGCTAATAACGGTTATAACCATTGGGGTGAGGGCGGGGGCCTGGATGGGGATGTGATGATCCTGCCCTCTATGCAAACCCATGGAAAGGATCTAAGTGGTAGCTCAGTACTTAAAAAGAAATGGAACATGTTGTTAGTTGTTAGTTGCTGTTCAGTCGGCTTTAACTCATAGGGACCCCATCCATATACAACAAAACGAAACGTTCCTTGGTCCTGTGCCATCTGCATGATTGTTGGTATGTTTGAGTCCATTGCTGTGGCCAGTGTGTATCTTGAGTGTCTTCCAACCTAGGGGGTCACCTCCCAGCTCTACGTTGTTATTAGTTGCTGTAAAGTTGATTGCAACTCATGACTACCCCACGTGTGCAGAGTAGAACAACCCTCCATAGGGTTTTCAAGACTGTGACCTTTTGGAAGCAGATTGCCAGGCCTGTCTTGCAAGGTGCCTCTTGGTCGTTTTGAACTACCAACCTTTTGGCTAGTAGTTGAGCGATTAACTGTTTGCACCACTCAGGGGTGGACGGTTTTTAGCACTATATTGGGCAATATTTTGTTGTGATCTGTAGGGTTTTCATTGGCTGATTTTTGGTAGATGGTCAGGCCTTTCTTCCTACTCTAACTTAATCTGGAAGCTCTGCTGAAACCTGTTCAGGATAGTTGACCATGGTATTTGAAATACCAGTGGCATAGCTTCCAGCATCAGAGCAACATGCAAGCTACCACAGTACGACAAACTGACAGATGGGTGGTGGAATGGAAACATAACTGACCCTAAACAGGACCAAGTGGCTTCTGACTGTTGGGACCCTAGGGTTAGATGTGTATTTCTGTTTGAACAAAGCTCTCTGTCCCATGTTACAGGTAGATGCCATCATTAGGGGAGGGGAAAGAATCTGTAGTCTAGAGGCTTGTGATAGATCCAATGCAAGGGAAGTTTCTCCATCGGAAGGGCTGTGGAACAGAATGTTTTAGGGTTGTTACCGTTTGGAGAACCTATGTGTGGGGAGATTGGATTTCTGTAACATTGGACGCCAGAGGAGGAGGTCTTGTTCAGCCTCCTGGGCACCGACATGGCTTCGTTTGCTCTGACAAGGATCAGGCATTGCTGAAGCTCAATTTGGTTTAGTAACTAGGAAGAACTGAAGTTCATAGGCATTTCCTAAAAGGAAGCTCATAGATTGTTAGTGTCATGTGATAGAAGCCTGAGTTTTATGGGCAAGAATTTGGCTTCTACCCCAACTCTGGCAGAGGGGAAGCTGGGGCAGAATCTCTGTACCTGCTCCTGGCTGGGAAGCCTCGGTGCCATACGCCGTGTCTCCCTGGCTACGTAGTATGAAAACCTACAGCCGTGCATGTATATGGCCTCTTCTCACTGTTTGTCCATTTTAACTCTGTTCATTGTAATTAATATGGGAGAAAAGGCTATTCATCCAAGCATAGAAACTAAATCTACCATTTTTTCTGAAATTTGGGTTTCACCAAAGTCTTACCTGATAGCTAAACTGTAAATAAATTACGTATTTTTTTTTAAAAAGTACCTAGTGAATTAATTTGAGTTAAAACTGCAGTAGTACTGTTTGTAACTTCTTTATTTGACATGATTTTATACTTATAGCAAAGTTGTAAGAATAGTTTTAAAGTTTTCTTAGATACCTTTCACCTAGTTTCCCTAAATATTAACATTTTACCACTTTGGTTTTAGTTCTCTAGCTTCTTTTCTCTCTCTCTTTTTTTTTTTTTTTGGCTGTTTGAGAAAAAGTTGCAGACATGCTGCCTCTTTACCCACAAATTTTTCAGTGTGTATTTTCCAAAAATAAGGACATTCTCTTATATAACCACAGTACCATGATCAAAATCAGAAAATTAATATTAGCACACTTTAACTATTTGATCTATAGACCTTACTCCAATTTTGCCAATTGTCCCAACAATGCCCTTTATAGCAAAATAAAATCCTAGATTATGCGTTGCACTCAGTTGTCATATCTCTTTAGCCTCCTTTATCTGCACCCGTTCCTTAATCTTTCTTCAGAGTAATGCACATTTAAAAGCATATGAGGTAGGCTAAAGAAGTGACTCAAATATTATTAAGGCTGCCAGTTTTTCTTTAATATTGATAAAAGAATTACATAGTAATAGAATTTTTAGTTGGCTACATGGCCACCCTCTTAAAGACTACATTTCCCAGATGACCTTGCCTCTAGATGTGACCATTGGACTAAAATCTTGAGCAATGGAAGTGAGTGGAAGTAATGTGCACAATTTCTAGATCAAGCCCTTAAAGGGAAAGAATGTGTCCTCCCTCTCTTCCATTCTTTATTTTTGCAGTCTGGGATGAGGATGTGATGGTGGTAGCCAGAGCAGCCATCTTGGACCATGAAACTGATTAACAAGATATCCCTGATGACTGTGAAGCAAGCTTAGCAACTCTTAGCTATCAATCTGATCACTCTCGCCTTCCTCACTCATCTCTAAAATTTAAAATTAAAACAAACAAAACCCAACCAAACATAACCACCATACCATTAGCACACCTTATAAAATTAACAGTAATTACTTAATATTATCATGTAATTATATCCTGGCTTTTTACATGAGAGAAAAATAAAATTCTATTTTATATAAATCATTATTATGTTGGGTCTCTTTCTTACAACAGCTTCACCAGTAATCTGACCAATGCAATTGTCTAAACCACTATTTCAAGGATTGTTCAAATTTCTGAAAGTATTTCTGCCAAAAGAGAAAAAAAAAAAAAAAAACCCACAAAATTTTACCCTGTAACAGTTTTACAATGAAGTGAACTTGTAAAGAAATTTTATATTGGTCCTTTTATCAAGACTGGGAAATTTTGCCCCCGGATGCTTTTATTTCAGGGAGCCCTGGTGGTGCAGTAGTTAAGAGCTTGGCTGCTAACCAAAATGTTAGCAGTTCAAATCCACCAGCTGCTCCTTGGAAACCCTATGGGGCAGTTCTAATCTGTCCCATAGGGTCCCTCTAAGTCGGTAGTGACTTGACGGCAATGGGTTTGGTTTTCTTATGCTTTTATTTAGTTTTTTTTCCTTCAGTCTTTATGTTTTCTCACTTGCGTTGGTGTCAGTCAAAGCTGTATTCTTTGTGAAAATTACAAAGCTGTCTTTGTTTTGCAAACTTAAGGTCTTAGAGGATTTTTTTGGTTTAAAGATTTGCTCCTGCAATTTCAATATGTTGGCATCAGGTGGCAGTAGAGTTATACATGTTCTGAGTGCCTGGAGTTGTGTACTGAGTTCCACCGGTGAAGTTAGCGTGAGTTTCTGAGTTGAAACATTGGACAAAAATACAATTTATTTCCTTAAAAAAGTGTAATACAAATACAAGAAAATTAACTCCACGGAAAAGACAAACAGATATCTTGTATATATTTTTTGTGTGAGTGTTCTAAGCATAACCAGGCTAAAACATGGCCTTGATGTTACACCTGCAGAAAGACTTTACTTTCCATTTTCTGTTTCTCACAGAATCACTCTTATTAACACCTCTTTCTCTTAATTTCTTCCTTCAAGTAAGGGGGTTGTCTCCCTCTCATAAGGAAGACAAAAGAGTAACCTTTCTGGTTAACTAAAATGGACTAGAATTAAACTTTTCAACTTCTTGCTAAAATTTTTCACTTATTCCTAAAAATTTAGGCAAACGGAAGAAACTGTAAAGTAACTCTTCAATGCTATTAAAATCCTATGCTTACCACTGATTAAACTGCATATGGTATTTAAGCTCTTAGAATTCTTTCCAAATTTCCCCTCCCATGAATTAACTCAGCTTGGGAAACTGCTTGACCTAATCTGCATACAATAGTGTTTTACTTAATTAATAGTCTTGCTTAGCATCTGAGTTGCCAAAGGTTAACACCCAGGAAGAAGACAGAAAATTGAAACAGAAAGTGAATAGAATTGGGTTAGCTTTTGTTACTTGTAGAAAGATAAATTACTTCATGAGACTGGCTCTTTACCACCCACAGGGGCTACAGGAGAGAGGTAGAAGGGAATTTTCTAGGTCTCCAAGAGAAGATGCAAACAAGGGAGGAAGGTCTTGGATATAAAGGGGAGGATAAACCCAGGATAATTAATGTTGCTTGATCTCTTTTCTGTGCTGTTCTGTCATTGTATATGAGATTAGGGGTACTTTCTCCCCTGCTGTACTTTATTTGGAATTACTAGTGTTAATTGGACTAGAAATAGCTATTATAAATGTTAGGTGCACAATTTGTAAGTTCAGGTTATGAGATCATTGCAGGAAATCAGAAAATAAAATTGCAGCTGTTTGTCCTACTCAGGGGCAAAAATGTTCCTGGAAAGCTACTTCCTGTTATAGGTGGATCTAAACTTAGAGTCCTGGTCAGCTCTGCTCACAACGTATATATAAACCTGTTGCTGTTGAGTCGATTCCAACTGTAAGCGACCGTATATGACAGAGTAGAACTGCCCCATAAGGCTTCCAAGGAGCTGCTGGTGGATTTGAAAGGCTGATCTTTTGGTCAGCAGCTGAGCTCTTAACCACTTTGCCACTCGGGCTCCATATGTATGTGTGTGTGTGTGTGTGTGTGTGTGTATACATATATATATATATCCCATCAAAGGACAATATAAAAAAAGATGATATGGTCCTAAATAAAATGAGCGAGTATTCACTCATTCATCCATGAAACATTTTTTGAACTCCTACTGTGTGTCTGATACTGTATTAAGTGATGGGAAGTCAAAAATTAAAAAGATATGGTTTCTCCTTCCCCAGAGCTCAGTTTCCTCATACGATACATATTTAAAAGCAAATAAAGTAGACTGAAAGACTCAAAATATTATCAAGGCTGCCAGTTTTCCATTAATTCTCATTATTCTTTTAAGGTATGAACCACTGAGCTATATAGTACATGATTAGTCTTTGTTATAGTTTCTTTTTAATAATAAAAAAAAAATTAACAGAGATTAAGGGGAAAACTTTTTTTAAATTGTGCTTTAGATGAAGGTTTACAGAGCAAATGAATTTCTCATTAAACAATTAATACACGTATTGTTTTGTGACATTAATCACCAACCTCACAACGTGTCAACACTCTCCTCTTCTTGACCTTGGGTTCCACATTACCAGCTTTCCTGTCCTCATCTGCCTCCTTGTCCTTGCCCCTGGGCTGGTGTGCCCATTTAGTCTTGTTTTGTTTTATGGGCCTGTCTGATCTTTGGCTGAAGGGTGAATCTCAGGAGTGACTTCAGTACTGAGTTAAAAGGGTGTCCGGGGGCCATACTCTTGGAGTTTCTCCAGTCTGTCAGGCCAGTAAGTCTGGTCTTTTTCTGTGAGTTAGAATTTTGTTCTACATTTTTCTCCAGCTCTGTCCGGACCCTCTATTGTGATCCCTGTCAGAGCAGTTGATGGTGGTAGCTGGGTACAGTCTAGCTGTGCTGGACTCAGTCTGGTGGAGGCTGTGGTAGTTGTGGTCCATTGGTCCTTTGGTCTAATCTTTCCCTGTGTCTTTGGTTTTCTTCCTTCTCCCTTGCTCCGTACTGGGTGAGAACAGTGAGGTATCTTAGAAGGCCACTCACAAGCTTTTAAGACCCCAGACACTACCCACCAAAGTAGGATATACAACATTTTCTTTATAAACCATGTTATGCCAAGTGAGCTAGATGTCCCCCGAGACCATGGTCATAAGGTGAAAACTTTTAAAGCTTGGAACTGAGACTCAGCCATGATAATGCTCAGACCTCAAAATGGGCAACTTTCTGGAAATGACAAATCTCCCTCTAACAGGAAGTAGCATTCCTGGGACACTTTTGCCCTGGGGTAGGACAAATATGGTAAAATTTCCCCACTCTCAATATGGTTTTTTTCTTTCTTTCTAAATGTTTTTTTAAATAGATTATTAATACATTTAGACCTCACAGCAATGCTACTCAGTATTATTTCTGCCCCCATTTTATGTATGAGAAAACTGGTGCCCAAATGGATAAATAACTTGTCCCAAGATCACACAGCTAGCAAGTGCCAGCCAGGGTCCAAACACAGACAGCTGGGCTCCAGGGTCTGTGCTTTTAACAACTCCTCTATACATTTATGGTCTTAAGTGGTTAAGTGGGTGGAGGGGGGCTGTCCATGACAAGAAACACGTCACCCATTTTGGAATTTCTCTTCAGTTTGACTAAGTGTTGAGGAATCAACATAATCACACAGTGTTTAACGCACCAGAGACTCAGAATCCCCAAGAACTTATCCTGCAGTAGGGGAGATAGGCATATCTACAGATAGCTATAGTGAAAGGCAGGAAGCAACCACCGCTGTAGGAAGCTGAGAATGCTCTGTGAGCACAGAGGAAGCCAGAAGAGAGATTTTTTCATGACTTTAGTGACTGGAAAATCTCACCTGGATATGATAGTTGGTTCTGTCCTTGATGGATCGAACTTTTGTTGCTCCTGTTACTTGGAATGGGCAATTCTTAGTTGTATCTTTGTTGGAGAAACTCCTCCTCCCCTATTATTTGGGGTTGGAGTCCCTGGGTGGTATAAACACTTAAGCACTTGGCTACTAACTGAAAGTTTGGCAGTTCTAATCTACCTAGAGGCACCTCAGAAGAAAGGCCTGGAAGATCTGCTTCTGAAAGGTCATGACCATTGAAAACCCTATGGAGCATGGTTCTACTCTGCTACACACTGGGTTGCCATGAGTCAGACTTGACTTGCCAGCAACTAGTTTGGGTGTTTATTTTTAGTTTTTGGTTTATTATTATTGACAATCAGAAAATTTGTGGATTTGTGCTTGGGTTGACATTTTTGTCCTCGATCTAGTGGTTTCTCTAATCATCTTTATTCAGCTCAGAGAGTTTCAGAGCATGCAACTCTACCCTGCCGGATAACTGAATTGGCTTGTTCTACTCCCCTCTGAGGTTAAGGAACTTCTGGGTAGGGGCAGTGCCATTCAGCTGGAAGCTGCAGACCTTGCCTTGGGCCAGGCGCTCACACAGTAGGTACTCAAAAATGAATGTTTATGGGACAAATGAAACAGTTAACTCTGGGAATGAGGAAAGAAAAACCCATCTATTTTATCATATTGCTCACTCCAATACACTTTTGACATACTACCCTCTTAATGAGGACAGAAGCTGTTCATTAAATACATTAACCATTAAGTTGAGAACACAAATGTCAATATAGACACAGGCTGTTAATTTGCTGGTCACTGATGCAACCAGTGCCTGAAGGACCTCAGACACTGCTTATACGTTAAGCAGCAAGGAACTGAGACATGGGCTGCAGGGGCAGATCTCAGGTATGGCAGGTATGGCACGTGCCCTGGGCGCCGCTTGAAGGACGTGCCACTGAACGGTTTCTACTAACCATTGTCATTTCCGTGGCCAGCTGTAAGAGATCATTCAGCAAATTTAAACTAATACTTTACTATTTGAGAGCCTCCACGGGTCAAGGCACACTGTGTGATCTTGCTCTGCTGAGTGTAGAAAGGGAAGAAACTAAAAAAAAAAAAATGACTTTGAGCACATCATAGACCAATTTTCATCAGTGAAAGCAAGGAAGGTGCAGTTGTAATTTTCATATAGTGCCATAATGTGTTAAGTAAAAGATTAATGATTTGACTTGTATTTTTGAGCTGACATTATGGTAAAGTTATCTAAAAGATGGGTGTCAGATGTTTGGACAGGGGTGCAGAGGCATAGCAAGAGGAGGTAGAGGGGGGCACTTGCCCCTGAGCACAAGTCCAAGGGTATGCCAGATGTGGTGCAAAATGACATTCCGAGGTGCCACAAACATGAAAGGCACCTGACTGAGGCAATCGGACAAGAGGTGGGGAAGGCATTTCTGCTGACTTGTCATGGCCATCAAGGTCTATTCATCTTGAAATCGGGGGCAGGAGGGTGCAACTTAGAGATTGCCCCTGAGCTCTCATTACCCTCACCATGCCTCTGCAGGGGTGCAATTTCAGTGCTTGCCATAGACACTATCTTCTGTAGCTACACCTCTGGTAGGAGGGACTGGGCCAACACTGAGTTCACGCAATTAGACGGAATTGTCCAAAGTAGGATTTTCTTCCCCCTAGAAAAATGGACGTTCCTTGGCATCAAACTTTGAAAATTCCTAAGTGATTAGTCCTATCCTTTCCCTTTGACTGTTTTATTTCCATTTTAAAATAGATTGTAGTATTTCTTACTTGTAATTTGACCTAATGTTGCTGTGAAGTAAGAAGGTGATAAAGCAAGGGAGAAGAAATCTTTGATCATCCATCATACAGGGGAAAACTTGACAGGGGCTTCAATTAACAGATGGGGCCCCAGAGAATTGCTCAGCCTGATGTGCCCGCAGTGCTCTATCTAATTGAGAGGAGAGAGCAGCTTTTGCGGAGCCCCGGACGGCTGCAGAATGAAGCCATCCCAGTCCCAGAGAAGCTGCAATCTCTGCCACGCTTGGGGCTCTTTCGAGTGCTGCTCTTGCAGGCTGCTGAGGCATGGCAGTCGAAGGACAATGGCATTAGTGTGAGTCGGTGGAAAGAGCACTGGAACGGAACCTGGGAGACTCAAGGTCCAGCTGGCTCTGCAGCCCTCAGCCTTGCAACCTTGGAAGGGCTCTGTCACCTCTCTGGGCCTCAGTTTCCTTGTCTGCAATGTGCATGGATGGAAGTAGACGATCTCTTCTGACATTTAGTGAGTCCTGCTTGCCATGTGGGAAAGGGAAAAGGGGCTTAAGGGATACGTTTGAAATCCTTGCTTGGGGCATACACAATTGATATCCTAGAAAAAGAATTTTTAAAAGTGTCTTTGGCACATATGCAGGGCAGTGAGGAGGATTGTTGTTGTTAGGTGCTGTTGAGTTGGTTCCAACTCATAGTGACCCTGTGTACAACAGAATGAGACACTGCCACGTCCTGTGCCATCCTCACAATCGTTGTTATGCTTGAGCCCATTGTTGCAGCCACTGTGTCAATCTGTCTTGTTCAGGGTCTTTGTCTTTTTCTTTGATGCTCTACTTTACCAAGCATGATGTCCTTCTCCAGGGACTAGTCCCTCTGATAACATGTTCCAAGTATGTGAGACATAGTCTCACCATCCTTGCTTCTAAGGTGCATGCTGGCTATACTTCTTTCAAGACAGATTAGTTCATTCTTTTGGCAGTCCATGGTGTATTCAATATTCTTTGCCAGCACCACAATTCAAAGGTGTCAGTTCTTCTCTGGTCTTCCTTATTCATTGTCCAGCTTTCAGATGCATATGAGGAGATTGAAAACACCATGGCTTGGGTCAGGTGCACCTTAGTCCTTAGAAGTGACATCTTTGCTTTTTAACACTTTAAAGAGGTCTTTTGCAGCAGATTTGCCCAATGCAATATGTCATTTGATTTCTTGACTGCTGCTTCCTTGGACGTTGATTGTGGATCCAAGTAAAATGATATCCTTGACAACTTCAGTCTTTTCTCTGTTTATCAGGATGTTGCTTATTGGTCCAGTTGTGAGGATTTTTGTTTTCTTTATGTTGAGGTGTAATCCATACTGAAGGCTATGGTCTTTGATCTTCATCAGTAAGTGCTTCAAGTCCTCTTCACTTTCAGCAAGCAAGCTTGTGTCATCTGCATAACGCAGGTTGTTAATAAGTCTTCCTCCAATCCTGAGTAGGGAGAACGGAACGTGAAAACGGCTTTGGAAATGCATTTGGAAAGCCCTTCACCTTCTCTCCCACCATTGCCCCACCATCCATTCCCATCATGACTGCTAAAGGGGTCTACCTAAGACACTAACTCATTAATGCATTTGTTTATTTACTTGCCTGTTGAACCATTAAGCACAAGGACAGGGACCACATCTGTCTTGTCCACTGATGTATCCCCAGCACCAGTCCAGCACAATGCCTTGCCAGGCTAGATGTTCCATTAATATTTGCTAAATAAATGCATGCATTCATGCATGCTTAAAACTTTTCAGTGGTTAACCACAGATTTCAGTTTCCCAGTTGAAACTTCATACTTCATCCCTAAATCCCTTCATAATTTTGTCCCCTTTATCCTCTGCTTCCACAGCCCTGCTGCGTGTTTTCTTCCAACTACATGAAATGATCTGCAGTTCCCCCAGCCTATGACAATGTTTAACACCTCTGTGTCCTTTTGTGTGCTACATTTTGCCAGGAATACTTTTCTCCTAGTTTTCCTTCTAGTCAACTAGCTCATCAAAACTCACTTCAAATCTCTATTACTTTGGAAAGCCTTTTCTGGTTCCCCTTCCCCATTATAATCTCAGTGTGTCTTCACTAGGCTCCCAAGACATCCGACGCATGCCCCTTTTGATAGTAATTAGTATGTGATACTAATTACAAGCATTAGTGTGATTAGTAATTAGTATGTGATAGTGTGTGACTATTTACCATGCTGCTCTGCAGTTATTACAGTGCCTAGCACCAGGGGTGGATTAACCAGTGAGCAATGTACACAAGGGCTTACTTGGGTTTACTTACTAACCTGTAGTGCACAATTTCACATGTGAAAACAGGTGAAAAAACAGGTGAAATTGTGTACTACAGATTAGTAAGCACAAGAAAACCCACGCATACCTCGTTTATTGGGTAATCCATTCCTGCCTAGGACAGTGTTTAGAATATAGTAGGTGCTCAATTAATGTTTATGGAATGACCGATTCAGTGAGTTAAGCTCTTAGCTCCCATCTCAGGCTCATACCGCCTGCACGTTTTCTGTCTTTTTTTCCATGCCGTATGGCCTCAGCCTGGTTCCTTGTCTTGGGGTTCTTCCAGACCTTAAAACTTGGCTACAGAGTATGACTCCATTTCTCAGCTCAGTTCTTGTTTTGTTGTCTCAGTGAAAAGTCCACAGCTCCCTTTTTAAAAATGTGTTGATCACTACAAGGAAATGGGAATAACAAAAATAACAACGTGGTTCTAGAAGTTTACAGATTTATTATAGTAGCTGTGTCCCACTTATGCCTGCTGTACCCATTTATGAGATGGTAACTGGAATCTCAGCTTTTGCTTCCTATTTATGTTCAGAGGTAGAGCTCCCAAAACCTTTCCCTTCCTTTGACCCTGACTTTAGATGTCTTATGAACCCTTTCTTTCATGACCAATTCCTGTTGAGGCTGAGGATATGGCAATGTGTTAGCTGTCTGTTGCTGAAAAAAAAAACAACCCCAAAACTTAGCATCTTAAAATAGCAAACACTTATTTTCTCACAAAGTTTCTGAGAATTATGAATCCAGGAATGGTCCAGCAGTGTGGATTTTGGCTAAAGTTGTGTCAAAGGAATCAAGCTGTTGGTTGGGACTGTGGTCTCATCTGAAGGCTTGACTGAGAGAATCTTCTTCAAGCTCACTCACATGGTTGTTGGTACCCCTCAGTTCCTTGCAGGCTATTGGCTACTGGCTACCTTCAGTCCTTCACAATGTGGGCCTGCCCACATAGCAGCTTACAACATAGCGTAGTTTCTTTAGAAGTAACATATTATCACTTCTGTCATATGCTATTGGTCATACAGAATATCCCTACTACAATGTGGCGAGGGGACTACCTGCGCGTGTGCATACCAGGAAGTGGGGCCATTGGGAGCCATCTTGGAGGCTACCTACCATAGGCAGAATTTGGGTCCTTTTGTCTCAAATGGAAAATAGTATTTTTAAGAACTTCCCAATTGGATGGTGTCCAGTTCAGATGGCCCCTGTTGTACTCAGGAATGATTTTCTCTAGGCATTTCTTTATTGATGTTTTTAGAATTTTAATTCAAACACTTTTTACAATTTTAGATACATCATTTCAGCTGATGCAGCTTTTGACTATTTGGAAGAAAGATGAGCATTCCATACAATTAGGAGGGTAGAAGGCAATCTTGACCATAAGCCATCATGTTTTCTAGAATCCAAATACAAAATAGAATAAAAGTTTCTAATTTTTGCTCTATAAGCATGGCATTATTTTCAGCACACTAAAGGTGGGTGTCAGAAGGGCAGAGAAGTGCCTTAGGCATGCTGAAATGATAGTTTTTTTTTTTTTTGGTTGTTTTAAATCACCTGCCTTGTGGTTACTTCCACTGCTTATAAATTATACTTATGTATTATTTGCTTAAGTGGTTTTCTAATTAGTTAGAATAAAAATCATCAAGGAAAGACAAGAAATACTGTTGTTCTTCAGAACCTAACAGATGAATCTACATGACAGAAACCTTTCCAATGGGAATATACTTTGAGGTCAAAGAGTCAGACTGTGTTGTCATGAAGTGGATCATAACTCAAATATGCACAGTCTCATGGTCCACACAAACCAAAAACCCACTGCCGTTCAGTTGATTTTGACTAATGGCAACCCCACGTGTGACAGAGTAGAACTGTCTATCATAGGGTTTTCTTGGCTGTAATCTTCACGGAAGCAGATTGTTTTAGTCATCTAGTGCTTCTATAACAGAAATACCACAAGTGGGAGTCTTGAACAAAGAGAAATTTATTCTCTCACACTCTAGTAGTCTACAAGTCCAAATTCAGGGCGTCATCTCCAGGGGAAGGCTTTCTCTCTCTGTCGGCTCTGGAGGAAGGTCCTTGTCATCAATCTTCCCCTGGATTAGGAGCTTCTCAGCATACGGACCCAAGTCCAAAGGATGCGCTATGTTCCCACGGCTTTTTTGTTGGTGGTATGAAGGCCACATGTGTCTCTGCTTGCTTCTATCTTTTATATCTCAAAACACATTGGCTTAAAACACAATCTAATCTTGTAGATTGAGTCCTGCCTCATTAACATAGCTGCCACTAATCCCATTTCATTAACATCATAGAGATAGGATTTACAGCACATAGAAAAATCACATCAGATGACAAAACGGTGGACACAATACTGGAAATCACAGCCTAGCCAAATTGATACACATGTTTTTGGGGGATATAGTTCAATCCATGACACAGATTAACAGGCTTTTCTTCTGCAGTGCCTCTGGGTGAGTTAGAACAGCCAGCCTTTAGGTTAATAGTTGAGTGCAAACTGTGCTACCCAGGGATCTCATGGTCCACACACTTATGCTCTTTTCACAGTTCAGTTTCTGAACAGTTGTTTTCAGGGTGATCTTCTAGAGTCCTCTGGGCAGAGCAGGGCACCATGGGCTAAGGGTAGCCCTGAACAAGGAAGGGTCTAGTCCCTCCTTTCTATTCTTTCTGTAAACAGGGCGCCTTGGCAATTTGTCTTGTCTTGTTTTGTTTTATACACTGGGTTCCACGTAAGTACAATTTCATTTCAAGAATAGATTTAGCAGCTTCAAAAAGAAAGAAAGCTGAAAGTCACTAGACTGAGAAATGGTGTAACTGGAGCTTCTCAGAGGGGCATCCCTGAGCGAATGTGATTTTTTGAGTAACCAACAGAGCAAGCAGAGAGATCCAAATGGGTGGTGCCTCTTCAAAATTCTCCTTTGAGGAAACCAAATTCTTTTTCTAATGATGTTGCTTTTGTTCAAAATGCTGTTAACTCTTGGAATTACTATCAAAAGCCTCAAGATATTATTTCTAATAATATTTGTGGTGTTAAATCTCAACCTTCCAAAGGAGGATTTTGGAAACATTCTGAACTCATTTGGAGCTTAGTCTGGTGCAAGTTTTCCCAACCTTGGCACTATTGACGTTTTGGAATTCTTGATTGTGGGGGGTGGTTTGTGCATTGTAGGATGTTTAGCAGGTTGCTTGGCCTCTACACACGAGATGCCAGTAGCATCCCCCCGCCCATCATCACAACCAAAAATGACTCCAGATATTGTCAAATATCCCTCCCCCTCCAAAAAAAAATTCGTTGCAGATGAGCTGATTTTGACTCGTGGCAACCCCACATGTTACAGAGTAGAACTGAGCTCCATAGGGTTTTCTTGGCTATAATCTTTACAGAAGCAGATTGCCAGGCCTTTCTTCTGTGGCGCTGCTGGGTGAGTTTAGACTGCCAGTTTTGGTTAACAGTCAAGTGCAAATCATTTGAGACACCCAGGACCTTGTCAAATGTCCCAGGGGAACAAAATTGTCCCCAGCTGAGAACCACTGGTCTATGATGAACACAGAATGAACAACCAAAGTGACAATGCCATTTTTGGTCCAAAACCGGAGGTGTGAGTATGAAGGACTGACACTGATTTTCACGTGTGGTTGGTTCATAAACTGGCCGTGACGACATTAGCCAAAGAGAAGTGCTAAGAAATTTTGAGTTCTGGCATTTCTGGGATTAGTGTTTCATCTGCCAAGATAACTCTTCCAAAGACAGCATTTAGTGGCACAACCCCCCAAAACCAAACCCATTGCCGTCCAGTGATTCAGACCCATAGCAACCCTATAGGACAGAGAAGAACTGCACCATAGGGTTTCCACGGCTGTAAAACTTTACGGAAGCCAACTACCACATCTTTCTCCTGAGGAGCAGCTAGTGGTTCTAACCACTGACCTTTCGGTTAGCAGATGAGCACTTAACCACTGCGCCACTAGGGCTCCTTTCCTTAGTGACACAAGTTCTGATAAATTTGTTATAAACCAGGCCGTGAACATTTCAGATTTATCTTTTTCCTCACATTTTTGGTGTCTTTATTAACAAAGAAGAAACTGAAAAAGAAAAGTGGAAACAGAAAAATGTAGTCCTATCTGCCTTCTATTTCTTTTAATAAAGTTTGGGAGGGAAAAGGGGGAGAAAGCAAATGTTTGTGATGTAGTGTGGGTACCTATCTCAGTTTCTGCCAGAAAGTTCCTGGGGCGTCTCATTCTTCTTAGATATAAATGCAGTCTTACATTTGTCATTCAACAATAAATGATTTTTTTTTTTTTTGCCTACCTGACATTTTTAATAAGTTCACGTTTACCCCTGCATATCTCCAGGACTGATAACAACAACAACAAAAGTAAAGTTTCATTTGAATAGAATTTGTCACTAATCTATTGCAGCTGTAAGGCGGGGCACCACCAATTAAAAAAGCCTGGGCTTTGTCTTCTGCCCACGTACTGACCTTATGATCAGTTACCTTGGGAGCACTGAGGGTCGAGGGGCATCTGTTTATCGTTTCCTGTCACAACAGGGCCATTCACAGAAATGTCCAAGAAGCAAACAAGGATGGTGTGGGCTTGCTTCATTAGATGTCTCCTCAATAGTGTTTTGGAGAGGGGTACTAAGACGAAGGGGTTGCTTGACCCTGAATGTTGGGACTCTATGAGGAATGAAGAGTATTCAAGCACGTGGTCCTGGTGATGGGCTGTCCTTGAAGGAGAAACACATATTTCCTCAGTCAGGGAACAAAGTGTGGAACAGAAACTTGAATAGAAAAGTGCAAGGAAAGAGAGACAGGGAGTTAATTAACAAGGTCTACTGGAACCCCAAATTTAATGGTATGAAAAATAAAGGAACAGAAAAGTAGAATGGTATAGGATAGATACTTGTAGTGGAAAAGGCTATATAAGTATCCAGAAAAATGGACTGAATTTATTTTCAAGCTATCTTTGTTATGGGCTAAGGTCTTCAAAGGAGGGCAGTGGTGGTTCAGTGGTAGAATTCCCACCTTCCATGCTGGAGTCCTGGGTTCAATTCCTGACCAATGCACCCCATGAGCAACCACCACCTGTCTGTGAGTGATGGCTTGCGTGTTGTTATGGTGCTGAGCTGGTTTCAGTAGAGTTTCCAGACTAAGATGGACTAGGAAGAAGGGTCTGGAGATCTACTTCCATAAAATCAGCCAGTGAGTACCCTATGGAGCACAACTGTCTGATCTACAACTGATCATGGCGATGGTGCAGGATTGGGCAGTGTTCTGTTCCATTGTGCCTGAGGTAGTTATAAGTCAGGGGCCAACTTGATGGCAGCTAACAAGTTCTTCAGAAGATAGAGTTAGAAATGATATGTGCCTGATAGGCAACAGAATGAGATAACCTACATAAACTACCTTAACCAGTGCTTGGCACCTAATAAATGATCGATAAAACTATAAAAATTATCACCACCAGTATCATGAATTGCACAAGTGCTATTATATATCCCTATATATATATACAGGTGCCCTGGTAGTGCAGTGGTTAAGAGGTACAGCTGCTAACCAAAAGGTTGGTAGTTCAAATCCACCAGCCACTCCTTGGAAACCCTATGGTGCAGTTTTACTCTGACCTGTAGGGTCGCTATGAGTTGGAATCAACTCAACGGCAATGGGTTTGGTTTTGGTTTTATGTATATCCAAAGTAAAGGAGAGAACAAAGGCAAATATTGAGATGATTGAGGATTTCAAGCTATTTGTGACCTCAGTTATCTATTTTAGGCCAGCTTTTAATTATCTGGATAATTCTCTCTACCCTTGTATTAATTTTTTGGGACTACCATAACAAATTACCACAAATTGGGTGGCTTAAACTGGAGTCCCAGTGGTGCAGTGGTTAAGAGCTTGGCTGCTAACCAAAAAGTTGGCAGTTCGAATCTACCAGCTGCTCCTTGGAAACCCTATGGGGGCAGTTCTACTCTGTCCTTATAGGGTCTCTATGAGTCAGAATGGACTCGACGGCAACAGGTTTGGTTCAGGTGGCTTAAAATAATAGAAATTTATTCTCTCACATTTGTGGAGGCCAGAAGTCTGAAATCAAGGTGTTTGTAGAACTGTGCTCGCTCCAGAGTGTCTGTGGGAGAATCTGTTCCATTCCCTTCTCCTACCTTCTTGTGGCAATTCTTGGCATTCTTTGAGTTGCAGCTGCAAACAATCTCTGTCTCTGTCTTCACAATATCTCCTTCTCTGTTTATGTCTTCTTCTCTGTGTGTCTATTTGAAAACTCCCTCGCCTGCTTCTTAAAAAGATTCATGTGATGGCATTAGAGTCCACCTGGATAACCCAGGGTAAACTTCTCATCTTCCCATCCTTAACTTTATCACATCTTTTGTCATGTAAGGTAACATTCACTCTTTTGCCATAAGAGGAAATATTCAGAGTTTCTGGTGATCGGGATGTGGACATATCTTTTTGGGGACCACCATTCAGCCCACTATAGCCCTCCACTTCATTTGGAAAATGCAGACATGAAATAATTGCTTTTATATGATATAAGAGGGTGACGGTCAGAGACAGAATCCTTTGCAAACTGTGGCCCATCTGCAGAAGAAGGTATCAGGAGGAGTAACTTTGGTGTCAGGAGGACAGAGTCCCCTTCTCAGACTTAATGGAGGGCAAGACAAAATGGTGGCATTTCCCCCTCCATCCTCTGAGTGAGTGAGCAAAGCAGAACCTTGGAACTTCAGGAATGGAAAGAACCACAGATAACCAGCCTATGGCAATGGATTGTCCTGTAGCAAGGTGCCAGTGTGCGACTGTAACTTCTGACTATGACAATTGTTTTCTTGTTACTATTGGTTACCCTGAGAATAAAACAAAATTGTTAACACAAGTGCTTTTTTCATTCCAAGTTCCAGGAACACAACCATGAAAATATAATGATGGAACACTAATTTGTCTCTCTTATCTTTCCAAGGAGGCATCATTTCCTGTTAAACAGTGCCATTTACAGAAATGGCCAACAAACAAACAAGGATGGCACAGATTTTCTTCCTTGTATGTCTCCTCGATCGTGTTTTGGAGAGGGGTCCTAGGAAAGAGGAGATTGCTCATCTAACCTACACAATTCTACTTTTCTGTCCATTTGCTTCTGACAGCATTATATTTGGGGGCTCTGGTAGACCTTGTTCTCTAACTCTTTTTCTTTCTTTCCCTAAATTTTTCTGTTCAAGTTTCTGTTCTTGCCTTTGTTTCCCTACCCACTGAGCAAATATGGGCCTCTCCTCTAAGGACAGCCCAGCCCCAGGACCATGTGTTCTTTGGGTTCTTCATTCCCAAAGAGTACAGTTTCCTGGCTGATATCCTATTCACCATACACCTGGTCTGCCATTGGAGATGGCAATTCTGGCTTCTTTTTCCCATCAGATCCAATGTTGATGGTGCTGTCCTGTAGCTTTTCCAGCCTTGAAGGTGACCAGTCTTTCTGGAAATGCAGAAAACAGCTACGTTGCTGGGGTAGTATAATCTTGATTATGATTGATTTAGGATGTGTGTGGGGAAGTCTGTTAACAGAGCTTGTCTATATGATTTGATTACATGAAGGAAAATAACTCACCAGGGTGAGTTTACCAAGCAAACACACTATGGGAAAATTCTTTCCAATTTCACCTCCAGGGTATGTTTCCGTTTTCTTAAGAGTCAGGATAGGAGTTACCAGTTACTGCTGAGTTGAGTCGGTTCCAAGTCAGGGCAGCCCCATGTGTGTCAGAGTAGAACTATACTCCAAGGGGTTTTCAGTGGCTGAGTTTTCCGAAGTGGATCACCAGACTTTCTTTCAAGGTGCCTCTGGGTGAACGTGAACCTCCAACCTTTTGGTTAGCAGCTGAGAGTGTTAACTGTTTGCACCATCTAGGAACTTAGGATAGGAGTTAATTACCAGTGTTTGTAAATATTGAATGTTTATTAATAGTTTATTATAATGCCGTAATGCAGTAGTTCTCAATTAGGGGAGATTTTGTCCCAGAGGGGACATTTGGCAATGTCTGGAGACATTTTGTCACAGCTGGCGGGTGGGGGTGCTATTGGCATCTCATTGACAGAGGCCAGGGATGTTGCTAAACGTCCTACAATGTACAGGATAGCCTCCATGTTGTTGTTGTTGTTAGGTGCTGTCAAGTCGGTTCCAACTCATAATGACCCTATGTACAACAGAACAAAACACTGCTCAGTTCTGTGCCATCCTCATGATCGTTACTATGCTTGAGCCCATTGTTGCAACCATGGTCTCAATCCATGTCATTGAGGGTCTTCCTCTTTTTCACTGACCCTCTAATTTACCAGGCACGATGTCTTTCCCCGGGGACTGATCCTTCCTGATAATATATGCAAAGTATGTGAGACAAAGTCTCGCTATCCTTGCTTCTAAGGAGCATTCTGGCTGTACTTCCTCCAAGGCAGATTTGTTCATTCTTCTGGCAGTCCATGGTATATTCAATATTCTTCATCAACACCATAATTCAAAAGTGTCAATTCTTTTTTGGTCTTCCTTATTCATTGTCCAGCTTTTGCATGCATATGAAGAGATTGAAAACACCATGGCTTGGGTCAGGCGCACCTTAGTCCTTAAAGTGACATCTTTACTTTTTAACACTTTAAAGAGGTCTTTTGCTGCAGATTTTCCTAATGCAGTGTGTCTTTTGATTTCTTTACTGCTGCTTCCATGGGTGTTGATTGTGGATCCAAGTAAAATGAAATCCCTGACAACCTCAATCTTTTCTCCATTTATCATGATGTTGCTTATTGGTCCAGTTGTGAAGATTTTTGTTTTCTTTATGCTGAGGTGTAATCCATACCGAAGCCTATGGTCTTTGATCTTCATCAGTAAGTGCTTCAAGTCCTCTCCACTTTCAGCAAGCAATGTTGTGTCATCTGCATAACACAGGTTGTTACTGAGTCTAGCCCGCAAATCAACGAATTACTTGGTCTAAGATGTCAATAGTGCTGAGGGTGAGAAACCTTCTATAATGAAAGCAAGAGGACAATATTTTCTCTTCTATCTATTCCCCTCTAAGATCTTTGCCTAGTCTTTAGCCAAAGGGAAAATTTTCTCGCTGGCATCCAGGAGCAAAAGAAGTTGTCTTTTGAAGTGGCCACACAAAGCACCATAGAAGGGAGAGAAGAAAAACTTCTGGATTATTCTTTTCAGGATGTGCTTTCTAGGCCCCTGACCAGGTGACCTCCAGTTGTCTCTGGGCACTGTGGGGTGAAGGGAGCATTCTCTTCTGGGTGGACCTTGTCCCTAGCATTCCAAACTGGTGTGGGAAATCAGGTAGGGTCCCAGGGACCCCAGGTCAGGTTGGAAGAGGAGCTGTAGAAGAGGGTCAGGGAATGAGGGGACCTTTCTGATATGTAAATATTCCCAAACAGCTAGGGCTCAATGGTGGATAGTGAGTGGGGAAACAAGGGCTTTCCTAGAGCACAGATCTGATCTGTGACTGCTTGTCTTTTAAATTCTTCTGGGACTGCCCAATACAGGCAGCATAAACTCCAAACATCTTTGCAAGGCATAAACGTCCTCAAGGACCCCTCTTAACCTTTCACAGACACCCCTTTAAATGCTCCTGATTTGCAAGTAGCTGTGGCCATGGCAACGAGGCCATCTCTTCTCTTTGGTTCTGGAATGACTCTAAGTTCTGGTCTCCACTAGCCCCTGTAAACTTCCTCCTCCTCAGATCCCCTCTGCCTCCACCTCCTTTGCTTGGCTCCTTACTTGGATGCCCCTTTTGCTTAGCACTGTTTCTATTCTCACCTTTGATTTGGTGTATTAACTTTGCCCTGGCCTGGAACGCCTATAGAATGCTGCTTCTGGAAAATGCCTTGGGCACACAGAGCCCTGCTGGCTCGCCCGGCAGAGCCCATAGTGCCTCTGCAGCCCTTCTGGTCCATGCAAAGGAATACAGTCAGCATTCATGATTCGGGCCCTACGCTCTTCTCCAACCTTGCCTCCCCATTGTACGTGATTGAGCCCTATGTCTCAGCCATACTTATTGTCTTACGGTTTTTTATAAGCAATGGACTATTTCCTGTCTCATGGCTTTTTATGTACTATTTCCTCTCTTTAGAATGAAATACCGTATTTCGTACTTTTGGCAAACTCCATATTACCATTCAAAACTCTGGACAAAGATTATCTTCCTTGCCAACTATCTTGCCATCCTCAGAAAAAGCTAGCATTATGTAATTTAAATATTACATTATATTACATGTTATAATATATAATATTATTACATTAAATTATTATAATTATTTATATAATTATATAAATTAGCATTTATCATACTATATTGCCCCAGATTCCACATCTGTAAATTGGGGATAATAATACTGCCTTTTCATAAAGCTGATGGGTCAATGAAATAATACGTGCAAAGCTGGCACATAGTAGGTGGGCAATAAATGCTAACTATCATAATTATTATTAAGATTATGATTGTTGTTATCTAAGTTCTGTATCTGATGGTCAAAGTATTTAATGGATTAACTCATCTAATCCTCATAGCTACCTAATGATGCAGATGCTGTTATGATTCCCATTTTGCAGATGAAGAAATAGAAACACAGAGAGGTTAAGTCACTTGCACAAGGTCACAATTGTATTTGACAGGAGAGATTACTGGGCCTGACTCAGGGCCTCTGAGCAGGGGGGTTACATGATGACGGTACACTGAGGAGATTCCCTTGGCAGAGAAGTGTGGATGGAGCTGGAGAAGGGGTCCTACAGGGCTGTTGCAATGGCTTATGTTCCCAAGGGCAGACAGAAGTGTGGGGGGAAATAGTGAAGGCTGGGACTATCTATACTGGTCAAACCGGGCAAGCTGATCCTAACAATGGTGTTAACTTCCACTTGTTCAGACTTCATAAAATCTTCACTGTGGCAGAGCAGGGGTGAACTGGAGAGGCATTGAGTGGAGATGACAGAACTTGGTCACAGATTGCATACAGGGGTTGAAGTCCAGAGGCGGGGCAATGATGACTGATTTCTTGTTTGAGAGACCGGTGGTGTTACTGACAGATGTGAGGAAGTTGGGAAGGTGACCCATGCTGGGAGGGCAGCTGGTGAATTTGCTTTTAAAGAGCAGATTCTGGGCTAATTAAAGTGTAGAAAGCCCCTCCTTCATCTATAGAGTCACCGTGACTTACAACCATCAAGCTGATTTTATGTTTTGGTTTCTCTATTACATTACAGGAGGGAGGGTTGGTAATATGTCAGGGTTTCCCATAACTAGGACGTCAATAGTTGGAAAAGAAAGTCTCCTTGGAGCCCTGACAGGTCTGTGGAGCAATTCTTAAACCACCTGTTTGGAAATGATGTGTGTAGCTCTGAATGATTTATTATTTTCAAAGTTAGGAAAATATACAACTTCTTATGCTCAGTCAATAATTAGTGAATAATAAACTCCAGCAAAGAACTGTATTTTTCAAGTACCAAATGTTTTACTTCTCAAGTATCTGTTTTTCTCAGTCATTGACTGCTATTCAACCATTTAACTGGTTAATATGAGCACCCAAGATAAATAAATGGAGACCTATTAACCTGCAGACTTTGAGTGACAGCTGGGACTAAATCATCAGTCTTCTACCAAGAGAAAACACAAAGGCAACTCTTAATGAAGTTAGACACAGACGTGTTTTGAAGGTCAGGTAATTATTTATTTACTTATATTGAAGGAGAGAAAGGGTAAAGAATTAAACTTTATTAATTATATATTTTTTTGGGTCCCAGGAAGAAATGCCAATTTAGTTTTGTGATACTGAAAAACTGCATAGAATGACTCAAATTATTATAAATTACAGAAGAGGTCTGGACATTGAGAGCTTTCTAAATTAAGGTCGCCTCTCTCTACCTCCTGGGCCTTTGTGTTCTGTTACAAAAATGGTTTTTTCTACAATGATTTTGTACAATTTCAGTACTTCTGATCAGATTCAAGTACCTGAAAAAAAAATGTTTTTCATTTTCTCAAAATGATTTAGACTTGAAATGGAAACACTTTCATATGAATTCATGATTTGTGCAATTCCGGAAAATGGAATACTAACGTGTTCTAGTTGGGGTTCAATTTAAACACACACAGGCGCGCGCGTGCGCGCCCATGTGCAAACGCAATATCTGAGAAAGAAAAGGCCCAGCAGGAAGGCTGAAGAGCAGAAGTAGAATGAAAACATAGATGTACTCAAGAAAGTTCCCAGAAGCAGGCTTCCTTGCCAGGAAAATGCTTTCTTGTTTCTTCCTCAGTTCAATATTAAATTGCTGCAGTGTTCTCATGAGATTGTATATTAATTTAACGGACACTTCTGTTGGAAAGATTTCCTCCTGAATCAGGCTGATTTGATTTCTCTCTGCCTTATGAGTCCTCCTTTTTCAAAGTGAGTCACTAGAAACGTACGGCGTGATCCCATACTTGGTTATGTTGGAAGAGTCGGTCATGAGGAGATGTTAAAGGCTTACCTTGGTGGCACAGTAGTTAAGTGATATGGGTGCTAACCAAAAGGTCAGCAGTTCAAATCCACCAGCCGCTCCTTGGAAACTCTATGAGGCAGCTCTACCTCAATGGGTTTTTTTTTTTTCCTAAGTCCTGAAAGGAGAAGTATTTCCAGGTGGAGGAAAAGGAGAGATGGGTTAAAGTGAGGGGTGTGCCTGGCTTTGCCAGTTTGCTCCCTAGTGTTAATGCAAAGAGAGTATCACTCAGAAGAGCCTAACTAAGGGGCAGGCCTGCTGGGCAATTGTTCAGAGGTGTTAAAACATCACTGGAAAGAATGGAAATATCATGCCAATGAATTCAGGTTATTACAAGTAGCCAGAGAAGTAGAGAGCACCCCCAAATGGAACTTAAAAAATAAAACACCCCTTTCAATTCCTTCTCTGGAAAAACAAACCAACCAACAAGTTGCTATGGAGTCGACTCCGACTCATAGTGACCCCATGTGTTTCAGAGCAGAACTGCTCCACAGGGGTTTCAATGGCCGTGGCCTTTTGGAAGCAGATCACCAGGCCTTTCTTCTGAGGTGCTTCTGGGTGGATTTGAACTGACCACCTTTTGGTTAGTAGCTGAGCGCTTAACCGTTTGCACCACCCAGGGACTCCATAATTCCTCCTCTACCCCCACTAAATTGTTTTTTAATTGTTGTGCTTTAAGTTAAAGTTTGCAATTCAAGTTAGTCTCTCATATAAAAATTTATGCATAAATTGTTATGTGACCCTAATTGCTTTCCCTGTACTGTGACAGCACACTCCTCCTTTCCACCCCTGATTTCCCATGTCCATTCAGTCAGTTCCTGACCCTCTCTGCCTTCTCATCTCACCTCTGGACAGAAGCTGCCCGTTTAGTCTCATGTATTTACTTGAGCTAAGAAGCACACTCTTCATGAATATCATTTTATGTCCCACAGTCCAGTTTAACCTTTATCTGAAGAGTTGGCCTCAGGAGTGGTTTTAGTTTTGGGCTAACAGAGAGTCTGGGGTCTATGTCTTCTGGGGTCTTTCCAATCTCAGTCAAACCATTAAGTCTGGTCTTTTCACTAGAATTTGAGTTCTGCACCCTACTTTTCTCCTGCTCCGTCAGGGACTCTCTGTTGTGTTCTCTGTCAGGGCCGTCATTGTTGGTAGCTGGGCACCATCTAGCCTCAGGCTGATGATGTGGCCCTTTCTGTCTCTTCGGCTAATACTTTCCTTGTGTCTTTGGTGTTCTTCATTCTCTTTTACTCCCGGTACCCCCACTAAATTAATATTGAACTTCACATAAATATGAAGAAACTCTAGATTGTTGGGCTGCCTGGAGCACCACACATCCAGATCCCCTTCTGTGGCCAGGGGCACTCATGGGCTCACCCGCTTCTCTGACCGCCTACTGCCCATTGAGGCCACAGCACCCCAAGTGTGCCCAGAGCAGGAGGTGTGGCAGGGAAGCTATTCTCAGTTGTGTCCAAGATGGACGCTTTGCCTTAACACCTCATCCCAGAAATGCAGTCCAGTCAATCCTGAATTATTATTTTTCCACTAAAAAACAATTACTAATATTATTTTCTCTAAATGTGTTTCATCAGTTTCTGCATGGAATAACTGACCATAAATTCCTGCCTTATAAAGTCATGTTCGCGTTCACAATGCTTGCCTTGCCACTCGCTTCTCTCTCATGCACCTCCATGAACTCTAGCCTTCCTTCCTTCAGCCTAGCCTTCCCAGTCTCTCCCTCATCCACAGCCACCCCCAGCTTCCACAAGGGCACTGCCTGTGGGTAGGATGAGCTCAGCTATGGAATGGAGCTTGGTTGATACACTTTAGTCAGGGTCACATTAAAAAAAAATTTTTTTTGGTGAAAATACACATATCAAAACATGCTCCCATTTAACAATTTCTATACATATTGTTCAGGGACTTTAGTGACATTCTTCACCTTGTGTCAACATGCTCGTTTTCTCTGCTTCGGTTGTTTCATTCACATTAGTTTGGACTCACTGCCCCCTAAACTTCTCATCTATGCTTTAAAGTTACTGTTGTCTATTTGGTCTCATATAGGTAATTTCTTAAAAGAGTATAATACTTGAGGGTGCCATTCCTTACTTTTTGAACTATGCTGTTTTTCACTTTAAAGATGACTTCAAGGGATAGTTTTGGTTCCAGGTTTGAAGAGTATCCCAGGGCAATAGTCTTGGGGTTCCTCCAGCCTCAATGGGTCCAGTAAATTGGATTCTTTAGGAATTTGAAGTTCTGTTCCTTATTTTTCTTCCTTTATATCAGAATCCATCTATTTATCTTACCAGGGTCACATTTTTAAAGAACTATATCCAAACCTTGATAAGAAACTGCTGGAGTGAAAATGTTAGTTTATAATTTTTGTGTCTAAGGCTATTAGACTCTATGGAATTTCATACAGACTACAAAAAAATATTTCTATTGTAAAAAAAAACATAGAGAAGGGACAGTCCCCAGTTTGTTACAGTAAGAAAAAAGGTATGTTACATGTGATTATAGGGTCTGCCATCCACTGAGTATCTTTGTTTCAAGACCTCTGTCTTACTTGGCTTCAAGTTAAATTTCAAGGTAAGTATCCCGGGCCACAGAGTGATTTAAAAATGTAAATGGTCAGAAGTCCACTGAAAAGCATTGCCTGATAATAAGTTTAAAGGGTTATTTACATTTAAACATTCTTAGAAAATTCTTGCTCCAAAGCAATTAATTTTATTGGTGTATTTTAGGTGGGTAGCAGATCCATGAATGGAAGAAAATTAACCTTTATTGAGCTACTCAGAAGTTTTATATATATTATCTTGTTTAATCTTTAGAAAAAGCCTACATGGATGAGTATTAGTTAGGATTAGTATTAAGCAGCTGAAACAAATTGTTGCTTTTAGGTGCCCTGGAGTCAATTTTCAACTCTTAACGACCCTGTGCTACAGAGTAGAACTATCCCATAGGGCTTTCTAGGCTGGTGCAATGGTTAAGCACTCACCGCAAACCAAAAGATTGGCCGTTCGAACCCACCCAGTGGCTCCACGGGAGAAAGACCTGGCTGAAACAAATAAACCCCCTAATTTCAGTGGCTTAACACCATAGATTATTTTTCATTTACAAAATACAGTCCTACTTGGTTCTAGGACAATGGTGTCAGGGATAGAACTGGGGCCTCTGCTCCACTCAGAGCCTCTGGGACACAGAGTGATGGAAGCCCTGCTATCTGCAGCTCATGGCTTCCAAGGTGGCTCTAGATGTCAACATCCAGAGGTAGGAAGTGAGAAGAGCATGGAGAAGTGCTTGTGGGAGGTTTTCATGGTTCTGGCCTGGAAGTTACACATAATCATTTCTGTTCCCATTTCACTGACTAGAACTGAGTCTCATGGGCACCCCTGACTTCAAGGATGGCTGGTAAACGTAGCCTAGCTGTGTGCCCAGGCAAAAAAGGACATGGGACCTGTGATGAATAGCTAGTGGTCTTTGCCACTGGCACTAACTGGTCGAACTTACTACTCCTGTTTTACAGGTAAGGGAGCTGTAACTTATCCAAGATGACTCAGCTAGTAAGTGACTGAGAAAATATTTGAGGATAGAGGGACTTTATCCTGGCAGCTCAGAAAAAAAAAAAAAACAACCTATCGAAGCACTGCAGGAATTATTACTGTCATTTATTGAGCGTTGTGCCTTTTGACTTCACAGTGATACCAAGATGTGGATTTTATTATCTGACAAGTGCCAAGCAAGGAAACTGAGGCTCAGAAATGTTTTATAACATGCTCAACTAGAACAAGGTAGGACTGGGATGCAAATTCATTTTGAACAAATGAACAAATCTGTCTTGGAAGAAGTACAGCCAGAATGCTCTTCAGAGGGGAGGATGGCAAAACTTTGTCTTATATACTTTGGACATGTTATCAGGAGAAGGGCATCATACCTGGTAAAGGAGAGGGTCAGCAAAAAAGAGGACGACCCTCAATGAGATTAATTGACACAGTGGCTACAAAAATGGGCTCAAACATAGCAACGATTGTGCAGGACCAGGCAGTGTTTCATTCTGTTGTACATATTGTCGCTATGAGCTGGAACCAACTCGACAGCAGCTAACATCTTTTAGCCATGCTCTATAATGCTTGCTACTCTGCCTCCTTAGAGAACCAGCCCTGGATTCATCATAGGAACCATGGAGGTTAGAGGGGGAGATTCACCTAGGTTAGCTATAAAATTTCCTTGAGCATGTTTTGCCCTTTATTAAGCACAATTTTCTTCTATTGCTGCTGTTTAAAAAATCAATGTTCCCGTCCTTTCGTGTACCTTTGTTTGGAAGTCTAAGTGTCAAAATAAGTCTTTAATTTGCATATTAACAGTACTACCTTCCCCCACATATTCAAAGACCAAACCAAACCAATTGCCATCAAGTCAATTCCAACTCATGGTGATCCTGTCTGTGTGTTATAGAGAAGAATTGCTCCATAGGGTTTTCTTGGCTGTAATCTTTATGGAAGCAGATCACCAAACCTTTCTTCCATGGTACCACTGGGTGGGTTTGAACCACCAAACTTTCGCTTAGTAGTCAAGCACAAACCTCTTGTACCACCCAGGGTGGTACAGAAGAAAGTCTTGGCAGTGTGCTTCTGAAAAGTTCAAAGCCTTGAAAATCCTGTGGAGCATAGTTCTATTCTGTAACACAAGGAGTCAAAGACATTTCCCTGTAAAAAAAAAAAAAAGCGTGATGGGGACTATAGAGATTATCATCATGAACATACGTGTACTGAGTTGGAGCCCTGGTGGCACAGTGGTTAAGAGCTAGGCTGCTAACCAAAAGTTTGGCAGTTTGAATCCACCAGGCGCTCCTTGGAAACTCTATGGGACAGTTCTACTCTGTCCTATAGGGTTGCTATGAGTTGGAATTGGCTTGACGGCAATGGGTTTGGTTTTTGGTTTGGTTACAACAGAGGAGTTCATGATACTGGACACTGGGAAATAAAACCATAGGATCCCTGTCCTCCCTGGGCTTACAGATGAATGGGGAGAAGGAACATGGATCTATAAGAAGATACATGACAACACAGGGTGTAGTTTGCTGGGAGCCAGAGGACCAGTGCCAATAGTAAGTGCTGTAGGATGGCTGGGAGATGGTTTTTGAGCAGTCACTAATATGCTGGCCTCAGTCTAGGGGGATTTCATATGTTATCGCATTAATCCTACAGGAACTCAATGGCAGGAGTAATCTCTGGGGACTGGGATAGTTAGAAAGTCTTCAGAGAGAGACTTGAGCTGGGATGAATGATATGGTGATATTTCTAGACAGTAATGAAAGCTGGCTGTACTGAAACCCAGAACATAATTTCTCAGTGGCTGGCTGCTCCAGATAGTAATAGCTTCAGTGCCCTTCAGAATGGAGTTTTTCTGAGTCTGTGACGGTACGTGAGGTGTGCCCAGCCGGTAAGCATTCTTCCATTTGTCTTCCACCTATTGCTTTAATTAAACACATTTTGCTCCTCTTGGTCTGTTCTTCCAAGCCTCCAGAATTTCTGGAACATTGCTGCTGCAGCCGAAATGGCAGTTCAATGAATGGAAATTATGCAGAGAAAGGAAAAAAGAACTTTCAAGTCCTTTTTTCACATGGTGGTGGGGATGGAGGTGAAGAGAGGGTGGGGTTGGGCTGAAGTACAAAGACAAAGAATGATTCTGGAAATATTTCCTCCTATTTCTGAGTCTTTTTACTGTTATGGGGCTCCCAGATATATACTCTTCCTCCTGGAGTTAGGAAATAATGGTAAAAAATGTTTATTGAGGACTTACTATAAATTTAAGCCCTCCATGTGGATTATTTTATGTAATTCTTATAATAATGTAGTTACATTTTACAGATGAGGAAATTAAGACTTAAAAAGGTTAAACAAATTGCTTAAGATTACAACACTAGTAAGAAGTGTAAGGCGTTCCTGGGTGGTGCAAAATGGTTAAGCACTTAGCTACTAACCAAAAGGTTGGCGATTCGAATCCACCCAGAGGTGCCTCGGGAATAAGGCCTGGTGATCTATTTCTGAAAGATCACAGCCATTGAAAACCCTATGGAGCTGCAGTTCTATTCTGAAACACATGGGGTCGCCATGAGTTGGAATTGACTCAACAGCAATTTTTTTAAAAGAAGTGTAAAGGGGAATTGGAACCCTCGAGCTTCTAAAATTTTTTTTTTAAACGTAATTCACATATTTAAAATTCAATGTTTTTTAATATATTCACAAATTTGTACAACCACCACCATAATCAATTTTAGAACATTTTTATCTCCCCAAAAAGGAACGCTGTACTCATTTTCTCCTCACCCTCCCCATCCCTGGTGTTGTTGTTGTTAGATACCGTTGAGTGGGTTCCAACTCATAGCGACCCCATTCACAACAGAACCAAACACTGTTTGGTCCTGTGCCATCCTCACAATCATTGCTATGTTTGAGCTTGTTGTTGCAGACACTGTGTCAATCCATCTTATTGAGAGTCTTCCTCTTTCCTAGGCAACCACTAAATCTCCTTTCTGTCTATAGATTCGCCTGTTTGATATAAATGGAATCGTGAAATACCTGTGACTGGCTTCTTTGACTTAGCATAATGTTTTTAAGATTCATCCATACTGTAGCATGTATCAGTACTTCATTCCTTTTTAAAGCCAAGTTATATTCCATTGTATGGATATGCCACATTTTTGTTTATTCATTCATCAGTTGATGGACATTTGGGTTGTTTCTATTTTTTTTTGGCTATTATGAATAATGCTGCTGTAAATATCCATGTACGAGCTTTTGTGTGGACTTACGCTTTCATTTCCCTTGAGTATCTACCTAGGAGCGGAATTGCTGGGTCATATTGTACCTCTCTGTTTAACCTTCTGAGGAACTGCCAAACTGTTTTCCAAAGCAACTGCGCAATTTTACATTTCTACTAACATGGAACCTTCAATTTTAGCCATTAACTAAAAGTCATTTATACTTGATTACTTACTTGCATAAAAAATATCCGTATAGCACACTAAAGCCCTAATAAAACCAGTTAGAAATTGGAGAGTTTTCTTAATGAGAAATCTTAAAGCTGAACTCTGGGTTTGGAAGCTTTGGCTCTTTTCTATTTCAAGATGTCAATTGAGGCAAGTGCTGAAGAGGTAAATGATGAGAGCCGCCATATTTGTATGTCCCTTTACTCCCCGAGGCATTAGGGAGATTTTCTGCTTATTTCTAGGATGGATTGGTTTCTAGCAGCACAAATGTGCAGGTGCTGCAATCCCCCAGAATTGTCTACTATTCTGAAAAGCCATTGACATTTGCTGAAAGACAGCACACAAAAGAAGACATGCGTAATATCTCTGCATATGTCATGCTGATCTCTTGAAAAGTTAGGTAAGTGACATAAACCTCAAGGCCATTCTTTTAAAATGAAATAGAAAAAGAGGAGCCAGAAAGTAATTCTTTTTTTTCTTTTTCCTTGCTTGCAACAGTTTTTCGAAAAGGGCCCAAAAGGTGATTTCCAAAAAGGTACACTTGAATGAGTCTTGAGGCATTCTGTCTGGGAATGGACGAGCATTTGTTGAGTGCTTATTCTGAGTGCACTGGGTGAAGATGAGGAGAACATATGCTGTGGTCTCTGCCCTCTGAGAGTTTCTATCCTGTGTTATTACAGAATAACTCAATGCTAAACCGTGACTGGAAGTGCTTGAGGGGTCCAGAGAAGGGAGAAGTGGAATGTGCTGCAGTGGTGGTTAAGAAAGCTTACACAGGAAGTTGGGCTGGCTTTGAAGAAAGCCAAGCCTAAGACTTAGCTAAGCTGGAAAGAATGGTATGGCCACTCCAGGTGGGGGTAGCAACACACCCAGATGACAGAAACCATAGTGTATTTAGAGGTCAGTGGACAGATGGGCCCAGCTGCGGCAGAAAGTATGTATGCAAGTTGGAGCAAGAGACGGTTAGAAAGCAGCACAGCATCATGGGAAGGGCTTTAGATGGGGAATTTGGACACATGGATTCTGCATTCAGTTCTGCCACTAACTAGTTTTGTGGCTTGTGGTTGTTGTCAGGCGCCATCAAGGCAACTCCAACTCATAATGACCCCATGTACAACAGAAGGAAAGGTTGCCTGGTCCTGTGCCATCCTCACAATCATTGGTATGTTTTGTGGCTTAGGCTCTGTGATTTAGCGACCCAGAGCTTGTTGCTTCATCTGTAGTCTATAGAGGTTGCACTAGTCCTGGTTCGGAAATCTGGTTTCATGTTAAAATCCCCTGAGTGTTTATTTAAAATACAGATTCCTCAGTTCCAACCCTGGAGGCTATGTTTCCATAGGTATGAGGTGTGACCCCTTGGCTATATTTTGGAATCTCCTGTGGAGCTTTTAAAACTAGTTTGCCTAGTTCCACCCCCAAAGATTCTGCTTCAATAGGTCTTGGGTGCAGCCTAAGCTTTGGTAGTTTTCAAAGCTCCCCAGGTGATTCTAATGGGCAGTCACATTAAGAATCACTCATCTCTGGTTGATTCTGAAGTAACTGCAGGACTGGCTAGAGACTCCATTGGAATAGAAGATCTCTAAATCTAATCCTAACTCATGGACTTTGATTCTGTGTGAAGCTCGTTATCAGGTGGTGGAGGGTCTTAAATACTGGTCTAAGGGATTTATACTTTGGTCTATAGGCAGTGGGAGACATGTCAAGTGTTTGAGCAGCGGGATGTTTAACACATCTCACCTGTGTACATTTCATTGCTTTGGCATGTGATATCCACCACCCGGGAAATAAAGGAAAAAGGGAAACTGCCTTTTCATTCAAGCTTTTAGCTGGAAAGGGGTGGCCTTTGCCAACTCCATTGTGTGACAGGGTCTAGTGTCTCTGCATAGTACAGAGTCTGTAAGAAAAGGGAACAGAAACAGACAAAGGGGAGAGGTGGCAGGTTGGTGTGGCATGGTCTTCACCACCTGTGGACTGAAGACAATGGTAGATAGGGAGGATTTTAAGTAGCATTGGATCACAGAGTGAGACAGTTACTAGACTTTTCAATTGTTCTCTTCATCCTCTGATGAATCAAGGAGAAAATCTCCGCTGAGCAGGAGTATGCCTCCACCAGCTCTCTACCACTTGCCAATCTCCCCTTTTGATGAAGATAGTGCAGGCTTCAGGCTTAGAGCCCTATGCAGATGATGGTATCTATAGGTAGAATTTAGCAATAGGGTGTCCCTCCTTGTCTGAATCCATCTGGTTCCTGAGTTTCAGAAACTTCGGATAGGGTCCTTCTATTTCTAGCAACAGAAGCTGGTTTTCCATTTACAGTGGTTATCAATGTTTCCTTCTTAAATAAAATTGAGTAAAAATATGATTTGATTTAAAGAGAAATGTTAAATTATAGCACAGGTAGAAGGGTGAGGCAGAAAGGAAAATTATGAACCAACCCATTGCTGTCAAGTTGTTTCCAACTCATGGCAACCCCATGTGTGACAGAGTAGAACTGAGCTCCATAGGGTTTTCTTGGCTGTAATCTTTATGGAAGCAGATTGCCGGGGCTTTCTTCCACAGCAACCCTGGGTGGGTGCAAACCACCAACCTTTTGGTTAGCAACTAAGGTCAAATCATTTGTGCCATCCAAAATCAAAACCCAAACCCGTTGCTGTCAAGTTGATTCTGTCTCATTGCGCCACTCAGGGACCTAAAACTGCGAAGGGATATACAAATAAATGACCTTCAGGAAACATTGGTGGGTTCTTTCCAGAACAGGACTGGGAGTCAGCAGCCCCATTCCTGGTTCTAGCACTGCAGGTCTCCTCATGTCTCAGTCTATAACAGGTGGGGTCCTGACTGGATAGTCTCTAAATTTCTTTCCAGGTCTAAAATTCTGTTTCCTTGACAAAATTTCTAAAATGCAGTCCCTTCCCCAGGAGACTGATTATACCTGGTTATTTCCACCGGTCATGTCACCACCTTGTCTCTCTTTGGGTGCTGAGAACATGTGGGCAGCTCCATGGGAATAACCCTGGCACCATTTCCAAGGGACTACTAGCCCCTGAGTCCCTTGGAAATTGCAGGGCAACAATATTTTAAGGAATTTGGACCCTGCAGGCTAAAACATCAAAATCTTTCAAGGGGAAAAAAAACAAAATGAATAAAAACATACACTAAAATCAAGTGGCCTCTTAGTTAACAGCTGAACTTTCCCTCATTTTCAAGGTTTTTTTTGATGGGGGAAGGGTTGTTCCTTTTCCTTTCCAGCCATTACTTCTTCCTTTTCGGTGCTTAAAAGATGTTTTCTCAGGGAACAGATGATGCATCCTATTTAAAACACTTCTGTCGCCACTATATTAATGCTTTATAGGGCCAACAAGGAAAAATACCTCCCCAACTCCTCCCGAAAAAAAGAAAGTGCCAACAGATACTGCTCCATAGATTGTTTGATAGGAGTCTTGTTACTCTAAGTTAGTCGTTTTCAAATGTTAGGTATATAAGGATCACCTGGGAGCTTGCTAAAACTGCAGATGCTTGGGCTTCGGCCTCAGTGATTTGATTAAGTGTAGAGTAGGGCCCAGGAACATGAGTCTTTAACAAGCTCCCAGGTGATTTTGAGGCTGATGGTCTGCAGGTTACCTATCCAGAAGTCTGGCCCTAATGGATGGTAGGTGATGCTTGTGGCACCTTATCTGTTACCAAACATTCTCAACTCAACATCTCAGGGCCATCCTTAGTGTAGTGGTGTGAACCTACACCCCTCTCTCAGTACTTTTACTCGGGCTTCATATGGATATTAAAGTCAACCCTGATGTGATCACTATCACTACAATAGGGAATAGTATAGTGTAGTACACAGGTAGTCTCTGACTTAGAACGGGGTTCCTATCCAACGATTCTGTTGGAAGTCAGTTCTGACCTAACTCGAATACCTCATTTTTTCTGTTTTCATTATAATTATCTTTTATTGTCAGTATCTTTATAAGTCCAATCTTTATTTGTCTTTGGGGGTTGGAAATATTAAATATAAACTTACAGATATATTTTAATACATACATACATATTACTAACAATAAGATGTACAATAATAATTAAAAAAAGAACAAAAAAACAGACGGTCATAAGTGCAGTTCGTTGTAACTCGAATACATCATAAGTCGGGGACTACTTGTAGCTTAAGGACATACATTCTGGCAATTTGAAAGTTTGCCTTCAAATCCCTATTTTATAGCTTTGTGATTTTAGGCAGGTTGTTAGCCTTCAAGTCTCAATTTTCCTCATCGTTAAAGTAGGAATAATAATAGTGTTAATTGACTTAATCCATATAAAGACTCTGGTACGAGGTAAGCTTTCAGTGGAGGTTAGCTATTATTTTTATGGTAGGAATTGGGAGGAAAACAAACGAAAAGGGGCCAAAAGGGCAGGAGATGGGGGAGATGTTGTTAAAGAGGAGCTTGGATCCCAATGGTTGTATATGAGAAGGGAGAAAGGTGGAGTTCCGTCTAGTAAGGGATGTGCATATGTGGCCATCTCTTCCTGTCCCATGCCAACTTCTGTGGCTCCTTTGTGCCCTGAATTGCAGCCTAAGTCGAGTATAATGTGGGGATAGGGTCCCAAGCTTGGAGCCTGAGCAGGAGAGAGCAGCTCTATCTCTAGCGTTCCACAAAGTGGTTCTCAACTTGGCACTCATACCACACAGATGACTCAATATCAAGTTTCTGGGCATCAGAGGGCACTCGGTGACATCATGGAGCTCACTGCCAAGGGCCCCATCTACAAGTCTACCTTGACTGTGTCCCGGGCTGTTCTCAACATACCACCCCTGGGCAGTCTCCAGCACTCTGAGGTGTTGGCTAATGCCTCCTAGAAATGGTTTTGTGGGAATGACTCAGGAAACCAGGAGTTGTTGCTTGCAGAAAGCAAGCAGAGCTTTGTCCACACATTGCTCAGGGTTCTGACACAGACTTGCTGGGTTTTGTTCCAGGTGCGTGCCAAAAGTTGTGCACAAATAGTGCAGCATGGGGTGTGTGAAACAAATTCCTCTTACCTTTTTCCTATATGCAAGTGTAACTTGACTTAGCCAGAGAAGACAAACCTTTCTCCCCAGGGATGTGTTTGCATCTCAGGGTGTGAAATGAGCCCATTTTGAGTTCTTAAACTGTTTTGCTTGAATGGTAAAGGAATATGGGTAAAGAAATATGGATACATTTAAAGAGTAAAATAGTGGGGATTTTCATATATAAAGGACAGAAAACTCAAGATAGCTGGTCTTGGCATTGGTGAGTGAGAGGAGAAAGCAAGCTGGCTCCCTAAACTTTCCAAGTCCCTTTTCCTTTTCTCCAGCCACTTGGTTCCAGGACAGGGTGAGGAGGAAGGGAGCAAGCACAAGAGTCGTGCAAGGAATTGCCTTGTAGGTATAATCCTCTGATTTTTATCACATTTGGAATTTCTAAAGTCACCTTCCAGTCTTGAAATCCAACTTTATAAATGTCACCCAAATAGTTGGGACGCAATTTTTCCGAATTCCAAAGTGTGATGTTAATTTCCACGCCAATTAGGATGACTTTTACTGAAGGCGGAAATTGTGAAAATGTACAAACCAACCAGGAAACAGCAGCTTCAAAAACCCGGAGCAGCCCTTTTCTTCCTTCGCCACTTTCTTTTCTGGCCACCAGGATACACTCTTTCCCTGCCTTGCTGGGGCTTTCCAGCCATTCTCTCATCCACTGTTGGCTCAATGCAAATTCAATAAGGGGGCCTCCCTCTGTGTCGCCAAACAAACCCCGACTCCCGATGCAGGGGAAAGATGTAGAGCCTTGGCCCCAGCCAATAATAACAATGTTGTAACATGTTCTAGATTTGCCTCTTAGGCGCGCTGCTTGCTTTCCCCACCTGCCTTTAATTTTTGCCCTTACCACAAGCTGATAGAGATATGCATCAAAGACTTATCAGATGAGCGTGCCCAATAGAACCAAAATGTTCAGTCCATCTAATTTAGCAAATTCTAAATAGCTACCTTCAACTAAGTTCAAAGAATATTGTTGTTCCTATAGTCCTACTTTAAAAAAACAAAAAAGCAAAAAAAAAAAACAAAAAACCCTTCTTTGGCTAACTGAATCAAGACAGCCACTAAGAGAATGTAGCAAGGTATTTTTTTTAAAAAAAAGGAAAATAAAAGAAAATTGAAAGTTAACAGAACATTTTTAAGCGGTAATTTAAGTTTTCACAAAGGCTTAGGGTTGGTCTGTACTCTGATGTCACCGAAATATCCCCGATTTAAACATAAGTACTTTAATAACTAGTTAGGGAAAGAAAAACTTTCTTTCCCAGGCAAGCAGCAAGAGAAACCCTTTGGTTTAGATTCCTTTGATGACAATAGTTCTTTGTTAACAGATTGTAACTTTGCCCGGGGACTGGTGATAAGCTCCTAAGAGCAAGAAGACCTGTCCTTCCCTTGAAGAGCAGCATTCACCTTGAAGATGGATTGAAAAGAAAACAAACGTCTAGTGCTTACACTTTCTTCTTATTTGTCTTTACATGTCTCTTTGCCTGAGAAGCCTGATAAAATCAACATTAGTGTGGAAATAATGTAAAGTCAAAACAGTTCTCTAGCAGGGGTGGATTTTCCACACCGAATGGAAAAAATTATTCACACTTGTTGCTTGGGAACCCTTCTCAAATTAGAAATAGCATAATCTTTAGGTGTGTCTTTGCTGCTCAGAGCAGAAGTTTGGCAATTAACTGATTCACTTGATTAAGTGGGCTATCAGTAGAAAAATATCCATTTGGAGAAATCTACAGGATCTAGCCTGGTTTTACAATGGTCAAATTAAACAAGTAATCAAATCAGTAGTTCACTTGGAGGAGGGTAGTTACTCTTTGGGTTTCACCTAGGATTCATTTCATCAAGGAGCCAACTGATAATTTTATAATACTATTTCAGGCCATATTCCAGCTATGGAAATTCTAGGGTTCAAAGTTGAGGAGGAACTTGAAATAGGGTTCAGTTCCTTCTCATTTTACAGTCCAAGAAGTGGAGGCTCAAGGTTACACACTTAGTTGGTCAGGATTAGAATCCAGAGCTACTAATTCCTAGGCTAGTGGACTCTCTGTCACTTTCCATTGGCTTGCTATATTATTAGTCGAGACTTGCGAGGGGAGGGACAAATGGACTGAGATGTAACACAACCCAGTCTTGTGAATTCTTCTGTTCTCTCTCATCTTCCAATCCATCAATGACAGTGGCCAAGGGAAAAAGAGCAGAGGGGAAAGAAGACAGGAGTAGAAGAGAATTAGGAGAGAATGTGCCCAGGAAATGGTGCAGGCAGGTGGCGTGGGTCTCACTCCACCTGAAACAGGAAGGAAGAACCCAGCTGCCCATGTCCTTTACCAACCTCCATGCCAGCACTGCTTGCTAAGCGTTTCTTCCACACATCATCTCCATTTCCCCCTACAGTGGATGAGTGTTTTCATTCCAGTTATGCCTGAGAAAGTTCCAAAAATACACAGAGAAAGTCTGGTTATATGGTATTTAGCATTGGCCCCAGAACAGAAACTACTTTGAAAAGGAGCTTGCTTTTGGTGTCTGCTTGCCAGGTTCCAGCATCGTTGTATAGACTAGAGTTTGAAATAAGCTCTTGCATATTTGTGTTTTGTTCCAGGCAGTCTCAAACATTTGAGCTTTTCTCATTGCTCACCAGGACCAGTTGCCGTGGAGTTGATTCCTCCTCGTGGTGACCTCGTGTGTTGCAGAGTAGAACTGCATGTCATAGGGTTTTTTTTTTCCCTTAAATTTTTTTTTTTTAAATTTTGTTGTTGTTGTGCACTCCATTGGGTTTTCAAGGCTGTGACGTTTCGGAAGCAGATCACTAGGCCTTTCTTCTGAGGAGTCTTTGGGTGGGTGCCTTTCCATTAGTAGTTGAACGCTGAACCCTTTGTACCATCCAGGGACTCATTCCCATTGCCTAGGCCCTTTTCAACAGTAATACAGCAATCAAGAATCTAAGACTTTTAATCAGGCAGACAAGAATTAAGTCCTGGCTGGACCCCTATTTAGCCTTAGGGAAGTTTCTTAATCACTATAAACCAAACCCTTTGCTTTTGAGTGGATTCCAACTAATAGTGAACTTATAGGATAGAGTAGAAATGCCCCATAGGGTTTCCAAGGAGCGGGTGGTGGATTTGAACTGCTGACCTTTTAGTTAGCAGCTGAGCTCTTAACCACTGTGCCACTATGGGGAGCCCTGATGGCACAGTGGATGAGAGTAGGGCAGTTCTACTCTGTTCTATAGGGTTGCTGGGAGTTGGAATCAAGTTGACAGCAGTGGGTAATCACTCTAGGCCTCAGTTTTCTCGCCTGCAATGGGAACAATAATATACGCCTCCTGAGGTTAATGAGAGGAGCCCTGGTAGTGCAGCGGTTAATGTGCTCAACTGCTAACTGAAAGGTTGGCGGTTTGAAACCACCAGCGGCTCTGTGGGAAAAAGATGTGACAGTCTGCTTCTGTAAAGATTTACAGCCTTGGAGACCCTATGGGGTCACTATGAGTCAGAATCTACTCGACGGCAGTGGGTTTGGGTTTGGTTGGGTTAATGAGGAGTAAATACAATAGATTTATAGGGGAGGTTACCATAATGGCACAGAATAAAATCTCAGTCAACGGTGGTTGGTAACATCATCATCAAGTTGTAGCCATGTATCAAGGCTTGATGCAGTTCTGTGCTTACAAAATGTTAACCTGAATTAAGGGCTTTCACAGAGTAATCTAGGATGTTCTTTCCATATTGTTTAGGTTATAGCTGTAAATATTGGGTGAAGTTTAATTTCCCTTAGTTACCTATTTTTGAAGGATTTGGGCAGAAGAAGAGTTTGGGGGTATCTTAGGGCTGTATCTACTGGGAATGAACTGACTTTAGGTTTAATACATAATCTGAGAGAAAGGGTGGCAGGAATGGGAAGAGAGACTCAATCATATGGTTCAAACTGAGGTTCTGAGATCTATTCTGGGCAGATCCAGAGCCCAGAGGTCTCTGGGACCTGGAGGTGATTGGGAAGGACTTCCCCTAAGGCCATCCTCATCACCTTGTTGTGTCAGGGACCACTACAAGTGCAATGACTTGTGTCTGGGGCTCATCTCCTGATGCCTACACATGGCATGGTAAGTCACTGAGACTATTCCCTGCTGAGAATTCTTGACTCCAATATGATTTACACGTAGAAGGTAATTTCCTAAGAGATGTCATCCTGGGGTTGCCGGGAATGTCCACTCGACCATGCCTATATGACTTATAATTAAACACTGTTTGGGTTCAAATCCTGATGCTACCACTGACTGCTTGTGGACCTTGGCAAGGTACTCAGTCTCCTTGAACTCCATTGATAATGCTTCAGTGGAAACTGATTCACTTGCTGTATGAAAACTGGCTGGAGAGATGAGGGTGGGGAAGCAATATTCACATAGTTTTGATAGACGATTCTTGGTGTTGGCATTGACAGAGGGCAGGCAAGGAGTCCAAAGGCAGGAGAGAGGCACAGTCAGAATTCCTCGAATTGCTCAGGACCTCCGATTTGCAGAGACACCAGAGGTGGGCTGGTCTTCTTGTAGCTTGATAAGAGAGTGACAAGTGGGAACTATATGCAGACTGGACTACATGGTTGGGTTTGTAAGTCATCATGACATGGGACAATTTCCTTTACTTCTCTGAACCTCAATTTTCTTGCATGGAAAATGGGGATAATAATACTTCCCTTCTTACTTTGCAGTGTGTTATGAGACTCAAGGTCATTTGTGTGAAAGTGCTTTGTAAAGTTGCTACATCAGTGAAACATATTCATTATTTTTTCTTACCAAACGAGATAACTGACTAATCTATCTCTCACTTCTACTACACTTTTCAATACTTCTCCTTTCTCTCTTTCTTTTCACTTACTTGAGGCTCCTTAGTGTAATATTAGAAAACCAGTTAAAATAACTTGATATTTAAGGGACTTCATCAGCATGTGACAGAAAGATTTCTATTTTAATCATATCAGAAACAAGGTAAATAAATGATTGAATTGCATTTGACTCTTTCAGTCAGAAGAGGGCTTTTTCTTTTTCCTAATAACCTTAGGACAAAAGACTTGAAAAAATCAGCTGATTTGATAGGCTGTAGGACAGATTTGTGGCTAGAGAGGGGGTTGGTGATGGAGACTTTGAATTGAAAAATCAGCCAGAGAGATTAAAGCCTGGAAAATGCCTATACAACCTATTCAGTTCTGCAAAGGAAATCTCCATATCAAAACAGGCCACTTGACCATATGTATTATTGCTCTGCCTGCCCCTGGTTTTAACTTTTATTAGGTTATCCCATCTGGCTCCTGGTCACAATTAGAAAGTATTAGATGTGAGGAATCTCTGCAGTCTGAGGTTTTAGTTCACAGACAGTTTTGATATTTCCACTTATCTTTATTGGGCTGCTTGTAAAGAGATTGAAGCTCTTTAACCAAACACTGCCTTTAAGTCTATATGGAGAGAAAATGACAGGTAAATGATTAAGTACTTAAGATGGAGAAAGTGCAGGATCCATTAATGGTCAGAAGCAAGACACCAGGTAGTGTAGTGAGCTATTTGGCTGCTTGTCTGAGCTACTTAATGAGTGGTGTGTATACAAATGTGTGCATGGGTATGCGTGCTCGCGCTTGTTGGCACATGCGTGCAGCACATCCACCTTGGCTAAAATTGTGATCAAGACCAAGTTTTTCCTCGTAATTCCTCCCTCTTATTTTTTGTTTGCAACTATTTCTTCTCCCTACAGCCCTCTACTTTGTTACCCTCTCCCTCTCCTTTTTAACCTTTCTCTTCAAAGTCTGCTGTACGTTTTCTTACATACCGAGAGTAATTGATCATTAACAGCTTAGAGTTGCAAGAGTGGGGGCAAGGGAAGCATTTGCTTTTTCAACTTCTTGCTTCAAAGAAACTCTTGGGCTATAAAGGGTGGGAATGTTGACCAGGATATCAGTATCAGAGGCAGAGGTCCAGTGCTTAGAAAAGTCTCTTCACCCAAGGACCGGATAATGTTTTACCTGGAGAAGAGTTCCCAGAAGGGAGAAGTGAGAGCTGTCCTCAAAAGCAGTGGCAGTGATGTAGACAAGGGAGAAGAGTTTGGTGTTGGGTCCCTTGGGAGCAGGACTAGGAGCAGTGGATTAAACTCTAAGGAGAGCGATTTTGTCTCAGCACAAGAAAGAGGTAGAAGGGGCCCCACAGTGTGAGGGAGTGGACTCTGGCACACTGGCGTGGCTGTGGAGGGCATTCCTGCAGTGAGTGGGACGCTGGCAGAGACATGCGAAGGCCCCTCCAACTCCAAGTACTAGGATTCAGCCACATTCCTTAGACTAGTTCTGGGGGGAGGTCAGTCCCATAGTCAAAGCCAACCTGTGCTTTCAATGGAAAATGCAGTTTCGTTCTGCTCTTTTGAGTAGCAAATGCAACATCAAGCTTTTGAGAAAGTTTAACCTGTGCCCCCTTTTCCTGCTAAAAGCTATTTTTTGTTTCTTCCTTAGTGCTTTTTTCTCTATTTTTCAAGTGGCGCTTGGGTAACTTGGATTGGCTAATTTAGACGTTCCCAATTTCCTTGAGACTGGATACATGACTGCCTTGCTGTTCTCAAGTGCAAGGTCATTCCAATGACATGAGATACAGCAGAAAATGGTATCGTTCTCGTTTTCAATAAACATCTCCGATTAGTATTCATTTGAGATATTAGGAGTACTGAGAGGAAACACCAGGATTTTGCCCCCTCATTAGCTCAAGGTATGTCCTTCTGTTTTGTCACAATTCATAAATCACCCATCTGTAAAAATCAAAGGCCAAGAATATTTGGTTACCTGAGGCAATGACGGACTTTCTACCGGGGACATTTGCCTTCCTGCCCTGGATCCTTCCTCATAAGTCCTGGAGCCCTTCCCCTCCTTCCCTCATCCCACAGCCCCACCTCTCAGCTTTTGACCTGGACTTCCTGTCCCAGCATAAACATCTCCTCTGCTTTATTGGGACAGATGCCAGTAGAAGAGCAGCGCTACATTACCGACACTTGGGTTTGTTTGTGTTTATTTGGTTCCCTCCACAAAGTGGTCTGGCTGAATGTAATCAATGTGGTCCCTCCGCTTTGTTCCGTGAGCTTCGAGTAATGATGTGCAGATGCCAAGCATGACTCATTTGGACACAAGGTAGTTTAATTGCAGTCTCATTGGCAGAGATGACTTGGTGTCATTAGGGGCTTTGTCTCCAGGAATCCAGC
>NW_004443977.1:11203130-11232969 GCF_000243295.1 Trichechus manatus latirostris
GGTAATTCAGACCATTTCAGAGGATCTTGTGGATGGGAGTTTGGACTGAAGCTCAGCCTGTAAATACTTTGTTAACATTCTGATTATGGAGTCTGATGAGTGGGAAGTCGATAGGTTGATCCTTCGGTGACCTCCTGGCATTAAGTGCTGTTACTTACAAACACAGAGTCTACCCCTGTCCCCAGATATCCAGGATTGGAAACAAATCCCCATGGAATGTTTGTATTAATGTTATTCTTTTGTATGCTTAAAAGAGGGTACTTCTCTGGGAAGTTCCACCTTTTATGAACTGAAAAAAATCCCACTGGAAGGGTTGGATGTGATTGTTTGTAGCCACCCTACTTGAGAGAGGTTGGGCAGGACAAAGGGCCCACTGAAGGTTTTCCCTGATACCTCAGGCGGTTGGATGGGCAAGCCTCTCTGGCTAAGAACCCACAGTATCTTGAGGGCGTAGCTTGTTGAGTGAGGATAGAGAGAACCCCGACTTCCCCACTGGATTGTTTCTCTGCATCTGTCATCGGGCGGCTATTATTTGGGATTAAAGGGTTTATGCCTGACTAGAGCAGCTCAGGATCACCCCTTTTCTTTATCCTTTAAGGGGAAAACTGTAGTGGCGTAGTGGTTAAGAGCATGGCTGCTAATCAAAACGTTGGCAGTTCGAATCACCAGGCACTCCTTGGAAATCCTATTGGGCAGTTCTACTCTGTCCTGTAGGGTTGCTATGTGTTGGAATTGACTCTATGACAATGGGTTAGGTTTTATTTGTGATATGTGCGACAACTGGAAAATGAAGGATATTAATGGTCAGGGTCAAGGTGGGAGAGAAAAAAGGAACAGAAATCCTTTTATCTCTTATTACTTTAAATTTTATATATGAGAATAGATCTATCAATACATATTTGTCTGGAAGTTAGGAAGAGCTCTATCAATGTGTGCAGTAGAAATGCAAGTGACCTTGGGAGCAGAAGATCCTGGTTTCATTTTCTGGCCCTGCCACTGTTATAGGTCTAAGGCCATGCCAAAACGTTTAACCTTTCTAAGCATTAGTTTCCTCTTCAGTAAAAAAGAGTTATCAATACTACACTGCATAGGGTATGCGAACAAAATTCGTAAACTATGGTGCTGTGTAGTTTTTTTGTTTTGGGGCTTTACTATTATTTTTTATACAAATAAAGTGTGGTAATATGGGGCATTGGTGGTTCAGTGCTAGAATTCTCACCTTCCATGAAGGAGACCCAGTTTCAATTCTGGCCAATGCACCTCAAGCACATCCACCACCTGTCTGCCAGTGGAGGCTTGTGTGTTGCTATGTTGCTGAACCGGTTTCAGCAGAGCTTCCAGACTAAGTTGGACTAGGAAGAAAAGCCTGGCAACCTACTTCCAAAAAATCAGCCAATGAAGACACTACGGATCACAGTGATCTGATCTACAACAATCATGGGGATGATGCAGGACTGGGCAGTGTTTTATTTCATTGTGCTTGGGGTCATCATGAACCAGAGGGTTGAATTGACAGCAGTTATCAACTACAACAAAGGAAGGGTGCATTTTTGTAAAAGACTGAAAGAATACAGAAATATACAGAGAAGACCATGAATGCTCCTCTTTCACTTCAACGCAATCACTACTGCTTTCCCTAGAGGTGCCCACTGCCAGTATGGGTGTGGGTGTGTCCTTCCTCTTTTCTTTCTATGCATTTACAGGGTTTTACACTTCCAGTGGAGTCCTTGTGGCACAGTGGTTAAGAGCTCGGCTGCTAACCAAAAGGTCTGCAGTTCGAATCCACTAGTCACTCCTTGGAAACCTTATAGGAGAGTTCTACTCTATCCTTGGAAACTCTGGTGGCATAGTGGTTAACTGCTACACCTGCTAACCAAAAGGTCGGCAGTTTGAATCCACCAGACAATCCTTGGTAACTCTATGGGGAAGTTCTATAGGGTCACTTTGAGTCAGAATCAACTCAACAGCAATCGTTTATACTTCCAGTACACCTATTTCTTTAAAAAAAAATACATCAGTGAGTGCACAGTACTCAGGATGTGCATCTCCTGGCATCCTCTCCAGAATTTTATATGATTAGTCTTTTAAGCTTCTGCCAATCCGATAGACAAAAAATTCCTAGACTTTGCTATTCACATTTATCTACTATTGTCAGAGAAGAACTGGAGAGAGAGTTGGAAAGAGCAGAGAAGCAGAGGGGGAAATGGAAGGAAAGTTGAGAGGAAACCTTCTGTAGGTATTTGGTACCTTTTTAGGAGCGTGTAGCGGCTGGATTGAGGCCATCAAGAGCGCATGTTCCCAAAGGCATTTGTCTGGCTCACTTCCCCCACACCCACAGGCTGCATGACCTCTTTCTTGCTTCGTGGTAGCGGAGTGACCTGAGGCTGTCTACCATACCATCGGTTGGCTACAGGTTGCCTCTATTCATGGCAGAGGTCAACATGTGCTTTGTCTCAGAAGCAACAATGCTTTTAGCTGTCCTGAGTCTTATCAAGAATCCTCCTTCCCCTTCTCACTAAAGATCCTACACTCCTTTGGGATTAGGTGCTCAGTGATCCCTGGAGATCAAAAACACTAGTGCTGGAGACTGAAGTATGCTCAGATTGGGCCCCAAATGGCTACAGTCTGTTTGTCCAGGCTAACTTCTTTCATCATGGAACGCTGACCCTCGTTTCTGAAAACAAATCTGGAGTGGTCTTGAATATAGTTGTCCTCTTAGTCTGGAGAAGGGGGTGGCTGTAGGGGTCTGAAGGAGGCCCAAAGCGCAGCCCCTCCCATGAGACCGTGGGTCTCTGTGCTATATTCCGTGTGTTCCTGGACTGGGCCATTCACAAAGTGGAAGGGGACAGGGCTTAAGTAGACCATTTTCTATGTGTCTGTCCTCTTGATGCTATCTCCAAAATAACTCCCAATTATGCCCACTCTTCACCTCTACTGCCACCACCTGGCTCCATGTCACTCCTATCTCTCTCCTAAATGATTGCAGTAGTTTTTGAACTTTCTCCCTTGTCTCTATAACTCCTTCTCTCCAGCTAATCCAGTTACTACACAGCAGTAAGGATAATGCCATTAAGTTAAAAAATTAGATCATATTGCTCTGCGCTTGCAAACTGGTGGCTTCCTATTTCTTGTAGGGTAAAGTTCACAATCTTTAATATGATCTCCCAGGCCCTGACCACACATGTCCATGGTCTTGCCCTAACCTGCCTCTCACCCGAAGCCCGTCTCTCCCTCTCTCACTATTCCTGGGACGTGCTAAACTTCTGGCCTGCAGAACTTCAGTCACAGTCTTCCTCTGCCTGGGAGAGTATCCCCACCTCTTAACCTGGCCAACTGATCTTCAAGTCAGTTTGAAGATCACTTACTCAGAAAGCCCTTCCTGAGGTCCCGCTAGTCAAGTTCCTGACAACTTTGTAAGTCAGGGAAAGCCAGTTACACTTCTGATCCCTTCTTTTGGAAGAGCTTCCACACCCTAAATTTGCTTGTCGTGGTCTAATTCCTTTAAGAGCTTTTAGGTGATTGGCTAACTGCTCTCAAACCAAATGAGCCAAGATATTAATGACTTAATTATCCCACTACAGTCATATGCATTTTAAAAGAGAATTCATGGGGGAAAAGGCTCAATATAAAGGAATAACTCTTCTACAGTGGAAATTCCAGGATCTGTTGCAGGCTAGGGGAAAGATCTGACCCCACCCTCACTGATATCACATCAGGAAGGGGTCAGTCCGGGACTCTCCTAGGTGAAGAGGTCTGGCATTGCGTATGCCTATATTTGTATCACTCTCTGTCAAAGCTAAAAGTGCCTCTTACAGGGGAAATTGAACTGCTTCAAGGAGACAGTGAAAGGCCTTAGGACTTTTGCTCTTTCTCCCTTGGGCTCCAGAAGGCAGTTAGAAATCACATTCCTAGTCCCAAAATAGAGTCAGAAACCTATTTTAATTCATTTAGTTTGTTTATTTATATCCCCAAAGCTCCACAAAGGGAGTCAGCCAGAACTTTTTCTTGACAGCTTTGGTGTAAGGCAGCATGGTATAGTATAAAGAACTTGGCCTCCGAGGTCAGACAGGTTTGGATTGAACCCCAGCTTTACTGCTTATCAATTGTGTGGCTTCCAGCAAGCGTTTTAAGCTTCCTGAGCTTCAGTTTTCCCTTCTGTAAAATGGGGGTGATGATACCTACTCTTTATGGTGATGGGAAAGATTAGGGTAATATCTGTAAAGCACCTATCTGGGAGCCTGACAGCTGTTAGGCAAACATTACATGGTAGCTACAATTTTCAAAAGAGATATTGGTAGTTCACTGGTAGAATTCTCACCTTCCATGTGGGAGACCCAGATTTGATTACTAACCAATACACTTCATATGTAGCCACCATCCTTCTGTCAGTGGAGACTGGCATATTACTGTGATGCTGAACAGGTTTTAGCAGAGCTTCTGGACTAAAATGGACCAGGAAGAAAGGCCTGGAGATTGATTTTGAAAATCAGCCAGTGAAAACCTTATAGATCACGGTGGTCAGATCCTCGGCCAATCGTGAGGATGGCGCAGAACCAGGCAGAATTTTATTTTATCATGCATGGGGTCGCCATGAGTTGGAGGCTGACCCTACGGCAGCTAACAACAACCATTTTCAAATTTGAAAGAATTTACATAGTCAAGTTTGGGGGTCAGTAAAATCTCCTAAACTCTACCCTGGTTAAACTTATTAGGCTTTGCAAGACTTATAGAAGCGTTGGTAAGGATGTGCTGTAAGTGTTTTATTTCTACTTACTCTTAATTTGGTTTATATTACAATGTTATGAAAAAAATACGCAATTCATGTAACCGTCACATTAGTCCTGGAGAATGATTTTTAAAATGAGTATGTATCTTTCAACTATTTATATATTTAAAAAAGTCTTTCATGCGTTTTCTCTCTTTAGCTGCATGTAAAGCAGTATTTATTGAGAGTCATTTTCCTGGGACCATGATCAGGACACATCTCTTAAAGCATGACAATTGCCTTTTAAACTTTTAATGATGTTAGATGATTTTTATTTCTAGCATTAAGATTTTTCCAAATAATGTATGTGTACTGAATGTAAAGAGCAAAGCTAAATAAGTATTAATAGGGTTTAAAAAATCTCAGTGGTTCTTTATACCCAACCCAAAGAAGACTGGAGACTGAATATTCTGTGCACAGGGAAGATGATTCAATAAGATAACAGCTTGAAGATGGACTGACCTGACACCTAGCTAGCCCGGTGGTCGATGTGCATTTTATGTATCTTTGTGTTCTCAGGACCTAGCACACTGAATACATGTTTATTGCATGAGTGCATGAATAGGAAGGAATCATTTCCATCTCTCCACATCTTAATGATCTGTGTGGTGACTGCAAACATTAAACCCTTTGCTCAACTTTTCATTCATTCTGCAAATCTTTGTTATATGCCAAGCACTGAGCTCGGGAACTAGGGGTAAGCTGATGAGCAAAACAAGCCACAATTCTTCCTTGCTCTCTTAGAACTTACATTCTTATGAGGGCAAGGCATCACCTGAATAAAAATAGAATCACAACTACTGAGAGACTGGGGCAGTGCAAGAAAAAGAGAAAACCAGTGTGACTGGAGGGTACAGCATGAGGGGCTAGTTAGCGTTATGCAAGGGGTCTGGAGCAGTGGGCAGAGGACAGGCCAAGTAAAGCCATATAGGCCATATTAAGACAGAGCCCTGGTGGCACGGTAGTTAAGAGCTTGGCTGCTAACCAGAAGGTCAGCAGTTTGAATCCACCAGCTGCTCCTTGGAAACTCTATGGGGCAATTCTACTCTGTCCTATAGGGTCGCTATGAGTCGGAATCAACTCAATGGCCATGGGTTTGGTTTTTTTGGTTTTTGGTTGTTATTTCAAGAGCAATGGAAAACCAGGGAAGGACTTTAACCCTTTGGTGGCTCTTGGGGTATGTGGTATCCCAACCACTTTTATACCTCTGGAGTTTTTTCTGAAGGTGGCAGTCAGATTTAACATGCTTAGCCTCAAGGTGGAAGCCTTTTGAAATGTGTGAAATTCAGGAACCCTGAGTTGGAACCTGATTATTGTGAAGAATGAGCATTATGTTAGGGAATGTCTCCTGGGTGTGTGAATTTTGTAAACTTTTGAAAGGTTTGCCTATATTTTTGTGAGATAAGCCTCCTCACTGTTTCTCAGTTATTACTATGTCCTCTCGAGAATGTACTTATCACGAGAATAAGCTATTTCTAGTCTTCATTCACGTCTGTCAGTTTGTTGTACTGTGGTGGCTTGTGTATTGCTGTGAAGCTGGAAGCTATGCCACCGGTATTTCAAACACCAGCAGGGTCACCCATGGTAGATGGATTTCAGCTGAGCTTCCAGACTAAGACAGACTAGGAAGAAGGACCCGGCAGTCTACTTCTGAAAAAATTAGCCAGCGAAAACCTTATGAATAGCAGTGAAACACTGTCTGATATAGTGCCAGAAAATGAGCTGCTCAGGTTGGAAGGCACTCAAAATACCCCTAGGGAAGAGCTGCCTCCTCCTCAAAGCAGAGTTCATTGAATATACCATGGACTGCCAGAAGAACGAACAAATCTGTCTTGGAAGCAGTACAGCCAAAATGCTCCTTAGAAGCAAGGAAGGCGAGACTTTGTCTCACACACTTTGGACGTGTTGTCAGGAGGGACCAGTCCCTGGAGAAGGACATCATGCTTGGTAAAGTAGACGGTCAGTAAAAAGAGGAAGACCCTTAAGGAGATGGATTGACACAGTAGCTGCCACAATAGGCTCAAGCATAACAATGATTGTGAGGGTGGCTCAGGACCCGGAAGTGTTTCGTTCTGTTGTACATAGGGTCACTATGAGTTGAAACTGATTCGACGGCACCTAACAACAAGTCTTCATTCAGCCACAGTGGCCATTTTCTCCCTGATGCCGTTCACTGTTTCCAGGTGTTATTGGCTCCCTGCTTTGCTTTGAGCCTCTGCTCTGCAATCTTTCTGGACTGCTTTTCTAGCTTCTGAACAGTAAATAATACCTTTGCGATAAGGAATAATGCATTGCGGTAGTACTTTTTAAGAGGCTGGAACTCCTGTAAGTTGTTCTTACCCCACATTCAATCTTAGGGCCCAATCATTGCTTCCACATGTAGCAGGTGGAATGCACTGCTGTGAGAAGGTCTGTAATATTCTAGGGCAGCTGTTTCTGCTTCTTAGCTGTTTGTACTGCTTTAATTATAATGACGAATACACAGTAGTGGTAATATTTCTGAGATTCAAGTTCCTTTAGTTTCATTTATTTGGGCGGTAAGTACTGCTTTTGTAGTAAGGAAGAATGCATTGTACCATGTTTTGAAAAGTTTCATGAAAAATAATAAAAAGGCTAAGAAGAAGACTAGAATAAAATGTATGTGCAGTCATTGCCAGGTGCCTTCAAGTTTTACCTCATGTTTGCAAATTTTCAAGAAAGAAAAAATAAAAGACTCATATCAGTAGGATTTTACTATGTCCAGCGTCCCCTGAGACATATGTGATCTCAGATAATGGGTATCAAAATCCATAAACCATAACGAAAATTCTGAATTGGTCCTTTAATCAGCATGCCTTCCATTAGTGAAAACACATGGTGTCAACAAAAAATTCAAAGGAGAAAATAATTGGGTCACCATTAAATGGTTTAGCATGATCAGCATTGTGTTTGGAAAAGATTACTCTGGCTGTCATGTGGGAAACTGATTGGGAGTAATAAGAGTAGATGTGGGTTCCTTTGGGGAAAAAATCCCAGGAATCTCAGCTTAGAGTCTAGGTCTTGTTATGCTGTTCAGTGTTTGCTCTCAAACATAGGGTTTCATGCAGAATGACTTCTGGGACCAATGAGCATAAAGCCCCTCAGTTTGGCCACCACAGTTTATGAAAAACTCTTCTCTGACTTCTGTGAAATGAAATGGCATGTTTCCTGCAGGAAGACAGGAAAGAGTTGCTTCTGTGGGGATGTGACTCATCTCTGCCCTCTTGTTAGGTCTGGCTCCGTTCTCTCCACCTCTGTGGTTATTTGGGGTCACAGGCCGGCAAGGGGAGGGGAGTAGAATGCTGTAAAATGCCTTCCTTGTCCAGCCCTCCCACCCTATTGCCAACTATCTCAGTGATTGTTTCATCCCCGAACCAACATTTCTGGGACCCTAGAGGGTTGCTGGAAACCCTGGCGGCATAGTGGTTAAGAGCTATGTCTGCTAACCAAAAGGTCGGCAGTTCAAATCCACTAGGCACTCCTTGTAAACTCTATGGGGCAGTTCTACTCTGTCCTATAGGGTTTCTATGAGTCAGAATAGACTCCATGGCAATGGGTTTGGGTAGAGGGTTGCTGCGAGTCAGATTCGACTCAACGGCAATGGGTTTTCTTTTTTTTTTTGGTAAGTGCACTTTGGAGTCTCTGGGTGGTACGAATGGTTAACACGCTTGACTGCTAACTGATAGGTTGCAGGTTCAAGCCCACCCATAGTCACCTTGGATGAAAGGCCTGGCAATCACATCCAAAAAGTTGGCCATTGAAAACCTTATGGAGCACAGTTCTACTCTGACACACATGGGGTCACCTTGCGTTGGACCTGACTTGATGGTAACTAGTTTTGTAAGTGTACCTGTGAAGAAAAAAGTCCCTAGAAAATTTGGGAAACCGTTGCAGTCATTAGGTAAAATAAACAGAAGATTGATGAGAAGGTTTAAAGAGGAGTTTTGAACAGCAGCCATTTTTTTTAGTTCCTGATTCTGCAGGTTGGCAATTAGGCTGGACTCAGCTGGGTGGTTCTACTGCTCTGGATGGGGGTTGGCTAACCTTGTCTGGGGCTCAAGTCATGCATCTGCAGTTGGCAGCTGGGTCGGCTAGGGGACTGGATAAGCATCAGTTGGTTGCCTTGGTTCTGCTTCATGTGATATCTAATCTTCCAGCATGATAGGTAGCCTGGGCTAGAGGGTAAACCCCAATGAGCTAGTGCTTTTTCAGGTTCTGTCTGCAGCATACTTGCTAATGTCACATTGACCAAAGACACAAGGCTAGCTAGAATCTATTTGTAGAGAAATGAACTCCGCCTCTTGATGAGAGGTGCTGCAAGGTTACATGAAAAAGGGATGTGGAAGCAGGGAGGGAAACAATTTATGTTCAGTTTCATAATCAACCCCACCCTCCAACTTCACTTATTCTTTGTACAATGTTTGCAAGTTTTGTCATAGTCCCATAATGTCCTTACTGTTGTTGTTGTGAGTTGCTGTCAAGTCAGCCTCAGACTCATGGGGACCCCATCTATGCACAACAAATGCAGTCTGGTCCTGTGCCATCTCCATGATCAGTTGCAGATCTGACCATTATTACCCATAGGGTTGTCACGGGCTGATTTTTGGAAGTAGATCACCAGGTCTTTCTTCCTAGTCTGTCTTAGTCTGGAAGCTCCACTGAAACCTCTTCAGCATCATAGGAACATGCAAGTCTCCACTGATGGATGAGTAGTGGCTGCATATGAGGTGCATTGGCCAGGAATCAAGCCCAGGTCTACCGTATGGAAGGTGAGAACTCTACCTTATTAGTTTTCTTTAAGTCAGCTTCAACTTAAAAAAAAATACCTATTTGAGCCTTATCCTAAGCAATATTATGTTTGAAATCACAGACTCGATGCGCTAGTTAGTTTGAAAAAATAAGTATTAGATTAAACCATGTGAAATTACCACTCTTTAGAGATAAAAAATGGTGGCATACAGCACTTTCGTATTAAAATAAATACCCAGCTACTAAAAAAATTCTGTGGACCACCTAAAATCATCACTAGTACATCACTACACTTTTGGGAACATTGATCTGAAATATTCTATTCATAAATCAGGCTTTAAATTTCCTGGGAAAGTCAGGCTCCAGGTAATGTTTGTGCCTTGTAATATTTTCTTTCCCAGTTTTACATACTTGAGGAAGTGTTAGAATGAAAAAGTGTATAATTGATTTGCAAATACTCTAAACCTGCCTAAAATGTGTCTCAGGACTGAACTCGATCTTTTGAAACCATAAATTAGTCTCTGACCTTGGGATATTAAAAAAAAATCAAGAAGAGAATTTTTTAGAACAGACAAAAAGTGGCATTTAGTTTCTAAATAAGCTGCATGGATCGAATCAATTCTCCTATGTAGAGACAGTCTAATTTAACTTGTAATTACTTTAGTAGGCTTAAATTCCAGTTACTTTTGCATGGAAATAATAAAAAAAAGTACTGAAATCTAAAATTTCTGAATCCTGCAAATACTAGCTAATCAAGAGACTTTATCTGTCATGGTTATTTTGAGTAACTGATCATTTCCATCAATCAACCAAGCAACCCTGATAAGCCAATCATTTTTTAATCGATGCTGAGCCGCTGAAAAGTTGCCATAGATACCAAATTCTACAGCCATCACAACAGAAAGTCAGGTTAGAATTGGAAGTGACAGGTGTATTCACCACGTAGTTAACAAGCCTTTGAAGGGAAAGAGAGAGTTTGTCAGAGTCCTTAGGCTGGGTATAAAAGATTGCAAAGAACACTCAACCAATTCCCAAAGAGCACTTCAAAAGCAAGAGGAAGGATCCGTTTTCATTAGAAATACAGGAAGATGTTTGCCTGAAATTCAAGCTCTAAGTAACAAGTTCCTTGAAGTCTTGCTTGGCTGTCATTTACCAGGGGTCACCAGCAAGTTAGGAGCAGACAGTTTCTGCCTCCCTGCCCTCCCCACTTCTGCATCAGAAGTAATAAGGGTGGTTGAGATCATGGGGCAATGATTACAGGCAGTCCTTGAGTTACAAAGGTCCAACTTACAGACAGCTCCTACTTGCCCTTTAATGTTATATAAATTAGCCCCACTTTGAAATCATTGAACCAAGGAACTGCTGGTGGATTTGAACTACCAACCTTTTGGTTAGCAGCTGTAGCTCTTAACCACTGCGCCACCAGGGCTCCTAACCAACCCCTACTTGCAACAAATTCTGCATCACACTTACCTTCACTTGCTGCACAAGCGGCTTTTAAGTCGCTGAGAGAGAAGGTGACTGTGGTGGCTTGGGTGTTGCTGTGATGCTGGAAGCTATGTTATTGGTATTTCAAATACTAGCAGGGTCACCCATGGTGGACAGGTTTCTTCCAGACTAAGACAGACTAGGAAGAAGGAGCTGGTGGTCTACTTCTGAAAAAAATTAGCCACTGAAAACCTTATGAATAGCAGCAGAACATTGATACAGTGTTGGAAGATGAGCCCCTCAGGTTGGAAGGCTCTCAAAAGACAACTGGGGAAGAGCTGCCTCCTCAAAGTAGAGTTGAATTTATGACGTGAAGGAAGTCAAGCTTTTGGGACCTTCATTTGCTGATGTGGCACGACTCAAAATGTTTTGAATCCACCCGTCGCTCCTTGGAAAACCTATGGAACAGTTCTACTTTGTCCCATAGGTTCGTTATGACTCAGAATCGACTCGATGGCAGTGGGGTTTAGAATAGTAAGGAATCTGCTTATGTTCTTGGCACAAATGAATCATCTTGGATATTAAAACATTACTTTTCTTGGACTAAAACCCAAACCAAACCCACTGCTGTCGAATAAATTCCGACTCATAGAAACCCTACAGGTCAGAGTAGAACTGCATCATAGGTTTCCAAGGCTGTAAATCTTTATAGAAGCAGACCTCCACGTCTTTCTCCTGTGGAGTGGCTGGTGGGTTTGAACCGCCTACCTTTTGGTAGGTGGCCGAGCACTTTAACCACTGTGACACCAGAGCTCCTCAAGCTAAACCCTGTTGCCGTCAAAATGAAAAATAGCTGCAAACATCCGTTAATAATAGGAATGTGAGATGTACAAAGTATGAATCTAGGAAAATTCGAAATCATCAAAAATGAAATGGAATGCATAAACATTGATATCGTAGGCATTAGTGAACTGCAATGGACTGGTATTGGCCATTTTGAATAGGACAATCATATGGTCTCTAATGCCAAGAATGACAGCTAGAAGAGGAATGGCGTTGCATTCATCATCAAAAAGAACATTTCAAGATCTATCCCGAAGTACAATGCGATCAGTGATAGGATAATATCCACACGCCTACAAGGAAGACCAGTTAATACGACTATTACTCAAATTTACGCACTAACCACTAAGGCCAAAGATGAAGAAAATGAAGATTTTTACCAACTTCTGCAGTCTGAAATTCATCAAACATGCAATCAAGATGCATTGATAATTACTGGTGATTGAAATGCAAAAGTTGGAAACAAAGAAGAAGGATTGGTAGTTGGAAAATATGGCCTTGGTGATAGAAATGATGCTGGAGATGACATGACAGAATTTTGCTAAGACCAATGACTTCTTCATTGCAAATACTTTTTTGCAACAACATAAACGGCAACTATACACGTGGACCTCACTAGATGGAATACACAGGAAAAAAAATCAACTACATCTGTGGAAAGAGACGATGGAGAAGCTCAATATCATCAGTTAGAACAAGGCCAGGGGCTGACTACAGAAAAGACCATCAATTGCTCATATGCCAAAGTCCAGATGAGTTGTGCCATGAGATCAAGGACATTGTACATGAAGAAGGCAAGAGGTCATTAAAACGACAGGAAAGAAAGAAAAGATCAAAACAAAGCAAACAGAAGAAATTATGAGCTAAAAGAGCTGAACAGAAGATTTCAAAGGGTGGTTTGAGAAGATAAAGTGAAGTATTATAATGACATGGCAAAGACCTAGAGTTAGAAAACCAAAAGGGAAGAAGGATGCTCGGCATTTCTCAAGTTGAAAGAACTTGAGAAAAAATCAAGCCCTGAGTTGCAATATTGAAGGATTCTATGGTCAAAATATTGAACCACACAGGAAGCATCAAAAGAAGATGGAAGGAATACACAGAGTCACTGTACCAAAAAGAGTTGGTCCACATTCAATCATTTCAGGAGGTAGCATATGATCAAGAACCCATGGTACTGAAGGAAGAAGTCCAAGCTGCACTGAAGACATTGGCGAAAAACAAGGCTTCAGAAATTGACAGAATACCAACTGAGACGTTTCAACAAATGGATGCTATGATGCTGGAGAAGTTCACTTGTCCATGTCAAGAAATTTGGAAGACAGCTTCCTGGCCAATCAACTGGAAGAGATCCATATTTGTGCCCATTCCAAAGAAAAGTGTTCCAACAGAATGCAGAATTATTGAACAATATCATTAATATCACACATAAGTAAAATGTTGCTGAAGATCATTCAAATTTGGTTGCAGCAGTACATTGACAGGGAACTGTCAGAAATTCAAGCTAGATTCAGAAGAGGATGTGGAATGAGGGATATCATTGCTGATGTCAGATGGATCATGGCTGAAAGCAGAGAATACCAGAAAGAAGTTTACCTGTGTTTTATTGACTATGCATAGGCATTCGACTATGTGGTTCATAACAAATTATGGATAACATTGGGAAGAATGAGAATTCCAGAACACTTAATTGTGTTCATACGGAACCTTTACATAGACCAAGAGGCAGTCTTTGGAATAGACCAAGAAGATACTGTGCTGTTTAAATCAAGAAAAGTGTGCGTCAGGGTTGTATCCTTTCACTGTGTTTATTCACTCTGTATGCTGAGCAAATAATCCAAGAAGCTGGACTATATAAAGAAGAACGGGGCATCAGGATCAGAGGAAGACTCATTAACAAACTACAATATGCAGATGATGCAACCTTGCTTGCTGAAAGAGAAGAAGACTTCAAGCACTTAACTGATGAAGAGCAAAGACTACACACTTTAGTATGGATTACAGCTCAATATACAGAAAACAAAAATTCTCACAAATGGACCATTAAGCAACATCATGATAAAGGGAGAAAAGACTGAAGTTGTCAAGGATTTCATTTTACTTGGATCCGCAATCAATGCCCATGGAAGCAGCAGTCAGGAAACCAAATGACGTATTGCATTGGACTGATCTGCTTCAAAAGACCTCCTTAAAGTGTTAAAAAGCAAAGATATCAGTTTGAGGACCAATGTGAGCCTGACCCAAGCCATGGTGTTTTCAACTGCCTCATATGCATGTGAAAGCTGAACAATGAATAAAGAAGACCTAAGAAAAATTTATGCCTTTGAATTGTGGTGTTGGTGAAGAATATTGAATATACCATGGACTTCCAGAAGAATGAACACATCTGTCTTGGAAGAAATACAGCCAGAATGCTCCTTAGAAGCAAGGATGGCAAGACTTTGTCTCATATACTTTGGACATATTATCAGGAGGGACCAGTCCCTGGAGAAGGACATCATGCTTGGTAAAGTAGAGGAGAAAAGGAAGACCTTCAGCTAGATGGATTGACACAGTGACTGCAATGATGGGCTCAAGCATAGCAATGATTATTGAGGAAGGCGCAGGACTGGACAGTGTTTCGTTCCGTTGTACATAGTGTCACTATGAGTCGGAACTGACTCGACAGCACCTAACGACAACAACAATGTTGGATGTTCAGAACTTTGGCGAATAGGTGAAAAAAGCTAAGGGCTCACTTCAAGTGGAAAAAATGAATATATTTCAAAAGTATATCATACATTTTCCTGTCCTTTGAGGCAGTAGAGGCAAATATGTCTTCCTGTCTTACTGAGATGGTCTTCCTTCTCAGTATGCATGTCAGCAGCTGGGCTGTGTGGGAACACAGATGTCCTTAGACTCAGGGTTTGGGTGAAGAGCACTGAGAGGGAGCCCAGAGGATGGAGTCCTGACTCTGGCTCTGCTGTTTACTTAGCATGTAGCCTTCTCAAGTTCTCCAGGACTGTACAGACCAGGTGGCACCAATGGTTAAGCACTTGGCTGCTAACTGAAAGATTGGAGGTTTGAACCCACCCAGCAGCACCATGGAAGAAAGGCTTGGTGATATGCTTCTGTAAAGATTACAGCTAAGAAAATCCTATGGGGCAGTTGAACTCTGTCACATGTAAGCTTGTCCCCACTCCCTTCCCCTCTTCCCTGGAGCTTTCATGCCCTCTTTCCCTTCTGGATGTTTCCTGTACCACTTGTCTCTAGAAGACCCCCTGCTGTGGGGAGTCTGCACCTGCATGCGGCTGTCAGTGTGTTGGCTCCAATAAATAGCTTGTTGAGCAACCCTGCAATCTTGTGGTCATATTTTTTTTTTTTTTCTTTATCAGCCCCAAATTCCCTCGAACTCATTACACCCACACTGGAATTATTATTTATTTCTCATTGAGATTTTATATATATGCTGTTGTTGTTGTTAGGTGTCATCAAGTCGATTCCAACTCATAGTGACCCTATGTGACAGAGTAGAGCTGCTGCATAGGATTTTATTGGCAATGAGAATTTTTACGGGAGAAAATTGCTTAATTTTTTTCTCCCATAGAGCAACTGGATGAGTTTATACTGCAAATCTTTCAGTCCGCAGTCGAGCACTTAATCGTTGTGTTCCATACATATATATGGAGCCCTGACGGTGCAGTGGTTAAGATCTCAGGCTGCTAACCAAAAGGTCAACAGTTCAAATCCACCAGCCACTCCTTGGAAACACTACGGGGGCAGTTCTACTCTGTCCTATAGGGCCTGTATGAGTTGGAATCGACTCAACGGCAATGGGTTATACACACACACACACACACATTCACACATATATATATACATACACATATATGTGTATATATATAATACAGATACACACGTACATATATGTATATATACACAAAAATACATTTAAATTAACTGTTTAGTAAATTGATTATTCCCTGGTATGGATTCAGTTCTTCTCAACCGACTTCTTGGTTGTTATGTTAAATTTCCAAATAAAGTGCCCCCTTCAGTTACTCTAAAGAAAAGAGGTACAAAATGTTTGGACCAACTGAACACTGAAGTCAAGATTCTGCTGCCAGAGAGAGCGAACCAGGGAAACTGCCCTCCTTACCGGCTACACAGTATCTTCCTGCTTGGTTACACACACACTAAAGCTAGCTTACATGCTAGCTAGGCGATGTCTAGGAAGACAACATGGTACCTATGATGTGCCAGGCATAGTGCTAAGGGCTGAGGGTACACTGGTAAGCATAGTCCTTGAACTCAAAGAGCTTATCCCGTCTTGGAATGTCCTGTTTTCTCCCCATCCCCTTCAAAAGTTTAATGGTAATGGGAGAAATAGGTGATTCCCTTCTTCATGTTTCCTAACAGGGAAACGCTTCCTGGTCACTATCTTCTTTCTTCCTGGTCCCTGCTCAGGGTTCGTAATACATCAAAGGCTACTCAGAAAGATTTTATTCTGTTTTTTTGCTAGAGCAGTCAGAGATAAATAAAGGAGTTAAATCATATTTGCTAAAAACACAAAATTGAAAATTCCAATTTTTCACAACATTAGGATGTGCTCAGCTGATTCCAATAAACCAAAGTGTATGTTGGAAGAAATAGGTTGGTGATTTGTTGGCGTGGAGGACAATACAAAAAGAGATTCCAGTAAGCTGGTGAATGCAGGTGGTACCCTCTCTAAGGACAGGCTGGGTCTAAACATTCATTTGGAAGAAGGTCATTTAGAGAGCTGTGTATTTTCCTTGGACACAGGTTCCTGTGGGGTTAAGTCTCTAATCCAAACCACAAAATGTTGGTTCACCCAAAATAGACTTGATAGGTTATCTAAGTTGTCCAGTTGTACCATAGAACCTAAACCAAAAAACAAACAACAGCAACATCAAAACCCATTGCCGTCAAATCGATTCCAGCTCCTAGCAACGCTTAGGACAGAGTAGAAGTGCCCCATAGAGTTTCCAAGGAGTGGCTAGTGGATTTGAACTGTCGATGTTTTGGTTAGCAGCCAACCTCTTAACCATTGCGCCACCAAGGCTCCTTGTAGAACCTGTTGTTGTTGTTTGTTAGGTGCCGTCTAGTCGGTTCTAACTCATAGCGACCCTATGTATAACAGGACGACACGCTGCTTGGTCCTGTGCCATCTGCACAATCATTGTTATGCTTGAAACCATTGCTGCAGCCATTGTGTCAATCCATCTCGATAAGGGTCTTCCTCTTTTTCACTGACCCTCTTCTCTACCAAGCATGATGTCCTTCTCCAGGAACTGGTCCCTCCTAATAACCTCTTTAAAGTATGTGATACGAAGTCTTGCCATCCTTGTTTCTAATGAGCATTCTGGCTGTACTTCTTTCAAGACAGATTTGTTTATTCTTCTGGTAGTCCATGGTATATTCAATATTCTTCACCAACACCATAATTCACGGGCATCAATTCTTCTTCCAGTTTGTCTTTGGTCGTCCTTATTCATTGTCCAGCTTTCATATGCATATGAGGCGATTGAAAACAGAAGATTTGCCCAATACAATGCATCTTTGTTTCTTGACTGCTGCTTCCATGGGTGTTGATTGTGGATCCAAGTAAGAAGCCTGTTACAACTTCAATAGTTTCTCCGTTTATCATGATGTTGCTTATTGGTCCAGTTGTGAGGATTTTTGTTTTCCTTATGTTGAGGTATAATCCGTACTGAAGTCTGTGGTCTTTGATCTTCATCAATAAGCACTTCAAGTCCTCTTCACTTCTAGCCAACACTCAATAGTGTCCCAAGGCATTCTCTCCCCTCTGTTCCCTCAACCATTGTTCTGGGTCATCATTTCTTCTCTCTTACCTGAAACAACTCAATAACTTCTTACTGTTCTTTTTGCCTCTGTCACCCATATTGATCATCCATATTGCAGCCACCCAGAATGAGATTTCTACAATGTAAATCTGATCACAGCGCCCCCCCGCCCCCGCCCCTGTAACTCAGCGAAGGTTCCTTGCTGCCTGCAGAATAAAGACCAGACTCCTAGCTGGGTGTCAGGGCCCTGTGTGGCCTCTCCCTTGCTTGCCTTTCAAGCTCACTCCCAACGCCCCCTCTTCTGCAGCTCCTTGAAGGCACTTCACTTCCTCAGGTCCCCTCGCTTATGTTGTTCCTCTCCTTGGTATGCCCTTCCTTTCCTTGTCTGCCTGGAAAACTTCTCTTTTTTCAGGATTTAGATAAAGTTCTCTCTTCCTTGGTGTCTCCTTTCTCACTCCTGGGAGTCATCACTCCCTCTCTTATGCTGTCATATCACACTTTTGTCATTTTTTTTACACATTTCTCTCTTCCACTAGACTCTGAGCTAATCAAAGTCAGGAACTATGTCTTGTTCATTTGTATCTCTAGGACTTCTCTAAAGAAGATGTTCAACAACTATTTACATGGATGGATGAGTTCATAGCAATGAGGCTGGGGCTTTAGGAAGTAAGGGCTGGGGAAGGAACTTCACATACTCACCTCAGGCGTGAAGGTCTGAGGTGGGCTCTAGGATGTGACGGCTCAGGATGGACAGGGCTGTGATAAGTGAGCTGTGTGTGTGTGTATTTGTGTGTGTTAGTTTTTGTAGGCTGAACCATAGAGTTTGTGTAGGGAAGTTAAGGGAACTAAGTCAAGTTAAGGTCTTGAACACCAGACTAAGGCATTTTTACTACTCTATCTGCAATGAAGAATGCCAAGTGAACTTGGAAATGACATAACCCAAAAGACACTTTGCAATGCCCCAATCCGAGAGGCACTTTGGAATACCAATTGACCCTTTGTGGTATGGGTTGAGGTGGGAGAAAGTGCAGGCAGGGAGACCAATTTGAGGATGACCGACTAGGATAGGCCAGGTATGAGCTGAGAGGAATCTAAAGTGGAGGTGTCAGTAGGAATGGAAGGCAATGCCCTACAAAATTTTGTCCTGGATTTTAGACTATACTTATTGTTGACTCTGGAAATGTTTGACCAGCTCCTCCAGAGTGAATCTCTGCTGCTGGCTCTCCAAAGCAAGGAATAGCCAGGAGGGAGGAGGAGTGAGCTAAAGTTTGCACTAGAGTTGACCATGACCCAGCTGAGGAGGGTGCCTCTTCTCCTGGTTCAAAAAGGAGACTGGTTTTTCTATTGCTTATAACAAGGTTTCCATGATTAGTAGTGCTTCCGTAAAGAATATTGAATATACCATGGGCTGCCAAAAGAATGAACAAATTTGTTTTGGAAGAAGTACAGCCAGAATGCTCCTTAGAAGTGAGGATGACAAGACTTCATCTCACGTACTTTGGACATGTTATCAGGAGGGACCAGTCCCTGAAGAACGATATCATGCTTGGTAAAATAGAATGTCAGAGAAAAACGGGATGACCCTCTACAAGTTGGATTGATGCAGTGACTGCAACAATGGGCTCAAACATAGCAACGATTGTGAGGATGGCGCAGGATTGGGCAGTGTTTCGTTTTGTTGTACACAGGGTTGTTAAGAGTTGGAAACGACTGTATGGCACCTAACAAAAACAACAGCACTTCTTCACTGAAATTCATATCTCAACGGGCATGAGGGCAACAGCCACAATTAGGCTTGACTTATGGGCTCCAACTGCCCAAATCAGAACATGTAAGCTAGTACCATCCCTACATGAGACCCTGATGTCATCCTCCCCAATTTAGTAGTTCTTGGGACTCCATATCCCAGCCACCCAGAACCTTGATATTGACATTGACATCAAATCTACACCCAAAGGCAGAGTAGGGGTAACCTGATGTCAGGGACTCTGAGAAGTCTTTTTTATCTGCTAAATGCATCCAAGACCTGATTGCTAGTGAATAAAGTTAACATCAACAATTAGCAAAAAATTTGAGAGATATAGCATATTGACTTACATTTCCATTGTAAGGACAGCATTGGACACCTTTCATGTTCTGGCTACCATTCTCTCTATCTACCTTTTACTGCTATGGCACCAGCTTCATGCAGATGTACCTTGATAGAACTTTGTCTCAGCTACACTGTGTATTCTTCCCTTTCGTTACGGGAGCTTCTCTGAAGATGAGGTGTGGGACACTGCAGGAGCCCACCATAGAACTGCCCGGAAATGCAAGCTAGTTATTGTCCAATGGGGAGGTCCTTGCCAATGGGGGACAGGAGCTGGTGGATAAGTACTATCTTCTGTTCCTGAAGTGGACAATTCTGAGGCACATTCTGCAGATTCCACAGTGGTATGTGCCCAACTTGGGAATGTGCCCTTGTAATGATGTTCCTTCCTGTCTAGTTTCATTCTCTTCAATCTCTTTCTTCTGTTCCCTGGGATCAGGACTTCTAAGACAAATTACCAGTATTGGAGTTTGTGTCTCAGGCTTTGGGTTGCCAGTGGTGAGGAATCAGGTTAACACTAGATTATGGGGGATTCCTTTCCTGCGAGTAACTGGAGGTGGAGGGTACAGAAACAATATCAGGACTGAGTCTGTCTATTCCCACATGCCATGTCAGAGGTTCTACCGTGCTTGTGAATGTATCTTCATGATATATGCAGAAGGAACTGAGCAAGAAAATGTGGCTTCCATGTCTTTGTGGACAAAGCATTTCAGTCAGGATGAAATATCACTCCCACCACAGCTCTTACCGGGGAATAATTGTGTTAGCATGTTCAACTTATGCCCAGAGTCAATGGTGAGGGTGGGTGATAGAGGAAGAAATTGTTGGGCTTTGGTCTTCAGCCTTCAGCTCAAAAGGTTATTCAAATCTAAATTCCTGTTATGGTTTTGATGTTCTCCTATGCAACTGTCATATTACACTCCAATAAATTTCCCATCAATAATGGATGCATTTGCATTTGAAATGCTTTAAAAAACTCATTTAGATTTACCTATTTTATTTTCATAACTTCTCCATTTTGCTTCTCTCCTCTTCTCTTCAGCTGCCTCTTCCTTCTCTTTCTCTTGTCTTCTTTTTCTTCTGGCTACAGGCTCTGTACCCTTGGTATCTCTGACCCTCTGAGAGAGCTGGTGCCCTATTATGGAGCTGTGGTGCCTGGGACATCCTGCACCACCTTCCACCACATCGCCGGCAAAGTGTGCTTATGTTCTGTCACTCCTTCCTGGCTTCTCTGTCCTGCATGCCCTCTACCCTCCACCTCCAATCTATAGTGGAGAATATAAGAGAAATAAAAAAAAATTTATGTCCTCTACTACCATCCAAAATTGTTTGCTTTTCATTTTCCCATTTTTGGTTCCCGGCTGCTGTGTCTCTCTGCTTTATAGGAAACTTCCCAAAACAGTTACAGGCAGAAAGTGAAAAGGAATATGAATACACCCATCACTGCTAGATCTAAGATACAATCTTTCTGGATAAGTCTCAGGGGAAGGTAAATTAAAAGAGTTTAATTTATGAATATATGCAACTCCTATCCACACCAGACTGGCACCTTTAACAACTCCCCCAGCCCCCTTCTTGGAGGATCAGCACCCCTGGGTGGTTATCCTCATATAGCTCAGAGAAGGACTCTAGTTTCAGTTTTCTATCCTCTGCTCTAACCCCCAGGCCCATTCTGCCAACTTGTGCCTGGAATCCTCCTCGCAGTCCAGTCCCTTTGGATAGTGACTCATTCAGACAATGAATATGATGCTGTTGCTGGCAGAGACACTCCCCTCAGGGGACTCACCTCTGCTTGTGGCTGCTGCCATTCCTGGGACTGGTTGCCCAGCGAATGAAGAAGAACATGGAGAGGGGGCAGTGGGAAGAAATGATGGAACAAGCAGCTCTGGAGCAGTAACTGCTGTCTCCAGGAGATTTTACTGATATTGCTTTTTGAGGTTCTATTGAAACTAAAGGCTTTCCCCAGCCACCAATGAGTCTGCTCTGGCCAATGCAGACTTTGAACCCAGCCTTAGGTAGGGTCAATGTATAGTGAGTGCACTGTACGAGTAAGAATCACACCGATGGCATGAGTATGGACTTTGGTTGACTAGGAAGTAGTCACAGATCCAATGGCTGGGCTATTCATACTTATTAGCACAGAGGTTAACAAAGGCCTAGTCATCATCCATGGTCAGGCAGGTGATGACTTCAAAGTTAACAGGTTCCAAGCCCCCAACCACCAAGGTGTCTCTCACCACTCCCACCACTGTCCAAAGGCAGAGTGTCTTCTCAGGTCAGCCCCTGACTCTCAGGCCACTGCTTTTGTGCATGAGACCTCCAGAGCCCTGCCTGCTGGCTCAGGTTGAAGGCTTTCAGTATTGATACTGGGCATGGAAGGGACAGGTGGAGATCTTAATTCCCTTTGTCTTCCTTTTCTTTTATTAACTCCTCATAGAGTTGTCTTCGTTTCCTATCTTACTAGTTATGCCCCTGGTTGGGATATGGGTTGGCTAGCTCCTTTCTCCGATGTCTTTGGTTGCTAAGCAGATACACTGGGGTTAACTTTTCTGCCTCTATAAATGAAGGAGTTCCCATTTTACCTATTCATAGCACTGGGCAATGTTCAGTGAGTATGACATTCGCAGAAGGGTAAAACTCTTTCCTTTGGCTCATCTAAAAGTGAAGAAGGCAGCCAACAGAGTCCAACGCACAGATTCTCTGCTGGTCCCAGGACCCACCCGTGTCCTGACTCCTGACAGGTTGCCCGTAGCAACAGGCCTGCCTTGGCTGCAGCTGAGGGATTTGGGAGAAGATCTAGGGTAGAAGAGAAGAACAATTGTTTGAGAATTGCTCCCATCACTCTGAACCAGAGTGACAAACTAGAACAGTGGTTATTCAAGTGTGGGTCCCATCAGCACCCGGCATCACTTGGGAATTATTAGAAATGCAGTTTTGGACCTCACCCCAGAGCTATTTCATCAGAAAGTCTGGGACTGGGACCCAGCAACTGTGTTCTAACTAGTCTTCTGGATGATTCTGATGCACAATAAAGTTTGAGAATCTCTAGCTTAGAGGGACTAGAACAGTGATTCTCAAGCCCAGTAGAATTACCTGGCGGGGCTTTGAGGAACGCTAATGCCCAGGTGGCACCCCAGAACAATTAAATCAGAATCCCTGAGGATGGGACCCAAGCATCAGTATTTTTTTTTTTTTAAAGCTTCCTCCATACTTCCCATGTTGATAATCACTGGGCTAGACCCTGAGGAAAGGGAATGTTAATGAGCTCAAAATTTCTACACCTGACCATGTCCTCCTCTCCCCCCTCTTCCTCCACCTCTTCTTCAAACTTGGGGCACAGACTGCCTGAAAGAACTTTAAACATCTCCCCACTGCTGAATAATGTATCCGTTATATATCTGCTTTACTGCAGTCCAAATTGGGATATGTTAATCACTTATCCTTTCCTCTCTTCCTAAAGCGAGTGTCCTTGGCAAGTCTGTAGGCTGGCAGGGGCATCTCTCTGCTCTCTGTAGTCTGGCTCCTAGAAGCTGAACATGACCTTCAGGTGCCCTTGGGTCAGATGTTTCCATCTCTCAAACGGAAGAATCCCCAAAATCCTCTCTAAAGGGGCTTGGAAATTTTCTGTAAACATCTTTGGACTGAATCTGGGATAGTCCTGGGAGTGACTTAATAAAATTAGGTTCTTCCCAGAGGAACATCACTATATTGTCTGGTCTTTTTTGGATCCTTCTCCATTCTGTAACTGGGTACATAGACAAAGAAACAGGGAGAATTGAACAACATTTTTGTCTCTAAATTTGAAAACGACTTGGTCATGAGCACACATTCTAAAGAGGTCTTTCCCTGGGGAAGCTTCAAGAATCATAGCCTGTCAGCACATGAAGGGGCCTTGAGAGCATCCTCTCAAACTCCCTCATTTTTGAGATCTGGCAACTGAGGCCCACGGAGGGTTAATACCAGCCCCAAATCACACAGCAAATTAGCGGCAGACTCAATACCAGAAATCAAATCTCTCAACTCGCACTTCAGGGTCCCCGCCCTGCTACATCACGCTGTCCCTTACATTTTAAATATTTTTGCCAACATGGGCTTTCATTTTACGTGCCTTCCCCCAAGGATTTTTATGAAGGAAATGTCTGGTTTATTTTTAAGTGGCTGATAGAACTCATCAATTAGGTAATTGCGTTGGTTCGGAGGCTGCATTAGCCCTTTTTATATATGCTGGAAAATGAGTCTGTAAAAGTGTAATGCAGGGTAATGAGATGTCAAAAGTCATGAAAATGAGAGAAGCTGAGTATAATTGTGGGGACTCTCAAATAGGGCTTGGAATTTTCCAGGATTTTTGGAGTGCTTTCATTGTTTATGTTTTATTGGTTGGATAATCATTGACGTGAAAAACCCAAATAGCCCCATTTTTCCATTTGGGCCCGTGACTCAGAACACCGAGGATCTTTTTAGAGCGTTTTAAACATTTACCGCACCTTTAATGGGAAAACAAGATCCAAAAATGCCTTTATTTACTTTTTCACGTGTTTTATATTTTCTGGATTTCTTAGTGGCAGCTGTAAAAAGGGCTTTTCATGTGATCATTTCATTCAGTAATTTGTCTAAACCGAGGCCTTTTCCCTTTTTCCTAATGCCTGCCCAGCTGTCACTGCTGCCTGCTAAAGTGATTTTTCTCTATTATGTTGTCACTTTACACTCCCACAGGGTCCACGGCTGCAGGCCTTACATGCATGGAACTCGCATTAAAGTCCCTGGAAGCTTTAACATGCAAGAAAGTGGGGTTGGGCGATTTAGAAACTTCGGGTTCTGGCGCAGGCCCCGCACAGCAGTTAGAGTGCCCGGATGCTGTCTTATCACTCATCTCACCAGACATCCTGTGACACTGATATGACCAATGTCAAGGACTTGGGGAGGCCATTCAGCATTGACCCAAAGGGTAGGACTTCTTGAATTTTATATTCCAAAGCATATTCCCTCCCTAGGGGGAAAAAAAAAACACCACCAACAAAACCCTATAACTCTGTAACTCGAAGCCGTTATCAAAAACGGAAGAAATGGGGGGGGGGGGGCACAAAGAAAGGAGAACGTATTGCATCAGATTCAGTGTTTTCTTTGGCTTTTTTCTGAGAGGAGAGGGGTTGCCTGGTCAGAAAATGGATTCAACAAGTGAGAGAGAGAGAAAACAGAAGTGTTTTTAGAAGAAGAAAATAGCCTAAGGGGTTATTTGATTTTTTTAATAACAGGTTTTTGTCGTTGTTATTGTTTGTTTTCTGAATTAGATGGCTTGCTTCTGCCAGCTCACATGTTGGATGGCTTCAGGGTAAGGGATGGCTTCAGGGATCTCCTGTGAGTAAATCAGGATCAAGGGATTCTCAGGCCTGAAATGTTCTGTTTTATCTTTCCTAAGAATCAAAAGTTCCACCTCCTTCAGAAAGCCCTCCAGGAATATCCCAGCCCTCCCTAATCTTCATCTCCTTAGACCCCTCAGAGCCTGTGTGATGCAGAGGGGTCACTCACCTGACCCACTGCTGGCTGTACATCTGGTGGGTCAGTGACCCTTGCCAGTATCCAGTAAAATGAGTTTTCACCTGAAGGGGAGTTTTTGGGCTGAGAGAAGAAAGAGGGATTTTTTTTTTTTTTAATTGAGAGGGAGCTACCTGAGAGGTAAGAATTGTTGTCTTTCCACTTAGCCTGAATTATGGGCCAGAAGATCTGTGTTTCTGAGAACATATGAGTCTCTGGATACACAAAGGGTCAATTTAGGGCCCAGGTACGAAGGGACCTAGAACTGGAGTAATGGTTCCTCACAGATCTCCATGTAGCTCTGGTACTGGGTGGTACCAGCACGCATAATGAGTGAGTCCCCAGGTGGGTATGGTAGGTTCCTGGAGAGGTGACTGAGCCCAACAGAGCCTCCCTGAGGGCCCTCAGCACAGGCCAAGGTCTGGGCTCTGCCTAAGAGGCTGTAGAAAAATAAACAGGACAGATTTGTTCAGGAGCAGTGGCCACACACCCGGGGCATCCCTAAAATAACCAAGGGAGGTTTCAAGGGAAAGCTGCATTGCTGTGAGAACACATTTGGACATTAATACTAACGCAGACTTCATTTGCACCCAGATTCCCTCTTAACAGAGGGCTGCGGGAATGAGACCTCTTTAGAACAGTGGATGGATTGGGAGGGAGCCAGAGGGAAGACCAGGGAACAGGTGAGGGCCTAGAGGAGGAAACCCCCGGGCCTCCAGCCCTGAATCAAGTTGCTTCACATGGTCAGTCCTTGGATGAGGCTGTGCTCATAGAAGCAGTCTTGCGTGCTTCTAACCACTCTTGATGCTAAGCCCCTTCCCGCAGGGAAAATTCCTCTGTTGTTTTAAATATTTATCTGTGTTTCCGGAGCTCTTGACCCTGAACTTCCTGCTCCTGAGGGATCTATACCAATCTGGGGTTTGTTTACATGCTCTTACTGTAGACATTTTGTTGTAGACTGTGCAATGACACCGTTGGACAAGTGGTGCCCGTGCACTTAGGTACTTGTGTCTCATTTAGAGTGCCTCCTGATAGATCTTGGGCTAGTACATGGAAAAACAAAGTACCATGGGGAAAGAGCACTCGTCTTGAAGTCAGGAAAAACAAATTAAATAGCTCTGCCTTTTCTAGCTGTAGGGCTTGGGCAGGTTACTCACACTCTGAATTCTGGTTTCATCCATCTGATTCCCAGAGTTTGTGTGACGGTCAAGTAGTTTACACACACACATACACACACACACATATATATGCATATAAAATGTATGCAATATATGTAGATAAAATACGTATATAATCATACACTATGTATCTGTATATAATATATGCAAATATATATGCAAATATATTTGCATACATAATATATTAATATATGATATAATATGTATGTTCTATATGTATATAAAGGGGCCCTAGTGGTGCAGTAGTTAATGTGCTTGGCTGCTAACTGAAAGGTCAGTGGTTCGAACCCACCAGCTGCTCCTTGGGAGAAAAATGTGACAGTCTGTTTCTGTAAAGATTACAACCTTGGAAACTCTATGGGGCAGTTCTGCTCTGTTCTGTAGGGTCCCTATGAGTCTGGAAACCCTATGGAGTAGTTCTACTCTGTCCTGTAGGGTTGCTATGAGTCAGAATCAACTTGACAGCAGTGGGTTTGGTTTGTTTGTTTTTTTATATGTATATATATGTATATGTATGTATGTGTATATGTAATTGTTGTGGATTGAATTGTGTCCACCTCAAAATATGTGTTGGAATACTAGCGTCTATACTTGTGGATGGAGTCCTGGTGGCGCAGTGGTTAAGAGCTTGGCAGCTAACCAAAAGGTCAACAGTTCAAATTCACCAGCCACTCCTTGGAAACCCTATGAAGCAGTTCTGCTCTGTCCTAGAGGGTCGCTATGAGTTGGAAATGACTGGAAGGCACCTAGCAACAACAACAGCATACTTGTGGATATAATCCCGTTTGGGAATAGTTTTCTTTGTTATGTTAATGAGGCCATATCAGTGTAGAGTGTGTCTTAAGCCAATCACCTTTGAGCTATAAAAAAGAGGAGATTAGGCACAGAGACAAGGAAGATTGATGCCACATGGAGATCACCAAACAACCAAGGAAGAGAAGCTGAAAGAGACTGGGATTTTCCCCTAGAGCAGACAGAGAGAGCCTTCCTCTAGAGCCAGTGCCCTGAATTTGGACTTCTAGCCTCTTAAACTGTGAGAAAATAAATTTCTGTTTGTTAAAGCCACCCCCTTGTGGCATTTCTGTTATAGCAACATTAAGAAACTAAGACAGTAATATATGTGTCATGGTTTGAACTGTGTCCCCCAAAAATATCTGTCAAGTTGGCTAGGTCATGATTTCCAGTATTATAAGATTGTCTACCATTTTATCATCTGATGTGATTTCCCTATGTTTTGTAAATGCTATCACTATAACGTAATAAGATGGATTAGGGCAGTTATATTGATGAAGTCTACAAGATTAGATAGTGTCTTAAGCCAATCTCTTTTGAGATATAAAAGAGAGAAGCGAGCAGACATAGGAACCTCATACCACCAAGAAAGCAGTGCCGGGAGCAGAGTGCATTCTTTGGACCTAAGCTTCCTGTGCAGAGAAGATTCCAGACCAAGGGAAGATTGATGACACGGACCTTCCTCCAGAGCAGACAGAGAGAGAAAGCCTTTCCCCGGAACCGACGCCCTGAATTTGGACTTGTAGCCTACTAGACTGTAAGAAAATAAACTTCTCTTTGTTGAAGCCATCCACTTGTGGCATTTCTGTTATGGCAGCACTAGATGACCAAGACAATATATATGTACAAAATCTTAATTATTATATACATATATATATATTCACACACACCACACATTTGGGGAAACTCTAAAACACTGAATTGTGTGCATATTTGGGATTATTATTTTTAAGATAATGTGATTCTCGCAATCCCTGTTATGAGTTTGTTCTGCTGGAGCACGTTTCCAATGACGTTTGAATTTTAACCAAGAAGCACTGTGATGTACCAGCTCAGTTGTTTGAAATGGGCTGTCCTTTTTCCTCTTGGGGAAAATGAAAGCAAGAACAGAAAATCGTCTAGTATGCTCCTCTGTTTCTAATCTCAATTTACTAGGTAGGCACAGGGACAAAGAGAAAGGTGAGCTGATCAGCTGTAAAGGGAACAGTGACCTTCATTCATTTTTACTCTCTCTCATGACTGAGGAACAATAATAATAAATTCTCTTCCTCTGCTTATTTCAAGACAGAGGGATCTTAAGAGTGTTTTATGACTTCAGCTTGTACTAGGCCAATCCACTCTACTAGTAAGGATGAAATAACCCTTGATGCTCATTAGCATAAGTTAATATTATTACTTTGTTAACTCTGATGGAGTCCTAATCAGTGCTGATTCTCCCTTTAGCATTGCATTTTCGGGGGGTGCAGCCAGGTGCTCTCCCAGACGTGAAAAGGAGAGTGCCCTGCCTGGCTCTCTGCCTCCCTCCCCTGCTCTGTCCCCACCCCAGAATCTTCAGCTGCAGACTAGTTCATGCCTGACTGAGAACCACTTGAGTGTTCCTTGAGCCACACACCCTGCTGCATCTAATAAAAACTCTCCCTCCTCCAGCTGTGCTCTAGGAAAACAGATACGAATGGGAGCTGGGAGAGCCACTCACGGGCCGGCATGGCTGGTGACCACGTGCAGAAGGCTGGTGACTGTGTTCCTTGGCATGGCTGCCAAGGAGAACAGACCCTGCAGCCCAGGGTCGTCACCATTGACAAAGCTCCGACACAAGCCTTTAGGGGTCTAATCCTCTTCTCCTTGCCCTACAGAGGAAGTCCTTGCACTGTGTAGCTTAGCTCCTTCTCTGGTTGTGGGTGGGTGCGTGGGTGTGTGTGTGTGTTTGGGCATGCCTGTGTATGTTGGGTGGAGAGAAGAAGGAGGGGAGACAAAGACTCAGAGATGCTGAGCCACAAATGGATAACAATCCCCCTAGGTCTCCACTTAGCTTTGCAGGGCACAGTGGGGTGAAAAAACAGTGACCAAAAGTTAGGTGACCTGGGGTGCAACTCTAGCTAGAGCATCTCCTGGAAATTACTTAACTTTTCTGAGTCCTGATCTGTAGAATGGGAAATGATGCTTGTCCAACAGCTCTTCCAGTGTTGTTTGAAGCTCCCTACGACAGTGCTCACTTGTACAGAGTTGCTTCATAGTTTCCAAAGTGCACCTAAAAGAAACAAGGTGAGCTGTAGTGTCTCTCAAAGTGTGGGCCACAGACTCCATGCATCAGAATTAACCACAATGTCCCCAAGTTTTGGCACATGACCCAAGGTAGGCCAACAAGATGCCCTCTCCTGGGAATTTACATTGAGGCACTGGTTGTTCAGTGGTAGAATTCTCGCCTTCCATGCTGGAGACTCGGGTTTGATTCCCAGCCAATGCACCTCATGCACAGCCATTACATGTCTATCATTGGAGGCTTGTGCATTGCTATGAACGTTGAACAAGTTTCAGCAGAGCTTCTAGACTAAGAAAGTCTAGGGAAAAAGGCCTGGTGATCTACTTCCAAAGATCAGCTAATGAAAATGCTATGAATCATAACAGTCCAATCTGCAAGCTGTTA
>NW_004443977.1:11233402-11255877 GCF_000243295.1 Trichechus manatus latirostris
GGCTGCCATCTTGGAATTTCTTGCCTGTGATATAAAGGAGTCATTGAAACTGCAGGTTCTGGAACCAGCTTGCCTGGCCTCACATCTTAGCTCTGATGCTGTGATGGTTAAGGTTGTGTGTCACCTTGGCTAGGCCATGATTCTCAGTGGTTTGACAGTTATGTACTGATGCAGTTTGTCAGTTATGTAATGACGTAGTTATTCTCCATTTTGTAATACAACGTAATCCCCTCCATGATGTGATCTGATGTGACCAGCCAATCAATTGTAAGGGAAGTTTCCTCAGGGTATGGTCTGCATCCAATATATATGGACGTTCTGGCAAAGCTCATTGGCTGTTGCTCGCTCTGGATCCTGCATCTGGCTCGTCATCATCTGACCTCCAGTTCTTGGGACTTAAGCCAGTGGCCAGCTGTATCGCCTGCTGATCTTGGGATTCTTTAGCCTCCACAGCCTGTGAGCTAGCAGTCTGCCACCTTACCTGCCAATCTTGGATTTGTCAGTCCCTGCAGCTACTTGAGTTGGGAGAAGCATCCAGCATGATGCTTGACCCACGGCACGGACTTGGGACTTGCCAGCCTCTACAACTGTGTGAGCCATTTCCTTAAGATAAATCTCTCTCTTATATATACATATATATGCCCTGGTAGCATAGTGGTTAAGTGTTACGGCTGCTAACCAAAAGAGGTTGGCAGTTCAAATCCACCAGATGCTCCTTGGAAACCCTATGGGCAGTTCTACTCTGTCTTCTAGGGTTGCTATGAGTTGGAATCGACTAGATGGCAATGGGCTATGGGATATATATATATATGCTTCACTGGTTTTGCTTCTCTAGAGAACCCAGCCTAAGACAGATCCTTTCTTTGCTACTAGCTATGTGACCTATGAGGCCACTCTGTGCCTTAGTTTCTTCCTCTGTAAAATGGGACCAATTATAGTATTACCTCATAGGGCTATTAAAAAGATTAAATGAGCTGTGACACATAATGTGTTCAGAATAGCTCCTGGCACACAGTAAATGCTCAATAAATATTAACTATTATTATTATCCTAATACTCAACACTCTTATGTTATCACCAAGGGAGTAAACTCATAGGAAAAAAAAAATCTAAAGCTGGGTTTACAGGAAAGTAAACACAGTTTTTAAAACCAAGGAGTGAACTGCTACTTGTTGGTGCTAGAGAGATATGTTAAGGAAAGCGTTCTCTTTGCTGGAGAAAAGATTTCTTCATAACGTTGACTCCAATACGACAGAGGAAAGGTGTCTAGCCATGCTTTGCCTCAGCTGTTAGGCAAGTGCTACAGTGGAGCTAATATGGCTGAGTGAAGAGATTGCCTCACGATAGTTAAGCTCAGCTGGGTCTCCCGTTCGTGAGTGAAATGGGCAATACTTCAGCTTTAGGACAGCTTGGAGGGCATGGGGATTGCTGACAAATGACATGTACACACCATGACACCTATGTAAAACATGTCTATTTGCCCAATGATGAAAAGCTACTCACCTTGGCAAAAACAGGCATGATATTCATCTGGAGGCTTGCTTCTAAGAAAGATAAATCCCCCTGTCACTGTGCAAAGAGATAAGACCGGATGACAGTTTTTCATTGATAAAAGATACTGTCTGTATTTTAAAAGAATTTGCTTTCTTCCCCTCTACTGATACCCAGATAAGTTAAGGCAGAGATACACTATCTTTCATGTTTTTGTCAGGGAGTGTTATTACTATGGGTGGCAGTGATTCAATTGCTTCATTTAGTGATCTGACTGAAGTGGAATGTAGCCTGCACATGAGCTGCAGGACCCCAAAAAGTGAAACTCCCAGAATTAAGAAGCAAGACCAGGAAGCGTCTTTGGTTGGAAGGGAAACGAACGTATGTTAATGAAAAATGGGGCAGATTAACTGTATGTGTGTATCTTCCTAGAAATTAATCTTCCCTAAGAGAAATTTTAAAAATTTGCTGCTATGTTAGGGTATTTCTGAAAACCTCACTGGGGAGACACTATTGCATAATAATTAATATAAGATAATTAGTAATATAATTAATTGCAACATGAGGTGATGTTGCAACAACTGGGTTGAAAGAAAAGAGAATTAGAGAGTAGCCATTTGTCAATGTCTGGTCTTTATAGTATGGAGCAAGATGAAAGTTCCATTCCTCTTGGCAGGTCTAGAATCTGGGCAAGCAGGCACAGTCCTTAAAGATAATCCTAAGCAGAGAATCTTCTAGCATGAATTTGGTTTCTTAGCTAGTCTTCCTTACTGGGGAGAGAATGCACTGACCAGTTGACATCAATGTTATAGTCTGCTTATCACTTTTACTTATCGACAGTAAGTTAATCCTCATAACAACCCAAAGAGGTTGGAACTCTTTGTTAGCGTCATCTTAAAGATTAGGAAACTAAAGCCCTAACATGTTAATTTACCTTAATACCATACTAGAATAGAAGGTTTCATTGTCTCTATCTGACAGATGAAAGCACTCAGCGCACAGTTGTTAAGAGCGGGGCTCTGGAGTCAGTCTTGAATCCCAAGCTCCATCACCAACTGCCTGGGTGGCCTTAGAGAGGGACAACTTGTATTGTCCAACAATAACCACAGCAATGTATCTGGTCCCACAAGCTCTTCTAGAATCTTGCCAAGGGATGGATTCTATTTTCCCTCCCCTTGAATCTGGGCAAGGCTTTGTGACTGCCTCCATGAATAGAATCAGCTCAAGGGGTGCTGTATGAGTTCTGGGGTAGGCCATAAAAGGTGATACAGCTTCCACCTGCTCCTCTCTTTCTGGGGAAAGTTTCCCTTGAAACCCAGCCACATGATGTGAGGAAGCCCTCACAAAGAGACCACATGGAGAGGCCTATGTGGAGAGAAACGGAGGCCACCAGCAGACAGCCAGCATCAACCAGCAGACATGTGAGTGAACAGTACTTCAGACAATCCTAGGCCCAAACTTTGAGTCTTCCAGCCTAGGCCCCAGGCATTGTGGAACAGAAACAAACTGCTCTTGCTGTTTCTTGTTCCAATTCCTGGCCCGCAGACTCCCTGCGCTGGGTGGTGCAAACAGTTAAGTGCTCGGCTGCTAACTGAAAGGTTGGAGGTTCAAATCCACCCAGAGGTGCCTCAGAAGAAAGGCCTGATGATCTATTTCTGAAAAATCAGCCACTGAAAATCCTATGAGCACAGTTCTACTCTGACACATGGGATTGCCATGAGTCAGAGTTGATTTGATGGCAACTGGTTTGGTTTTTGGTTTCCATCACTAAGTTTGGGGTAATTCTACCCAGCTGCAGTAACTGAAACAGTTCCTTACCCTTCTGAATCTTAGTTCCCTCATCTGCAAGCTGGGCATAATAGTAGTACCTACCCCATGGATGATTGTGAGGATTTGGTGTGCAGAAAGTGCTCAGCTTACTTCCTAGCACCTAATAATAGCTGCTGCTTATATAACACTTAAACTATGGGCCAGGCACTGTTCTTAGGACTTAACATAGATTTAACTTTCTAAATCCTTATAACAACCCTATGATGTGGGTACTACCTTTAGACCCAATTTACAGAAGAGGAAACTGAGACAAAGAGAGGATCTATAATTTGCCCATAGTCAGACAGAGAGTAATGACAGGGCTGGGATAAGAACTCACTTGGGCTCCAGAGTCCATGGTCTTTGCTACCAATCTACTGCTGAGACTCATGAATGTTCACTACTCGTATGAAGTGCCTTGCCCAAAGTCACACAGCTACCCAGTGGCAGAGCCCAGATTGCTCGGTACCCAAGGCTTGTGCTTTTTTCCTACTGAGAAAAACTTAGCATTTAGCTTATCAATCAAGCTCCTGAAAGAGCTGCTATATGGACATCCCAAATCAACATTCAGAGACTGATGACCCCATAAACCCTCCATGTTGAGGGTCAAACCCTGAGCCTTTCTAAACAACCTCCCCACCTCCGATCAAGGTGTAGACACTCGTTGAGGTTACACTTGACATGGCCAGCTCCGCTAACCGTCTTAATTACAACACTGATCTCTCCGGGGTGGAAAATGTGCACTACCACCCAGCGGTAAAACGGCTCTTTGGCAGAGAAAAGAATCTCTGGTCCAAAACCCATAAATCTTTTCCTCTGTGGCCTACCAAAATATTTGGGTAATCGCTCTAGCTCGGACTAGAATCTGCGACTTCCAGGCCCACAGTGGTTTGCCTGTAGCTGCATACACTCTGCATGCATATAGGGAGATTTATAGCCCTTGGTCTTGGAAACCGAAATGCGTGCCACCCTCATAAGAAGAAAGCTCTCTGCTCTGCAAACTCAGTGCAGATATGATTGCCTTTCCTTTCTTTCACCGTGTCAACACTCCTTAAAGGTACAGAATTCTTTACGCAATGCAACTTGAGTCGAGGCTCAAGTATTAGGTTCAAGAAAGAGAGATTCAAGGTGCTGTGAAATACTATGGGTGTAGCAGAATCCAGTTAGGAAACAGAAACACACCAGTTATTTGAACAGAGATTAAAGCCAGTTCTGACTGGTATGGGTGAGGTTGACTGGGGGCTGCTTCTACAGGCCTGGGAGCCCACCTAAAGGTGAAGTGCCAAGAACTGAGGGAAACAAGCAGTAGCTTCTGACTATTAAATGCCAGGCTAGTGGAAGACAATGAATGTTCTTGATGTTTGGGCTTGATGGGGCAGCAGAGTGGAAGCTCTGCCTCTTTGTTAGCTTGGGGCTTGTACATGGACCATGGATATCACACATGGCAGGGAAACGAAGTCTGGGGTCTTAAGGGCAGACACTCAGTGCACTAAGAATAACCATGATGTATGTTCTGCTGGGAGATGCCGCTGTTAATCCATCACCAGGCAAGCACGTGCTTTGCAGGGTTTTGCTTTTTCCCAGTGGTCATGAAGCTGCATTGCACTAACGCGAGTCTGACAAAGAGGAAGGAACAGAGATTTTGGATTCAGCCAGATCCTGGTTTGAGTCTTAGCCATGTCATTTATTAGTTGTGCCACTAGGTCAAATTTCTTCATATGAGTGAAAGGGCCAATAATATCTACCATGATTTTTTATTTTGAAAATGGATGCATTGAGTGCCTGTAATGTGCCCTACATACAGTAGGTACTCACCATGTGCCAGCATGGCATGCACGTACAAGAAGGTGGAGACTACTTGACCATGATCTGAGCAAATTAATTAGGCCAGTATATCGAATCTTGGTCTTCAGCATCCTGCTCTAACCAATTGCGTCAGGCATATAATTACTTAAAAGTACTGAGTTTATACACAGTTTTGGTTCAAAGATTTGAATCTGTATCAATGTTTTATTCTGGCAGCAATTAGTAACTCCTCTGTTGCTTTGTAAATCCAGTTTGCATTTGCCATTTTGAAACCAGGCTGGCATTAAAACAACAACAGCAACAAAAAACTCATTGCTGTCGAGTCAATTCCGACTCAAAGACACACTATAGAACAGAGCAGAACGGCGCCATAGGGTTTCCGAGGCTGTAATCTTTTCTTTCTCCCACGGAAGGGCTAGTGGGTTTGCATCATCGATCTTTCGGTTAGCAGCCGAGCACTTAACCACTGCTCCACCAGGGCTTCTTTGGGTTGGCATTCCAAGGCTTAATTCTGGCAGGTAACTGTTGCAGTTGCCCAGTGGAGCTGCAATCTAGTAATGGAAAAGTGTTTCATTTTAACTATGAAATTTTACACAAAGAATACAGCTGCTCAAGCAGGCAGTGACAGTGTATGTTAATTTGATTTATAGACGCGCAATGTACCGTGCCTAATGTTGAACGCTGGAAGACTCCAGCAGCCTGATACCAGCATTGCAAATGAAAGTCTACCATTATGGGCTGGCTGCACATGTGTCAGCACACCTTCCTGGAGCAAATAAAGCTGTGAGAGGCAGTCTTTTCGAGAGAGACAAGGAGTGTTCTCTGGCAGGGCGTGGATGAGGGCTGAGCTTTCCCAAACAAAGAATGTGGCTTTTTTGGAGGTATTTATCAGGCTTCTCTCCGTAGGTCTGATCCATTGGCAGATCCAGGGCTTTCCTCTCAGGTAAACAAAAGCACTCTGTAGTGTGGGAGCTGTTTTAGGGCCCCCATTTGGCTCACGGCATGACCTGCTTAGAGAGAAAACTTCAGTTTCCTGGGAGAGCAAAAGAGGGAGAGAGGCCCTGCTCACTGGCTAACTGTAACTGCAGTTCCTGAGAGCAAGCTTGTCCGTAAACTGATACCCGTGAGAAATAAGCACGAGTGTGTGTGTGGTGTGTGGGTGGTGGTGTGTTTGTGGTGTGTGTGTGGTGTGCATATGTGTGTGTATGTGTTGTGCAGTGTGTATGTGGTGTGTAGTGTGTGTGTGGTGTGTGGTGTGTGTGTGGTTTGTGTGTGGTGTGTGTATATGTGTGTGTACTGTGAGTTTGGTGTGTGTGTGTATGTGGTGTGTGGTGTGTGTGTGCAGTGTGTGTCTTTATGTGTATGTGGTGTGTGGTGTGTGTATGTGTGAATGTGTCATATGTGGTGTGTGTGTATGTGTATGTGTTGTGTGTATGTGTGGATATGTGTGTGGTATGTGATATGTGTGTGTATGTGTGTGGTGTGTGTGGTCTGTGTATGTGTGTGTGTGATGTGTGTGTGTTTTGTGTATATGTGTGTGGTGTGTGTGTGTAGTATGTGCGTGCATGTGTGTATCTGTATGGTGTGTGTGTGGGGTCCGTATATGTGTATGATGTGCGTGTACATGTGTGTGGTGTGTGTATATGTGTGTGTGGTGTGTGCGTAATATGTGCGTGCATCTGTATGGTGTGTGTGGTCTGTATATGTGTGTGTGGTGTATATATGTGTGTGTGGTGTGTGGTGTGTATGTGTGTGTGTGGTGTGTGGTGTGTGTGTGGTGTGTGTGGTCTGTGTATGTGTGTGTGTTGTGTGTGGTGTGTGTGGGGTCTGGCTCTCACTGTCACACTGTGGACTGACACTGTATAAAGACCTAGATTCATCAGACAACTCAGTACATAGCCAGCTCACTTTCTTCCCTTTTCTATATTATTATAAAAATAATCCATCAACAGATAGAAAATGTAGAAAATGGAGGGGGAATATCACTCATTATCTTACAAGCCCTCATCATGACTGCTGCTATTTTGAGACCTTCTCTTCTAGTGTTTTTCTACATGAACATAATAGCATATCAGTAATCATGAGCGGATGCTGCATTTTATGATAATGGGTTACCATATTAAATGGCTGCTTAATCTTCATAAACATCATGCTTAATGGCTGCATAGTATTCCATCCAGGGCTGCACCATTACTTAGATGCATATTGTTTTATTTGGGTGGCAAGCTTTCAATATAACAAATAGCACCAATTCTGAACATTCTCCATTCTGTCAACACCCCTCCCCTGCTGCTTGCGTTCTTTAATGCTGAGCTTGACACAAGTGCTGGTAGCTGGGTGGAGCTGTTCACCTCTCAGCACCAACAAGCCTCTGCTTGAGGGTGTGGTGTAATGCCTAAAACTAAGGCTCAACAAACATTATGCGCTGCCTTGACATCTGATGAAACTGGGAGGGCCTTGAATGACCGAACTGCAAGTTTTTCTTCCCCCGCTACGTGCCTGCAGATAAGGTCCCTGAGCCAAACAACCCTCCTATCAAAGGGACCAGGTGCAATTCCTGCTTATCCCTGCGTAGCAGGCTTCAGTTCCGTGGAGTCATTCAACAAGTCAATCGCATCCTCAAACAGGGAGCTGGGGGCACCCCGCCCTCTTGATACTACAATGCTGGCCTCCCACCGCCTCTGCCTATTCACTCTGTTCCTGAGTGCAACTCCTGTGTGGCCCTGCATGGTGAGCGGTGTCCTCCTCTCCCAGGCTGTGAGTGTTTGTAACAATAAATTGCTGTTGATCTTATCTGTCCAGTGCCCGGTGTTGTTTGTCTAACCATCCCCATAACCCTAGGGCAGGACTCCTTCCTTCACCAAAGGGGTGAATAGGAGGTGATTAAAACAGAGGGTATGGTTGGCACACTCAGCACACCTGCTTGTTAGTTTCAGCGCCTTCCTCAGTACTCTGTGTGGGGCCTAGGGTGGAGAGCAACAGGATGGGTACCCAGTTAAAAATGTGCCCAGCTGGCGCTTTCATCCCTACCTCCCCAAAAGTGGGCATCCTGTTCCCACCCAATCCCCACAAACACAGCCTACTGCAGACTGCTGTGAGTAGTTAAGGAGCACTATGCCTTTCGGGTTGAGCCCTTGTTTTCTTTCTTTCCCCCATAACCATTGATTCCCAGAGGCATGTTTTCCTTTTTATCTCGACATGGGCAGGACTTCTCAGAATGGCTTAGAGCCCAGTGAAACAATCGTTTTTCATGCCTTCTAGTAAGGCTAGACTGCCCAAAGGTCATTACACAGCATTTGTTTTTGGGTCCTGACCCCCCTTTGGATCCATGGTTCTCAGGAATTTGTGCAGGTTTCTGTGCTGCTAGAATCCCCCAGCCCCAATACACCATCCTTTGTTGGACCTGCATGTGGGAGATGGTGTATTATCCTTGAGACTCTTTCCTACCGCATCCTTTGTAATTCCTTATGAAACCTGTCTTCCACGTCACTTTTCTAGCTTCAGTCTCTCTGACAAACCCACAACCTGCCATGTCTGTAGATGGAGACATGCTTGCACCCAAGCTTGCACCTCCTCATCCATTATCCCCTGTGTTCCTTCCCTACTTCTGTATTCCAAGGCCACTGGTCCTCCAAATCATTTAATTGTGTGGGGATTAAATTATTTTACAGTATGTAATTCAACTGGCACAGATAGGCAACCTTTGCACTGGAGCAATAGGACAATTCTAGGAAGCGGGAGACTGTGGAAATGACTCATTTGTACCACTTTGGGTTTTCTGCCATGACTTTAACACCAGAATCAGGATGAGTTGCCCTGACTAGGAAAGCTGACCTTCAGCCATGCTCTGGGAATCATCCCTACTCCCGCCTTGGAACTAATCTTTGTCTCCTTTCCCCTCTAATCAATGAAAACATTCAGAACATAATGGCTGCTGCTTCACTTGTCTCCTGAATTTCATGCAACTTCACTTTTAGCCTACTCTAAGCCAGAACCATATAAGGAAGGGGATTCTCAGAAATATAGTTCCCAAGTTGACAGAACAATTCAGCACAATAGAGTACATCTTAGGCTGGGTTCTCTAGAGAAGCAAAACCAGTACAGCATATAAATATATATAGAGAGAGATTCATTCACATCAAGGAAATGGCTCACTAGATTGTAGAGGCTGGAACGTCACAAGTCCATGGATCAGTATAGAGGCTTCTCTTGATTCACGTATCTGCAGGAGCTAGTGAATCCAAGATCAGCAGGTCGGATAACAGGGCTCCCGCTCCCAGGCTGTGAAGATCAACGAATCCCAAGATCAGCAGATAAGCTGTAGTTTAAGTCCCAAGAACTGGAGGTCAGACAAACAGGAGGCAGCTGCAGGATCCTGAGCAAGCAAAAAAGCCAGAAAGTCGGCTTATATTCAGATGCAGGCTGCACCCCCAAGGAAACTCCCTTTCAACTGATTGGCTACTCATAGTAGATTGCATCATGGGAGCGATCACATATAAACACTGAGAATCATGGCCCAGCCAAGCTGACAACAATCTTAACCATCACAGTGCATTACCGCTGAGGAAGAACATGGGAGCAGGAGGTCAAGGGACACTTGTATGCTGTGCTCTGTATATAACCATACTGTCCTTTATCTTTCATAACAAAAATGTATGCAAGGAATGCTTAGGTATGGAAAAAAAGAAAAGGAAACCAGATGCCCTTGTCTTTTTTGTCAGCCCTAGCGGGTTGGAACTTCCTTACTACCTTCCATATAGTTCATTCCCGCTGCCCTTTTGACACAATTCTTACCCCTCCCCAATGAGATTGCCTATGATGTTAGTTTTTAATATGAATTCACTTGAACAAAAAAAGAGAAAGAAAAGGTGCTTGTGTGCATGTGCATATGTGTGTTACGTACATGGTACGTGCATATATGTATGCACGTGTTCGTGTGCATTTGAGTATGCGTGTGTGTATGCATGTGTGTGTTAGGTGTGTGTATACCCCTGGCCTGTATACTCCTGGCCCCTTTCCCTTTAATGATGGCCCTTTGACCTATGCCAAAGACACCCCGAGGACAGGAGCACCCAGAAGGCAGGCTTGGTGAGAGAAGATGGAGATGTTAGCTCCCTGGGAAAAGAAACTCGTGTAGCACACAGGGGGGTTTTGTTCCATTAATTTTTATAGGGAGAGGCACATCCCCTGCTGCTTTAGACTGCCTCTCCCTCAGGCACAAAGCCAACCGTGTGTTCTCATCCAACCGGCTCTTTTGCAAACAGCTTGGGAAAGAAGAGGCAAGGTTGAGATAGATGCATCTGTTGCATGGAAGCCACAGTCCTTGTGCAAAGACACTTGGCTTGCTTGTGAAAGACCTGGGGGAGTGGGGAGAAATGAGGTGGAACAGGGAGTGAGCTGCTGGCAGCCCATCAGTGAACAGCCCCTGCTCCGCTTCAGCTGCTGCATGGGGGGGTCTCAGTGTGAGAGGACTGACCTCACACAGGTGAACTTGGCACTATGACCTTTTTACTCTCCTTGAGCCAGATCCTTCAGCATTTGTCATCTACTAGACTGAGCATCTACCAAAGAGCAGGGGAAGCCACCTAAGGCAAACACTCTCTGTTCTTGATGGAAATTGCAACCATGGACTCTACAACGAGCCCTGGTGGCACAGTGGTTAAAGTGCTTGGCTTCTAACCTTAAGGTTGACGGTCTGAACCCATCAGCTGCTCCTCAGGAGATAGTCTGCTTCCGTAAAGATTACAGCCTTGGAAACCCTATGGGGCAGTTCTACTCTGTTCTATAGGGTTGCTATGAGTCAGAATCAACTTGATAGCAGTGAGTGTTTTTTAGTGGGGGTTGGACTCAACAAAGGGGCTGGGTCACCAGATGTTCTGTATCTCACCAGGAGATCTCGCTGTTTTTTTGTTGTGGTGGGTGTGTGTGGTGCAGAGAACAATCTGTATTTGAAAGAACTAGGGCATGGACTGCTGACCTCGAAGTCTTTGTAGATCAGTCCTCTGTAAGGCCAGTGTCTGAGAACTCGGTCTGGCTCTCCCTTACCCCTTAGTCCCTCTCCTCTGGTAGCCCACCCCCCTGGCAGTTTGCCAGCTTCCTGGGGCAGGGACCAATTTGCCAGATTTGTGTGCCCAGTGCCTGGATGGTGGCTGGCATAGAGGAGGGCTCCTACCATTAGTAAAATGCCTCAGCTCCTCCCTTCAACCCGTCTGACCCCGTTTCCTACTTCTCTTCCCTTTGCTTACTGCTCAGTCACAGTCTTCTCCTTGTTGATTCTTTTTCTCTTTCTTCCTTTTTGACAGCTTTATTGAGACATACTTCTTATATGGTACAATTCACCCATTTAAAGGGCACGATTCAGTGGTTTTCAGTGTTTTCACAGATATGTGAGCCATCATCATAGTCAATTTTAGACCATTTTCATCACCTCAAGAAGAATTTCTTGTTGATTTTTTAATGTACCAGGAACGGCCTTTGCATTGGCTGTTCCCTGTGCCTGATGTACTTTCCCCCCAGATATCTATCTGCATGATTAAGTCCTCACCTCTGTTCAGATCTCACCTTCTAATGAGGCTTCTCATTCACAACTGCAGCCTGCCCCCACCCCTCACACACACTGACAACATCTACACTTGTCTTTTCTCCCATTGCATTTATCGCCATCTATATGCTAAAAGAGGCCCTGGTGGCGCGCTGGTTAAGAGCTCAACTGCTAACTAAAAGATCAGCAGTTCGAATCCACCAGCCACTCCTCAGAAACTCTACGGGGCAGTTCTACTCTGTCCCATGGGGTCGCTATGAGTCAGAATGAACTGAAGGGCAACAGGTTTGTTTTTTTTGGTTATATGCTATATAATTTATGTTTTGTTTGTTTATTGTTTGTACTTCTGCATTTAAAAGTAAGCTACTTGAGGACAGGGATCCTGATCTGTTTTGTTCACTGATGTATCTCAAAGACACATACCAAACCAAACCAAACCTGTTGCCATCGGGCCGATTCCGACTCACAGCGACCGTATAGAACAGAGTCAAACTGTCCCACAGGGTTTCCAAGGAATGCCTGGTGGATTCGAACTGCCGACCTTTTGGTTAGCAGCCAGACTCTTAATCACTACACTACTAGGGTTTCCCAAAGACACATAGCAGGCACTTAATAAATGTTCATTGACATTTGCTGGAGCTGAGGGACAATATTTCACAAAGAAAATTACTTTTTTTTTTTTTTTTGGTGAAATTAAGCAGGGAGGAATTTTTGTCAAGTTAGCACTTAAGACTTGTACTCAAAATTCCTCAGATTCCTGCAGTGAAGTGTGTTAACAGAGAAATGGGATGCTATAATATAATAACAATGTTAACGATTACAGATAATGGTGAGGATTTAATTCCTAACTATTGTATAGTGCTCTACCGATGTCACACACCTTATATTTGTGTTCACAATGGTATTTTGTGAAAGGTATGGCAGATATTATTACTCTTGTTTCTTTCAGATGAGCAAACAGGCTCAGAAAGTGTAACTGACATGCTCCAGGTCACACAGCTAGGAAGTGATGTTGGTGGATCTCCAACTCAGCTAGTCTGAATGCTAGCCTGTTCCTCTTTCTTCTCTATCACAAGGACTTCCTTTCACATACAGGCTGTCCCTGGGAGCCACATCGAAGAAGTTCAAGCTAGAATGGCTGGGATGAGGCACAGAGTCTGGAAACAAGGGTTTTCAGGTTCACCTTCTACTGTGGGCTCACCTAAGGGCAGGCAATCAGTTGGAGCTGCCAATATCTAGACACAGGATTTCAGAACAGAGCAGGGTGGAGCTGTGTGTAGATGTTTTGTTATTATTGTTTAATTGCATAAACAACAAAATTTATTCAGGGAGGGTGGGGACTGCTGCCTTCAGCCATCCTGGTTTGGCTGGGACCTTTGGAGTGGGGGGCATCCTTTAAAGCAGTGGTTCTTGATAGGGCAGTGTATCCCTCAGGGGACATTTGACAATGTCTGGAAATGTTTTTGGTTGTCCCAAATGGTGAAGGGTGTGCTACCGGCATTAGGTTAGAGGCCAGGGATGCTGCTAAATATCCTACAATGCACAAGACAGTGCCCCACAACTGAGAATTCTCCAGCTCAAAATGTCAATACCAAGGTTGAGAAATCTTGCTCTAGAGTGAGGTGGGAATGACTGTCTCTGGTTGCCATCCTGCCCTTGTTTTTCTGAATCTCCAGTTCTTTCCACCCAGAAAGAATGGAGAGGGGGCTGGAAATCTCTCTTTAGAATGATCCTTTCTTGGTAATTAATTGGCAGAGGGAACAAGGAGTTACAATCTCCCATGCCATTAGCTCACCACCTGCTACAGCACCAATTGCATCCCTGCCTACGCCGAGCCAGAAGGCGGAGAGCTCCTCGTTGTACTGTCCGGTGAGTCTACAGGGTTCAGCTGCCCTCCCTGAACCAGAACAAGCTGGTGAACAACAGGGTGGGAGGACAAACACTCAGTGTTGTCAGCCGCCTGGAAGCCCAGAGCATTGCATAACCCAAATGAACTCCTGGGTTTAATCTTGGGCTCTGACAGTTCTCTGCTACTGCTAGAATGCCAGGGGATATTTGTTCTAACTCACCCAATTGGTATTGAAATACTTTCCAAATGAAGGATAACCTGCCGTCAGCTACAACTCTGGAAATTAGCATACGCCTGCCAGTGTTTGCTTCCCTAACCAATAAAGTCAAGTTATATCTCTTTTATAAACATTACTTTCCATTTCTCAGAGGACAGTATTGGGTAATGGATTACTACACGCACACATACACGTATAATTTTTAAAGAAAATTAGAACTGAAAAATGAAAAAAAAAAATAAAGATTGTTTATTCCTATACCATTACTTAATAGATGAGGAAATGGAGACCCTTAAAGCAATTTACATGATTTTCTAAGACTCCAGAGTGAGTTAGTAGCCAGTCAGGTCCGGAACCCTGGTCTAGCAAACTCCTGGCTGTGCATTATCTCTGCTACTCAAGGATGAAATAACTGATTAGAGTTACCAGGACAGAGGCATCCCTTGTCAGGATTAAACTCATTTTACAAAATGTTAAATTTAGGATCTGCTCATGCAGGACATCAATTCACCTTACAGAGATACAATCTGAGGGTTGGCCACTCTTGCTTGAGAGCATCGTGACCTTGACTTACAGGACTTCATACCCTCTGGCTTTCCTCTCACTTCTGAGAACCTGCTTTGTAGTCTCTCCTTTGCGGGCTCTTCTACTCTTGGCAGTCCTTAAATTCTGGGATTCCTCGGGTTTAGTTTGGAGCTCTTTCTGTTTGCACTTCACATAGTCTCCTTAGATGATCTCAGTCCCTCCCTTGTAGTCAGTTGCCGCCCATATCGCTTTGATGATGCAAACCCACTCTATCTCTAGACTGAGGGGGTGTGTGGGAGTGAGTTTAGGCTCTGCTGGGAAAGGTAGGGATGGGCCTAAGATGTTAATTACTGGCTTTCTGGGTTGGACTTCTCACTGGGTGAGAGTCTGATGTTCCTCACCAGACTCTGAGCTCTGCCAGGGTCTTCATCTCCCCAGAGTCTAGCACAGTGCCCAACAACTTAATACATAGTTAATAAACAAATGAATGCAGAAGGGAACCTCAGAGTTGCTGTATTGATGCAAAATACTTCTAGTACTAGTAGACCATGGATTTGGCTACCTTCTTTGGTTATTTACCACCTGAAGAAGGGATTCTCAGTCCTGGTGGTACATCACAATAATCTAGAGGACTTTTTTTTACTGCTAAAGATGCCAGGGCCTCACCCCTGATCTCCTGAATCAGAATCTTGGGGCGTGGGGTCTGGGCATTTGTGGTTGTAAGAAGCTCCGGTGATTATTTTTTTTGTCTGCCTGGTGAAGAACCAACAATTCATAAATCATTCCACTGGGAAATTTGTTTTTCTGTGGGAACACGTCTTTAGTATTCAATAGGAACACAGGATCCTCTTTGTAGTCATTATTCCTGGAACACATCTGTGGTAGGTGTCTGCTTTGCTACCGAGTATAATTACTATTCCTACTAGCTGAACTCTATCCTTTACCCAAGTAATATAAACCCTTGCTACCACTATGTGTCTAAGGGTCATATTTTGGCTGATTCACTAATGTATGGGAGTCTTAGATACACATCTCATCCATTATTCAAAGATTAATTCATTTTACTGTTATAGATGCTGCGATTATAGTAATGAACAAAATAGATTAATATCTTTCCCCTCGCAGAACTTATGTTCCATGAGGAGATAGTCAATAAACAAGAAAATTAAGTAAGATATGTTTAGAGTAATATGGGCTCTATTAGTTAGCTAGTGGCTTAAAACAACAAATATTTATTGTCTCACAGTTTCTGTGGATAAGAAATCTGGGAGCAGCATAGTTGGGTGTTTCTGGTTCAGAATCTCTCGAGGTTGTAGTCAAGATATTGGCTGGGGTTGTAATCACTTGCAGCAACTGGGGCTGGAGGATCCATTTCCATGATGGTTCACTCATATGGTTGTTAGCAGGTGGCCTCAGTTTCTCTCCATGTGGACCTCTCCATAGAGCTGCTTGATTGTCCTCATGACAAAGCAGCTGACTTCCAAACCCAGAGCAAGTGATCCAAGAGACAGAGTGCACAAGGAGAAAGCCACAATGCCTTTTTATGACCTAGTCTTAGAAGTGGCAGTGTTGCTTCCATCACATTCTATTTGTTAAAAGGGAGTCAGTAAATAAAGACAATACTCAAGAGGAAAGGAATTAGTCTCCACCTTCTGAAGGTAGGAATATTAAAGAATTTGTAGGTATATTTAAAAAACCATCACAAAGACTAAGGGAAAAATACAAGGGGAGATATGAAGTGCTGGAGAAGGGTGGATTTGTTATTTTAGGTGTGATAACTGGGGAAGGCCTCGCCGACAGGATCAGACTTGAGAGTAAATGTCTGAAGGAGGTGAGGAGGCTAATTATACAAATATGGAGGTGGGGATCATTTCAGACAAAGAGACTAGCAAGGTGCTAAGTTCTGGAGTGTGAGTGTGACTGGAGGTGGCCTGGTGGGTGGAGTGAGTGTGCAGGAGAAAGGAGATAAAATCAGAGAGGTAACGTGGGATGGATTGTGAAAGGCTTCTTAGGCTCGTGTAAGGACTTCAGCTTTTAATCTGGGTGAAATGGGAAGGTAATGGAAGGTTTTGAGGGCGATGATTTTTTTGTTCTGTGGAGAACAGGGTATAAGGAGGTGAGGACAGAAGCAAGGAGACCAGTTAAGGGCTCTTGTAATAGTCTGGGTGAGAGAGGTCATGGCTTGACCATGGAGAGGGGTGAAAGGGATGATGTGAAGGTGGATAGCAGAAGATGTTTTGAGGAGTGGCTGGATCCCAGATATATTCTGAAGGAAGTGCTTCAGGAGTTGCTGAAAGATTAGATATAAGGCGTGACTGAAATAATAAAAATTAAAAACAAACAAAAAACTAAGGATGACTCCAAGGACTTTGGCTTGTGCAACTGGAAGAATGGAGTTGGCATATGTAAAGATGTGAAAGAATTAACATACAGCTTGACAAGCTTGATCTATAAAACAAATCCAAATTTCTTCAGTGAAGATGAACATTTTCCTTTAACATTTTTAAATCAGCACGAACACTCAAAGGAAAACAATGATTATTAGATTCTCTGATATCTACTTTTCCAGTTAATATCCCCAAATTTAGAGAAGGACATGGGCTTGTTATTTTCATAACCATTACTGTTGGAATTCTAAAAGAGAGAGGACGATGATTTTTAACAGTGCCTACAAATGTTTGAAGTTCTGATGCGAGCGTGCGTTAACTTCAAAGATGGACTCATAGGAGATATCTGGGATAGAAAAGTAACCAATGTAGATGAGAAAAAGAAAATTTACACGAAAACACTATCTTGATATGCAAAACAAACTAGAAAATGCTTGCTCAGTTATACATCCTCATTTTCAATATTTAAAAATGTGTTTATTCACTCCCCCATACTATAGATATTAATTGATTGCCTATTATCCATTAGGTACTGTTCACGGATGGGGACATTGGTGATTCCGTGGTAGAATTCTTGTCTTCTGTGTGGGAGACCCAGACTGGATTCCTGGCCACTGCACCTCATGCTCAGCCACCACCCATCTGTCAGTGGAGGCTTGCGTGTTGCTAGGGTGCTGAACAAGTTTCAGCGGAGCTTCCAGACTAAGATGGACTAGGAAGAAAGGCCTGCCAATTTACTTCCAAAAATCAGCCAATGAAAATATGGATCATAACAATTTGACCTGCATCTGATCATGGGGATGGTGCAGGACAGGGCAGCATTCCATTCCACTGTTCAAGGGGTCACCACGAGTCAGGGGCGACTCAAAGGCAGTTAGCAACAACAACACTGTTTAAGGTTCTGAATTAAGACAGAAGGATTAGACTGAACCATATAAAATTGCTGATATTTGACCATGTGTACCTATAAAAATGGCAATTTCATATTGTTCAAGAGAATATTATAAAATTTGGAGGTATAGGCTGATCGCTGCAATCAATGTCATTTTACCCTGTATGCATAGACTGACATTCAGTATTTGCATGTCGATTTCTCCTGTGCTCTCCTTGCACAACCTAATAATGTTTCCCCCTTTTAAAGACTTAGTTGTCCTCATTTCTGTCTTTTTATACCTGTCACACCTGCTTGCTGTAATTTAAACTTCTTTCCCTCTTTTCCTGTCCTCTGTGTAAATGGAGAGCAGCTGTTTCCTGACACCTGTACAGACAGTGTCCCTTCGTGCACTTGAACTTATCTGTAAGGTTATATGATGAGGTATCACCAGGCCTGAGGATGTACTTTATAACTAAGCACATCACATCTCAGCCGTTCGTGGTATCAGTTTAGAGTGTTAAAGACCAGTCTGAGCCTGTTATAGCCTGACTCTGAGCCCCAGCTGTATGCATCTTGCGCCATTATGCTGTCTTGCATGTAACATTTGTGACAAGCTTAAGCTGCTGGTAATAGTGTCCCAGCCTTGAGGGCAGGTTTAGGCAAGGTCAGTTTATGGTGAGGATCGTCATTTGATAACTCTCTTCAATTTCTTATTTCAGAGTGGAATGTCTGTGAACCAAACCAGGACTGTCTCTAGGTACACAGGCAATTTTATTTAAGATAGCAATAAGAAGTAGGTGTGTTTCTCCCTACCCTTGGACTCACCTGCATTTTTTATTCCAATACAACATATGCTCAGCTCTGCATAGCTCAGAAATGCAGTATCTTATCACTCTGTTGGGAGGTCACTCTCTTCCTATCACATGGCTTCTCTCCTGCTCTGCAACTTCATTTTGCATTGTCTCTTTCTAGAAAACAACATTCTCTGAGGCTTTCCTGCGTTAACTAATACAATTACATTGGAATCGCTACAGGATGTGTCCACACTGGAACACAATTGATTATGCTATGTGAAACGGGGATGCCATTATTTTTGCCTGTCTTACTTAATTAGTATTACGCACAGCATGACTTGGGTAATACTATAGTCCAATTCATACCCAGTTTATTGGGAAGTAACACCATGAGGTAGAAAGAATGTCTGTAGATATTGAAAAAAGGGATTTTTTTTTTTTTTGTGGTACATAAACTGCTAGATGAACTGAGAGAGCATTACACAGCACCTGCATTCTCAGTGATTCATCTGATTGCCTTGAAACCCATTAGACTGTTTTTCTCCCCTTTCTTTATCACATTTGGCTACAGGCACATCGGCTGTCTCTTGCAACCTCTATTGTTTGATTGCATCCATTGCCTTTAAAAATCCAGGTCTGTGAGCCCAGTTCCAACTTCAGATGGAATTGGTGCAAAGGAATGAAGAACGGAGATAGCAGATCCTTGCCAGGCACGGAGTGATGACTCCATTCCAATCACATTTCCCTTTAATGAGGATCCCGATGCGCCCCTAGCTCCACGGCAAGTGCCATACTGCATCCGGTGTAATGGCTGCACTTGATGGATAATTTATGCAAACAGAACACAAACAAGAAGTCATTAAGCCACCCAACGAGGGTCCTTGACTTTTGCAAAACCAAACAGTTATTCTGATTCTGATGAGTTTAATTTTACTTTTGGTTGAGTACTGATGAATACATTATATTTAAAATAAATATTATATTATCAATATTCATGATCAAACTGAATGTCATTTGGTGTTTAGGATTCTTTTTCTTTTTTTTTTTTAAGAATGATACACAGAGCTTGATTCTCATAGAGTCACAAAGTATTAACATTTAGACACCTAAACCCATGGTAAGTCTCTTTCTAACTGATACCAACATAACCAGATTAAAAAAAAGGGTGCGGGGGGGGGGGCATCTGTTATTTGGATATCTGCAGACAGCTTTTCATTTTCATCCGAATAGTCCTTGTTTTATATTTATAGCTTTAGGATGTATGTAAATGACTTGGATAATTCGACACAAAGAAAGTGTAAACCACCGGGCAACGTAAAGGAAATGGATATTGAATATGATTTGGCTACCTAGTGATTAAAATCGACTTACAAAGAAATTAAAATGAAAAAAATAAGGGTTTAGTGTGTATAAAGCCTTTGTCATAACTTGAGTGCCATCTAGGTATCCAATATTTGAATGTCAGCTTCCGTAATATATTGTTTTCTCTATGCTTTCCAGATGCCCAGCAGTTTATTTTAGCAATTTTAATTTTATTAGAACAACATCCTATGACTCAGTTGCTGCACGGCTTCGCTGGGAGTGCCCACGTGAAAATCATTAAACCCTAAATGGTCCTGGCAGGTAATCTCACGGTCTTTTCATCTTTCATCTCCAAGAAGGTAGCCTCTGTAGATTGTTTAAAGGAAAAGAAACATGGTTATACAGAGTACAAGTAACAGTGCTGCGCCCAGATCCCTCCCCTGTGGAGGGGAAGAAAGGGCAGCTATAAATCTGTGGAGTGAAACCCTACAGGCTTTACCTGTGGGTGGGCCAAGAGAAAACGTGCCTCCTAGGATCCGGTACAACGTGGCGCTGCGCTCAGGGCCCTTCAGCCCCGGTCAACCCCAGAGGGGACAGCATCCCAGCACCTGTGGTGGACAATAGTCCCAGGCCCACCACTGTGGCAGCTGTGTCTCCAATAGCCGCTTCCTCTACTACTTTCGAGTGACATGGGACACAAGAGGAGCAGGCAGCAGGAACCCAGAGACAGAGAAAAACAAAAACAAAACAAGAAAAACTATAAATATACAGTCCAGGGGTGAAACGGATCTCAAAGAACAAGATTGGGCAATGGTCAAGTCCCCTTGTAGATTATCAAACACCCTTGGCAGCTATAAAGGCCATGAGTCACAAACGGTATCACTAGCTCGGTGGGGAAGGAATACTGGTGGCCACACTCTTGAATTTATTGATGCCAAAGATTTCCTTGTCCATGAACTCTTATTCCAAAAATATTTTAGAGACCTTGTCAAAAATGCGATACTCAAGTTCTCTGTAGGAAGTAGGGAGGAACCAGGGTATTTCTCCCTCCCTCTCTGCATTTTGAAGAATTTTCCAGCAGTGGCCACATATCTTCCATGGTTCTATGGGTTTAGTGTAGGTTCTTGAGTTTAGGTTTTTAACAAGAACCCCAAACTGATTCTGATGTAGATGACCAGGACCACATTTTAAGAATCATTGTTTTAGACACTGAAATCAGGAATCCTGTAGCTATGGAACTATCTCCATTTCATATCTTAAAAGACATCTGTATTTAACTCATGGGTCTCTGAGGAGGGCTAATTTCCCTGGGCCTACCTCTTTTGTAATTTCCCTTTCCACCCAAGGTTTTAAACCTTCATACAAGAGTTGAAGTGATCTGTATCGGTGATTGCTTTTAGTTTGGCTTCAGTGCAAAATCCATCAAGACTTCTATAGACTAATCTGTGACCCTTGGTAATGAGTCTAGAGACCCAGGTAAAAACAAAGTTTTTTTCCTGCTCCATTTGGGAGAGGGAAGCTGGTTTTTGGATATTAGTAGGAATGAATTAATGGATTAGGTAGGAAAAAAATGGGTACATCCCTAGGATATGGATGTAGCCTTTTAATTTTACCCCGTAGCCTGAAATAATATATCTATATCTATTTACTTATCTATCTAGTTATTTTTTTGTCTGCGCCTGTCATTGTTCACACTTCTGCAACTGTGTTTCCTAGGCTCCCTTGCCAACTGGCTTCTGAGTCTAACCAGTAGAGATGGAGAGAGGGGAGTAGGGAGGAACCAGGGTATTTTTCCCTCTCTCTGCCTTCTAAGGCACCCTGGTGGCACAGTGGTTAGGTGCTTGGTTGCTAACTGAAAAGTCAGCAGTTTAAACCCACCAGCCGCTCCGTGGGAGAACGTTATGGCAGTCTGCTTGCATAAAGATTACAGCCTTGGAAACCCTATGGGACAGTTCTACTCTGTCCTATAGGGTCACTATGAGTCGGAATTGGGTTTGGGTTTCATTTTTTTCTCTGCCTTCTAAAGAATTTTCCAGGAGCGGCTACATATCTTCCATGGTTCTAGGTCTCCACTAGGTCTCCTTTCATAATCTAGTTTTTCTCTGCGCATATCCCCTTCTCCCCATGTCCTTTCAGCCCAAGGGTGCTAGCAACTTTACGCTGTTACTAATCCCTGGTTTGCTTCTCAGAAATTGAGTTGTCTGTGTAAACTAACTTCCTAATTAACTTTACTCTGTTTAAAATACCTAGAAAGGAGGAGCTCTCACTTCCTGGCTGGATCCTGACTGATTTACTGACTACAGGTGCAGATACTCTCTTGCATAGAGCTTGAAGGAAGAAGGTACTGTGGTGTAGTGCAGTGGATCTGGAATAAGAATGCTGGAGTTCAAGTTTTGACCACTGGCAAATAATTTCATCTCTTTGGATCTCTGTTTCTTTGGCTGTGAAACACTAATGAGTAGATTGACTCCAAACTTCTCTTTTGTCCCCACAATAACTCTCTCACAAAGGGAATAAGATTTAGACTTTAATAGACTATTGAGAGCCATAGAAATATCATGTATGATCTGCCTCATGTTATGACTTATAATTACTCATTATAAATGCTCACTATATATAAATACTCATAAATATAAGCATTCTTTTATGCTGAGCCCAGGCATAGCTTCACTGATGATTTTCAATACAATGATCCTGGCAATGGATAAGATTTGGCAAGCAAGTTGAAACCCATTTTCCACCCATGATTCCAAGTCTTTGCTTTTTTTAGATTCAGAGACTGAGGCCCAGAAAGGCTAATGCATGTCAGTTGCAAAGGAAAATACATTTTTATTCTAAAATTATCTTGATATGTCAGCATAGTTACTATATATATATATA
>NW_004443977.1:11256485-11260886 GCF_000243295.1 Trichechus manatus latirostris
CAATTTTTGTGCCTTTATTTTGATGATTAGCAAGCTTATCAACTTTTTATTTTGCACTTTTAGAATTTAGGGAGTCAGAAAGCTAGTCTGCCAACTGTCATGGGAAATAGCAGGAGCAAGAAACCCACAAATGGGTTTCATTTTCTTTTAAAATTGCCATATCTCTAGCCTGGTGAAGTCAGCTTGTGTTAAGTCCCTCTCAAATTCTATCCTCGTAGTCCTACATAGGAATAAGAAAACAAAAGGTGGTAGACAAATATAAAACTTCTAGGACTTACTTTAGCAGCTCATTTTTGGCAGAGATGGTGGGATTGTAGAATATACGAAACTCTGTTCTACTTTCTCTAATCTGTCTACCTGCTGATTTCTTAATCGTAAATGGTACAACAGTGATTGCCATAGATTTCCCATTCATTGTAAAAACAAAAGTGTTTGAAACAAGGAGCAGAGCAGTTGATTTGTTTGGTTACATTTCACAGAGACAGTCCATTCCTGACGTATGCGCTCCAGATGTTGGTAAGCATTAAGACAGAGCTTTTCAGAGACCTGAGGTGGAGCTTTTTCCTTGCAGTTCTGTCCGGTTCATTATTTGCATGCCATATGTTCTCTTGAATTTGCCCCTCTGCTACATCAGTTAAGGTCTTTTACTTTTGTTGTTATTGTTGTTAAATTGTGATCCTCTCTATATTGAAGGATTTTCATTTAAATTTTTATAGTTCACAATGCACAGCTCCTGAGCCATGCCCAACGCAGGGAGGTAGCAGAAATAGGACATCAATCTTACCAGCTGGGTTTACAGCTTCATTGTCTGGTCTGGTTTTATGAGAAGAAAGCGCATGGTGGTGGAAGAGAGAAATTGCTAGCGGGTAAACGTGTCCTTTGAAATTCCACTCTTGGCTTCTTGACAAGGTAGAAGAAAAAAACCTACGGTGAATTTGTTAAAGTATGGTGATGGGAAAGAAGGCAGGTCTGACTCTTTTGGCAGGGAGCTGGATTTTCCCTTCTCACATAGAGGTTAACTTTCATGAAGGGCACACTCTTCTGCAGGAGTGTTAAGGAACATCATTATGTATCTGCTCAGCTAAAGAGAGGGTTTGATTGTTGGTGGCGCCACCACAGAGAGGGTCAGCCAGACCACAGGTAAAGCCAGAGAGGCTCTGGGGGCTTTTGTAGGATTTTATTGGCCAACTGGCTTGATTCATCATTAACTCTGCATCCTGAGTATCTGTCCTAATTCCAACGGTCCATTTGGCTCTGTGTTTATTTATAGTGGTCTTAATCATCAACTACCTCAATCGTTACCTGCCTTAGGGAGACAGAAGGGGCAGTATGGTGTGTTTAAAGAAGAAGAGTAAACAATATGCACTCTGAATTCAGATTGCCTGGCTTCAAATATCACCTCTACACTTTACCAACTCTGTGACTTGAATAAATTTCTTTATTTCTTTAAACTTCATGTTCCCCATCTGTAAAATGGGGGTGAAAAATAGTATATGTCTTATAGGATTGTGAGAATTCAGGAAGATCAGTTATATACAGAGATTTGCAGTGTCCAGCCCATCTTGAGTGCTCAATAAATATTAACTTCTATTTTTTTAAGAGATCTTGACATTCCTTAAGGACATCTTATAGGTACCAAATACATGACTAGGCAACCCAAACTGCCTCCAGCCCGAGGCCTGAGAGAGGCCACCCTGTGAAGACAGAGGGGGAAATCTTTGGTGGGATGCTGGAAGTTAGCTTTTCCTTGATGTTCTCTCTCCTCTCTGAAACAGGAAGTGGTTCAATGTGGTGAGGAGGGGCTTGGTATCTTCTTGGGAGGCATGTTTGGCTCTGAGAAGCTAAGCAACCCAAGGGTGGGACCCAGGCAGAACGAAGCACATTTCTGTCTCCTTAGGGTTGGCTCTGGCAGAATCTTAAAGGGTGAGAGGGATGGAAGGAACCGTGAGGTTTCTGTATTGTTCAGTCCATCTCAGCAGGATATCACAGAAAGCAGGAGCCTCACTGGCAATATTGTGAATTCAGTGGGAACAGCACTTCTTTTTCTTTCCATGTCTTAAAAGTAGAATTGTAGTGGTACAATTATAGACAAGTGGATCACATGTAACCACATGATGCAGAATTTTGGTTATTTTCTGGTAAATATGGGCTGTTAATCCCAAACTAAAGAATTAGACCTGTTTTCCTACCCAAATTTCCAATGTGTTCCTTAAAAGTACATCTCTCTGAGGGCAAACACGTTTTGATGGGTGATAAAATTAGGTATGGAGTCTTGTCAGACACATTTTATTATTTTATTTAACAAATATTTACTGTGTGTGTGTTATGTGCAAAGAAATGTAATAATGGGCACTGGAGTGTGCAGCAGTGAACAAGACAGACATGGTCCTTGCCCTCACAGAGCTCCTAGCCTAACCGGCTCCTCACAGGCAAACTCATTATGGTAGCTTGTCTCCAAGATGGCTGCCATCAATCCCATTACTCAAATGTCATTGCTATGATCAACAGAATATAGTGGAAGTGATGCTACTGTAGTTCAGAGCCTGGCCTTTTGGTGAACTGATAGATCCTGCTTCCTCTGCTTCAGATTCCTGACTAGTCACATAAGATGTCTAACTACACTGAGACTGCCATGCTATCAGGAAGCCACATGAAGAGGCTGTATGGCGGAGAACTGAGGAACTAATGGATAGCTAGAACCAATGCCCCAGTCCTCTCCAGCTGTTTGAGCTACCCCTTTGTGGTCTGATTGAATTCTTGACCCACATAATCGGGAGCATAATAAATTGGTGGTTGCATTTTGGGGTGGTTTGTTAGGCAGCCACAGGTTAGAATATTCAGTGTCTGGTCCTTCTTTGATTCCCTAGAGGCAAGCCCAGTGATTAGCATAGTGAGTGCTCTATACATGTTCATTGGATTTTAATAAACCATACCTAACTCTTTCCCTGCATTTGCACTCCTGCGTTGGAGGCCTCCCACATTTGTCTTGAGGAAAAGTAAGACTCAGATTTCCCAGAGAAAAAATTATAAGCAGAAGTTAGGGCATAAACTGTAAACAGGGCCAGATTACCCAATAAGCAAGATACCTAGAAGCAAGGTACGCACGAGCCCAATTGTGCCTTCTCACCAATAGTGCACAATTTCACCTGTCCCCCACCATGTCAAAGATGTAGTGAAACCCATGTGAAATTGCTCACCACAGATTAGCAAGTAAATACAGTTAAAACTATGTGTACCTTGCTCAATACAAGCTGGTGCATATTGTGCTTACTGGTTAATCTGCCCCTGATTTGGCCTGATTCCACAGGATCTGATTTCCCAGACACTCAAAGACCCCTCTCCCTTCACCTTCCTACCCACCACACACACCTTTCAGAGTTTCTAAATCAGCTCGGCCTTGACAGGAGGATTCTTGAAGACTTACAGCATGTGGGTGAAGATGCATTGCTTCCAGACTGAGGAAGCTCTCTGCCTTCTCAGAAGTTCATGCAGAACTATGATTCTTCAAACCACTCTCATAAACCCACTTTTGGCTTGATTCTTGGCCCTGATTCTGACCGACTCTCAAACTCTTCAACCCTGCCTCTTGGCCAGTCTCTTGCAATGTTCCTTCACAAAGCCCATGTTGAGGCAGTTGACTGCCCTGCTTCCTCTGGCTCCTGTAGATCAACCCTCCTTAGTTCCTGAGACTCCTCACGTTCTGTACAGAGTCCTACTGTGCCCTTGTGAACTACAATGTGGCTTCTCAAAGGGATTTTTCTATACTTGGAAGGACTTGATTTAGTGGAATCTTGCCTTATTTCCCCCCTGCTCCTCCCCTTCTCCACAAATGGGACTTTTCTGTACCCCGTTCCCATGGTATGATCAATGAGCTCACTATCACACTTCACGTGCAACTACTTACTTTGCTCTGCTTGCAAAATAACAGATTAGCTAATCTGTTAAGCTCATGCTACCTAAGGTGTTAATAGTTGATAAAAGCTTAATGCATTTTACCTTCCAGATGACAGTAACGTTTTAATAGGAGACTTTATTTTACCCCAAAGAATACAGGCAGTATAATTAGAGCTGACGGGGAGTGTTTAGAGAGGGAGCTTTTTAGTGAACATCAAAAACACAAAATAGAGATATCCCTACCTACACACCAAGTTGATCTGTGTAAATGCATCTATTTACCGAATACTTGAAGTAAAAGAATTGAGTTCTTTGGCCTGATTAATTCATATAACCACCTTAATATTCCAGGTAAAGGGTTCAGGAAAAATGGATCATGTCTAAGCCTATAAGACACCTTGAACTATATAGCTTTTCTCATCTGGCCATTTTGTTCACCTTTTGATGATTGTTGCCAAACATAATAACAACAATGAAACAAACAACCCATTGCTGTCAAGTCAATTC
>NW_004443977.1:11261558-11263050 GCF_000243295.1 Trichechus manatus latirostris
TTCTCTGCTATCTTCAGTTTGTCTGTTCAGCTTTGTGTCTTCCTCTCCTTACTGTAGCAAAACTGTCTATTTTGTTTGCAAGCAAGCACGGGGCTTTTCTGCAGCTGGGACTAGGTTTGTGAGATCTTTTCTCTAGAACTCTGCTCCCTTCTCCAAGACGACCTTTCAAAATCTCCCTCCTGCATTCTGCCTTGCCTGATGCTGTCCCCCTTCCCCAGTCCATCCTGGTGAAGACTTTTCCTTGTCTGAGCTCACAAAGCTCTTGGTTGCTCTTTATGGCAGTTATGGTTGCCCTTTATGGCATTGATCACTGAGTTCTGCATTGTAGATACCTGAGCACAGGCTTGAGGCCTGCTAGAAGGTTCTTACTTTGCTGATCATAGGGACTCTGTACACTCAGTATTTGGGAGATTGAATTGTCTTGAGTTCAGCTAAAGCCCAGATTATCTGTTGGTCAAGAAGGGTAAATATGTCCTAACAGATCTTTTTCTCATATGCTTGTCTATCTTCCTGCTTCTCCCTTTATCTCCCAGCATGCCCATTAAGTTGCCATTCAAGTCTCCCCTTGCCTTCTGAGGCAGCATGCCTAGCTCCTAAACTTTTCTTCTCCTTTGCCTCCTCCAAACTGACGTGTCCTGGTGTCATCTGGCATTCTCTGCTGTCTTCAATTTGTCTGTTCAACTTTGTGTCTTCCTCTCCTTACCGTAGCAAAACTGTCTATTTTGTCTGCAAGCAAGCACAGGGCTTTTCTGCAGTTGGGACTAGGTTTGTCTCACTCCATATAGGAATGAATCTTATAAACTAGTGTGAGTGGAGTTGACAGCAGAAGTAGAACCAGAAAGGACTTACTGTTTGCTTGAGGGTTGATGGACGTCTAAGTGGCTTAGTATTTTGTTTTTTTCCCCACTGATCCATCCTAGTGCAGGCCCTTAGCATGATTTCCCATCTGTGTCACTGTAACAGGCCTCGGCGTGCTGTATCCCTGGCTCAGTCTGTCAGCCTATACACTGCTTCCTGATGAGACTCCACACAAAGCTCTGGCCACTTTTACTCCTTTGGAATTGCTGTGCCTCTCCACCATCTATGGGCTGCATTACTAACTCCTCCATCCATCTCTTGACCTCCACATTCAGACTCCAAGCTACCCTTGCATCCTGGTTCTAATTATATGGCACACCCCTTGCCTAACCCCTTTGCTTAGTCAGACTCATTCCCTCCCTCACATCTCCACCCCCACATCACCTCCAAATATATTCCAGGATGTCCTGTTATAGTGACTGTGAATGTTCTCCCCCTCCTTCCAGGATGCCCCTTCTCCCTGCTTGTCCAGAGCCATCCCATCCTCAGTGCAAAATCCCTTTCTCCTTGAAGCCGCCCTGGGTCCTCTCCCCCCAGCCATCTCCCTGGTCCTTACATGGCTCTGATCCTCCTCTGTATTGCTGTTTGGCAATTAATCATGCATTGGCTTGTGACATTTTTGTGCAACACTGAG
>NW_004443977.1:11264646-11268258 GCF_000243295.1 Trichechus manatus latirostris
AGTAAATGAGTCAACATAAGCTTATTTATTTTTAGGTTATGAAAGTAATGCATGAATACATTCTCACTGTACAAAACAATTCAGAGTGCCAAAGAACACAGGATAAAGAGAATATTTCTCACTTTAATACACCCCAACTGTACTCTTCTCCCTGGAAATAATTACTATTATCAATCTGATGAGTATCCTTTCATATCTATTTGTAAACGTGGGCACTTATATGTATATTTACACATATGTATTCATATATTCAGGAGTCCCTGGGTGGTGCAAGCAATTCATGCACTCAAATACTAACCAGAATGTTGGAGGTTCAAGTCCACCAGAGGTACCTTGGAAGAAAGGCCTGACAATCTACTTCCAAAAACGTAGCCATTGAAAGCCCTATGGAACATAGCTGTACTCTGATATGCATAAGGTCACCATGAGTTGGAATTGATTTCACTGGTTATTCATATCTTCATATGTGTTATATATATTTATAAATAAGCATATGGAAATGTACAGTTTATTTTCCTATATATAATTTCCTTTCTACATAAAGAGAATATCTTGTGTGTTTTAGCTCTGTGATTTACTCTTTTTCCCTTTATAATGTCATTATGAATTGGAAATCTTTCCGTGCTGGCACCAACAGATCCCCCTCATTCTTTATTGTGACTCTAGAGTATTCCATGTATTGCATGTGGCCTTGGCTTACTTAATGTTTCCCTGTTTTGGAATGTTTAGGTTGTCTGACCTGGATTAATAGCCTTGTTTTTTGAACGAGAAAAGTATGGCTTGATATTGGATAAATAACTTATATTGGTCACATAGCTAGTAAGGTGGTGTGCTTTGGAGCCAGGTGTCAGGATTTTCCTACACTTTCCCCTTTCCAGAGCTGCCATGTGGCTGGTAGAAGCTGTGGCTGACGCTCTATGGGAGTCCACGAGGAACCTAAAGTCAGCTGAAGTGATTCCTCAGGCAATAGTAATTGGTGTCAAGATCACACATCAAAAAGATTTCTAACCGGAGATAGATGTAGTTTTATTAAAAAACAAACAAACAAACAAAAACCTACAACAGAAGTTTTTCTTCCTGAAACGATGTATTACAGGCGTCCGTGATTTCTTAGAAGGAAGTAATTTTGATTCCATTTGTGGGTCAGTATCCTGGGTAAAAAAGGGACAACAAAGAGGAATCCCTTGGGCTTTCCACCGTTCTGAAGATCACAGTGGGAATTATCATGCCACATTAGGATGGTTCCAGTGAATCATCAAAGTCTTTTTTTCCCCTTGTGTTGGAAGCGGGGGTAGATTTGCAAAAGAGCTCCTATTTGGAAGTGTTACACGTACATTAACACATGTAAAATGCAATATGATCACATAATGGTGCATTGAAGCCTTTGGAAGCTCAAATAAAAGCTGAGCATATCTGTATTTTCTGGGGATTGGCAGGGAAAGAACCACCTACCAGAGCACACTTTGTGGCAGTTTTCATTGGGTTATTGATTTAAAATGAATGCAAGAGACACACTGCACTGTATAGAAACGCTATCTGATTTCCTTTAGGCATAGGGTAAGACTTGGACAACCAGAGCAGAGTGTGCCATCTGTTCCAGATATTGATCAAGGTCAAGGAAGGTGAGTGTTGGTAGACAGGAAATTTCCCCTTGACCTCGGCTGGTGCGTACAAACCAGAAGGAAGACGTTCTTTTGCTGGAAAGAAAAAACATCATTTTCCCCTTGTTTCTTTCAAAGGCAAGGATTATTTACATAGACTAAAATGTTAATTTTCTCAGAAATCAAAGCCACTGGCAGACTATTAAGTGAAAATCATGTGTGTGTGTGATTAATATTGGATGCCCTGTTTCTCTAGTAGAACCTTATTTATTTGTTTTTGAAAAACATGTGGAACTCAGTCATGCTTGTACTACACATATCTGTGTGTTCATAGATGTTTGACTCTGTGTTCAGTGGAATGTCATAATTCCTCTCACAACAGATTCGGAAGAAAAAATACTGCTTAGAGCAGAAATTTATAAATATGAAAGGAAATGAAAGTGTGTGTGAGTAAAGCGAGGATCACAAAAGTGACTCAGGTATCGCGGAAGCAATTTTCATACTGGATAGAAAACTTTTAATAAAAACTGGAAGGCACAGGGCAAATTTTACAAATGAGATTTTACCCTTGATTATATAATGTTCTCTGGGCCTGGCTGCCAGTCTGAAGTCCTGTTGATGAATGTTTGCTTTTGTATCAGGATTGAATAGGGGAGTTTTCACTTGTGTTTAGGAGCCACCAGCCTTGTTAATTCATTGGCTTGCGGGTGTGGTCAAAGAGAATAAGTTTGGTTTGCCTGCCCAAGCCTGTTGCCATTGAGCTGATTCAGACTCATGGCAACCCCAGGTGACAGAGTAGAACTGCTCCTTAGGGCTTTCTTGGCTGTAATGTTATGGAAGCAAATTGCTAGGCCTTTCTTCCACAGTGCTGCTGAGTGGGTTCGAGCCACCAATCTTTAGGTTTGTAGTCCAGCGCAAACTGTTTGCACCATCCAGGCACCTAAAGTTTGGTTTAGGGAGGTTCTAATACCAGGTCCTCTTGGTCTCCAGCTGGAAAAAAGAAAAAAAGAGTCCTCTTGTGGATGATTCTTAATGGATAGTTATAGGAAATTACATGAAAAATAGCAGAATTTTCAGAAATTTAAGTATTTTCACTGTAACTGCCTTGATTTCAAAGTTAGATTAAATCATTTTTATTCCTAGGGAGTTCTCTGGTTACAGAGAGTGTGCAATTACATAATTCAGGCAACGAAGCTTTCTTACTAACTCAGTAAGAACATACTGCTATTGGAATAATTAAATGACCACAAGTAATAATCTGCACTGAGGCCCCAACCTCAACCAGCAGCACTGGGCAGTGGGGAAACTGGGGCAGGGAGAGCAAGGAAGTAGTCTTAGAGGTGATGGCAATCCTGCTCCTCCTCCTCCTTCTGAGCTCCATGTTGCTAAAATCAATGTTCACCTCTCAGCCCTCATGTTGCTTGACCAATCAGTGGCCTTTGACGCAGGCTTTGATTCTCTCATCCTTAAAACGTTCTTCTCTTGGCATCCAGTTTTCCTGTAATCGCTTTGTTTCCCTCTCACTTCTTTGACCACTTCTTCTCAGTCTCTTTGGCTGGTTCATTCTCAGGCTTCTGGCCTGTAAAGACTGGAGGGCCCATTGATTGTTCTTAGACCACTTTTCTTTTCCACCCACACTCACTCCTTAGGTGACCTTATCCAGTCACATGGCTTTAATAACATCTGTCTGCTGATGACTTTCAATTTCATCCTCCTGCTTGGGCGTTTCTCCTGAACTACAGACCTGGAGATCCAATTGCCCACTTGATAACGCTAAATGGTTATCTAATAAGTGTCTCAAACTTAGTATTTCCAATGCATTTATCTGCTAATAAGAACCAGAGCTTTTTATAATCTCCCATAACCAGCTCTACTAGCAACAGCCTCACCTTGATTACTGCAATCTCATTTCATTCTTCGAAAATCTTGGCACCATCCTTGACTCCTCTTACTCTCACTCTTTTCATCTAGACCGTCAATGCATCCTGATGGCTTCTCCCCCTCACCTGCC
>NW_004443977.1:11269048-11270152 GCF_000243295.1 Trichechus manatus latirostris
ATCTTTGTCCCACAGTGCTCTGCCTTAGGTAGTCACACGGTCGGTTCATTCTCTCACTTTCTTCAGGTCTGCTTCTGGTCCCTTAACTAAAATTTTGCCCCTTCTCTAACATCATCTGTCAGACTGTCTGGATTTGAATCTTGACCCCTCCTTTTAAGAGCTGTGTGACACTGGGCAAAAAAACTTAGATGCTTTAATTTCCCCTTCTCTTAAGTGTTGATAATAATAATGGTATTATGTAGAACCATGAGATTTCCATGTCTATGGGTCAAAATGGTAAACAATTTACCATGAGGTAAATTCCTCATGGTTCAACCTAATACCAACCTCCAGAGGGTATGGTAGGGACCCAATGAGTTAATACATGCGCAGTGCATTGCAAACCTTAAATATTGGAGACTGTTAGTATTGCCAAATAAAGCCCCCAGGGGGCACATGGACCTCCGAAATCCAGTCCCTGCCGCCTATCTACCCTCCCTTTCTTTGTGCTTCATACCTCACATACTGTACTGTACTGTAGCAAGGAAGAACTTCTTAAGGTTATCTAAACCCATCTGGCTCTTTCATGCTCTTTCATTTTTGATTGTACCAGGCCCTCTTTATGGACTCCCCTCTCTCTTTGGTCTTTAGCATCTAGCACATTTACCCTCCTTCTCCTCCTCCTCTGTGTACATGTGTTGATTTCTCCCCAGTCAGTCTCACCTTCCTCTGTGCTATTTCTGAGCTTTGTACAAACTTACTGCATGCATTACAATGATTTATTTGCATGTCTGTTTCCTTTACTTGATCCTGACTTCCTCAAGTACACGGATGGCATCTTATTCATTTGTATCAACACCTTGCACAGTGTGAATCTAACGTTGTTAGTTACTGTCGAGGTGGCTCTGACTCATGGTGACCCAACGCATAACAGAATGAAACGTTGCCCTGTTCTGTGCCATATTCTTTTTTTTTTTTTAATTGTACTTCAGGTGAAGGCTTACAGAACAAATAGTTTCTCATGAAACTGTAGTATACATATTGTTTTATGACATTGGTTAACAACCCCACAACATGTCAACCCTCTCCCTTCTCAACCTTTTTTTTGGTGAAAATATACATAGC
>NW_004443977.1:11272521-11429009 GCF_000243295.1 Trichechus manatus latirostris
CTGGAAGCTTCGCTGAAAGCTGTTCACCATTGGTTACCCTGCTGGTATTTGAAATACTGGTGGCATAGCTTCTAGCATCATAGCAACATGCAAGCCACCACATGGGACAAACTGACAGATGAATGGTAACTGATAACTATGTCAGTACATATTTAGAGAATGAATGAATGAATGGACAAACTGAGAACACAGAGACCACATTTTAAGATAGCTCTGATGTATTTGGTAGGTACCAGTGGTCAAGGATAAGCTAAAGGTTAAGAAGACATACAAACCATTAAGATAGGATGAAACACACACCTCTCAGAAATCAAGGTAAATAGGACTTAGGGAGATAGCTGGGCAGAGAGACAGCAGCATCAGTAAGCAGAGATTTTGAAATGAATTTGAACCGAGAGGATGACGGCTCCTGATGGTGTGGCTGGCTTTTGTCCCATGAATGACTGTAGGAGGCAATTTTCTGCCAGAGGGTGAGTTGGAGACCTGTGGGGCTGTACCCTGATTCTGAGTGATGCACTGCAGAGGCCTGAGGATGGCGAGCAGGTTCTTACAGCTGTCCTTGTAGAGGCCCCAGGCTACACTGGCTCAGGAACAGAATCACAAATGATTTGTAATTCAGAGGCAAGGTTGTGGGGAGATTCTCCTGTACAATGGCACATTCTGGCTTGGCCTCAATGCCTTTAGACCTCCAGATACGCCTGGATTATCAGACAAATAGGGACTGATGATTTGGGGCTGAGGGTGAATCTGAGAAGGCCCTGCTCTGCCTTGTTGAAATGACCCAACCTCTGATCCTTTCTCTATGCACCATTGACCTTCTATCTGGATACGAAAAGTGCTGGTCTAGACAGAAAGCAGCTTGTGAGACAGCTGAATTTTTCTTTAGTCCCTGGGAAGAAAGTGAGTGATAATTATAGGAAAGATAAGGTTAAATAATACCAATATTTCACTCAGATTCTTTGTGCTTCTAGGAAGTTTCATGATCATAGCACAGTTTTAGATAATAGCTGGACTCACCTATATGTCTGTGTTTCTTCTCGTGCCTAGTATAGTACCTTGCAAATGGATGGTCCAACCCTCTGCCACCGAGTTGATTCTGACTCATAGTGACCTCATAGGGTTTCCAAGGCTGTAAACCTCTACGGAAGCAGACTGCCACATCTTTCTTCCGAGGAGCTGCTGGTGGTTTCCAACCACCGACCTTTTGGTTAGCAGTTCAATTGCTTTAACCACTGTGCCACCAAGGCTCCTTGAATGCATGGTATTCAGTGAACTATGCTATTAAGGCTGTGTCTTTACAACTACAGGAAAATTGGCCAAGGAGTGAGAAATTCAATGGGCCCAGCTCCCTTGTAGTTATCTAGGATATTGAGACTGAGAAGGCAGGATCCCCTGTAGCTTTGTTTCATAGCTTGGCTGTGGAAGACAGTTCCATCCCAGATTTTTCAGTCTGGTCTGACTTGGTGGCCTTTATAACAAGTACTATCATTAGCAAGGGGATGAGAGTGACTTCACAGCATACTAGCAGTTAAGGGAAATTGTTAAGTGCATGGATTTTTGGAATTAGACTCTCTGCTTTCAAATTTTGTCTCTCATACAGGCTAGCCAAATAATACCAAATTTTGTATGCCTTAATTTCTCATTTGTGTGTGAGATGAGAATAATAGTGGTACCTATTTCTTTGGATTAAATAGATAACATATGTAAAGTGTTTGGCACAGTGCCTGGCAATGAATAAGTGTTAACTAGTAAAACCAGAATGTTCCTTAGAAGCAAGGTTGGTGAGACTTCAACTTGCTTACTTTGGACATGTCATTAGCAAAGACCAATCAATTTTAAAAGGACATTATGGTTGGTAAAATAGAGGACCAAGGAAAATGAGGAAAACTGTCAATGAGATGGACTGATATAATAGCCACAACAATGGACTCAAGCATACCAATGATCACGAAGATGGTGCAGGACTGGACAATGTTTTATTCTGTTATACATCAAGTATAACATGAGTTGCTGACTTGATAGCAACTAACAACAACAACAAAATTGGGCTTGTTTTCTATGGAAGAGATAATATAGATTGGTAATGTGAGACCACTTTCCTTTGTCTAGGCACCTGAGAGGTCCCAAATAGGCCAAATGCTAAGAAAATCCCAGTCCGGCTCTTCAAGGGTGAAGGCTTCCAAGGGAGAGGGATAAGCCAATGGTCTTTTGTCCACTGACCTCTGGAATAACATATGCTGTGCATTGTGGTTGTGGACTGGGAAGGGGGCAGAGTGGCAGACTTCTCCTTCCCTAGAGACTCTACAAGGCTTTTTGGATATTTGCTTGATCCTGTTTGAGTGTTCATAATAAGGATTTCCTTACGTATACAGGACTTTACAGGTTCTAAACAATCTTGTGCAATAAGCTTCCTAAAGTACCTTTGGATCCCCTTTGCCCAGGAAGGAAGGGGCCTTCATTCCAACAGAGAATAGAAGGCAGTGAGTGCTGTAGGAGCCTGGGAGACAACAAAGGGGGATGTGGATGGAGCACCTCAAAACACCCTCCTTGCTCTCCCTTCAGGGTTGAAGTCTTTCGTCTGAATGTGCTGCTGTCTCCCTAAGCCCTGATCACCTTAGGGATTGTCTACTAAAGATCCTGGGTGGTGCAAATGGTTAACACGCTCTGCTGCTAACTAATAGGTTGGAGGTTTGAGTCTACCCAGAGGTGCCTTGGAAGAAACGGTTAGCGATCTACTACTGAAAAATCAGCCATTGAAAACCCTGTGGAACACAGTTCTACTTTGACACACATAGGTTGCCATAAATCAGAGTCAACTCAACAACAACTGGTTTTTACTGGTACTAAAGGTCTACCCAAGGAGCCCTGGTGGTACAGCGGTTAAGTGCTTGGCTGCTAACAGAAAGGTTGACAGTTCAAACCCACCAGCTGCTCCATGGGAGAAAGGTGTGACAGTCTGCTTCTGTAAAGATTACAGTCTTGGAAATCCAATGGGTCTTTTCTACTTTGTCCTATAGGGTCGCTGTAAGTCAGAATTGACTCGATGACAACGGGTTTGGATTTTCGGTTTGGGCAAGTTCTACCCATATAACATGTATGAAGCTGAAACTAAGGTCATTTCCCAGGAATAAACAAGAGTCTTCAAGGAGGAAAAGCATCATGGTCTTCCATGTCAGTAGCAATGTTCAACCCTCTGGCTAGCTTTTACTGTAAAAGCTTCCTAGGACTTTAGCTTAAAGTTTCTGAACCTAATTACACTTTGGATCTGCACGTTAATCAGTTTTCCTATTGTGGCCCTCAGGTGTGAGGGAAAAAGGAAAGGAGATATGGGAAGAGGTGAGCTCAGCCAGGACCCCCAATCACTGTCCTAAAGGGGCTAAAGTGAGGAGAAGGAGGATTTAAACTAGGGCGAGGGAGGGGTGGGTGGAGCATAAAGGAGACGGAGCTTGCATATACTGAAGGAGCTGCATGAAGTGGATATTGGTCAATAGTTCAAATGTCAGCAGTGGCTGGGAAATGTCTCACCACTAACTCTCCATGCCCGTGAAAAAGAATCAAGGATACCAATAGTCTCACAAGATACTATTATTTATTGGAGTGACCTTTGTTGCTAAGTAACGGCATGATTTTCAGACTGTATTAAAAATTCTAATTGGCATGAGCTTACAATAATGTGCATCGGCATTGGAGACGTTAAGGCGCACGGCGGGGATGTAAATTAACCAGAAAGGTTCACAGGGTGGGTCAGTGCAATTGTCAGATAATGCTGAACCAAGTCAAATTAATTTCTAATAATTTGTAGAAGGCGAGCAGCAGAGAACTGCTAAGCTCCTGGAAGCTCTAGGAACTGCAAAGCTTGGGTGTCAGGCTGGAAATATGGGGCCTCACCCATGCCTAAAAGCATTAAAACCAGTAGCTGGAATTCAAGGAATGACATTTTCTAAGTTCAGTTTTAATCTCATTACAGCCTCTATTTTCTTGACTTTGCTGGGCAGAAAATTAAGTAATGACTGAGGGCCGGAGAGGGTGTCCTGCCCCCAGGCTGCCAGCCTTAATGTAGTCCCTGAATTTTAACCAGGGTTAGAGCACATTCAAGTGTCAGCAACAGGTTAAGTGCTGAACTGATCATTAAGCTAGGTGCAATTCCTTCTCAGCATGCTGAAAATCGAAAAAGCTAGGTAGGCAGAATACCAGGTAAATTAAGATACATCTTATCCTTTCACCCCACTGTGAAATGGAATCTTAATATACACCAGCCCTCGTGGGGAGAAAAGTAAACTCTGGCTATGGATTTAGAGTAGAAGGGTGAACACCAGAAGCTGGAACCAGAGCTGGCTTGAGTGGGCATTGCTGCTCTGGATCCCCCCATTCCTTACATGTAGACACTTTGAGGGCAGAACACATATCTACCAGTTCATTGTTGAGAATTCCTGAAATTATGGATGACAGAACTGAGAATTTTGGGGCTGGGGTTCTTTGAGAATTTTTAATGTCTTGTTTCATGATATGCTGTCCATGGCTACTGGAGTCAAGTTCTAGAGACCAGCTTTGTTCTCTATAACTATTCTATAACTGGTTCTTGGAACAGAACAAGGGGAGTAGTTGTGTTAGTTGTCACTGAGTTTGTTCCAACTCATGGCCACCTCTACTCATGCTGACCCCCATGTACAACAGAACAAAACGTTGCCTGATCCTCCTCCATCTTCACAATCATTGGTATGCTTGAGTCCATTGTTGTGGCCACTGTGTGTTTTGAGTGGCTTCCAACCTGCGGACTCACCTTCCAGCGCTATATTGAACAATATTTCTATTGTGATCCGTAGGGTTTCCATTGGTTGATTTTCAGAAGTGGATTGCTAGGCCTTTCTTCCTATTATGTCTTAGTCTGGAAGCTCCACACAAACCTGTTCATCATGGGCGACCCTGCTGGTATTTAAAATACCGATGGCGTGGCTTCCAGCATCATAGCAACATGCACGCCACCACGGTATGAAAAACTGACAGATGGCAGTAGAAGGGAAGTAAGTGGAGGCTTAATTAGGTTGTATTTGCTTTGCTCTGATTCATTGCTGGACCATTCTGTGAACCTCTGCTCCTCCTGCTACACAGGTATAAGCTCTGGGACGAAGACTCAGAGCTACTTTTCTGTTTGTGGCAGAGATTGTGAATGCTCACCAATAGCTGTGTTCTCTTCTTCTTAGGCATGTAAGCTGACTGCATTTTCCAGCATTGCATAGTAGCATCTAACTCAGATTCAGGGAGGCAGCTGCATCGTCGAATGATATCCCTGTGGTACAACTCTGAGCAGCATAAAAGCCCAGTGGGAGAAAGTATTATTAAGGACTAATAAGTACTGCTGATTTATTATTCTGTGACTTTCTCAAATAAGCCTGGCCTGTCTCCCCATCTAGTTAATAAACCTCTGAGAGCTTGGGTTTTGTGGTCAGGCAAATCTGTGTTCACAACCCACTTCTGCACTTACTTAGCCATCTGATCTTGGGCAAGTTAGTTACTCAGATTCCCTGGGACTCGATTTTTTCATGTATAAGACAGGAATACACTTGCCTCTCGAGGTTGTTGTGAGGACAGACTGCAATGAGTATAGAAGCATTAGACTCAGGGCCTGGCATATAGTCAGTGCTCAATATATCTTTTTTGTATAATCATTATCATTCATAGTGGGAGAATCTTTGAAGGGAGCTTAAGATCAGCACGATCCTCATTCTGTAGAAGAGGAATTTATGAATGGAACACCAGATAGAACACTGTTTTCTGCTCTGAGAGGCTGTGATGTATGGGTTACCTCAGTTGCCCTTTTGTCCTCTGACTTCCAGTTGGTTTCGGCCAATTTGGAACCCTGGCAATTGATTATTCCCTAGCACACTCCCTGCTTTGACTGGGGGTCACAGCTCCTTTCAGCTGCACTCTTCCAGGAACAGCCCTTTCTCCCTAGGTTCTGGCACCTGCTTCCTTCCCTCACCCCTTCAGCCAGGAATGTTTAACAGCCCCACTGTTACCAGTCCTGGTGTACTAATCTATCCCCTGGGGATTTTCTACACCTGTCGCTCTCTTTTGTAAATAGTCCCTTACAAAACCTCTTCAAATTGTTGTATTTTGAATGTGCCATCTAATTTCTGCTCCCTGACTGATATAACGATATATATAACCTTATATATTGTAAGGACCCCTGGTGGCACAGTGGTTAAGAGCTTGGCTGCTAACCAAAATGTCGGCAGTTGGAATCCGCCAGCTGCTCCTTGGAAACCCTATGGGGGCAGTTCTACTCCGACCCATAGGTTCGCTATGAGTTGGAATCGACTAGAGGGCAATGGTATATATTGTAAATATAGTCATACGTCGTAGCAGTCTTGATGTTCATGTCTGATCATTCCTTCTCGTAAATTTCTACAAAAAAAATTCAAACCAAACCAGTTGTCATGGGGTCAATTCCAACTCATGGTGACTCCAAATGTGTCTGAGTAGAACACTTATCCATAGGATTTTCCATGGCTGTGACCTTTCAGAAGTAGATTGCTAGACCTTTCTTCCAAAGTGCCTCTAGGTGAATTGGTTAGTAGCCAAGTGCTTAACCGTTGTGCTACCCAGGGACTGCAGATTTCTACAAGGCAGTTTAAATGTTCTGATTCTTATTTTCCTCATCTGTAATGTGAGAATAATAATAATATCCACCTCACAGGGTTGTTGAAAGGGTAAATGTGATAATGTATGAAAACTCTTTATAAGTTGCTTTGCACACAGAAGATGCAGGTTATTATCGCCTACTCAACCCTGAGGAATCCCCCAAGGGATTGGTCTGGCTCTAGACTGAGGTTGTGCAATATCAATCTCTGACATGTTTTGAAAACCTAAAAGTAGCTGTGGCTAACAGGTTCTTTTGCCCTACTATCAAAAACCTCACATTCTTGACTTCTCCAGGAAGAAGTGACCTTAAGAACCGGTCTGTGTTGTCCACACTCTTGATAGGCCATGATTGCTGGGTGGAATTTAATGGGTAGATGTTGGCTATTAGCCCCCTTGGGTGGCATATGTCAATCAATATATGGTTTGAAATGCAGCTGACCCAGGAGAATCCACTCACCTCCCCAAAGTGAGCACTCTCTTTGGAGCTCCTGGGCTGATCTAGTCCGTTGTGTTCAGCATGGATCCGTGTTTTAAAAAAATACATTTGAACATGTAAGGTAAAAATTGCCTTATTGGCTTTTTGTCTGAAATTTTGGCAGAGCATAGACAGATTTCAGCATTTATTGCCCTTTGAGTGATTTCCAGCTTTGTTCCAGGAAAAATAAAATTAATCTTGTGGCAGCCGTTATATCAATCCATGTGAGGGGCAAGTTGTTTCAGGTATCACATGGGGTCTTTAATTCCTTTGGCTGTGCTTATCTTTTTGGCTGAGGGCGAGTGTAATGCACACCAGGGGAAGCCTCTTGCCTCCACTTGTGTAATTGTCTGCAAAGCCCCACAGCTTGCATGGGGTGTGGATGAAGGGAGAGGGACTTTGTGCCTCCAGCTGTGCTCCATTAGCCCTGGGTACGCATCTGGGAAAGTAGGTGTGAGAGGCCCCCATGAGTGGATGGGGAGAGGTGGGTGCAATATATGTCATGAAGGAGTGGGAGCCAGGTCTGGTTGACCTGTGTTTCTCCTGGACACGATGCTGTTCAACTCTGAAGCAGGGGAAGGGGAGGAGGGCTGCAGTGCTAATATTTGAGACAGTGCCATTGGCTCCCTTCTTCAGTCGATCTTTGTTCTCATTGTGTTTGCTGTAGCACGAGAAGCTTTATCAGGTACAGTCTAGCCAAGAGCCTGAGGGCCATGGAACCCATTTCCTTTCTTTCCAATGGCTTTTCAGAGCATGATATCAGCCTGAATCTGAATCTGACTGAAGCTGGTTTAATTTCTCTGCTTTGATGATCACATATACTGATCCTGGGTCACAGAAATGTTCTAGCCCTTGCTTTGTTACCCCACCAGCATATGACCTTAGACAAGTTGCTTAATATCTCTGGGTCAGGACTTCCTCATTTGTTTAAGAAGTTGGATTAGATCATAATTTCTCAAACTTCTTACCACAAGGACACTCCTGATTAATCCTCCTACCTATTATCCTGGAGTGTCATGATTTGAAAAATGTCATCTATCAAACTGAATAAATTGTGATTTTTTTGTTCTGTTGAAATTGTTAATGGCCAAGCTACCTGGACTGTCTGAACCATTGTTGTTGTTGTTAGCTGCCCTTGAGACAGCCTGGATCATGGTGACCCCATGCACGACAGGGTGGAACACTGCCTGGTTCTGTACCATCCCATGATCGGCTGTGTATTGGACAATGCTGCATTGTGATCTATAGGGTTTTTATTGGTTGATGTTAGGAAGTAGATAGCCAGGTTTTTCTTCCTAGTCTGTCTTGGTCTAGAAGCTCCACTGACACTTGTTAAGCATCATAGCAACACACAAGCCTCCACTGACAGATGAGTGGTGGCTGCTCATGAGGTGCATTGGCCAGGAATCCAACCCAGGTCTCCTGCATGGGAGGTGAGAATTCTACCACTGAACCACCAATGCTTTACTGCCTCCATAGCCTCCTAACAGTCTCCCGGCATCTACGCTTGCTCCCACTCTGCTCATTTCAGCTCCCCTCTCTGCACTGCTTAAACCCTTTAATGCCTTCCTACTGCTCATATGATAAAGTCCAAATGTTCAAGGGACCAGTCTGGCCCCTGCCTACCTTTTCAGTGTTGACTTGTATCACCGATTATTGTCTTCACTCTCTGGTCTTAGTCCAATAGGACCTCTACGTAAAATGTTTCCTATGCCTGGATTATCTTTGCGCTAGTTAACTCTTCCTGATCTTTATATCTCATGGGTAAGTTTTCCAGATGAGGTCAAATTCTTCTGTTATGGGGGCTATAGCCAAGTGCCCTTCCTTCATAGCACTCATCTTAACGGGTGTCTTAGTTATCTAGCGCTGCTATAACAGAACTACCACAAGTGAGTGGCTTCAACAAACAGAAATTTATTTTCTCACAGTTTAGGAGGGTAGAAGTCTGAATTCAGAGAGCCAGCTCTAGGGGAAGCCTTTATCTCTCTGTTGGCTCTGGAGGAAGGTCCTTGCCTCTTCTGCTTCTGCTTCCTACTTCCTTATAGATCTCCATGTGTCTTGGCATCTATGTTACTCCATCTCTCCTCTGCTCGCTTGTTTAATCTCTTTAATATCTTAAAAGAGATTGACTCAAGATATACCCTACAATAATCCTGCCTAATTAACATAACAAAGACAACTCATTCCCAAATGAGATTATAACCACAGGCATAGAGGTTAGGATTTACAACACATGTTTTTGAGGGACACAATTCAATCCATAACATTCTACCCTTTGGCCTCCCCAAAATATATGTCCTTCCTACATGCAAAACCCATTCACCCCATGACATCATCCCAAAAGTCTTCAATCACCTCCAAGCCCAAAATCTCATCTTCTGAATCATCTAAATCAAATATGGGTGAGACTTTAGGCAGATTCCATCCTGGGGCAAAATCCCTCTTCATCTGTGAACCTGTGAAATCTAGACTACAAGTCTGCCTCCAAAATACAGTGGTGGAATAGGCACAAGGTAGACATTTCCATGACAAATGAGAGAAATTGGAGGGAAAGAAGGGATAATGGACACAAAACAAATCCAAGACCCAGAAGAACAAACTACTTCAGCTCTCAAGTCTTGAATAATCCTCTGTTCTCTGAGACCATCTAGGCAATGGCCCTGCCCTCCAAACTTTGGGTGTTGGTTATGCTTCTGGATTCTGGGTAGAGGCCTCTCAGCCCTGGGCTTCAGCTCAGCCTTCTGGGCCTACTGGATTGGCAACTCTGTTCCCTTGGCTTTGGACAGCCCCATTCTTCTAGTCCATCTGAGTGGTGACCCCACCCCCTCAGCTCTGGCAGGCCCCATTGTTCTGCCCCTTGGGCATGGCAGTGCTGCCCCCTCAGCTTTGGGCAGTGGCCCCATCCTCTTGGCCAAACTGAATGGCAGCCCCATACTCTGGAACTGAGTTGGTGAAGATCTCACTCTTTGAAATCTAGAAGGCTGTGGCTTTACCTTTTGATACCTCAGAGGCCATTGCCCCACCCTTTGAGACCGAGGCAGCTCTGTTTCCCGTACTCCATTCAACAGTTCTCCTGACCTCTGAGCTGCTCCAGGGATGGCTCTTTTTTTTTTTTCCTGGAGGACAACAGATGTAACTCCTTTGGCCTGTTTCCTGCTTGTAGAATTCCAAGAGGCAGACAGCCTTCTCTCCTTTCTTTCTCCATCCCCTTCAGTCTAAGCTGATGGATTTTCCTTTGTGGTAGTTGGTTAGCTCCATCAGTCACAGGCTTAATCTCTTTAACAAAGATTGTGTACCCATGTCCTTGGTGGAAATTCTAGGACACTTATCCTTATTAGTTTATACAATAGAAGTTTTCAAATCTTTAAGTTTTGTTTTCGTTTTGCACGGTTCATTTATAAGTCCATCTCTTTCCTCTCGCATTGTACTATAAGCGGCCAGGAGAAACCATGTGACCCCTTTAAGATCTTCCTTAGAAATCTCCTCAGCCAGGACTTAGTCTCATGTACTTTGGCCATGTTATCAGAAGGGACCAGTCCCTGGAGAAGGACATCATGCTTGGTAGAGGGTCAATGAAAGAGAGGAAGACTCTTATCCAGATGGATTGACACAGTGACTACAGCAATTGGCTCAAACATAGCAATGATGGTGAGGGTGGCACAGGACTGGGCAGCGTTTTGTTTGGTTGTACATAGCGTCACTATTAGTTGGAACTGACTCAATGACATCTAACAACAATGATATATAAAATTAAAAAATTTTTATTATGGTGAAATATATGTAAGAAAACATTTGCTGTTTCAGCCATTTTTATATGTAGAATTCAGTGATATTATGTTCCCCATATTGTGCAACCATCACCATGAACCCTTTCCAAATTTTTTCATCACCCTTAGCAGATACTCAGTACCCCTTAAGCAACACCTCCGCATTTCACCCTGTCACTCACCTGTGGTAACCACTAATGAATTTGGCTTTGTGCAAAAAAAAAAAAAAACTACAGAAAGGAAGAAATTTCCTCAGCCAGATATCCAAGTTCATCACATTGCAAGTTCTACCTTCCACCAAGCATTTAAACATAATTCAGACAAGTTCTTAGCCACTGCATAAAAAGCATCACCCCCCTCCTCCATTGTCCAATTACATGTTCATCATTTTCTTTTAAAGCCTCACCAGAAGTACATTTAATGTCCACATTTCTAACAACATTCTTTTGTGGCTCCATACGTATTCTCTAAGATGATAGAGACTTTCTCTACAGCTCTCTTCACTTCCCTCTGAGCCCTCATCAGAATTGCCTTTGATGTCCATAATTTTACAAACAATCTCTTCAAGGCAATCTAGGCTTTTACAATTAGGCACCTTAAAACTCTTCCAGCCTCTACCCATTACTCAATTCCAAAACAGCTTGCACATTTTAGGTCTCTGTTAGAGCAGCACCTCACTCTTTCAGTCCCAAATTTTATCTTAGTTATCTAGTGCTGCTATAACAAAAATGCCACAAGTGGATGGCTTTAACAAACAGAAATTTATTTTCTCACATTTTAAGGGGCTAGAAGTCTGAATTCAGAGGGCTGGCTCTAGGGGAAGGCTTTCTCTCTGTCAGCTCTGGAGGAATGTCCTTGCTCTTCTGAGCTTCTTCTCCTGGGCAATCTTCACATGGCTTGGCATCTCTCTTCCTCTGTCTTTGCTTCTTTCACTTGCTTGCTTAATCTGTTTTATATCTCAAAAGAAATTGACTCAAAATACACCCTACACTAATCCTGCCTCATTAACATAACAAAGGCAACACATTCCCGAATGGGATTATAACCACGGGCATAGAAGTTAGGATTTACAACACATATTTTGGGGGGAAACGATTCAATCCATAACAGTGGGTCATTACATCAGTCCCTCCCACTAGACAGCGAGCTGCACTGGGCTTGTCACGGCACACCCAGCATTTAGCACGGGGCCTGGCACATAGTAGCTATGCCATAGATAAATCTTAAAAGAAGGAGGGGATACTTGGGAGCTCAGTTATTCTGGATAAATGTCCAGTTTCCCTTTGAAGCTTTGAAATAGTGGACATACCGTGAAGTTCCCCATTTCCAGGTTACTCCTACACACTCTGGAACCAGCTCTGACCTCTCCATGGGTTTAGACAGAAGGGAGGGTGTATGTTTCCCTATTTCTACTGGTGCCTTCCCTTTTATCCTTGATACACGGGTGGAGGGGGTGTTAGTGCCAGTGGCAGCCTGTACTCTGTCCCTCCAAGTGGTGGACACTGGTAGGGTTGGGCAGAGCAAGAATATGGAGTAGAATTTGACACAGGAATCATTAGTTCTGGTGTTAGACATTAACAAAGAAGATAACACAGATAACATAGACATTCTTTTATCCCCTGCAGTAGAGGAGCTTAGAAATCATCCAGCTGAGTCTTTCCCTGATCTCCTTGTTCATCCAACTCTACTGGGAAGTTTGCTAGAATACATATTCCCAGGTCCAATGCATAAATTCTGATTCACTAAGCCTATGGTAAGGAGCCCTGGTGGTGCAATGGTTAAGTGCTTGGCTGCTAACCACAGGAGAAAAGACCTGGTGATCTGCTCCCATAAAGATTACAGCCTAGGAAACCCTATGGGGCAGTTCTACTCCGTCCTATGGGTCGTTGTGAATTGGAATCTACTCGATGGCACACAACAAGAAGTCTATGGTAGGATTTGTTGTTAGCTGCCATCAAGTCAACTCCAACTCATGGCAACCTTTGAAGTCGGTGAGGCTGCTACCATCACCTCTTTTAGCCAACGAGGACACTGTGGGGCAAGGTGGTCAAGGGAGGACTTGTTGAAGCTCCTGCCACAGGTTAGTGGGCAGAGCTGACTCTACAGTCCTGACACTTGCATTCCTCTCCTGGGAGATGCCCACATTTAATTCTAGAATGCCACATGCTGTAGTTGATATTTTATAATATTTAATTTCCCAATTAAACATTTGCAATTAGCCTAAAAGAAATGATTGATGGCCTTTTCTCATTTTTAAAAAGGGTGCTTTACAGATACATAAAGGTAAGAGGCTGTTAGGGGAGGTTTTATGGCAGATGGTTCTTGGCAGCAATCGCTCCTCTTTTATGGCAGTCTGGAAATTTTCCTGGGTAATAACTTTCTTTTCTTTTAGCAGCCATAAAATAAAGAGGTTCTAGATAGTTGGATCATTATCAAATGATTTTCCAAAGACAACCATAAATTGTCAGCACCATTTACGCAAAAACAAGAATTGTCCACATCTGGAAATCCAATACATAAATTTTTGAATTTCCCCCTTTTGTTAGTAATGATATTTGGCTACCTAAACTGTTATTCCTTAGGAGGCAATGAGATTAGGGAGCTGGGAGAAAGAAGTTTGGGGAAATGTATTCATACAACTTTCCCAAGTGGTAATATTTTTCTTGTGAACAGAGAAATTTACCTTTGGTCTTGCTCTCCCCAAAGACGGAGAACAAAGTGAGTTTCAGCTTCAAATGAAGAGGGAGAAAATTCTAACTGTGCAAAGTTTAGCATAGAGAGAAACTTACATTCATTAATTTACTGAAACAATATTTTGAACCCTTATTGTATGATTCTATGCCAGGATTTTTGTTGGACACTGGAGGTTAGTTGGTAAAGACGCAAATGAGAATTACAGCCTAAACAGGACAATGATATTGGGTAGATGCCTTGCACTGAACAGTGTTAAAAAATCACAATCAAAATCATAATTGCTAATTTATTGAGTTGTCAGTTTTGACCCTGAGTGGTACAAATGGTTAACTGGCTTGGCTTGCTAACTGAAAGGTCGGAAGTCTGAGTCCACCCAGGAGTGCCTTGGAAGAAAGGCCTGGCAATCTACTTCTGAAAAATCAGCCATTGAAAACCCTATGTATGCAGTTCTACTCTGACACACATGGAGTTGTCATGAGTTGGAACTGACTTGAGGGCAACTGGTCCTAGCTTTACTTTAGGCCTTACATCATGGCACAGATAGGAAATTATAATATTTGGATGGCAAATAGATTTAATGGCCACTCGTGGCCAGTGGTGACCACAAGCGTTCTGGGTGCTCCAAGACCTGTCTGGCCACCCAGATGGTGAGCACATCTGTGACCCATTCCCAGCACTCACCACTGGGGAGAGGACTTGGACTCCAAGACTGACCACGGACACATTGTGAGTGGCTCCCCCTGGTATCTCCTTTTCTGTGTTTCCCTCCCAGACTTTGCTGTCCCCTCTGCTCCCTGTCCCACCCCTTGAACTTTCAGTGTACAGGTACATGCAAATCCTACCTCACCTATGCCTCTGGAAGCCTGGAGTCCACCCATTTGAGCATTGCTTAGAGCTCCTAACTGACCTCTCTTTCTGTTGCCATCAGAATGGCCGTTCTTTCACATTCAACCTTTTTCTGTTGGACAGAAACAATCTAATGACACTCACAAGAAGCTGTGAATGACTGATATGCTATCTACTCACCTAAAAGGATTTACTTTGTAGAAGAAGGATTAGTTAATTAAAGAGAATGAATTTTACTGATACAAGGGCAACAGTGACATTGCTTGGTTAAGGAGCCAGCGTCTCTCCACTAATCACATGAGAATACCCAGGGGACAGATACTGTTTCTCCAGCAAGCTTAGCAACACCCTGCTTTCTTTTCAGGTCTAGTGCGTGATATATTTTCATAAACCCTGACTAGGTAAACTTTCTAGGATTATGGCTTATGTTTTTCTATCCTGGGCATCTAGAAACTATTAATGGCAACTAGCTTGTCTTAACTGCTGGGTTGTTGCATAGGGAATGCTTAGTGGAACACGGGGAAAAGACACTGACAACATGAAATGGATCCTGCACCTTAGCTCCGTTTGCGTATAGATGAATGGCTGATTGAAGGAGTAGTGTGCTTGTTTTTTATCAGTTCCAGGCTAGGCAGAATATTAGAGGTTACCTTCTTTGTAGGAGGAGGACAGGAATCGTAAGTGGCTAGGGGAGTCTCCGGGTGGTGCAAATGGTTAACACTCTCAGCTGCTCACCAAAAGTTTGGAGGTTTGAGCCTCAGAGGAAAGGCCTGACAACTTCCAAAAAATCAGCCATTGAAAACCCTATGGAGCACAGTTCCACCCTGACTCTCATGGAGTCTCCATGAGTCAAATCGACTTGATGGAGACTTGGCTTTTTTTAAGAGTCAAGGAAGCTGAACCTTCTTAAGGACTGAGAAGCAGGAATAATGTCAGTGGCAGACAGGTGGGCATTTCCTGTCTGGTTTGTAAATGTGTCCTTTGTGTTTGTATGTGTGTGTGGCATACTGAGCTAGATGCCCCTATCCCTACGCCAGACCTTTCACTTTTCTCAATTACCACCTTGATGTGGTGGAACGAATTTCTGATTGATAAAGACTCATCAGACCTTGTCTCTTTCTGTGCTTGGATTTGTCACAAGGAGCATACACAACTCTTCTTGATGGAATTTCTCTGGGCAATTAAATGTGCAGGTGACAGCTCCTTAGCAGAAGTACAATTTCTCTTAGTAGTGTGGACCTGGCCAACCATTATCTCATCAGCAAGTTGGGTGGTAAGGCCTTAGGTGGAGGGCAGGGCCGGTAAGTAATCAGTCAACGATTCAGCCCCACTGTGCTTGCATAATGTAAGGTATGTGACACTTCTGCCTTGCCCGTTACACCTGAACACAGAGGGCCCTGCAGCCTCAGCAATTCTCTCACCTTCAGTCTGAGGCTGTTGCTCAAGTTCTGGAGGAGGAATCCTAGGGAAGGCTCCTCAGCTGTTGTTCTTTAGGCAGATTTTCATGAAAGCCTGGAAGAAAAGAAATTTGAGCTTTATCTAGCAAATGCCACTTTTCTAGTTTCTAAGGAATATCATCCACTGTAAACGGAGCCCAGGTAGGGCAACAGTTAAGCGCTCGGCTGCTAACTAAAGATTGGCTGTTTGAATCCACCAGCAGCTTCACAGGAGAGAAGACCTAGTGATCTGCTCCCATAAAGATTACAAGGTAGGAAATCCTATGGCCCGGTTCTAATCAGTCATATAGGGTCATTATGAGTTGAATTGGCACACAACAACAAAAACATCAACCACTGTACCGACATGTTCAGACATACCTTTACGTCCCATGTAACTTTATCTCTGTGTCTTCCCACGCAAAGACAATTACCTGGGTTATTTAAATATGAGGCTTCATCTCCATTAATCCTAACAAATGCTTCAGTTATCTACCCGTTGTTGTTGTTAGGTGCCATCGAGTTGGTTCAGACTCATAGCAACCCTATACACAACAAAATGAAACACTGCCCAGCCCTGCACCATTCTCACAATCATTGCTATGTTTGAGTCCATTGTTGCAGCCACTGTGTCAATCTATCTCACTGAGTGTCTTCCTCTTTGTTGCCGACCCTCTACTTTACCAAGCATAATGTCCTTCTCCAGGGACATGTCTCTCCTGATAACATGTCCAAAGTATATGAGACCAAGCGTCACCATCCTTGCTTCTAAGGAGAATTCTGGATGTTCTTCTCTTCCAAGACAGATTTGTTCATTCTTCTAGCAGTCCATGGTATATTCAGTATTCTCCACCAAACTCATAATTCAAATACATCAATTCTTCTTCAACCTTCCTTATTCATTGTCTAGCTTTTGCATGCATATGAGGCAATTGAAAATATTATGGCTTGGGTCAGGCACATCTTAGTCCTCAAAGTGACATTTTTTCTTTTTAATACTTTAAAGAGGTCTTCTGTTGCAGAACGGCCCAATGTAATACATCATTTGATTTCCTGACTGTTACTTCCATGAGCGTTGATTGTGGATCCAAGTACAATGAAATCCTTGACAACTTCAATATTTTCTCCTTTTATCACGGTGTTTCTTACTGGTCCCAATGTAAGGATTTCTGTTTTCTTTTTGTTGAGGTGTAATCCACACTGAAGGCTGTAGTCTTTGATCTTGATCAGTAAGTGCCTCAAGTCCTCTGTGCTTTCAGCAAGCAGGGTTGTGTCATCTGCATGTTGCAGGTTGTTAATGAGTCTTCCTCCAATCCTGATGCCCCATTCTTCTTTGTATAGTTCAGCTTCTCGGATTATTTGCTCAGCATAAAAATTGAATAAGTATGGTGAAAGGATATAACCGTGATGCACACCTTTTCTGATTTTAAAGCATGCAGTATCCCCTTGTTCTGTTTGAACAACTGCCTCTTCATCTATGTACAGGTTCCTCATGAGCACAACTAAATGTCCTGGAATTTCCATTCTTTGCGGTGTTACCCAAATTTGTTACCATCCAAACAGTCAAATGCCTTTGTGTGGTCAATAAAGCACAGATAAACATCTTTTGGGTATTCTTTGCTTTCAGCCAAGATCCATGTGACATTAGCAATGATATCCCTTGTTCCACGTAGTTCTGAATCCAGGTTGAATTTCCGGCCGTTCTTGTCAATGCATTGCTGCAACCGTTTTTGAATTATCTTCAGCAAAATTCTACTTGCATGTGATATTAATGATATTGTTTTATAATTCCCACATTCCATTGGATTGTCTTTCTTTGGAATGTGTGCAAATATGGATCTCTTCCTGTTGATTGACCAGGTAGCTGTCTTCCAAATTTCTTATCATAGACAAGTGAGCACTTCCAGTTTTGCATCTATTTGCTGAAACATCTCAACTGGTATTCTGTCAATTCCTGGAGGCTTATTTTTCACCAATACCTTTAGTGCAGCTTGGACTTCTTCAGCACCATCGGTTCTTGATCATATGCTACCTCCTGAAATGTTTGAACATTGACCAATTCATTTTGGTACAGTGACTCTGTGTATTCTTTCTATCTTCTTTTAATGCTTCCTGCATTATTCAATTTTTTGCCCATAAAACCAAAACTTTTTGATGTCAAGTCAATTCTGACTCATAGTGACCCCATAGGACAAAGTAGAACTCCCCATAAGGTTTCCAAGGAGCAGCTGCTAGATTCAAACTGCTGATCTTTTGGTTAGGAGCTGAGATCTTAACCACTACGCCACCAGGGCTTCGTTTGCCCATAGAATCCTTCAAAATTGCAACTCAAGGCTTGAATTTTTTCTTCAGTTCTTTCAGTTTGAGAAATGTCAAGCTTGTTCTTCCCTTTTGGTTTTCTAACTCCAGGTCCTTGCACATTTCATCATAATACTTTACTTTGTCTTCTCCAGCTGCCCTTTGAAATCTTCTGTTCAGATCTTTTACTTCATCATTTCTTCCTTTGGCTTTAGCTACTTGACACTCAAGAGCAAGTTTCAGAGTCTCTTCTGACATCCATTTTGGTCTTTTCTTTCTTTCCTGTCTTTTTAATGACCCTTTGCTTCCCTCATGTATGATGTCCATAATCTCATTCCACACTCGTCTAGTTTTCGGTCATTAGTGTTCAATGCGTCAAATTTATTCCCGAGATGGTCTCTAAATTCAGGTGGGATATACTCATGGTTGTACTTTGGCTCTCACAGACTTGTTTTAATTTTCTTCATCTTCAGCTTGACTTGCATATGAGCAATTGATGATTCCACAGTTGGCCCCTGGTCTTCTTCTGACTGATGATATTGAGATCTCTCATCATCTCTTTCCACAGATGTAGTAGATATGATTCCTGTGTATTACATCTGGTGAGGTCCATGTGTAGAGTCACTGTTTATGTTATTGAGAAAAGGTATTTGCAATGAAGAAGTTGTTGATCTTGCAAAATTCTATCATGTAATCTCTGGTGTCGTTTCTATCAAGAAGGCCATATTTTCCAGCTACTGATCCTTCTTTTTGTCCAACTTTTGCATTCTAGTCACCAGTAATTATCAATGCATCTTGATTGCATGTTTGATCAATTTCAGACTGCAGAAATTTGTAAAAATATTTAATTTCTTTTTTTTTTGGCATTTGTGGTTGGTGCATCAATTTGAATAATAATCGTTATTAACTGGTCTTCTTAGTAGGTGTATGGATATTACTCTATCATTGATAGAGTTGTACTTCAGGATAGATCTTGAAATGTTCTTTTGATGATGAATTCGACCACATTCCTCTTCAAATTGTCATTCCTGGCATAGTAGACCATATGATTGTCTGATTCAAAATGGCCAATACCAGTCCATTTCAGCTCCCTAATGCTTAGGATATCGATATTCAAGTATTCCATTTTGTTTTTGACAACTTCCAATTTTCCTTGATTCATACTTCTGTACATTCCATGTTCTGATTATTAATGTTTTTTGCAGCTATTTCTTTTCATTTTGAGTCATGCCCCATAAGCAAATGAAGGTCCTAAAAACTTTACTCCATCCACATCATTAACGTTGACTCTACTTTGAGGAAACAGCTCTTCCCCAGTCATATTTTTGAGTGCCTTCCAACCTAAGAGGCTCATCTTCCGGCACTATATTAGACAATGTTCTACTGGGAACCATAGGTTTTCACTGGCCGATTTTTTTCGGAAGTTGATCACCAGGTATATCTACCCAAGAATGTATAGTTAGTGATTGCTTTAATGTGTGTCCTCTCAAGTAATACAATGACCTCTAGAATGGAGAGTTTTCTCCCTTCCCTCTCTCATTTCCTCCCTCCTCTGCTGCCTTCTTCTATCTTTGTCTCTCTCTTTCTTTTTCCCTTCCTTCCTTTCTTTGTTTTAATGTATCCTAAATGTATCCTTTAAGGTAATCCTTTGTGTTCAGCTCTGTGAGTTCTTAGAGTAAGAAGTTTATGGGCATTCAATCCTCATCATGCCTTGAGGAAGGTAAAGAAGCTTTTGTGTACAAATGTGAGAAGTTAAGCTCTGACAGGGGAATGTCTTCCTTACTACTCAAAATAAAGTAGGATGAAATCTCTTGTTTGTTGAATTCCTGGGCAAACCTAGCATACCTACTGTAAAGTGTTGTGTAACAAGCCATCCTAAAACTCAGATACTTAAAACAACAGTTAGTTATTGTTATAACTCACAGGCCTGTGAGTCAGCTGATGTTGACTGGGCTTGGTTGGGTGGCTCTGCTGATCTTGGCTGGCTTGTTCATGAATCTGTGGGTCTCTCTGGGCTGGGCTTGGCCAGGTTTGCTCTACTGTATGTATCCCTCATCCTCCTCTTGGGCCAGTAGGCTAGCCTGTGCAAATTCTTCACATGGTGGTAACAGTGGTACAGGAGGGCAAGCAGAAACTTGGAAGGCAGCTTAAGGCCCAGGTTTGGAATTGGCACATTGTCAAACCTACCTCACTCTTTTGGCCCAAGTGAGTGACATGGCTGAACATAAATCAAGGGTGCAAGAAAGGGTGAAGTATTGGCTAATAATACAACCCACCAAACCTAGTTGATGACAAATTCTCAAACTGAGGTACATTTCTTTCCTTGGTGGAAATGGTAAGGAATGAACACGAAGGGTGCAGGGACAAAGGCAAATGTGCTTCCAAAGCCTACATCACAGCTTCTTTCATGTGCTTGCATGCATGTGTACACACACACACACACACACACACACACACACACACACAATGTGAAATGAAAAGGAGATAAGAATATTTTAAAAAGCAAATAAACCTTCCTACTGTATTACTAGCACATCTCTATCTCCCATTCACCACATATTGTCTGTATTTTTATGCTTTAATTTTATGCTTTAATTCTTACCTTCACTTATTTACTCAATTTGAAAAGAGATTCAACCGTGGAAACCTCCATCACTCATCATTCAGCAAGATTTGCTTTGGGAAGGGGTGTATATAATTCGGCAGGCTCATTAACCATTCATTCTTTTTTAATTGCATATTCTGGATGCTGTTGGTTTATGCAAATGTTTCCTTGCTGTTAAAAGTGACCTTGTTTATCACCTCCTAGTTTAAAAGGAACTACTGCTTATTGAAAAAATGAGAAGCCAGGCCACCTCTTCTTTAACAAGTTTTCTGAAATGTTTGTCACCAGATGAACTGGAAAGATATGATTCAATACCAACTGGTCCTTTCAGGTTGTGGAAGGAACATTTTTTAAATAACTGTTTGTAGGGACAGGCCCTTGCTCTAAATAAAATAATGTAAGTATTAACCTACGGGCAAATTTGAAAAAAAAAAAAATCTACTGAAGGGGAGGATTAAGTGAAATTTCTTTAACAGATTTTAAAGACTGCTGTGAACTCCTTCTGTCCGTCTTGACTGTGTTACTCTTTAACGAAATTATTTTGATGTTTTCACCAGGCTTTAGTGCAATGTCTGACAAAACATTCTTTCTATTCCCCTTCCTCCCAAGGAAATGTCCTTCTGTTGGGCTAAGAGCTGATAGCCAAGTTATTATACCCAATTGTTCTGATTTGTACATTCCAGGTCTGACTGTGGGATTTTATATTCTGACTGCCTCTGGACTGTGTCTACACTTGGTAACCAGATTGCTTGCCTTTCTTCTTTTGCAATCTCAAGGAAGTTAGTGACTCTGTAACATCTTCACATTCCTGCATGCTGCTCTCTGACTCCCAGCAGTGAGATGTAGTAAAATGCCCACTGTGCTCCAAAGAAAGTATTCCTAGTTTTGACTCCTCCAGCAACAGCCTATGATCTTAGGAGAAACACTTTATTTCCCACAGTCTTAGTTTTCTTATTGCAAAAAAGAGAGTTATATTCAATAGTCTCCCTTGCAGCTCTAACTTGGACTCCAAGTGTCCTCCTATCTCTGCTCTAACTCTTTGATGCCAGTTGAGAGTTTCAGAGAGGTTCAGAGACTTGCCAAGTGCCCAGAGCTGGTTTGAAGCAGTTGAAGAATAGCACCTTCACATCTGTAGGGCAGTGCCCTTCCCACCTCCTTACCATGCCTCCATTCCAGGCCTACCTCCTCCACAAACCCTTCCCTTTATTAGAAGACATAGACCTGTGTTAGGATAGAAACTGAAGTGGGTTTGAGTTCAAGAATGGGTAAAAACTTGGCCTTGGACCTGGTTTAAGGGTACTTTTGCTTTGGTTTCCTATTGAGCCAACACATTTGTGAAAATGGCATGATGTCTGAACCCCTCTAACTTCCCAAGGGGGAAGGAGAATCAAGATCAACAGCCCAAGGCTGATTCTTAGGAAGTAGAGGTAAGACATGCCTCCTCTCTCCACCATCTTTACCAGTTCTGACGCCAACTGTCCCACCCAAGGCACTCTCTACTTCTCTGCTTGGTTCAATAATTTGTTGCAATGGCCACACAGAACTCATGGACCATACTCACAATTATGGAGTTTACTAGGGAAGTAACAGGTTACAATTCAGGTTCAGGATTGCTTGGGATACAGTTCTTCCATAAGGACAGCCTCTAGTCAGTTGTGCCCACAGGCATGCCTCTCTCTGGCCCCTGGGCCTCTGCCCTGATTGGGCAAGTGTTGCAAAGCTTTTTTAGCTCTGCCGATAAGTGTCCCGAGGTGCCCCGCTCCGCCAGTAAGCCTCTGGTGCTCAGCTCTAGCTCCAAGTTTTGGCAACGTAGCTCTATCAAGTGCCTAGAGGCACCCTATTCTGCCAGCAAGCCTCCTGCCTGAAGACGCTAAACTTTCTCTCTCTGTTGGCCAGGAATCCCATCATGCTGTCTCCTGCCTGTCTCCTAGTTCTGCTGCCACTCTTTCTCTGCTGCTACTTCTTGCCGTCTTCAGTGTTACAGCTCTCTCTCTTTTTTTCTCTCTCTCTCCATCTCCTGGTTCCAGGAGCTTCTCAGCTCAGGGATCCCGGGTCCAAAGGCTCTTCCTCCTTGGAGGTAGTGACATTCTCTTCTTCCTGCCTCTGGGATGACTCATTTTAAGCCTAGTGGGATGGCAAAACTGACCAATCCTTTTGTTAGGTTTCCATAGACCTTATTTGCACAGTTCTGCCCAATCATAAGGGTGGGAGTTACAAGACCATGGTAAGAAAGGCCACAAAAAAGCAATCCATCACATTGCACATTAGAAGGCAGGATATAAATGAGACAAGGTACAGGTTACACCTTGGCAATGAGACTGCCAGGTCTTTTGTGTTATTATTTGGAGATGTGTCTGAGGTTTGGTGACCTTGGCAATCCATATGGAGGGGATGCCCTTTGCTTTTTATACCTTAAGCGATGTCAGTATTCAAAAGCTATATGTATACATACACACACATGCACACACAAACATATACACGCATATACCATATCTTATTGCTTAGATTGTCTTAGTGCTAGTACAGCAAGATTTTTCCAGACCTAGAATTTGGGCATTATTTGGACTTGGATGACATGCTCCACCCCTCTACATCCTCCACCTCTCTCTCTCCCTCTCCTAACTCCAGGAGGCACCTGTAGCCTGGGGTAGACTCTACTCTCAGCTCTGAGGAATCCCTACCAGCAGCCTCTACCAGCCATAGTCTCCCACCTCCCTGCCAGAGGAGTGCGTCAGAGTGCATACGCTCTTGATTTTGTGGACATTTTGTACCTGTCCAGTAGATAATGAAATGGTCTCCCCTGAGCACAAAGAAGAAACACAAAGATGGGGGCTGAACCCAGAGCCAGGAAAGCAAGTCCTAGAATCAATTTCTTAGATTCCACACAGTAAAGCCTCTCTAAATGAACTGCCATTTCTCTAGAATAACAGCATCTTTCTTAAAAAGAAAACACATGCAGAAGAAGAGAACCATTTGGCAGTATCTATTAAAAGTTGAATATATGCGTATGCTATGGCCTAGAAATTCCATTTCTAGGTAGAAATTTAACAGAAAAGCATGCATGTGTCAACCAAAGACATGTACCAGAATGTTGACAGCAGCATTATTTATCAGACCTCATCATGAAAACAACAGAGACGTCCATCTAGGTAGAATGGAAAAATAAAGTGCTAAATAGTCATATAAAGGGATACTATTCAGGAATGAGAATGAATAAACAGAAGCAACATGCAACTACATGGATTAATTCTAATGAAAAATATAATGATGAATGAAAAAAGCCAATCACAAAGAATTCACACAGTATTTGTTCATCTAAAGTCAGGACAGTGGTTCCAGTCATGATGGGTGGATGGGGAGTAGCTCCTGGTGTTCTGATAATGTCTAGTTCTTGATCTAGGTGTTGGATGTGGAGATTCGTTGACCTCTACGCTTATGATTGGTGTACTTCACTGCAAATGTTATTGCCAGAGTATTCTAAAACCCAATCTAAGTGACATCTTTATTACTCACTATTTAGAATTCTTATACACCACCTATCTGTCAGTTTGTCATACTATGGTGGCTTCTGTGTTACTATGATGCCAGAAGTTATGCCACTGGTATTCCAAATTCCAACAGGGTCACCCATGGTGGATGGGTTTCAGCAGAGTTTCTAAACTAAGACAGACTAGAAACAAAGGCCTGGCCATCTACTTCTGAAAATTAGCCAGTGAGAACCTTATGGATCACAACAGAACGTTGTCTGACTTGCTTACTTTGGACACATCATTAGAAAGGATCAATTGCTAGAAGAGAACATTGTATTTGGTGAAGTGGAGAGCCAGCATGGGTGAGGCGTACCCTTGGTAAGATGGATTGGGACAATAGCTGCAGTGATGGACTGGAGAATGCCAGCAATAGTGAGGATAACTAAGGACTGCGCAATGTTTCGTTCCCTTGTACATTAGACTACCATGAGCTGGAGATGAGTCAGTGGCAGCGATTTATGTATCTGTCTAGAATTATTATATAGGCTACCTATGTCATCGTTGCTTGCCAGTTAAAATGGAAGGAGACAAGTAGCAATGACATCTCTCTGTTATTCTTTTGTCTTGATATTATCTTTTAGTAGATTGTGTCTTACATATCTCTCTACCTCCAATACTTACCTCAGTGCTTGGCACATAGAAAGTGATCCATATGTTTATATAAACTGTTTGCTAAAGAGGGCAAAAAGCCTTTCCCGGGTTAAAGTAACTAAGGAGTCATCCAAACAATTGTAGTACCAAAAAAAAAAAAAAAATCAGAACTTGCTTAGTAATTTGGTGAGTATCGAGTGGCCCTAGAAGAGGAGGTTCTCTGGAAGCAGACCAGCTATTTTCACAACAGTCACAATGAGGACAAGAAAATCAGAAGCACCAAGTTCCCTGGCCATGGCTGTTAGGCTGCGAGGCAGAGAAGGCTAAGAGAGGTTTGCGCCTGATCCCATCAAGCTGAGGTGAAGGAAATTGACTGTTTGAAGGGGCTGAGGTGGGCCAAAGGAATACACTTTTGGGAGGACAGGCAAAAGCCAGGATGAGGAGCCTGGGTATCAGTTGCTAGGGCCAGTCCAAGGTGTGGGAAATAAATGGTTGAAGCATGCGGCAGTCAAGACTTGGTCGTTAATATAATCAGGAATTTTGAAACCCAGGGAGTCAGATAGCATGAATATGACATTAATAAATAAAATTCTGAAACATGTTTGATTGGGAGATCAAAAGTGCCTATCTGTCAGGCACTGTACTAAGTTATTTTTAAATATCTGCTCTCATTTAATCCTTGTAATACCCAATGAGGTAAACATTACTGTACTCATTTTACAGAGGAGGCACTGAGTTTCAGTGAGGTACAATATACTCAAGGTCACAGGGTAAGTGAAAGAATCTGGTTTTTACCCAGGCTTTTCTACCTCAAAAACATTGCTTCTTTAGCATCTATTTTTACTGCCCAGATTCAAGTGTAGAATTCTGGTTCTTAGGCAAAAGTAAGCAGGGAGGTCAGGCCTGGAAATAGGAAGCAAGGCCCTAGTTTGATAGAGACTAGAATACTTGGGTAAGTTATCAGGGCAAGAGCAGAAACAGAGAAAGAAGATAGGTTCCTGTGCTCAAAACACATCTAACTCAATGCAATTTTTGAGTACCACTGCATCAGGTCCTGTGCTGACCACTAGGAATACAAGATGACAAATACATAGTCCCTGGGGACTCAGGTCTCAAGAAACAATGCAGAAGCCCAGTTATTAGAGTTAGGTACAAGGGACAAACAGGACTTGAGGCAAGGATGAACTAATATTAACTTCCTGAGCTGTTCAAATGGGCCTCTCACAAAGTCCAGGGCAAGGGTAGCCTTCAAGTTGGGATCAAGTGTCCTTAGCCATGGGGAAAGTACACTTCGGGGTACGGAAGTGATCAAGAATGCCTCCCCAGCATCCATTCCTTGTTATTCTGGAAAGAGCACCAGGGTTTGCTGTGAGAAATAGTTTCCTCTCTGTTGAAGATAATCTTCACGGGTCTGTCTGTCAAGGTATGATACCCTTCCCTGCGAAGGGGTAGATATGTGATACAAGATAAGTTAATTATAATCCAAAGTGGCATGACCAAGACTAAAAATAGACTACGTTCACCTAGAGTAGCAACATAAAAACTCTATACATTCTTTCTTACTACTTAGAATCCTGGAGGGGATCTGACTTCAGTCTTTGCTGAGAACTTGTTCTTTGCCTTTTCCTAAGATTCAGTGAGCCACCCCACATCCCTTCAAAAATTTCCATGTTTATAAGCTAACGAGACAGTTTCTGCTGCTTACAACCCCCAAACCCTGACTGATAGAAAGACAATACATGTGAAGATAATGAAGTGTCTTTATCAGATTAGGAGTCCCTTGTGCACAGGGACTCATTCTTCTTTGCCTTTGTATTTTGAAGGCCCTAGCTCAGTGCCTTGCACATGGTACGGGCTCAATAAATACTGGTTGAATGAATGAACAATGAATGGATCAGTACAAAGATGATCTTACATCATTCAGCACACAATGGTCATGTAGAAATGACTTGGAACTAGTGACAAATCCGTTGGTAAAGCAGCATCTTCAAGCCCTCATGCCAATCATTTTAATCTAGCCAAGAATACTTCCTGTTATGCAAGCAAAACAAAGCACATCTTCATTTTTACAGCAGCCACCATTACTCCAGAGAGAAGTGGGGTTATTCTAATTCCAGCTTAGCTGAAATACATAAGGCTTACTCCTTCTGTGCTTAAAATTGATAACTTGTACATCTGGGGCTGTCTATTTCTTTCCTATTAATCCATTTTTAGACTTTATAAGTCAACTGAGCATTCAGCTTTTGAAAAGTGATTCTGGAAAGTTATTTTGCATAAGTACTAGTAAATACTGGCATGTGTGCCTGGCAGGGGATGGAAATATTCCATTTAGTCTCTGGTGGCCCCAAGAGCAGAAATAGTGGCTGGAGAATTGGCTAGGTTTGGATGGCAGCAAAGCACGTGCTGGTCAGCTGTACTTTCCTAGTTTCTTGCCATTTAATGAAGATGATTTATTTTAAAACTTTACAAGGGGGAGTCAGGCAGACTAGAGAAATAGCCATGCACACACATCAATGATCAGAACTGTTGGAAGTGGGCAAGTTGTTAGCTTTCTTCTTTGGATTCATGAACGTGGCCAATTGGAAGATTCTGATGCTGTCATTAAGTTTATGTTTGGAGAACATGAGTCTGGCCAAGCTGTTCATCTTTTTTATAAATTGTAAGCAACTGGATGTTTTGCAGTTATAAAATGACATGGCTGTTGGCAACATTTTTCTGTTTCATTCTCCCACTGGCACCATCTCTATATGCTGAAGGAGTGGAAATTGCGGCTCTTTAGAAAGTGCCTGATTTTAATGGACCTGAGAGATATTCCATTCTTTAGAGGTTGACTAGACACTATTGCATATAAAGAAGGTGGTGGGTTATGGGATTAGCTCTGTTAACTCCCATATACGAATCTGGCTTTAGACCAAGTCTATATCAACACGGCACATGGAGAATTAATATAATTATGCCAATAATTAAAGTAAATCCAAAATGTTGCCTTAATTATTTTATGCCTAAGACTTATTTTAAGATAACAATTTGAAAAATTGCTACAGTTACCTATTTAAGTTTTGAATAATATAAACGTGAACTAATTTAATTATTTATTCTTTGAAGAAATTCATTTACCTCTCATAATTAATTCCTCCACTAGTCTCAATCATTTTATTTATTGCTGAGCTGTAAAGTTAATTTTTTTCTCCTTCTAAAAAGTACTTTGAGAAACTATGGTAAATATATATGGATGAAAAAGTATAAATATATATAAATATATGATGGTAAATATACATGGATGCCTAAAGCTGTATTGGAGCCCTAGTGGCACGGTGGTTAAGAGCTAGGCTGCTAACCAAAAGGTAAGCAGTTTGAATCCACCAGCCACTCCCGGGACACCCTATGGGACATTCTACTCTGTCTTACAGGGTCACTATGAGTTGGAATTGACTTGACAGCAATGGGTTAAATGAATTTATGGGTAAAGCTGTATCAGAATTGCTTGAGGTAGAGATGTAGGGGTAATCATTTTCAAAATCATGCATGTTATCCTTATTTGAAATGTATAAAAAGCAAACTAGGAAAATTTGCTGTTCTTGCCTATATTAATTGATCATAAACTTGAAAATTGATCAATCCATCCTTTGATCAGGTAGTGATTATCTTGGGTAAGCAAAGTACTCCTAACCTCAAAGTATGAATAAGAGCAGCATGGTGTAATAACCAGTGTATACATAACCAGTGTATACAGAAGTGTTTTCCTCTCTGCACATTCCTGCCTTCATCCCTTTATGCCACTGATGTGGCAAAGCAGAGAGGCAGAGGTCAATATCTGAGTCCAGAAGCACAGTGAGACATCCCTAGAAGTCAACCTCAAGGCTTTTGGGAGTCCACAAGGCACCAGAGAAATCCAGTGAATCCATCGATTGTCTAGCCTGAAGAGGCAAACACTGCCTTCAGAGGCCAGGCAGGTGGCACAAAGGACCGAAGTCAACTGGGCAGTAGGTGATAAGAATGGTTGTTGTTGTTGTTGTTAGGTGCTGTCGAGTTGATTCTGACTCTTAGTGACCCTATGTACAACAGAACAAAACCCTGCCCAGTCCTGCACTATCCTCACAATCGTTGCTATGTTTGAACCCATTGTTGCAGCCACTGTGTTGATCCGACTCATTGAGGGTTTTCCTCTTTTTCACTGACCTTCTATTTTACCAAGCATAATGTCCTTCTCCAGGGACTGATCCCTCCTGAAAACATGTGCAAAGTACGTGAGACAAAATCGCACCATCTGTGCTTCCAAACAGCATTCTATCTGTATTTCTTTCAAGACAGATTTGTTCACTCTTCTGGCAGTCCATGGTATATTCAATGTTCTTCCTCATCACCATAATTCAAACGCATCAATGCTTCTTCGGTCTTCCTTATTCATTCTCCAGCTTTCGCACGCATATGAGGCAGTTGAAAATACCATGACTTGGGTCAGGCTCACCTTAGTCCTCAAAGTGATGGCTTTGCTTTTTAACAATTTAAAGAGGTCTTTTGCAGCAGATTTGCCCAATGCACTACATCATGTAATTTCTTGACTGCTGTTTCCATGGATGTTGATTGTGGATCCAAGTAAAATGAAATCTTTGACAACTTCAATCTTTTCTCTGTTTATCATGATGTTGCTTATTGGTCCAGTTGTGAGGATTTTTGTTTTCTTTATGTTGAGGCATAATCCATACTGAAGGCTGTGGTCTTTGATCTTCATTAGTAGGTTCTTCAAGTCCTCTTCACTTTCAGCAAGCAAGGTTGTGTTATCTGCATATCGCAGGTTGCTAATGAGTCTTCCTCTAATCCTGATGCCACGTTCTTCTTCATATAGTCCAGCTTCTTGGATTGTTTGCTCAGCGTACAGACTGAATAAGTATGGTGAATGGATACAACACTGACACACACCTTTTTTTTTTATTTTTCTGTTTTTATTTATTTATTGTACTTTAGATGGAGGTTTACAGAACAAATAGTTTCTCATTAAACAGTTAGTACACATATTGTTTTATGACAATGTTTAACAACTCCACGACATGTCAACACTGCCCCTTCTCAACCTTGAGTTCCCTATTATCAGCTTTCCTGTCCCCTCCTGCCTTCTAGTCCTTGTCCCTGGACTGTTGTGCCCCATTAGGCTCGTTTTGTTTTATGGAGCTGTCTAATCTTTGGCTGAACAGTGAACCTCGGGAGTGACTTCATTACTGAGCTAAAAGGGTGTTTTGGGGCCATACTCTCAGGGTTTCTCCAGTCTCTGTCAGACCAGTAAGACTGGTCTTTTTTTTGAGTTAGAATTTTGTTCTACATTTTTCTCCAACTCTGTCCAGGACCCTATATTGTGATCCTGGTCAGAGCAGCCAGTGGTGGTAGCCAGGTACCATCTGGTTATACCAGACTCAGTCGTGGAAGCCACGGTAGTTGTGGTCCATTAGTCCTTTGGACTAATCTTTTCCTTGTATCTTGTTTTCTTCATTCTCCCTTGCTCCTGAAGGGGTGAGACCAGTGGAGTATCTTAGATGGCTGCTCACAGGCTTTTAAGACCCCAGAAGCTACTCACTAAGGTAGAATGTAGAACATTGTCTTCATAAACTGTGTTATGCCAGTTGAGCTAGATGTTCCCCAAGACCACGGTCCCCACAGCCCCCTGCCCAGCAATTCAGTCCCTCAGGGGACACAAACCTTTCTTGATTTTAAACCACACAGGTAAGAATGGTGGGGGCAGTGATAAATTAGAAAGCATTTAAATACAATCTTTTTCTCTGAACACAACCCATTCTGTCCTCCTCCCTCTCTCCTTCGGTCCCTCTCTTCACACACACACTTTGGTTGGCTAAATTTTGAGAGACCACTAGTGTCCTGATCCAGATAGTCTGGAAGGACTTAGGAGCAGGACCGTCTCTCAGTTCCTAACTGGCACCATTCCTACGCTGTCGGAAGCCCTGTTGTTCTGACTCCTCTGAGTGGCTTTTAGCCCACAGCTGTAGTGATCTAAGCACCAGAGCTGTCCTCCAAATGACCAGGGGCTGACATCAGCCATCGCCTGTCCGACCCAAGGGGCCCTGTGTTTAGTCCCGGGCTAGATTCACCCGGACGCCTTCTCCCCTCTCAGAGGCCCCGGGGATCCGGGCTGCTTGCCTCTCCACTTACTTTCCTTCTCGGCTTCCCTTTCCCAGGCCAGCTTCGGAGAGGAATGGGAATACCTTCACTCCCCGCTTCTTGCTGCTTCCAGAGCCTTCCTCTCAAGTCTTATTACCTCCACTCTCACATGCAGGAAGTGTCTTTTTCTCTTTAATTTTTCTTTCCTGCTAACCATGACAGGCACAACAGACAAGACTACAAAGGTAAAAATGAACAAAGTTACTAACGCGCACAAAAGGCTGTAAGAAGATCTGTGAACTGTTATTCCTTTTGGTCCCTTCCCTTTCCCACTCTGACTGTACTTCCTGACTTTCCAGGCAGTTCTGTCGGACAGTTTGCCCCAATTATTACGTTTCCATCCTTGAGGGTAAGTAAGGCTTATTAATTCCTCCCCCCGCACTTCTTTTTTTTAAATGAAGGAATGACCAAATGATGTAATTTTTATAATTTGTTTGGTAAAATGTCACAGACTCACTAGCACTATTACTACTAAGTATGTATAAAGTGAAGCAAAACCAAAAAAACAAACAAACAAACAAAAAAACAAACCATTTGATTTGCCATCGAGTTGATTCCGACTTATGGCAACCTTATGTGTGTTGAAGTAGAACTACGTGCCATAGGTTTTCAATGCCTGATTTTTCGGAAGTAAATCGCCAGACCTTTCTTCCGAGGCACTTCTGGTTGGGTTTGAACTGCCAACCTTTCAGTTAGTAGTCGAGCACTTAACCATTTGCGCCACCCAGGAACTCCATCAAGTGTGTATATACAGTATTAAAAACAAAAAACAGAGAGCAAACTTTTTCAAAGTATCTCCTGTGAGTCACATAGCAGGACTCCATATAAACCTCACTGTGGACACCAGAGAATGTCCCTCCTTCTGAAGGAAAGAAAGGTCAAGTGGACCAAGAATATGGGATAAATGACCTGAAAGTAAAAGTAAAATGCAGAAAAGTGTAAGAGGGTTGGGACAGGTCCTGCAAAGCAGCCGTTCCTGAGGTTATGCTCTGATAACACATGGCTCATGAAAACGATATTCCAGAGACCTCAGTCAGCTCTGCTCTGTAGCTGCAAATCTGCACCATGAAATCTGTCAGCTTCTCATATTAAAGGAAGAAGAAGAAGAAGAAAAGGCAACATGTTACCACTCACCAAATAATGCAAAACAAACATTCTTGTTTTCTCTGGCTTCTCACAGCCAATTAAAAAAAGTTCTTTAGTTGTAATGCAAATACAAGAAAACAGAGAGCATTCTGGAGTCCCTTTGGAAATTTTCTTTTGAAACTCACATTTTCCTGGAGAGATTTATTAAATTCTTAGAAACTGCCAAGCAGCTACTTCTCATATAATAGAATTTTGCCTGAATGAAGGTTCTTAAATACTTTGGCTTTCAAGAATTACCTGTGAAAAAGAATATGAATATACTTCCTCCATTAACACTGAGGTCCGTGTGGCATGAGAGCACTTTCTGAGAATATTAACATTATAATATCATCCTGAAATTTTTCATTAAGAAAAAGTCATTCTTCATATACCTACAGCAACTAATTATTAAACAGTACAATAAGCTATTCCAATCTTATTCAAATAAGCTCTGAGAATACCAACCTAATGTTAGCTTTTTCTGGAGAAGAGTTTCCCAGACTTTGAGAGTCTGTTCCAGCTGTTTAGAATCATGGTTCAGAGAGGGTTGTAGAGTCAGGCAGAGTTGGTTTATAACCTCATTGTATGACTTACTAGCTTATATGACTTTGGGCAAGTTGCTTTACTTTCCTGAGCCCTAATTTTCTCATCCGTAAAATGAGACTGATAATACTTCATATTCAATAGAAGTGGTAAGAAAATTAAATGAGATAATATGAGATAACAAACAGAAGGAAGGGGCTACGCACCTACCACTGCTTCCTACGGCCGTTTTGTTTTCTGTTTCATGGGTTGAGTTTCCTGTAAGGCTTTGCCTGAACAAAGAATTGATTTTTTTGGAAATCACTGTGATAGTGTATAAAAAGTGCTTAATACAGTGCTTAACACATACAAAAGCACATGTAGTGGTAGATTCATTCATCCATCCATCCATCCATCCGTTTATTCATTTCTTAAAAAAAATTATTGAAAGCCTCTTAGATGCCAGGGGTTCTTCTAGCTGTGAACAAGATAGACAGGTTTCTCTCATCATATAGCTTCCGTTGTAGTTGAGGGAGATAGACAATAAAGGGAGAAACAAATAAAAAATTTAGCATGTTATCAGTGCAGGGCAGAAAATATCACGGCAATGGGATAGAGAATGATGGAGGTAGAGGTGAGGCTTGTTCTTCAGGGAGGTAGAACGGTTACAGCATTCCTTTCTGAAGACTTGGCATTTGTGCGGAGACCAGAGCAACGAGAAGTTAGAACTGTGACTATGTGGGAGGATGGTGCTCCAGGTCCTTGAGAATCCATTTCCAATTAATTCGAAAATCCAGAATTTTAGGGATTTTATGAATTCAAGCTCTGGCAATTTTTGCCCACCCAAGTCTTTTAGACTCTGGAGCCCCAGACCTGAATTCAAAAACCTTGGACGCTGGGTGTGGGCTTCATGCTTACGGGCCCACCATTCTTTAAATATCTACTGAATCGCTACCTGCTGGCTTAGTTTTTGCACCAAAGCAGGCTGTTTGTAGCAGCCATTTTCTGGGCAGCCAGCATAGGTCCCTGTTCTGCGAGTTCTGGGAGGTATGTGGATAGGGCTCTTGAAATAAGAACATCAAATAATACTGTGGTTGGTGTCCTCAGAGACAACTCTGCTTTTTCTGTATCTCCTCCTAGATGTGCAGAACACTGGGCCACTGGGGCACCGAAAACAAAAATAAGGGGAAGGTCCAAAATCAGTGAATGAGCAGACAGTGTTTGCAAAACTAAAGGCCGAAGCAGAACAGAGAATCCATGCAGCGAGTCAGAAACAGGAAAATCAGGCAGCAACAACGATGCAAAGCTGGGGTGATGGGAGGTTAAAGGGATGGATGAATTCTCTGAGGCACAGTAACATAGCCACATGCTCCAGTAAATAGGGTGTCTGCTGCCTTGGTCTTGGGTGAGGAAGTTGCTAGTTCAGTCACTGAATGGAGCTGTTTGTGAAGAAAGCCTTGGGTCCAAGTTATACTGAGTCATCACAAGGAAGGAGGAAGATGGAATGAGATGATTTAGTTGTTGGATGTGTGAAGTTTCTGGCGGTTAGTCCAAGTAATTCAGAGAGTATTAACTGGATGCTTACTGTTTGCTCCAGATTATGCTAGATATTGCAGGGGACACATTTTAGGGTACTATATAGAAGAAGCCCTGGTGGTGCAGTGGTTAAGAGCTCAGGCTGCTAACCAAAAATTTCAACAGTTCGAATCCACCAGCTGCTCCTTAGAAACCCTATGGGGGCAGTTCTACTCTGGCCAGTAGGGTGACTATGAGTCGGAATGACTCGACAGCAATAGGTCAACGCGTATAGAAGAAAGGAGCCCTGGTGGCAAAGTGGTTAAAGCGCTTGGCTGCTAACCGAACGGTCAGCAGTTCGAACCCACCAGCTACTCTACTGGAGGAAGAGGTGATCTGCTTCTGTAAAGATTACAGCCTTGAAAACCCTGAGACCATTCTACTCCGTCCTATAGCGTTCCTATGAGTCGGAATTGACTCGATGGTAATGGGTTTGGTTTTGGTTTTTTTGGTATAGAAGAAATAGAATCACATAATTTCAGAGACCTAGGCTATGTAAGGGGCCCTGGTGGTGCAATGGTTAAGCGCTTGGCTGCTAACCAAGAGGCTGGTGATTCTAAGCCACCAGCAGCTCTGTGGGAGAAAAGACCTGGTGATCTACTCCCGTAAAGATTACAGCCTAGGAAGCCCTATGGGGCAGTTCTACTCTGTCCTATAGGGTCGCTATGAGTCAGAATCGACTCGATGGCACACAACTAAAATGCTAGTCGTCTAACCAGTGCTTGGAATCCCCCTGTAGGAGGATTCTTCACTGCGTTCTACCATTTACTTGTAATGTGAACAATGAGGATATTGCTTGACCCCTCAGAAATGATTTCTTCCTCTGTAAATTGTGAATAATCTCTTCCCTATCTGATAACTTGTATGCAGGTGCCTTGTAAACCATCAAAAACTTCACAGATGCAAGGATTTGTTTGTTGCAGTGAAAATAAGAGTAAAAGATAGTTGTGGGAATTATAGGTGATAGTTGCTGGTCCAGCATAAACGTAGCCTCCAGGGCAGGGTCTTCACTGATAGTGGGACCTTGATGAGGCTTGAGTCCTCAGATTTGGAGTTTGGTGTCCTCAGATTTGGAGACCTCAGACTGATTTTTGCTAATGAGTTTAGAATGATCAAGCCCTGGGGGACTGACCCATGATACGCAAACTCTAAAGAGACTGTTGTAAACCAGACCTGTCAATGGGTGATTCAAACCATCTTCCTGGCGTTAATAATCTTAGAGCTGTTGATTCTGTGATTATCTTCATTTAGTGATCTAATGCATTTGACTTATAGCCTAGTCTTGGATCAAAATATATAATTCAACTTTTGAATTTTTTAGGCTTGGAAACTTCAGCTCAATGCCTCTGTTTGATTATGGATAAAAGAGATGAACATAGGTATGTTTATCTCTTTTAACTCCCCACAGGTTACATAAGGTTTTGGGTAGGGAGTGGAGTAGAGAGTAGGGTAGAGACCTCCAGTGTGCTTGATTTTACCACTTCTTGGGGGAGGCCTGGTATAAGAAACTAATTTTAGACCTCTTTTACTAGTCATTGTTCTCCCATTAAGTGGTTTCGAAAAAAAAATCCCTTATACAGCCTTGATTCAGACTTTTATAAGGTGTTGGTGCATTTTTTTTAGAATACAATTGGAGGAATAAATTTGGCTTGCTTGTTAATACTAATATTAGACTCTCAGCATACTAATTTCTATAAACTCTCTCAAACACCCTCAATACCATTTGGATGCCTACTTGCCCACCACACTCACGTTTTTCCATGGATCAAGAGGGAAAAATAAAACCTAAAGTATTTACCAATTACCTCTTTACTATAGAAAATGTGAATAGGAATCCCTGGAGAAAAAGAAATGAACTGCTCAGATGTTATAAACATGAAGCAAGACTTTGCTTCATTTGCCTCAGGAAACACAAGGGGCTCCCTCACGTGCTAATTTAATAATATGCCAGAGGTCTGTGTCTATGTCAGATTTAGAGGCTCATTGTGCTTTCGGAGGGAGCGTCCGGCTGAATTGGTTTTTGATAAGGTATTTTAAGGGACTCTTGGGAGCCAGCGGGTGATCTTCACAAATCTCTTCAATCCAAGGCTGTTAGACTTCCAGTGGGGTTTGAAGGAGCAGGTTGGCAAGTATCAGTCACTCCCACAGTTGCTTTGTCCACCCCCCACACTATTCTCTCTCTTACTGTGACCATGATTATTATGAACAACAACAGCAACTGTATTGTATAGTACTAAATCTGTTGCTGTGGAGTCGATTCCGATTCATAGTGTCCCTACAGCAACCTATAGGACAGAGTAGAACTGCCCCATAGGGTTTCCAAGGAGTGGCTGGTAGATTTGAACCACTGACCTTTTGGTTAGCGGCAGAGCTCTTAACCACTGCACTATCAGGACCCTATCGTATGGTACTAATAGTCTACAAAGGAGCCCTGGGGGTGCAGTGGTTAAATGCTCGGCTGCTAACAGCATGGTTAGTGGTTTGAATTTACCAGCTGCTCCAAGGGAGAATGAAGTGGCAGTCTGCTTCTGTAAAGATTACAGCCTTGGAAACCTACGGGGCAGTTCTACTCTGTCCTATAGGATCGCTATGAATCGGAATCGGCTCGACAGCAGTGGGTCTAATAGTCTACAAAACACCTTAATTTTTTTTCCCTAAAGTATAATCATTTTTTAATTGAGGTGTAATTTACATAGAGTAAAATGTAGTGATCTTAAGTTTATCGTTTAATTATATCAATTTTTAAAATTTAGCAAGAGTCCCATCAGAAACATCGTCCGGTGCCTTTGGGGTGTGAACATTTTTAAAAAGATCCTCACTTAAAAAAAAAAAAAAATCTTATTTAATTCCTGTGAAGATACTGGAAAGTAGAAGCGATCATCACCCTCCCTCCGTGGATGAGGAAACAGAAGTCCAGAGAGGTTCAGCCATTTCCCGAAGGCTACCTCCTCAACAGCGCCTAACAGCAAGGTGGCAGGTCAGAAAAAGAGTTAGACTAAGACCCAGGTCTTCTGACTCTGGAACTTGCTTTCTTCAACTCATTTCTTTCTTTCTTTTTTTGGGTGGGGGACAAGGGTGAAAACACCCTATCTGAAGTTATGTTTCATTTAAAAAAAGCCTAATCCATATTCACAGAAAAGATAAATTGAGGTATTATTCACTGTACAAAAATATTCAGAACAAAGTTCTTTAAACTATCAAGATCCTCAGTGTACTTAAAATACGATCTAACTAATCAGCCACTGTTCATATCACTTTAGGAATACAACTACAGCCTGAGGCTTTCCACACATCAGGGGGCTATGGGTAAGAGAGGGGCGCCATTTTTCTTTAATGGCAAAAAACTGGTAGATCTCAAAATAACCCTTGGGTGGCGTTATTTGACCAACCCCTTCTGCCTTTGAGGGTGTGGGCTATGTTCACTGACAAAAATGATTTAATTACCCAGATGGTGAGATCTTAAACACTCCAGGGAGTTGTTTATCTTGTTTTAGGAAAGATGGGAGAATTCAGTAGGGATTTGAGCCTTTTTATCGTTGCCGTTGCTAATGCTACCTTTTGAATGCTGATGAAAGAAAGCATTTCACTCGTTCAAGTTGGATTGGATCAGAGAAGACATCTTAAAAATCAGGCAAAATCATTCTATTAACAGGATTAGTCCAGAGGTTGATGACTAAAGAAAACAGACAAAACCTAAAAGGAAAGACCAAAAGAACTTTCAGTAGAGTAAGTCTATCATATTAAAAGCTCAACCCTCTGGTCTTGCTTACACAGTGAAATGATGCCAGTGAAACTGGCGGCTTGTAGGGTGTGATGAAAGCCCTGTCTCTACAATAGCAAAATGTCAGGTTGAAGAGTGGAAAATTCAGGCAATAAACTGTTCCCCCAACGAAAAGATGCTGAACAACTGGTTATGCTGCATTTTCATCAGTAGACGAACTGACCCAACCAGTTGGTCTGGTATCCCAGGCATATGCTCCATGAAAGTCTTTTTTCAAGGTTCCCTCTCTTTGTTTTTAAGTGTTTATTTGTAGAATTTTTTTCTTTTATTCCTTTCTGGTCTTCACCTGGAGTTCTACAATAAGTGTCAGGACTTTTGAAAACATCATCTAAAGGTTTCTATGGATTTCAGAGCAGTTTAATTAAACTCACCGCAAGTGCCCTGAAATAAATAACTTTGTTCAGTGATTATCATAATTTCTTCATTTCCCAATTTTTCTTAAACTGATTCCATCTGTGTGTTTGAGAATCAATGTGGGTGGGAAATCCAATTACACTGATATTTTATTTTCAGAAAAATAGCAGGCAGGAGAGTCCGCTGAGACCCGTTACATTTTCCGAGTTCAGTACAATTGAGTGATGTTAAATAAACCATTGGCATATAATCAACTGCCATTTATTTTAGTGCAGAATGATCTGTTATAGTAGATAGAAACCATTCAATACCATCGACAAACAGATAGTTCATAGCCTTAAATTAGTTAGCCTAGGTTTGCAATGAATAGAGACTTAATTCGAATTTCCTCATCCTGGGAACATGAAACAAAATTATATCATACAGTGAGTAACGGTTTGAAAAATTTTAATTTAGTTTGGCACTGCGGGTTCTTCTAATTACTGCTGACTTTTCACTCAGCAGAGACAGTGACCCTGAGCCCAGGAGCAAAACAGCTGTTTCTCACCTGCAGACTCATTATCGAACTAATTATTCTTCAAATAATTTTATAATATTCAGGCTGAACCTAATTCCAGATCTATAAATATATGTTTAAGTCGTTTATAGTGTACTCCCCTGCTTACTCCTGCCCATCCCCCGACCCCCCACCCCATGTCAGCGAACTTGTATGCTCCAACTACCTGGGAAGGGAAATTTCTTTTGTTTTCTATCTTGTATAGGAATGAGTGCTGTGAACCCATGTTTCTAAACACAGTGTGCCATAAAGGGTTCAGTAAGGTTGTTATCATTTTTCTTTTGAAATTAACCGTTTTCAATTTTGCAGTTTTCACATTTTGGAGTTAATGCTTTGTTTTTGTTTCCCGTTTTTTAGACATTATCATAGACCTTCAAGAAGTACATAGGCCAGAGATATTGTCCTTGTAATGCTTAAGGAATCAAATGGTCCTCTGGCCCTCTATAGGTATTTGGGGTTGTGACCCCGGGCTAGCTTCAAACTGGCATTTTAGAGAGATGATAGGAGACTTCGAGGGGTCCCGAGGATGAGCGAGGCAGAAGTCCATGATGTTGGGGTGAGAGGAAACATGTGGCTTCCTTGATTATAGAAGAAACTAGAGTTTTGGGGTTTCTTTCAATGGCAAACCTGGGCCTCACTTGCATATTGCTTCCTGGCCTGGAAGAGGTGTAGGTGGGGAGGAGGCAGGAATGGTTTGCGATGTTGGAAATGTTTTAAGACCTTGTTGTTACTGGGAACATTCACTTCTGGAGAGACCATTTTACATTTAGTTTAATTAATTTATTTTTAGTTGCAGTTTCCTGTTGTTGTTAGGTGCTGTTGAGTTGGTCCTGACTCAGAGAAACCCTGTGTGCAACAGAACGAAACGTTGCCCGGTCCTGTGCCATCCTCACAATCGTTGGTATGCTTGAGCCCGTTGTTGCAGCCACGGTGTCAATCCATCTCGTTAAGGGTCTCCCTCTTTTTGGCTGATCCTCTGCTTTACCAAGCATGATGTCCTTCTCCAGAAACTAGTTCCTCCTCATAACATGTCCAAAGTATGTGAGACGTAGTCTTGCATCCTCGCTTCTAAGGAGCGTTCTGGCTGTACTTTTTCAAGACAGATTTGTTCCTTCTTTTGGCAGTCCATGGTATAGTCAATATTTTTGGCCAACACCATAATTCAAAGGCATCAATTCTTCCTTGGTCTTCCTTATTCATTGTCCAGCTTTCACATGCACATGAGGCAATTGAAAATACTATGACTTGGGTCAGGGGCACCTTAGTCTTCAAGGTAACATCTTTGCTTTTTAACACTTTAAAGAGGTCTTTTGCTGCAGATTTGCTCAATGCAATGCATTTGATTTTTTGTCTGCTGCTTCTGTGGGTGTTGATTGTGGATCCAAGTAAAATGAAATCCTTGACGACTTCAATCTTTCTCCATTTGTCATGATGTTGCTTATTGGTCCAGTTGTGAGGATTTTTGTTTTCTTTATGTTGAGGTGTAATCCATACTGAAGGCTGTGGTCTTTGATCTTCATCAGTAAGTGCTTCAAGTCCTCTTCACTTTCAGCAAGCAAGTTTTGTCGTCTGCATATTGTAGGTTGTTAATGTTTCTTCCTCTAGTCCTGATGCCCGTTCTTCTTCCTATAGCCCAGCTTCTCGGATTATTTGCTTAGCATACAGATTGAATGCCTATGGTGAAAGGATACAACCATGATGCACACCCTTCCTGAATTTAAACCATGCAGTACCCCCTTGTTCTGTTCGAATGACTGCCTCTTGATCTGTGTACAGGTTCCTCATGAGCACAACTAAGTGTTCTGGAATTCCCATTCTTCACAATGTTGTCCATAATTTTTTATGATCCACACAGTCGAATGCCTTTGCATAGTCAATAAAACACAGGTGAACATCTTTTGGATATTCTCTGCCTTCAGCCACGATCAATCTGACTTCAGCAATGATATCCCTGGTTCCACCTCCTCTTCTGAATCTGACTTGAATTTCTGGCCGTTCCCTGTCAACAATGTACTGCTGCAACCGCTTTTGAATGATCTTCAGCAAAATTTTACTTGGGTGTGATATTAATGTATTGTTCAATAATTTCCCCATTGGGTTGGATCACCTTTCTTTGGAATAAGGATAAATATGGATCTCCTCCAGTCAGTTGGCCAGGTAGCTGTCTTCCAAATTTCTTGGCACAGGCGAGTGAGAACTTTTCCAGAGCTGCATCCACTTGTTGAAACATCTCAATTGGTATTCTGTCAATTCCTGGAGACTTGTTTTGGGCCTATGCCTTCAGTGCAGCTTGGACCTCTTCCTTCAGTACCGTCAGTTCCTGATCATATGCTGCCTTCTGAAATGGTGGAACATGGACCAATTCTTTTTGGTATAGCGACTCTGTATTCCTTCCATCTGTTTTTGATGCTTCCTGCATCGTTTAATATTTTCCCTGTAGAATTCTTCAATATTGCAACTCGAGGCTTGAATTTTTTCTTCAGTTCTTTCAGCTTGAGAAATGCCGAGCTTGTTCTTCTCTTTTGGTGTTCTTACTCCAGGTCTTTGCACATGTCATTATAATACTTTACTTTGTCTTCTTGAGCTGCCCTTTGAAATCTTCTGTTCCGCTCTTTTACTTCATCACTTCTTCTGTTTGCTACAGCTACTCGACGTTCAAGAGCAAGTTTGAGTCTCTTCTGACATCCATTTTGGTCTTCTCTTCTTTCCTATCTTTTTAATGACCTCTTGCTTTCTTGATGTATGATGTCCTTGACGTCATTCCACAACTCATCTGATCTTCGGTCATTAGTGTTCAACACGTCAAATCTATTCTTGAGGTGATCTCTAAATTCAGATGGGATATACTCAGTCATTCTTTGGCTCCGGTGGACTTGTTCCAATTTTCTTCAGTTTCAACTTGAACTTGCATATGAGCAATTGATGGTCTGTTCCGCAGTTGGCCCCTGGCCTTGTTCTGACTAAGGATATTGAGCTTCTCCATTATCTCTACAGATGTAGTTGATTTAATTCCTGTGTATCCCATCCGGCGAGGTTCACGTGTATAGTAGCTGTTTATGTTGTTGAAGTAAAGTATTTGCAATGAAGATGTTGTTGGTCTTGTGAAAATCTATCGTATGATTTCTGGCATCATTTCTATCACGAACTGTATTTTCCAATTACCATATTTTCCACCTACCCTTCCTTCTTCTTTGTTTCTAACTTTCCCATTCCAGTCACCAGTAATTATCAATGCATCCTGATTGCATGTTTGATCAACTTCAGACTGCAGAAGTTGGTAAAAATCTTCAATTTCTTAATCTTTGGCCTTAGTGGTTAGTGCGTAAATTTGAATAATAGTCTTCCTTGTAGACGTATGGTTATTATCCTATCACTGACAGCATTGTGCTTCAGGATAGCTCTTGAAATGTTCTTTTTGATGATGAATGCAATGCCATTCCTCTTCAAGTTGTAATTTTCAGCATAGTAGACCATATGATTGTCCCATTCAAAATGACCAATACCAGTCCATTACAGATCACTAATGCCTAAGATAGCAATGTTTATGGGTTCCATTTCATTTTTGATGATTTCTGATTTTTCTAGCTTCGTACTTTGTACATTCCGTGTTCTGATTATTAATGGATGTTTGCAGCTGCTGCTTCTCATCTTAAGTTGTGCCACATCAGCAAATGAAGGTCCTGAAAGCTTGACTCCATTCACGTCATTAAGGTCGACTCTAGTTTGAGGAGGCAGCTCTTCTCCAGTTGTCTTTTGAGTGCCTTCTAACCCGAGGGGCTCATCTTCTGGCACTATATCAGACAATGTTCTGCTGCTATTCATAAGGTTTTCACTAGCTAATTCTTTTTAGAAGTAGACTGCCAGGTCCTTCTTTCTTGTCTGTCTTAACCTGGAAGCACAGCTGAAACCTGTCTGCTATGGGTAACCCTGCTGGTATTTGAATACAGGTGTCTAAGCTTCAAGCATCACAACCTGCGAGCCCCCACAGTAGGACAAACTGACAGACGTGTTTACTAGTAAACAAACAGTTTACTAGTTTACTAAATTTTCCTTTTTGTAGACTCTTAATTGAACTGTGTGTTAATTTTGAGTTTGCATCTTTCTTATTGTACTTTGGGGCCAATGCATTTGTTTTCTTCAGCACCCCAAGTTTGTGATTTGTCCTTAACATTCTCTTAGGTCTGAGGCATGTACCCTTTCTGACTTACGGGGCAGTACCTCTCCTGTAAACAAGCCCGCCGTGTCTCTGAGCTCCATCAGATTTCTGAGGTCAATGGTGTACCCATGGCTCCCTGCTCTGCATTTCTGTGGCTCAGCTCCTCCTCCCAAATATTAGCTGAAGATACCAGGGAGATGTGTTTTTTAATGTGGCTCCCTTGAAAAGTCTCTGAGACCCAAAACAAAGATTCTCATGATGGGCCCCTTGATGGGATGAGGGGGAGACTTGGCACAAGGGAAATGACCTCGGATACTCCTCATGCTACACCCCATATGTTACTGTTTCTCCCAGTGTTGTCCATAGTATTGTTATATGTAGAATCATTCTATTTCTTAGTTTGCTAGGAATTCTGTGACAAAATACTACACAATAGGTTGGTTGAAGATGACAGAAATGTATTATTTCACAGTTCTGGAGGATAAAAGTCTGAATTCAGGGTGTTGGCAGGGCCATGCTCTTTTTGTCCTCTGTAGGGGAAGACCTTCCTTGTCTCTTTCAGCTTCTGGTAGCCCTGGGCATTTTTTGGTGTTCTGTGACTTGTAAATATATCTTCATATGGTTTCTTCCCCTTGTGTGACTCTGTCTCTGTGGCTGCTCTCCCCTTTTAAAGACACCACTCGGAAGGAATTAGGACTCAGCCTACTCCAGCTCCACCTTGTTAACTTACTGAGAACATCTGCAAAGAAAAACATCTATTTCCCCAAAAAAGGTCACATTCACAGGTACAGGGGTTAGGACTTCAGCATATCTTTTTGGGGGACACAATTCAATTCCTAACACTCAGGGAACTTGTCAAAAAGGCAGATTCCCCTCTCCATCACATACTTACTGAAGCTTTAAGCCAAGATAAAATTCAGGGTGTCTTTGAACTTGATAGTTAAAAATAAAATAAAATTAATTACACCTTTATTTGCTCTAACCTCTAATCGAAATGTAACATTTCATTCAATTATGAATATAGACAACAAACCACAGTAGTGTTAGCAATGCCTGTGACTTTGTCACCAATGGAAATCACAAATATTTTCATATCACATTACGGTGTTTGTGTTTATCTTGAAATGTCTTTTGTGTTCCTTACCATTTCAATATCATGATAGCTCTGAGTCCCACAGGTAGATCTTGTTATTTAATGCAGTAATAAGGAAGTTCATATAGTATTAATTACCTGTTTGTTTCTTTAATATTTTGAAAACTGCATTCTAATATTTTACAGTATGTTTAGCAAAATAAATGAAAATGAGGGAAAACTTCAATGAGATGAATTGGCACAAATTCTGTAATAATGGACTCAAGCATACCAATGACTATGAAGATGGTGCAGGACCAGGCAACATTTTGTTCTGTTATACATAAGGTTGCCATGAGTCATAGCTGACTTGACAGCAACTAACAACAGCAGTAACAAATTCCAATATTGGTTTCCTTTGTAATGCTGTGTGTTTTATTTTAGATATTTAACAATGTTAATCTAAGAAGGTTCCATAGGCTTCGCAAGACTTCCAAAGTGATCAATGACACAGACAAAGTTAGGAAGCCCAGACTGAAGCTGAGACCTGACTGACAAGCAGATCCACCTTCAATGATAAGGATAAAGAAGTCTCCAGGCTGAGGGAGGAACTGGAGCAAAGGCTCTGGCGTGTGAAAGAGCCTGGGGACTTTAAGGAGCAGAACGAAGACAGCTTAGAAAGCAGAGGGTATAAACTTCACCTAAAGCACAATAAAAATAAATAAATAAATAATTTTTAAAAAAGAAAAGAAAGTAGAGGGTGTGGGGAAAGTGAAGTAGATAGATGGAGTAGGCAAGGGGGAGCAGGGCGAGGGCAGCAATGTGAATTTTACTCTGTATGATAGGAAACAATCAACAGGGTTTCAGCAGGGAAGTGATGAGATTATGGCTGTGGAGTAGAAAGTAGACTTGGGAGATGGCATTTTTAAGTGGAAAAAAAAAAAAAAAGAAAACCCCAAAACCAAAATTCCAGGCGTACATGGGATTATAAAAGATAACAATTATATTAGAATACAGTTATCAAAATGTTTTTAAAGATGTAATATAAAAATATATGTGTTTTATGAACACATTAAATAACAAGATCTCGTGGTGGATCTAACCATTACCATGGTGGGGCATGAATTGAAGCAGAAGAAAAAAAAACAAAGTTGGAAGACTCACACACTTCCTAATTTTAAAACGTACTACAAAGCTATAATAATCAAGCCAGTATGGTACTGGTATAAAGATGGGCTTATAGATCAATGGAATAGAATTATGAGTCCATAGACATTTATATTTATGGTTACCTGATTTTCAACAAAAGTACCAGTACAATTCAATGGGAATAAAAATAGTCTTTTCAGCAAATGGTATTGGGAATAGCTGGATATCCATATGCAAGAGTGAAGTTGATCGCTTCCTCATACTAGATGCAAAGATTAACTCAAAATGAGCCATAGACCTAAATATAAGAGCTAAAACTATAAAACTCTTAGAAGAAAACACAGAAGTAAATCTTTGTGATCTTAGGCAATGATTTTTTACATATGACACCAAAAGCACTATCAACAAAATAAAAAATAAACTTCATCAAAATTTAAAAAGTTTTGTGCTGAAAACAATACTATCAAGAAAGTGAAAAGATGACCCACAGAATGGGAGAAAATGTTTGCAAGCCATATATCTGATAAGGGATGAGTATCTAGGAAGTAGAAAGAACTCTTACAACTCAATCATAGAAAGACAACCCAATTAAAAAATAGGTGAAGGATCTGAACAGACGTTTCTCCAGAGAAGATATACAAATGGTCAATAAGCACTTAAAAGATGCTCTACATTTTTAGTCATCTAAAAAAAGAGAGAGAGAAACCAGTTGCCTTAGAGTTGATTTTGACTCATGGTGACCCTCCTGTGTGTCAGAGTAGAGCTGTGTTCCATAGGGTTTTCTGTGGCTGATGTTTTGAAAGTAGATCACCAGGCCTTTCTTCCAAGGGTGGCCTCGAATCTCCAACCTTTCAATTAGCAGCTGAGCTTGTTAACCATTTGCATCACCCAGAAACTATTAGTCATTAAAAAAAAACGAAACCAGTTGCCATCAAGTCAATTTGACTCATAGCAACCCTATAAGATAGAGTAGAACTGCTCCATAGAGTTTCCAAGGAGCTGCTGGGGGATTTGAATTGTGGATCTCTTGGTCAGCAAATGTAACTCTTAACTACTGAGCCACCAGGGCTCCATTAGTCATTAGGAAAATGCAAATCAAAATCACAATGAGATACCACTTTTCACCCAGTAGGATGGCTATAAATAAAAAACACAGACGATAACAAGTGTTATCAAGAATGTGACAATTGGAACCCTCATATGTTGCTGGTGGGAATGTAAAATGGTGCAGCAACTTCAGAAAATAGTTTGGCCGTTCCTCAAAATGTTAAACATAGAGATACCCTATGACCTAACCATTCTGCTTCTAGGTATCTGACCAACAGAAATGAAAGTATATGTCCACATGAAAACTTGTACACGAATGTTCATAGCAGCATTATGTATAATAGCCAAAAAAAAAAAAAAAGTGGAAACAACCCAAATGCCCATCAATTGTTGAATAGATAAAATATGGTACATCCATACAAAAGAGTATTATTCAACAATAAAAAAGAACAAAGTGCTGATAGATGCTGCAACTTGGATGAACCTCCAAAACATTATGCTATGTTCAAGCAGCCGGTCTCGAAAGACCACATATTGTATGAGTCCATAGATTAACAAAGACAGAAAGTCGATTAGTTTTCCCAGGACTGGGAGGGTGTGGGTCGGAGAGGTAGAGAGTGACTTCTAATGAATACAGGGTTTCTTTTGGAGGTGGTGAAAATGTTCTAAGATTAGATTGTGTTGATGGTTGCAGAACTCTGAATATACTAATCACCATTGAATTATACACTTTAAATGGGTAAATTTTATGGAATGTGGATTATTTCTCAATAAAGCTGTTAAAAAGAAAAATAATAGAAGCAGGGGGGTTAGAAGGCTCTGCAGGAGTTCAAAAGAGAGATGTTAGTGGCTTGCATTGGGGAGGGGCAGTCATGGATCTGGGGTATATATGTTTTGGTGGTAGAGCTGTCAAGACTTGCTAATGGAGTGGATGGGGGTGGTGGGGAAAGAAATATCTTGAAAGTGAAGCAGGTGTAATCTCCCTGTATGGTCCTTTCCTACTTTATGCATCTATCATTCTGTGGCTCGGTAGTCTGTGAAAACATCCAGCTGGGTGATTTGGTCTCTAGCTGGCTAGCTCTTGGCATTGGAACTTTATGAGCTCAAACTACAGTTATATGCATGATGCTTGATGTACTGTTTACTTTACAAGAAAACAAAGGGAAGTGTCCAGGATTTAGTAAGAATGATGTGTTTGAATTGTCTCTTCAGTTCTGAAAAAGTTGGCTATTTGCAGGGCTCTTGAAGAGTAATAACCACTTTAGTGCCTAATATTCCTATATAGGTCAAAATCATCTTTCTTCCTCATAAGCATTTCCTCTGGGTGTTGAGGGTCTGCTTTCAAGTTTAAAGCAGCTTGTTGGTGGTATCATCTCTTTTAAAACTGGATCAGTAGGTGAATGTTCTGGAGAGACGAAAATCACCTGGGTAACTATTGTAAAAGATACGCGGACATTTAAAGACCACAGAGCTCCTGAGATACGAAACTTTCAGTGTAAATTCAGCCCAAGCTGAGAACATTTATTTTTGTTTTCCCCTGGTTTTCCCAATGAGAAATAAGAACAGATATTGGGAGAGGTGGAAATTTCATACCCAAAGAGATTTTTTCAGCAGAATCCAGCTTGAACATTGTTACCAAGAGACTGGCGAAATGCATGGCCACCCTGGAAGAAGCTGCTGGCTTTCCTAAAACTGACTAACTGCCATCGAGCATCCTTGTTTTATTTCAGAAAACTGATGGGCACTGTGAATAGCCAGGGGACCTGGAGACAGAACAAACTGCAGGTTCAGACAGCAGAAAGTAAAGCTGCCTGGCTAGCTGAAGTCATTTTACTCCCAAGATAGAGAACTACTGGCAAAACAGGATAGTGAAATTCTTTTGAAGAGGGACTGTCTCCTGGACAGAATGCAGAGTATTTGAATCAGTACTCTTAACCCCTTCAGACTCACAGGAGGGTAGGCTAGAAGGGAGCAAGATGAGCAAGATGTGACTTAGAGACCAAATGCCCAGTCGCTTAGTCATCTGCAGACAGTATAGTCTAGTGGTTATGAACACTAGCTCTTTGACCAGACAACCTAGGTTCAAATTCCAAGTTCTTTGCTTATTGTCTCTATGTCCTTAGGGAAATTACTTAACTGTTTTGTGCTTTAGATTCTACATCTTACAATGCAGATAATACTACCTATCTCGTTGTGTTGCTTTGAGGATTAAACGAGTTAATACATGTAAAATGCTTAGCACAGTGCCTTGGCACATAGTATGTACTCAATAACGTTAGCTATTATTGTTTAAGGAGCCCTGGTGGCCCAGTGGTTAAGTACTCAGCTGCTAACCGAAAGGTCAGTTGTTTGAACTCGCCAGCTACTCCTCGGGAGAAAGATGTGGAGTCTGCTTCCATCAAGGTTTACAGCCTGGGAAACCCTATGGGGCAGTTCTACCCTCTCCTATAGGGTCACTGTGAGTTGGAATTGATTCAATGGCAGTGGGTTTTTTTTGGTTATTATCATTTATTGAGTGCCTATTATGTGCCAGGGAATGTACTAGATGCTGGGGAGGTAGTGGTAAACAAGACAGACAAAGTCTCTTATGGATTGAATTGTGTCCCCTCAAAATTTACGTTAAAATCCTAACCCCCAGTACCTGTGAAAGTGACCTTGTTTGGCCTTTGAAGATGTTATCAGTTAGGTTAATATGAGGTCATACTGGAGTAGGGTGGGTCCTAATACAATCTAATATACCTACAAAAGTGTAGAAGAGACAGACAGAAGGAAGATGGTCATGTGACTACGGAGGCAGAGATGGAGTTATGCAGCAGCTGCAAACCAAGAGACGCCGGGGGCTCCCAGAAGCTGCTGAGACAAGAAAGGATCTTCCCCTGGAGGCTTCAGGAAGTACACAGCTCTGCTGATACCATAAATTCAGACTTCTAGTCTCCAGAACTGTGAGACAAGAAATTTCTCTTCTTAAAAGTCACCAAATTTGTGCGCTCTGTTAAAGCAGCCCCAGAAAACGAGTTAAGCCCCTGTATTAGTTTATTTGCACAGATATCCTCATGGTGTATGTGATCCAGAGGCAAGAGATACATTCCAAAACAGTCCCAACCTCCACTTCCCCTGTGCTGGTAGAAAGTTTATTTATGACATAGATGGGGAGTCTGAATGCATGCACATCAATGTCAAAAAGTGATTCTCAAATGTGGAGAGAATTGTGGCTGCTGGAATGAAGCACTGTTACTGATGGGAGTTGTTAGGGATGGAAATGAGTCTGTAAATCACTGGCTGCAAGCTGAGGAGGTGCCAAGTGTGCCAAGATCTTTGTTCCTGGCTTGGGAGTGGCTATCTTAGGAAAGGGGCATGAGTGAGTTGGGAGGCTAGTTTTGCAAAGGGAATTACGGTTGTGGTGGGATTCGGTTTTCTGTCCCCTCTCAGACCCATTGTTTCTTTCTCTTTTAACCCCAAAGAGGAAAGGGGAGTTCACATAAAAATATATTACTAGTATTTTGCCAGGAGAGGCGATCAGTGTTAGCAAGAAAAAGGATTAATGATCTACTAGACTTCCTCTCTGAAAAACTAGGAAGACCTAAGTCTGCTTCTCTAAAGAGCGGAATTGCTACTAATAGTGACGGATCCAGCATTATCCTCCCAGGATGGAGCTAGAGTGACAGTATCCATGGTCTTGACCAACAGCTGTCTTCTGGATAGACTGCAAGGCTACTCAAAAGAAAAAGTAATTATTTTCTTCATTCTCTAGACTCCATGTATTATTGTTATTAGTTGCCATCAAGTTGGCTCCAATTCAAGGCAACCCCATGTACAATACAACAAAACTGTTGCCAAGCCCTGCACCATCCTCATGATCGCTAACTGCTGGCATGTTTGAGTCTATTTAGTTGCCTTCCAATCTAGGGAGCGCATCTTCCAGCACTACATTGGGCAATATTCTTTTGTAATCCATAGGGTTTTCCACTGGCTACTTTTCAGAAGTAGATTGCCAGACCTTTCTCACTATCTTAGTCTAGAAGCTCTGCTGAAACCTATCCACCATGGGTAACCCTGCTGGTATGTGAAATACCAGTGGCATAGCTTCCAGCATCATAGCAACACACAAGCTACCACAGTATGACTAATGGACAGATAGGTAGTGGGATTCCGTGTATCTTCTTTGTCAAATACTGGTACTGTTATTTTCTTTGTGATAATATCTTATATCCTCATACCCCTACTATGTTGGGTAATTGCAGATTTGTAATTGTAATCTTGATTTGAGATTCTACTGGCTGAAACCTGTTCTTCCAGGCTCAGTCCAGAGAAGTTATGTCACTTACCTATGATTATTCTCAGTTCCTTAAGGAATTACAACCTGCTTTGAGAGGTGTAGCAAAAATACAAACTTATGCCTGGTATAGGGTATGCATTGATTTTGAAATAGGCAGATGTATGTGTATATGGGAGTTCCCACATTGTTACTGTAGCCACTGAAAATTCAGCTTTTAAGGACATTAATTTATCCTATTTCATAACAGGATCAGAAGATCAGAAAGTTATTAAATTCAGCAGTCGGGAGACTGCAGGGTTCAATTCTTAGTAGTTTTATGACCTTGGACATATCTGAGACAGTTTCCTAATCTGAAAATTGGGGATTCTAAGACCTAACTCAGGGGATCATTATGCATAAGATGTGTTTAAATTACTTGGTAAACTTTGAAGGACCACACAAATGTAAGGGATTACCATAGTGTGTCCCACTCAATTTCACATCTCTATTGGACTGCCAGGAGAATGAACAAATCTGTCCTGGAGGAAGTACAGCTAGAATGCTGCTTAGAAGCAAGGATGGCAAGACTTCGTCTCACATACTTCGGACATTTTATCAGGAGGGACCAGTCCTTGGAGAAGGACATCATGCTTGGTAAAGTAGAGGGTCAGCGAAAAAGAGGAAGACCCTCAATGAGATGGACTGACACAGTGGCTGCAACAATGGACTCAAGCATAACAGCGATTGTGAGGATGACTCAGGACCGGGCAGTGTTTCGTTGTGTTGTACATAGGGTCGCTACAAGTTGGAAGCGACTCGATGGCACCTAACAACAACAACACTGCTCCCAGCACAATGGCTGGTACCAAAACCTTGGTGCTCATAGCTTGAATTGAATCATTAGTATGATCTACCTCAAGGAATGTTTTTTTTCTTCCTTTCCTCTATCTTGTCTCTTTTAGAGCTATGCTTTCGTACACTGTGACCTAAGTGTTTCATCTAAATTATAAATTGCACACGTAACAATGCTGTCCCACTGATTCAAAAATCATCAATCACTCCTAATTGCACACTGAAGCAAGTTCAAGCCCCTTACCTGCCTTTTGTCTCTGACCTCCTTTCCTATGCTCTCTGCTGATACCCTGTGCTCAGTAATACTGCCCTGCTTCCGGTTCGTACCTGCCCCATCTTTCCCCACCCCACACCAACTCCAGAAACACAGGGCATTTGATTTAATGCTTTGGTGCAGTTACTCATGCTACTCTCTCAGTCTGAAAGACACTTCCAGCAGACTTTCACCTGGCTGAGGGCTCAGGTTAAGCATGGTTTCCTCCAGGAAGCCTTCCCTGACCCCCAGATCGGGGTAAGGAGCCAATCTCAGTGTTGCCAGAGCACCCTGGCCTCATCCTTGTTGTAATGCTAGCTACACAATCTTGAAATGATCTGTTCATAAGACTCAGATCTCCTCAGGGGAAGACACAATATCTTATGCCTTATAGTCTCCCCGGTGTGTAGCACAACACTTGTTCTACAGTAGGTACTCAGTATGAACTGAATTCTCCTTGCAAACTCAAAGCAGAAAATATTCCGAATATGGAAAACAAGAATTTTAGTATAGGGAATTCATTGCACAGGTGATAGAAGAGCTGAGAAACCAGACAGGGGTCAATGAGACAAATCAGAGTGGAAACAGCAGCATGCAGCTTCCACCCTAGGCTGGAAGGATAAAGCAAAGAGGTGGAGTTGCCAGAACCATGGAGCTGGGACTACACAGCGGAAGCTGGAACCGAGGAGGGCCTAACTGGAGAGAGCTGGAATCTCCACTGCCATAGATACTGTGCAAAGCAGAGAGATAGAGGGAGAAATGCCCGGGCTTCTCCCTTCACTCAGCCCTCCATTCTCGTGCCTTTGACTCGTGCTGGCTGAAGGCAGCCGGAAGTCAGCCTGGTGATGTAGCCTGCAGGGGGCAGCTTCCCGGTGACAGGAGCCAAACCAAAAAAAACCCAAATCCACTGTCCTTGAGTCCGATTGATAGCAACCCTATAGGGTTTCCAAGGCTGTGAATCTTTAAGGATTAGAAGCAGACTGCCACATCTTTCTCCCACGGAGCGGCTGGTAGGTTTGAACCACCAATCTTTTGGTTAGCAGCTAAGCACTTTAACCACTGCACCACCAGGGCTCCTTGTGATAGGAGCAGAACAGGGGAAAGGTGATGAAAGCATCTGAAGGTGAACACACCCTTGGAGATGACTGCAGTCTGGTAATAAGAGATGGAAAGGTGACCTAGCAGTACCATGTGTAATTATTTATTCATTCAATCAGCATGTACTTAGTGCAGTTGTACATGACTGTTTCTTGGCAGTGACATATAAGATGATGTTTATTTGCAGATCATAGTCCCATGAATATCATGAACATGCAGGGTTATTAGCAATTTCAAGTGCATACCTCTTTCCCTTCCCCACTCAAGAAGGACATGGGGATTCACAGGAGTGAGAGCAGCATTGTTATTGGAGCAAGAAAAGAGTAAATCACTGTAGATATATTATCTATACAGAGATATATTTTATAACCAACTCAACTGTCCCAGTTAACTGCCACAAAAAGCTTGAGAACCACAAGTCATGGTTGGAATAGTCTTACTTCATATATAAGTGAGTCAAGGTAATATTTACAAATTAGAGTGAAAAATTGAAGAAGGATCCCAGAGAGTTCATGTGAGAAGGACTTTTGTCTCAACTATTTAAGCGTAAAGGACTCCTTTTTATTAAATTAAATTATTTGGACAATTGTCTTAAATATGAACTGCAATTTGTCTATGTGGGCATCATCAAGGAAAAACTACAGAGATAAGAAAAAAAAAACATTAGAACAAGATGTTGTGCAGAACTTAAGTTCCGTGAATGGTCCAACCTACAAAGATATAATACATTATTCTTATGATTTCGATGTGAACTGGCACTATTTTTAACATTATAACTAGTTTTTAGAAGATACAGAACAATTCCTGTTTTCTTAGCATTGGATAATCTACCTATTTTTGGTTAATCTGGGCTATACAAGTGCCACAACAATTATTTTAAAAGTGTTTAAGTCTTTTAAAATGGCCAATTCATGAACAATACCTACGTCCCTTCACAATCCATGTATATATTTTTAAAATTCCGTGAAGAGAAAGCATAAGACCACATAATCTTGCTTACGTTGGCAAGTATTTATCACATGGATGGCTAGTGCCTAAAAGTCTCCTATTGTTAAAATCCTGATTTGCCATTTAAAAATACATAGATTCAAATATGCCCTATTTTATCTTCAGCGTGCCACTTACCAAATTAAAAAAAATATTTGTTTGCATGTTTATGATCATTCTCCACCACCGGGGATGATAAAGGAATTCCTTCTGTCTTGTTCTCTGTTCTATCCCCAGTGCCTAGAACAGTGCCTGGACACAGAAGTGGTTCACTCAATATTTGTTGGCTCCCACTGTTTTCCTTTTTGCATTATTCGGGAATGCAATCTGAGAAAGATGAAGAAGTGATTGACCTTCCTGGCAAACACTTCCCCTGAAGATGTTGTCTAGATCTTGCTCCACTCCACTGAACTGAGCCAAGCCTTGAACAACCACTTATATGTGAAGGCACTCAAAGAAGAGGGAGACTGTTAATTGCAAGCTGTTTTTCAGTGTTACTGAAAGGTCACCACTATAAATTACGACATATATTTGAAGAGGAGGAAGTCCTATCTATATGGCAATATATTCCACAGTGTCTAATTTGTTTGCTGTAATAAGGCCAGGCCCAGTTATTGATGAATCAATCATGTGTGTCTTGTATACTGATGACACCACCTAAGTCTCCTCTCAGGATAATGGTGTTGCATACAGAGATTGTTGCTGGGCTGTATATTATTAAACTCCATAAACATGTTGAACATTAATTGCTACTGCTATGCAAGAAAACATTTTTTTTTTCTTTTTGTGGTGGAGAGTTAAGTAATTTATACAGGAAGACTCAAGCCATGTCTCCAGGTAGCCAGTGAAATGCCGCTAAATCAATCCATATGGCTGGTCTCTGCGAGGGAATCAGTTGCATGACCTGCATGGGTGAATGAAACAGGGTGTCTCAGCCATGCTGAGCTCTTTCTTGCTGTAAAAGGACTAGCCCTTGAGGTTATGGCTCTACATACTGTACGAGGAAGAAAGCAGAAACAATTACAGGATCAAGTTGAACAAAAAATAAATGTTCATCTCAATTAATTCAAATGAACAGAACTTAGCCCTTGATTTTTCTTTTCTGTGTGTGTTCTATGTCCAGAATCCAAATAATTGTCTTAATGCTCCATTTCACTCTTCTGGCACCAACACAGGCTTGGTTCAGGGGAATAAACAGTTCTAGAAAAGGCAAGGGGTGAAGCCTGGGGATTGGTTGGGCCTGGGACAGGGACCCTGAGCTGTTAGTTCCTTGGAGAACCAGCATATAACATTCGTGCCACACTTCGATTACTTTCTTTTTCTGTCTCATGGCCTTGCCTTAACTCTTTTAGTTTATTTCCATCATAGTTTTACAACTGATTTATTACCTTTAAAATTGTTTTAAAGGGCAACTGTTGAAGAAATGTTTAGGGAAAGCAACTACTCCCCACGCACTCTCTGTTCTCCCAGTACCCCAGCTTCGCTTCTGGCTTGGTTTGAATATAATGCGCTGGGAAATGATAACACTCCCTTAATTATAAGAGTTCACCTGTATTTCTAAACAGAAAGATACATCTTAAATGGTACCCTCAGAATTTAGCTTTCCTTATGCATCCACAAATGACATTTGTGTAAAGTTGTAGGTTAAGGAATAATCTGATTTACCTAGATCTATCAAAATTTGGCAACTCCTAGTATCAACAGAAGCCTAACTGGACAATATCTTAAATTTTCTTTAATAGGCATTGGAGAAAATGGATTGTGATAGAATGCAGTATGGGCTTACGCCAAATGCATTCATTTTTTAGTCCTTGATTTTCCACTGACAAGCATGAATTAGAAAACCAGAATTACCAAGTTTTGACTGAACCTTATAGAAGATTCTTGTTTTTCTCTAAATTCTTTCACCCAATCTTTATTCTGATATCAACACTCCCTCTTTTATTGTTGGGGTGGGGGGTTGTCCCTTCTACCACTTCCTTTGATTCTGATGGGGCAGACAACTGCAGTAACCACCTCACACCTGCAGCACATAGGAGTGGTCATGTGACCTAGACCTGATTAATCATAGTACCCCCATCCCCTTGGCTATGGTGATTGGCCCATGGATGGGTTTGAGACTGAAGCCAAGTCAGTGAGCATTCTTCCATGGAATTTATATACGGATACACTCTCTTTTCTCTCTCAGGGTGCTAGCTGAGATGTTATAAGCCTGGAATTATTTGACTGTGCATTTCCTAGCACCCTCTACTCCCATCCCTACTTATGGAAGAAATATACTGCAAGAAGGAGAGAATGATGGCAGCCAACAAAGAAAAGCAGAGTTTGGTGGGGGAGAGAGAGAGAGAAAGGAGAGGAGAGAAGAGGAGAGGAAAGAGAGAGAGAGCACCCACCCACCCACCAATGAACGTGTTTGGGTGCCCATATTCCACTGTTCCTTAAAGCTAGCTCCTCCTCTGGCCTTCTCTGTTACATATGATCATTGCATTTAAGCTGTGTTTGAGTTAGTTTTCTGACAGTTGCCATTATACAGGTTCAGACTAATATATACACCCCCATTAAGCACCAATCACTGTCTTATTTCCCTGTGGAGTATCAAAAAGTCTCAGATTCTTGGGAGATCCAGGGCCTCAGAGAAAGTTGAAAGGCCCTGGGGTTAGCCTTCCTGCAGAAAGTTCTAAGCAGCTTTGAGGCAGGAACTGAACAGAAGACGACAGGAAGTTGCATTCATGCATTAGCCTTCGATGCAAGTAGCTTCTCATCCAAACCAATATCCTAATAGCCCTCTGTCATTCCCCCCGTCTTTTAAGATAGGACTTTTCTTTCCCTCAATTCCTTTTTATCTGTTTATTTCTATATGTAGCTGTCAACCGTCACTTCTTTATTTTCTTGTCCGTGTCTCTTATTTCTGTGTCCTGTCTTTTGAGATATATAAAAATGAATGGCAATTATTTTCAAGCTATGTTGACTATTACTTTTGAGCTACTGGACAAAGAGCAGGGGGACATATATCTCCCCTAACTGCTGGAATGCAGGGTACTAGTCAGCCATAATTATTTGATAATTTGATGGTCGAAATCTTTATTTTTTGTCCCCTGATCTCTAACTTCTAAAGATTTATGGCTACGCTTTGGACAGATTAGCTGCCTTCTTTACAGAAGGCTCCGAGTCTGATTTTGGCCTTAGAGATGTGAATCATGCCTGGGAGGACTCAGTAGGTGAGGAGGTGGGTAGGTTCTCTTCATTCCACCTCCATGTCTCTGCTATCATCTTTCAAATGGTTCAAGGTTCTGTTCTATTGTGAATTGTCTTATTTCTTGGATATGTGAGAAGGCAAAGGTGTTGGCAAAGAATACTGAATATACTATGGACTGCCAAAAGAACAAACAACTCTGTCCTGGAGGAAGTGCAACCAGAATGCTCCTTAGAGGCAAGGATGGTGAGACTACATCTCACATACTTTGGACATGTTGTCAGGAAGGATCAGTCCCTGGAAAAGAACATCATGCTGGTAAAGTAGAGGGTCAGTGAAAAAGAGGAAGACGCTCAAGGAGATGGATTGACACAGTAGCTGCAACAATGGGCACAAGCATAACAATGATTGTGAGGATGGCACAGGACTGGGCAGTATTTCATTGTGTTGTACATAGGGTTGCTATGAGTTGGAACCAATCTGATGGCACCTAACAAGAACAATGAGAAGGAATGTGAGGAAAGAGCTCTTGGAGGTGATTTGAAGCCCGAGGTTTCCCACTTACCACCCTTGTTGCCAGAAGTGTAGCTTTATGATAACATTGACTCCAGAGGGAGATGGCAGATAATGGAAAGAGTACTGGACTCCAAGTCAGAAAGCCTGGGATAGAGTCTTAGCTTTGCTCTAATGAGCTCTGAGGCTTTGGGCTACTTATGTTTTCCAAACCTCAGATTAAGCATGTCAAATGAAAGAGATGGTAGTATCTGCTTCGTGGAGTTGTTGTGTGAATCAAAATAAAAATGAGGTAATAAATATGAAAAGACTCTGGGTGGAAAGGGAGCTGCTCAAATCCAAGGCAGAATTCTTATTAAAATGCCATACTTTAGAAATAGTAAGCCTCCTAGGAATAGAAACACAAAATAAAAATCAACTCTGTTTGGTGGAAGAGGTTTATTTGGAAAAAAAATGTTTTACTAGGTACTAGTAGATTAAGGAGGTACAAGATGTTGCATTCACAATCTTTTAGTTTTAAAGTGATAACTGTGTGTCTATACTGGTGGAACAGGTGAAATCTATGGATCTAGGCAGCTTGTGCATTCATTGTGAGGAACAAGGTAATCAATCTGCTTAAAAATTGTTGATTTGAACTTACTAATATGGCTCATTTAGAACTGTTGATTGAGATTCCATCATTTCAGAAAACTCCATGTCAACATGTAGACACTGCTGTAGTGTAATTCCATTGCTGTAGTGGCTGTGCTTAAAATACTTCTCCAGGGAGAAGCTGGGATATAGGTTTTCCTCTTTGCAACGAATAGACCTTTATATCACACATGCGCACACAGGTATGAACATGCACAAAAACACACCTGACAAATGACTATAGAGTTTTAAGCTTTCTGCAACTTTAATTAGGGTCATTATGAATCATTCCAGGATTTGCCTACAGTGGAGGCTACCTTGTCTGTGGCATGAAAAGTGCTGTTCCTCTCCACAATTAGGTCAGATGATGTAACCTCTCAGGGGTCCTATAGCTAGCCATCTCTAGACCTCAGGCGACAACGAGGTTAGGAAAATGCTACCATGTTTAGGCCCAAAACTCATGGGGCAAAGAAATGCTGTCTCACAGTTCTACTGACCTATCACAGAACTGTTCAGATGTCATGGACAAATTATAAAATGTCCACTGTGATACCCTGCGATGCTCTGGCTTATGTCATGGGTGATATTGAAAAATAACCTGATAACAGTTAATTAAAAAAAAAAAAATTCTTCATGCCAGAAGAGTTCTGAAAACAAAAATAATGTCTGTTTTGCTCAGCTTTCTTGCCAGATAAGCCAAAGGCCAAGAGATAACTCCCTGAGAGCGGGTTATAAGGAGAAGTTAGAAGACATTTTAGAAATAGAGTTCACCAATTTACTCCCATGTATAAAAGAGGATTCTATCAGCACAGGGGAGGCCTGGACTTCCATTAATGAAGAAGAGCTTTAACTAGCCAATTACTGAGATATCTACTGAATTATTTGCCAAAAATAAAATAATAAATAGCAAGGGAGGCAACAACAAATAATTAAGCAAGTACTAGAACGGACAACTCCTTTAAGTACCTCTCCAAGAAGGGAAAACACCAAAACAAATGTATAATCCACTAGCCGAATCTGGTTAAGAAAGAATAAACAGGAGAATCCCATGGAAGGCAAATACTCTTGTTGCAAATTACTTTGTTTTCTAAGCACTTAATCCTGATTAATGCCACCTACGTTTAAAACACAGGCTTATCACCTCCTTGAGGGAGAAAGAGGAAGTAGCAATAGGGAGAGGAGCTAGAGAGAGGTACAGAGCAGGAGAGGAAGAAAGAAGAAACAGGAAAAAGGTAAAAGGAATATTGCGGAGGTGGTGGGAGATGAAGGTCCCTGGGTGGTGCAAACAGTTTGCACTCTGCTACTAACCTAAAGTTAGGTGGTTCAAACCCACTCAGCAGCTCTCTGGAAGAAAGGCCTGGCCTTTCTACTTCCAAAAGATTACAGCCAAGAAAACCCTATGGAGTAGTTCCACTCTGTAACACGTGGGGTCACCAAGAGTTAGAATTGACTCCACAGTAATAGGTTTGGTTTCTTTGTGGTTGGTTGGAGATGGGGTGAGAAAGAGAAATGCAGGAGATAAGGAAGATGGAGCACCACCACAAAGGATTCCTAGGAAGCCTGTGTTTCAGCCCAAGATAAAATGTAAAGCCTTCCCATTCGGGGCTTGGATTGGTCTGGAATTTGAGGTTTAAGCAAGTTTAGCATGCTTCCTCCCAGAATATTTGTACCTCTTCCTCTTAAGCTAGGTCTATAGAAACCTAATCCTCAGGTGGATAAACACATAACCTAAAATAACTGCCGTGCACTCCTTCAGGATGCTTTTGCTCAGGGAGAGTTCTCCTCCCCCTAATGTTGAAGACTGGCTCCCAGTGGGCAGGGCTTTTAGCCTCTCATGTTCACCAATGCCTCCATGTTGTGTTTAGTCTGTCTTGGATGAGTTCCTTTCGAATGTTTTCTACGAACAAGAAATGCTAGAGCTCTAGATTATAGCTCTGAGGCTGGCAGAAATCTAGAGTAGAAGCTAACATGAAATTTTATCATGGACATCTGCTGTAAAGCACACTGGAAGCAGAGAGCCTGAGCACAGGCCCTGGTCAGGTTCCTCATCCATCTTACAGAATAAAGTGGATGAAGTGAGGTAAACATACTCCAAAGTGCTTTGAAAGGAGTGCAATTCTTCAGAAATACAAGTTACTCTTACTGCTGTTTTGTATGCAAGATATTGTGCTTCCATTTTAACATAGTTTAATCCAGGGTTTCAAAGGGTTGGTTCCAGTTTGACCCCCTGTGGATAATTTGCATTTCCACCCCAGATGTACTGAATCAGAATCTACAGTTTAACAAGACCCCCAGGTGATTTTTATGTATACATCTACATTTAACAAGATCCCCAGGTGATTCTTATGTATACATTTACACTTCAACAGGATCTCCAGGTGCTTCTTATGTATATGTATATATGTATATTACATACATATAATGTAATGTATCTTATTAAAATGTAGATTTGGACTCAGTGTATCTGGGGTCACAACGCAAATTATAAGCAGGTGGTGGAACCAGAATGAATGGTTTAAAGCTCTGGTTAATCTAGGGCTTCTGACCCGATGATCTGACTTTTGGGCCTAATAACAGTCTTCTATAAACCATTCATTTTAAAGGATTTCATTTTACTTGGATTAACAATCAACACCCATGGAAGCAGCAGTCAAGAAATCAAAAGACGCATTGCACTGGGCAAATCTGCTGCAAAAGACTTCTTTAAAGTGTTGACAAGCAAAGATGTCACTTTGAGGACTAAGGTACGCCTGACCCAAGCCATGGTGTTTTCATTCACTTCCTATGCATGTGAAAGCTGGATGATGAATAAAGAAGACTGAAGAAGAATTGATGCCTTTGAATTGTGGTGTTGGCCAAGAATATTGAATATACCATGGACTGCCAAAAGAGCAAACAGATCTGTCTTGGAAGAAGTACAACCAGAATGCTCCTTAGAGGCAAGGATGGTGAGACTATGTCTCACATACTTTGGACATGTTGTCAGGAGGGATCAGTCCCAGGAGAAGGACATCATGCTTGGTAAAGTAGACGGTCAGCTAAAAAGAGGAAGACCCTCAATGAGATGGATGGACCCAGTGGCTGAAACAACGGGCTTAAGTATAACAACGATTGTGAGAATGGGGCAGGACCGGGCAGTGTTTCATTCTGTTGTACATAGCGTAGCTATGGGTCAGAACTGACTTGATGACACCTAACAACAACATAAACCATTCACAAGAAATCTGGAAACTCCTACTCTTTCTGCTCCTCCATTTTGTTATCATGAGATATCAGAACTTAAAAATGGACATTTGTGCTCATGTGGTCCTAACTAAGGAAACTGAGTTTATAGACGAGAAAAGTGAGGACCAGAGAGGTTTAACCAAGACTTTACACAGGTCTCCTGACTCTCTGCCAAATATCCCCTACATTACTCCAGAGTGATGCTCAGGTGCATATGACTTTGCACTTTGCGTGATCACCCCCTGCACTACATGCCCGTCTCTACTCTGCCATGGTGTCTAGAATGGGTCACAGATGAGTTGGTCATTATGCACCATGTAGCATTCTCCAAGAGGGCATCATGTGAACGAACATGTTCCTAGGGATTTGGGAAATGAGTTGAGCCAACTTCAGCATGAACCTAAAGGGTAAAGGTTCAGCTAAAAGGTAGGTTTTGAGGTCAGTGATGGTGTTCACAGGCAGGTGACTGCAGAGGAGAGCTCTTGAAAGCCTAGAGTGACCACAGAGCAAGTGACCAGCTCTGTGTCTGTGGAAGCAAAAGTGGAGTTGTAAGTTTCCTAAAAGTCATGTAATCTGGAATCTGAAGGAACATTCCATGAGCAGATGGAAACCCCAGAAAGAAGATTAATTAAGGCCAAGAGATTAAGCCAGAATCAACTTGGAGCAGCAGCAATAGTCTTGAGCAGTCACAATTCTCAGACTTCCAGGCACAGGGTGTAAATGAAGCTTTTGTGAAAACCCAAAGCCCTGTTTGAGACTTCACCTACAGGTGCCCTGTAGCCCCCAGGTGCACAAAGCTTCTGGAAGTGCTCCAGAACCACACAGGCAGCAGCAATGTGCCAATGATGCCTCCTCAGCCTAGCCCAACCAATGTTCTCCTTTGCTTCAGAGCTAGCTTTTCCAGGCAGAACCCTGGTATTAGTTGGGTGAGGAAGAACACATCCTACTGGTCTCATTTAAAAAGTCCTGGGAAGACAGAGATAAAGAAGTTACTCTATGGAAAACATCACAGCATTTCCTTGGCAGATTGCATATGGTGAATAGAATTCCCACATGATCGCAATCTCCTGAATATCACCCCAGATAGCTCATGGTCACGAATATGGGACAGGAAGATTTTTAGTCTCCTGCGGCACCTGCGTGCTGTGGTCTCCTTCCTTGTCTCCTTCAGACCCTGCAGAGGAGCAGACACTCGCTCCCAGTCATCTCAGTCTCACTGAGGACCCTGGTCTATGGGGCACTGGCTGGTGGTGAGTTCTGTTTCTATAGGCCATGGAGTCTGAACCCACACATCTCCTCCGGCCTCAGAACCACAGCTTAGCCCTTTACAAGTGTTCTACCCAGGCAGTTCTCACGTAGTTATTGAGTTGTGTTGCTTCCTCCTCAGCACACAGTGGCTCTGAGAGGCAACACACCTCATCATTTATTTACTACCATTGCTGCCATTCTCCTATAGTCTATGCTTCCCAAGAACAAAGAAAAAGTCCTCCCTGCTTTTTTGGAGATTCTCCCATTGCAAGATATGGGTACTATCCACCTGATTTACAGAACATGAGACGGGAACAATCTCCTTTATCTATCCATGAATACGCTAAAAACTGGGATGGGAAATCAGGCCAAATTCTCTTCCATGTGCAGTCCCAACCTATGTACGTGTATGCAAAAAAAAAAAAAAAAAACCAACAAAAAACCAAACCCGTTGCCCTTGAGTCAATTCTGATTCATAGGGACCCTACAGGACAGAGTAGAACTGCCCCATGGGGTTTCAAGTAGTGGTTGGTGGATTCTAACTGCCAACCTTTTGGTTAGCAGCTGAGCTCTTAACCACTGCGCTAGCAGGGCTTCCATGTGTATGCAGTCCCCTTTAATTTTTGTGGGTAGTTTGCCAGGACTATGCCTTGGGGGCTTCCTCTCCTCACTTCCTTCCCTCACTTCTTTATAACCAAGTGAGGCCTCTCTTTGTTCGAACTCAGAGGAGTTCTCTGAAACCCAAGGCTGGCTCCTGAAGTGGCCCGGATGCATCTCAATAGCCAATTCCATTTCAAATTTGCTGTCTCAATAGACTGGAGAGTTTGAGGTCAAGAAAGTTCAGGTGGATAGAGGCATATTTTATCAGTTGATTAAATGGAGACCACTGCAGGTATTTTTAGCAGGAAGGGATTCAATGCAGACAATAAGGTACTTATAAGACCCCCTGAAGGGTGGAATGAATAAGTACTCAGCCAGATTCTCAGGAGTGACTCACCAGAGAACTAACTCACTAGGGGAGCTGCTACCTCCATAGCTACCGCTGCTGGTGTATTCAAGAGCGCTTCTCAAATTTGTGATCCAGGGATCAAAAAGCTGGAATTAAGAAGCCACCATCACTGCTGCCACTGTGCAACTGCCTCTTGATGCAGGAAGCTGGAGGACGGATTCTGTGATGCTGTTGTAGAAAAACTACAATTCCTGGGACATGATTGCCAGGAGGAAAGCAGCCACGAAGAGCAGGCAGGTGGTCTCCACCTTAGTCCTGTCTTAGTGTATCTATGTTTCATACAGAACCCTTGCTGGAGGGGAATCTGGGAAACACAGACTTTAGTTTTCAGCCTCTGTGTTATGGGTTGAATTGGGTCCTGCATAAAGATATGTTGAAGTCCTAACCCCTGGTACCTGTGCATGTGACCTTGTTTGGAAATAGAGTCATTAAAGATGTTATCAGTTCAGATGAGGTCATCTGGAGTAGAGCGGGTCCTAATGCAATATGAGTGGAGTCTTTATAAACGAGGAAAAGAGACACAGAGAGAGACAGAGGGAAGATGTCTATGACAGAGAGGACAAATAACATACCCAGGTTGACCTGGAATAAAATTCCCTGTCAGTGGTGGCAAAATATTCATGGTGATTATACTGGCAGAAGACAAGTTCAATTATAAACATCTATTGTCTTCTGAATTTAAAAAAAAAAATTTTTGACAATGGAATGGCAAGCCAAAGAACACCAAGGATCCCTAGCCATCATGAGAAACTAGGAGAGAGGCATGGAGCAGATTCTCCCTCAAAGTCTCAGAAGGAATCAACCCAGCCAACACCCTGATTTTGAGCTTCAGGCCTCCAGAACTGTGAGACAATAAGTTTCTGTTCTTATAAACCACTCAATTTTTGGTACTTTGCAATGGCAACCCTAGGAAACTAATACAGGTGAGCTGGGAACAGGCAGCTTTGGGATTTTATTTTAGCACCTACTCATTCCCCTCTGCTGTTGGGTACCATTTTGGGAAAGAATTTGAGAAGCTCTATATCACCCCATGCTACTTTTCTTTGTTCCGATGTTGTTCTAATAAACTTTTGTTGAATGACATGTAAAACTTAGTTTCATTTTCATTCAAATGCTTACTTCTTTTGCAAAATCTTCTCTTATACGCCCTATTGTAACTAATTGCTCCTTTCTCTGAACCTCCAAATCGCCATATTTATTGCTGGATTATAGTATAAATCTACACCACGTCTTATTTTATGGTAGACTCTGTATATGCCTGATTCTTCCATAAGGATGTGAACCTTTCACGGCAGGATCTGGGTCCAATTTATCCTTGAATCCCAACACCCAGCGCAGTGACTTTTGCATGTGGAGTGATATAGTGGTAGAGACGGAACATGCTGCTTCTAGTTGTCTCCCATCCTTCGGTAGCTGAAGATGGGATTTCCCTGTCCCTTGCATTTAGGTGGGGCCCTGAGTCTAGGTCTAGCCAATGAATGCAAGTGGAGGTGACGTGTCACTTCTAGGATGAGTCAGTGAAAATGCCCCTTGTGACCCTCCAGCTTTTTCTTCCTGTTTTGTTGACTGTAGAGGCCTCATGTTGAGATGGCAGAGCCACAAGAAGTAATCAGGACAGCTGCCCTGAAGAGCTGCCCCGACCAGATGAGGTCGCATTATGCTTATGCACCAGCAAGAAATAAACTTTTGTTGTATTCAGCCATGGAGACTTCAGGGTTCGTTTCCTTAGCATAAACTAATCTTTTGTAACCAACATAGATGATCAATAATTCATGGAATTGCATGGTGAATCTACGTATCTATAGATGCATATCCTAGAATGATGCAGTTTATTTACACCTTCCATTTTCTTATTTGATATAACCTCACTTAGACCTTGAAAATTCTGAAGGAGAAAGTATAACAAGTTGTTAAGCTCTACAGGGGCCACGGGAACAACAAGGTAGAAGTTGTCACCCAATTCAATTGTGCTGTTACCTAGCCTAGGGAGGATCAAGGCTGTTTGGAAGGTAATGAATATCCCCAACAGATGGGAAAGTTCCATATCTTACCGAGGAATTGCTGTACCCTTGACACCTTGGGAAAATTTACAACGCCAATGGTTCTCTCACCTTCTCCACCATGGCACATGCTAATTTAACTTAATTGGATTTCAAGGAGTACAGGGAGATACCAGTTTACTCGTGATTTTTTCCCCCCTATGCACACATTTTACTTCTGTGTGATTGGTAGCTAACATATTTATTACAGATGTGCATTTATTTTGCATATATATATTGTGAACACATTGATTCAATGTTTGCTGATCATTTTCAGGAAGTTTAAAAAAATTCAGAAGACAGGTTAGGTGCTGTCAAGTTGGTTCTGACTCATAGTGACCCTATGTACAACAGAACCAAACATTGACCAGCCTTTTGGCATCCTCACAATTGCTGTTATGCTTGAGCCCATTGTTGCAGCCACTGTGTCAATCCATCTCGTTGAGGGTCTTCCTCTTTTTTGCTGACCCTCTACTTTAGCAAGCATGATGGCCTTCTCCAGGGACTGATCCCTCCTGATAACATATCCAAAGTATGTGAGACATAATCTCACCATCCTTGCTTCTAAGGAACATTCTGGCTGCACTTCTTCCAAGACAGATTTGTTCATTCTTCTGGCAGTTCATGGTATATTCAATATTCTTCACCAATGCCATAATTCAAAGGCATCAGTTCTTCTTTGATCTTCCTTATTCATTGTCTAGCTTTTGCATGCATATGAGGCGATTGAAAACACCATGGCTTGGGTCAGGCACACTTTAGTCCTTAAAGTGACATCTTTGCTTTTTAACACTTTAAAGAGGTTTTTTGCAGCAGATTTGCCCAATGCAGTGCATCTTTTGATTTCTTGACTGCTACTTACATGGGATGGGTGTTGATTGTGGATCCAAGTAAAATGAAATCCTCGACAACGTCAATCTTTTCTCCATTTATCATGATGTCACTCATTGGTCCAGTTGTGAGGATTTATGTTTTCTTTATGTTGAGGTGTAATCCATAGTGAAGGCTGCAGTCTTCATCAGTAAGTGCTTCAAGTCCTAGTCACTTTCAGCAAGCAAGGTTGTGTCATCTGCATATCGCAGGTTGTTAATGAGTCTTCCTCTGATCCTGATGCCCCATTCTTCTTCATATATCCAGCTCCTCAGATTATTTGCTCAGCATACAGGTTGAATAAATATGGTGAAAGGATACAACCCTGATGCACACCTTTCCTGACTTTAAACCACTCAGTAAAATTGATCTTGTCTTTTGTCGGTATAACGGTTGCCCTTGAGTCGATTCTAAGAGTGACCCTATAGGACAGGGTATAGTACAGAGTAGCGGTGCCCCATAGGGTTTCCAAGGAGCAGCTGGTGAATTGGAACTGCGGACCTTTTAGTTAGCAGCCATCATGGATTGAATTGTGTCTCCCCCAAAATATATGTCAACTTGGCTAGGCCATGGTTCCCAGTATTGTGTGATTGCCCATCATTTTGTCATCTGATGTGTTTCCTATGTGTTGTAAATCCTACCTCTGTGATGTAGGATTAGAGACAGTTAGGTTAATGAGGTAGGACTCAATCTACAAGGTTAGGTTGTATCTTGAGTCAATCTCTTTTGAGATATGAAAGAGAGAACCTGCAGAGAGACACGGGACCTCATACAACCAAGCAAGTAGTGTCAGGGCATCATTTGGACCAGGGTCGCTGCACTGAGAAGCTCCTAGACCAGGAGAAGATTGATGACAGGGATCTTTCTCCAGAGCCAACAGAGAAAGAAAGCCTTCTCCTGGATCTGGCACCCTGAATTTGGACTTCTAGCCTCCTAAACTGTGAGAGAGTAAATTTCTCTTTGTTAAAGCCATCCACTTGTGGTATTTCTGTTATAGCAATACTAGATAGCTAAGATAGCAGTCAAATTCTTAACCACTATGGCACCAGGTCGCTATGAGTTGAAATTGACTTGACTGCAACAGGTTTGTTTGTTTCTTTTTTTTGTCAGTATAATCACAGAATATTTTCCCATCATTGACAGGGAATTTTATTCCAGTTAAACCTTGGGTATGTTATTTGTCTTCCTTGCACACATCTATTTCCTTCTTTGGAAAGTGGGGATAATACTTACTCTTCAGATTGTGCTGGGATTGGGAGAATGTTTGCAAAGAATCTAGCTTGTTGTTAGGTGCCGTCAAGTCAGTTCTGACTCAGCGACCCTATGTACAACAGTACCAAACACTGCTGGGTCCTGCACCATCCTCATAATTGTTATTATGCTGGAGCCCATTGTTGCAGCTACTGTGTCAATCCACCTCGTTGAGGGTCTTCTTCTTTTTCGCCGATCCTCTACTTTACCAAGCATGATGTCCTTCTCCAGGGACTAGTTCCTTCTCATAATATGTCCAAAGTATGTAAGATGAAGTCTCGCCATCCTTACTTCTAAGGAGCACTCTGGTTGCACTTCTTTCAAGACAGGTTTGTTCATTCTTCTGGCAGTTCATGGTATATTCAATATTCTTCACCAATGCTATAATTCAAAGGCATCAGTTCTTCTTCGATCTTCCTTATTCATTGTCTAGCTTTTGCATGCATATGAGGCGATTGAAAACACCATGGCTTGGGTCAGGCACACTTTAGTCCTTAAAGTGACATCTTTGCTTTTAAACACTTTAAAGAGGTTTTTTGCAGCAGATTTGCCCAATGCAGTGCATCATCTGATTTCTAGACTGCTGTTTCCATGGGTGATTGTGGATCCAATTAAAATGAAATCCTTGACAACTTCAATCTTTTCTCTGTTTATCATGATGTTGCTTATTGGTAGAGTTGTAAGTGTTTATGTTTTCTTTACGGTGAGGTGTCATCCATAGTGAAGGCTGCAGTCTTGGATCTTCATCAGTAAGTGCTTCAAGTCCTAGTCACTTTCGGCAAGCAAAGTTGTGTCATCTGCATATCGCAGGTTGTTAATGAGTCTTCCTCTGATCCTGATGCCCCATTCTTCTTCATATAGTCCAGCTTCTCAGATTATTTGCTCAGCATACAGGTTGAATAAATATGGTGAAAGGATATGACCCTGACATACACCTTTCCTGATTTTAAACCACGCAGTATCTCCTTATTCTGTTCAGATGACTGCGTCTTGATCTATGTACAGGTTCCTCAGCATATGTAAGTGTTCTGGAATTCCTATTCTTCACAATGTTATCCATAACTTGTTATGGTCCACACAGTTGAATGCCTTTGCATAGTCAATAAAACACAGGTAAACATCTTTCCTTTCAGACAGGATCCACCTGACATCAGCAATGATATCCCTGGTTCCACATCCTCTTCTGAATCCAGCTTGAATATCTGGCAGTTCCTTGTTGATGTACTGCTGGAACTGTTTTTGAATGATCTTCAGCAAAATTTTACTTGCGTGTGACATTAATGATATTGTTCGATAATTTCTGCATTTGGTTGGATCACCTTTCTTTGGAATAGGCATGAATGTGGATCTTTTCCAGTCAGTTGACCAGGTAGCTGTCTTCCAAATTTCTTGGCATAGATAAGTGAGCACTTCCAGCGCTGCATCTGTTTGTTGAAACATCTGGATTGTTTTTCCTTCAATTCCTGAAGACTTGTTTTTTGGCCAATGTTTTCAGTGCATCTTGGACTTCTTCCCTCAGTACCATCGGTTCTTAATCATATGCTACCTCCTGAAATGATTGACCAACGACCAATTCTTTTTGGTACAGTGACTCTGTGTATTACTTTCATCTTCTTTTGATGCTTGTTGTGTCGTTCATTATTTTGTCCATAGAATCCTTCACTATTGCAACTCAAGACTGGAATTTTTTCTTCCGTTCTTTCAGCTTGAGAAATGCCAAACGTGTTCTTCCCTTTTGGTTTTCTAACTGCAGGTCTTTGCACTTGTCATTATAATACTTCACTTTGTCTTCTTGAGCTGCACTTTAAAATCTTCTGTTCAACTCTTGTTCTTCATCATTTCTTCCTTTCGCTTTAGCTACTCGACGTTCAAGGGGAAGTTTCAGAGTCTCTTCTAATATCCATTTTGGTCTTTTCTTTCTTTACTGTTTTTTTTAATGACCCCTTGCTTTCTTCTTGCGTGATGTCTGAATGTCATTCCACAAGTCATCTGCTCTTCGGTCACTAATGTTCAACACATCAAATCCATTCTTCAGATGGTCTCTAAATTTAGGTGGGATATACTCAAGGTCATACTTTGGCTCTTGTGGACTTGTTCTAATTTTATTGTTTTATTGAACTTGCATATGAGCAATTGATGGTCTGTTCCACAGTCGGCCCCTGGCCTTGTTCTGACTGATGATATTGAACTTTCCATTGTCTCTTTCCACAGATGTAGTCAGTTTGATTCCTGTGTATTCCATCCAGTGAGATAGAAGTGTACAGTCACCGTTTATGTTGTTGAAAAAGGTATTTACAATGAAGAAGTCGTTGGTCTTGCAAAATTCTATCATGCAATCTATGGCATCATTTCTTTCACCAAGGGCATGCTTTCCAACTACCAATCCTTCTTTGTTTCCAACTTTTGCATTCCAATCACCAGTGATTATCAATGCATACTGATTGCATGTTTGATCAATTTCATACTGAAGAGGTTGGTAAAAATCTTCAATTTCTTCTCCTTTGGCCTTTGTGGTTGGTGCATTAATTTGAATAATAGTCGTATTAACTGATCTTCCATGTAGGAGTATGGATATTATCCTATCACTGACAGCATTGTACTTCAGGATAGATCTGGAAATATTCTTTTTGACAATGAATGCAATGCCATTCCTCTTCAAGTTATCATTTCTGGCATAGTAGACCATATGATTGTCTGATTCGAAATGGCCAATACCAGTCCATTTCAGCTCACTAATGCCTAGGATATCGATGTTATGCATTCCATTTCATTTTTGACGATTTCTAATTTTCCTGGATTCATACTTTGTACATTCCATGTTCCGATTATTAACGGATGTGTGTGGTTGTTTCTTCTCATTTTGAGTCATGGCACATCAGCAAATGAAGGTCCCGAAAGCTTGACTCCGTCCATGTCATTAAGGTTGACTCTACTTTGAGGAGGCAGCTCTTCCTCAATCATCTTTTGAGTGCCTTCCAACCTGAGGGACTCATCTTCCAGCACTGTATCAGACAATGTTCTGCTGCTATTTGTAAGGTTTTCACTGGCTAATTTTTTTCAGAAGTAGACAGCCAGGTTCTTCTTCCTAGTCTGTCAGTCTGGAAGCTCAGCTGAAACCTGTCTGCCATGGGTGACTCTGCTAGTATCTGAATACCGGCGGCACAGCTTCCAGCATCACAGCAACATGCAAGCTCCCCCCACTGTATGACAAACTGACAGACACGTGGCAATTTGTGGGTATTTAATAAACAATAATTAGTAATAATTACGTCCCTGAATGTTACAAACAATTAATGCTCTTGGCTGCCAACCAAAATGGTGGATGTTGGAGTCTACCAGAGATGCCTTGGAAGAAAGACCTGATGATCTACTTCAGGAAAAAAAATCAGCCTTTGAAAACCCTTTGGAACACAGTTCTACCCTGATACACATGTGGCTGAGTTGGAATCAATGCAACGGCAACTGGTTTTTGGTTTTAGGTACTATACTCATGTAGAATTTTACTCTTTAAAAATATTTTGTGTATTTTTAAATATCAATTGACCCTCACAATAGCCTTTAGGGTAGACTTTATTATCTCCATTTTGTAGCAGAAGAAAGTTGGGTTCAGAGAGGTCATTGTGACTTATTCAAGGTCACAGTCAGGGAAGCGGCAGCGTTGGAACAAAGGTGGGTTCTTGACTCCAGCTCTGGAGTTATAACTGGGGAGGTACCTTAGAGCAATGGTTAAGAGCAGAGCTGGGGGGAAAACAGCTTGATTCAACAGCACAGTGCCTGGCAGAGAAGTAGTTCAACCAATGGTTGTCATTATTATTATACTCTAGGTACCAATGGTCATTTCTATGCCTCCAAGTTTATCTACTTCTAGGTGATTCATTAGGAGCCCTTTGGCCTCATTGAAGCAGCTTCTACAAATAAAGTCGATGTGTTGTTCAAACCAAGCTATGTACCCTGCTATGGATAATCAAAGAATTTGAACAAAAGAGCAACAAATTGTTGAAAACTTCCCTGTTATAGACACTTGGTTTCTATATAATTACCTACTGGACTAGGAGGCCATTCTCCATATACTAAAACACTAGAAATAAAATATGGTCTTCCCTGGGGTGTAATAAAAAAGCCAGAAGTTTCTACCTTGAAGTTAAGATGTATCACATCTTATTTGCCTCTGTTCCAACTGGATGCCAGAGAGATGCTGGCTTAGTCCAAGATCAAGAATTGTTGTCATGTCAATATTTATCCTATCCAAACACTCAGATTACTCCTCTGATAATCAAGCTGGAAAACACACCTGTCTTGTAACCTGCCATCCTACAAACAGCATTCTTCTGATATAGTTATTCATTTCAATTAAAGCAAAAGCAGAGAGGGTCTAGGTGCCATTCATTTGGCAAGGGATTTGGGGATAGGATCAAAGTTGGTTTTATTTCAATAGGGTCCCTGGTGAGCTGTTAATTACTTGGGCTTCAAATCTGATGGCATTTGAAATAGAATATTGAATTACACCTGTGTTTGGAGGTCAGTTTATCTTCTGATATGAACATAGATTTGTGGCAGGAAGGAACAGGAGGAAATGAAGTTAGTTTTCTTCCTGTGTTTGATGGGGGAAGGTCTTTGTTGCTGAAATATTCCTCAGGGCTTTGCATACTGGGTTAAACCAATGGGGAAAATTATGTTTCAGGAACTTCAAGCAAGAGCAGACCTCCAATTATCCCTCAAGCAGATTAAAAAATGTAATCTTAAACTTGTTAATATGAAATATAACTTGCATACTTACATCATTTTTCTTTTTCTTTTTGGTTTTGAGTACTTAGATGAATTAAAAAGCATTTTCGTGGAAAACTGAATAGTAGAATTAATGATTCTAACTTCAGTATTCTAATATTTATCTCAAATGTTTAGATACTAACTTTATGGAAAGTAAACTTTTTTTTTTTTTTTTTACACCAATTTACACTTATCCAAGGAAGGTGTCATTTTGGAATATTTTGCTTGCTCACTGATCTCCAAAAACACCCACTTCCTTTCTGTTCCTCAAGCTGCCTAATCCCTTTCCTGCCTTCGGTGTTTGTGCTCTCTATTCCATCTATCTGGGGCTTTTCTTTCCCAGCAATGTGTGTCTTACCCTTCAGGTTTCAACTCTAGTTTCACTTCCTACCAGAGGCTTTCCCTTCCATTGACTCTGTGTCATCACCCTATGTATCCCTTCAAAGTATTGATCATAATTTCTTCAAAGCATTGATCAAAATTTGCACATATCTTATTTGCTTATGAGTCCCACACTGATGGTCTATTTTGCCCATGAGAGTATACACTCCAGGCAGGCAGGGGCTGGTCTATCTCATATACCCTACCTTCAGTACTTAGCATCGTGCCTGGCACATTGTGAGGGCCCCATATTCATATAATGAATAAAGGAATAAATGAACAGATGGACAAAACCACAGCCAAACCTTTCCTTTCACAGAGCACTGATCATACCACTAGGAGGGTATGACATTCTGGGTTCAGTCCTTAGAATCTAAAATATATTTTTATAAAACTGGACAGCAACTGAAAAACTGTAACAAAGTTGAAACTGTTGGATGTTGTTGTTAGTTGCTGTCAAGTTGGCTCCAACTCCTGGCAACTTTACGTTCAACTGAATGAAACATTGCCTGGTCCTGTACCATCTTCATGATCATTAGTGTATTTGAGTCCATTATGGTGGCTGTTTTGTCAGTCCTTTGCTGGCCTTCTACTTTACCAACAGTGATGTCCACCATGGACAAACATAATGGGGGACAAACACGATGTCCAAACATTGATTCCACCATTCTGGCTGGGGATCGTTTGGACAACACTGTCTGTATGGAAGGAGCCCTGGTGGTGCAGTGGTGAAAGTGCTCAACTGCTAACCAAAAGGTCGGCGGTTCAAACCCACCAGCTGCTCCTTGAGAGAAAGATGTGGCAGTCTGCTTCCATTAAGATTTACAGCCTTGGAAACCTCATGGGGCAGTTCTACTCTGTCCTTTAGGGTCACTATGAGTTAGAATCGACTTGATGGCAGTGGGTGGGTCTATATGGAGCTAAGCTATTAATACAATAAAACTGCTGTAGTTTCTCTCTTGGTTTCATTTTCAGTGTGGATCTTTATTTTATCTCATTGTGAGTCTCTCCTCCCATCTTCTGTCTCCCTCTTTTTATATCCCGATTTTTGGGCTTATCTCTGTCTCACAGAAACTGCTGACAATTGTCTCATGGGTTAGCTAAGAAATAAAATATAAGCTATCTTTCTATTATCAAATTCGTAATGACTATTACTAGTAGAAATGATCAAAACAAATAAAATTGACAACGACTAAAATGGCTCATGGTAGAATTTGTTATTGGCTCAAAAACTGACCGCAAAATTAAATCTTGACAAAATTTAGATGTGCAAAATTTGATCTGGGGAAATTGAGCTTTGTGGACATAAAGAAAACTCAAAATGGCAGAAGCCATAACTGTTAAAATTTAATATGGCTAAAAAAACCTGATTGAAAAAACACTTTTATAAAATTTCTATGGAAGGGGATTGATGCTGATCAAATAATATCAGTAAAATAAAAATAATGACAAGATAAAAGCATTTACATTATTTAATTAAGAGAAGAGAAGGCTGGGGGAAACTCAATCAATAAATCTTAAAGTACAGGAAAGGCTATTTATTGTACTAAAGAATGGGCAGCTGTTCTCGTTTTCCACTGATAAAGAAGAAAGATCTGAGAATGCAGCAGGGTGTTTAGGAAGAACTTCCTGTGCAATAGGGGCTAGGAGGCCCTGGAATGCATTACAACATTGGGGGAGGGGCAGGAGTATAATGGCGGTGCCACTGGGGCGCTCCCTCTGAGGTTTGTGGAAGAAGGTGTACTAGAGCGCTATCATTCTAAGGTGGTTTAAGTGCATTCCCTTCTGACTGAAGACACGAAGATAAATTAGGAGTTTTTGCCCTCTCAAGTACTCCTTTAGGCCCATATTTCTATGATTCTATGACATTTTTTATTCTACTTGGCTCTTCGGTAAGAAAGTGAAATTATGGTATGTGGAAATGGAATGATAAGGCCTTGTTAAGAAGTCACTTTATAGGTATAAAACATATCTTTACAGATATGAAATACTGAAATCAGTATTAAAACTTTTAGTTTTGTTTAAATGTTTTTTGAAAATGTTGTGTTCTTATAATCTTGTTTTGTAGCTCCAATGTCGTTTTTTTTTTTTTTGGTTTTAACAAAGAGAAGTTTATTTCCTCACAGTAAAATACGCTAGAAGTCCAAATTCAGGGCGTCAGCTCCAGGAAGGATTTCTCTGTCGGCCTTCTTCTCATCAGTGTTCCCCTGGACTAGGAGCTTCTCTGTGCAGGGACCCCAGGGTCAAAGGACGTGCTTTGTTCCTGACACTGCTTTCTTGGTGGTATGAGGTCCCCCTGTCTCTCTGTCCAATGTCTTTTAAGAATTAATTTTATTTATGTGGAATTCTGTGAACACAATGGTCACTGTGATGGCTATTAGGTTAATGGATTAAATTTGGAATAACAGAAATTTTACTCCAAAGGAGAAAGAATCTAAGGATTGAGGAAGTAAAAATGATCCCTCATGATTAAAAAAAAAAAAAATGTAATTATTAGTTTCATGAGAGAAAACATACAGGCCATATATACAAAGAACCTTTGACGTGAGCCGCATATGTGATATAAGCAAGATACAGAAAATCGTATGACTGACTGTGATTATTAGGGCTACATTCTGAAATAAAGGGTTGTACGGGAAAGGTGAACTGGGGACTGAGTTGAAAGAGAGGCACTCTAGAGCACCCTAGAGGACAGGAAGTGATTCTGATCAGGACAGAAAAGGTCATTAGTGTGAATGGAAACAAGATGGCGACCATGAGCAATAGGCTGGTGAGTAGGATAGTTACTCTGACTTCTCTACTCCTATGGTCTAGGCATCATGTGAGAAGCAGTAACTGTAAGAAAAGGAAAAAAAAACCAAACCCATTGCCGTTGAGTTGATTCTGACTCATAGCGACCCTATATGACAGAGTAGAACTGCCCCATTGGGTTTACAAGGAGCAGCTGGTGGATTTGAACGGCCAGTCTTTTGGTGAGCAGCTGAATGCTGAACACTGCACCACAAAGACTCCAATTATAAAGAAGAGACCATAATATCCAGGAAGAAAAATCAAAGCTATCTAGTATGTGGAAGGAGGCTGTTGACTTAACGGGACCTGAAAGGGAGTTATAGGTTGTTTCCAAGTCATGGCATTCATTGAAATCCTGGGAAATGCTAGGAGACTGAATATAGCTGTGGCTGCACCCCAAGGTAACCTCTCAGAAAAGTAATAAACTGTCAGTGGTTGAGGGTGAGGTTAATGGATTTTTCAGACCAACATACCAGGAATTCTCAGCTTTCGTTGACCATTTCTTGGCCTAATATTGGGTACAGATTATAGAGCGTATTTTGTTAATATAACTTTGTGGTGAGAATGTTTGTCTTGTATTTCAAATATTCCAGGAGTGCAGGAGAATAGAATATATGCCACCTGCCAATATCCATGAAACAAACTACCTGGGGGGAAATCAGAAGCTTTGCACATGTTATGGTACAGAATAGGAAGGCAGTTAACATTTCTCTCTCTGCTTAGCTTACAAAATAGTTGCATATCTCATTAAAAATAACATCAATTATTAAAAGGATGATGCTGGTAGACCAGGAGATCTATGAGAGTTGGATTAAGCTATTAGTGCTGTTAGTTGAGAATTGTTGTTGCTGTTATTATGTGCCATTGAGTTGATTCCGATTCATAACAACCCTACAGGACAGAGTAGAACTGCCCCACAGGTATTCCTAGGCTATAAATCTTTATGAGAGCAGATTTCCACGTCTTTCCTCCCATGGAGCCACTGGTGAGTTCCAACCATCAACTTTGATATGTATACTTGTTTCTTCTTTCCACATGATTCTACTGAGTTTCCTATAATGATTAATAGTGAGTGTGATTATTATTATTATTAGGAAAAAAAGTTCTGGTATGAATAAAGGCTTGGTAATCTACTTCTGAAAAATCAGCCAGTGAAAACCCTATGGATCATGATGGTCCCGTTTGCAACCGATCATGGGGAGACACAGGACTGGGTAGTGTTTCATTCCATTGTGCATGGGATCTCCATGAGTTGGGGGCAGACTCGACAGCAGTCAACAACAACATTGTTACTATTGTTTTGTTTTAAAGGTATAATTGAGTAGATGGTACTTTTTATTTAATAGCATTGCTTTTTAGACCTCAAAGGACATAACCATGACTCTCACCGTCTGGTGGAGAATATCCTTATCTCTGGCAAAGTATAAAACTCAGAGCATAGGAGCGACAGCCTTGCCAATCCAAACTTCTAAATTGACAGCTTATGCCATAGCAACTGTTTTCCTCAGTATTCTTCAAATAACTAGCATTTGATCTGGAGGAAAAATAGAGAATTGACCTTAATCAAGATGCTTTAGTACTATATATTCTTATGTTAATTACGAACTTGACAGAGGCCTGGATCATAGGTTACTTTTGCACAACATTTGGAAAGTGGGCTGCTAAAAGGTTAGTTTATTATAGACACCTAACCCAGGCGTGGATTTTCAAGCTATCTACATCAGTCAGATTGAATTGCCTTATCTGTACTTCTTGCTGAACAGACTTTTCTTTATCTTCATTTGTAAATAGTTTGAAAATTTTTGTTTCTGCATAGGAAACACAAGGTTGCAAGTAAATCTAATATCAGTAGGATTATAGCCTATGAATGTTTATGACAATTAAGCACCCTGATAGGGATTTCCTGTTGTCTCCTGAAGCACTCTCTGGAAATTTCAGCATGTAGGGAAGAAACTTTTACCGCTAATTTGTGCCCAAAATACAAGAAAAGATGAACACACGCCTGCTGCATTAAAAAGGGACACAGGCATGCATTAAATCCCTTATGTCTTACTTTTTAATGATGCAATTGTGAATTATGTTCTGGTTGCTTTTGTAATTAGAGGTTGCAGCAGATGCTGAAGACTTATTTTAAAGTGATGTGTCTTAAAATAAGCCACACTACCAAATGATTGTTCACTGTAACGTCATCTTCACACCCCTGAAACACTCGGATTCTTTGCTGATGTGCAGTTGATTGCCACGGCTGATTACATATGTGCACATATTTGCTCGGAAATGTATCAGGGATATTTGATATGTGTAATACTTTATTTTAAGGTGTGTGTTATCACAATTATAGATAATGGAGCTTCCAATGAATTATTCAGTCACACCGTCTACAAGGGGAATACACTGATTTCCCTTTTCCATAAAATTACACATGAATCTTTCTAAACCACTGAGGCTGACTCTCCCCACACAGTGGGAGAAGCCATGAGTGGGGAGTGGAGGGAGATTTCTGAGTATTGAAAGATTGTCTTACGCACATTCTTGAAAAGAGTACGTTTTTTAAAGGCAAACTCAGACCCTGGGGATTCATGGTTTGTAAGGCCAACAGTGGGAATGGAGGGAGGGAGGCACAGAGTCAGGGCCAGGTAAAAATGACATAGAGTAGATAGCTAAATTGGTGGTTTGTCCATTCCCGAAGTCAACTCTTCAGACAAAGATTAGACTGGACTATAAAACATAAAGTAATACTAGTGAAGAGTGTGCTTCTTAGTTCAAGCAGATACGGAGACCAAGTGGGCAGCTCCTGTCCTGAGGCAGGGTGAGAAGGCAGAAAGAGACAGGAGCCGGTTGAATGGACACGGGAAGCCCGGGGTGGAAAGGGGGAGTGTGCTGTCACATTATAGGGATTGCAACTAGTGTCACATAACAATATTTGTATAAATTTTTGTATGAGAAATTAACTTGAGCTATAAACTTTCATCTAGAGCACAATTAAAAAATAATTGGTGGTTTGTATTAGAACAGGTAATGGAGTCCTTGGGTGGTACAGACGGTTAAGCACTTGGCTACTAACTGAAAGGCTGGCAGTTCAAATCCATCTATAGGCACCTTGGAAGAAAGATTTGGCAATTTACTTCCAAAAGATCACAGCCATTGAAAACCTTATAGAATGTAGTTCTACTCTTAAACACGTGGAATTGCCATGAGTCGGAGTGGACTAAATGGTAACTAGTTTTTTGTTTGTTTTTTTAATTAGAATAGGTTAGGCTGTGGTAGCAAATAACCCTCCAAATCTCATTGGCTTAAAATAACAAAGATTCATTCCTCTTTCAGGCTACGTGTCTGTCATGGGTCATAAAAGGGACTTGGATTATCATCATCCATAAGGGACCAAGCTAATGGAGGCTACATCTTAACACAGACTTCCACAGTTACCTACCTGATGGGAAAAGGATATGGTGACTTACGTACTAGCTCTTAAAACTTGTTTCTGAAGCAGTCACTTGGCACTTCCACTTCTATTTAATTGGCCAAAACAAGTAATATGGCTAAACCTGGCATTAAGGGGACAGAGAGGTCCAATCCTACAATGCACCTGAAAATACAGTATTTGGTGAATGACGGTCATGACCTCCTCATGGTGTAATTTGCTGCAGGACTGTGTGTTCCTCAGGTACAGTCCTTTACCAATCTACTATGACCACTCCCTTCCTGTTCTCCTGGTTCTGAAATATCCTCATTGGATTGACTCTTTTATGTTCAACAATGTATGTAGAGACTTTTAGAAAAGGATGCTTGTTACCTGGAGGACAGAGAAGTCTTCCAGTTTAACATTTTATAAACTGTGTTCTCTTAAGACGTGTTAGTGTAGAAATAAGGATTCTGTGGTCAGTTGAGTTTGGAAAACTTAGGTAAGCAAAGTTATACAAATTTCTTTACTTCTCAGAGGCTTTCACATGTTATGTGAATATGTATGAGGTTGCTACACCATGCAGCATTTCTCAATTCCATAGAATCTCTTTTTCAGGGAACTCCCCATGGGATGGTATTCTAGGAACAAACTTTGAGCAACTCTGCTCAGGTCTCTCAGATCAGTGCCTGTTTGTACGTTTGTTCATTACTTTAGCTGGTTATCTCCCTTGGAAAGCACAGAGGGCTTCCACAGCACACCCTCTCTCCCAGCCCTCACCCCCTCCTTCACCTGGAAAGGTAGGAACATGATACTGATGGACGTGGGGCATAGGGGATGTTTTGTGATAGGAGGACTAAACATTGTGCCCAAGAAGACATGAGAGTCCTGGTGGTGCGGTGGTTAAGAGCTCAGGCTGCTAACTAAAAGACTGGCAGTTCGAATCCACAGCTGCCCCTTGGAAACCCTATGGAGCAGTTCTGCTCTGTCCTATAGGGTCACTACAGGGTCAGAATCTATTCAACGGCAAGGGGTTTATGAAGACATGAGTCAGTATGAGAGGGCTAAGCTAGGACTGGCAGTTCCAGGGCGGGGAGAGTCCTATGCTGTGATTCAAACCCAAGAGACAATTATAGTCTTTTTCTGCCATTAAATGAATTCATATGAATAAAGGACATAGAACAGTGTCAGGCAAATGGTAAGCACTGTGTAAATGTTTATGATGATGATTAGGCTACTAAAATAATAACAATGATAAAAATAGCTAACTGTTTTATATACTTTGTAGGTACTGAGCACTGTGCTTGGTTCAAAAAAAAGAAAAAAACCCTATGAGGTGGCTTCTGCTATTATTCCCCTTTAATAGATGAGGAAACCAAGAGTCAGATAGGTTAACTAAATTGTCCAAAGTCACACAGTGAATACGAAGCAAAGCTGGATTAAACAAACCCAGGTAGTTTGAACATATTCTAAATTATTCTGCCACTATAACCATTATGCTTACTTTTGTTAATATTTTTGGGTAAAGAACTTTTGTATAGGCTGTATGCATTTGTATTTTACAACTAGTCAGACACCATGTTCTCCATATTTAGAGACAAGGAAATTAAGTCTCAAAGAGTTAGTTGAACCTTCTATTAAAAATAGGTGTCGTGGATTGAATCGTGTCCCCCCAAAATATGTGTCAACTTGCCTAGGCTATGATTCCCAGTAGTCTATGATTTTCCACCATTTTGTCATATGATATGATTTTCCTATAGGTTGTAAATCCTGCCTCTAAGATGTTAATGAGGTAGGATCAGAGGCAGTTATGTTAATGAGGCAGGACTCAATCTACAAGATTAGGTTGTGTCTTAAGTCAATCTCTTTTGAGATATAAAAGAGAGAAGCGAACACAGAGACAGGAGGACCTCATACCACCAAGAAAGCAGCACCGGGGACAGAGCGTATCCTTTGGACCCAGGGTCCCTGTGCCTGAAAAGCTCCTATACCAGGGGAAGATTGATGACAAGGACTTTCCCCAGAGCTGACAGAGAGAGAAAGTCTTCCCCTGGAGCTGGCACCCTGAATTTGGACTCCTAGCCTACTAGAATGTAAGGGAATAAATTTGTCTTTGTTAAAGCCATCCACTTGTGGTATTTCTGTTATAGCAGCATTAGATAACCAAGACAATAGCCATCTTGAGTTCTGGCCCATTCTTTTTCTTTCATATTGCTTTTTTCTTACTACTTTTATTTTCTCTAGTTCTATTACTTCAGAATTTCTTCTCCCTTATCCCTCTATCTTACAATCTGGATTTATAGCATGTGAACAACCAGGAAATAATTTATTGGGATAGTCACAAAAATGTCCAGAGAAGTACTAATATAAACTTTAAAAGGTATATCTAGTGAAATTAAGGAGCCCTGGTGGCACAGTGGTTAAGTGCTTGGCTGCTAACCGAAAGGTTGGCAGTTCAAACTCACCAGCCTCTCTGCTTCTATAAAGATTTACAGCATTGGAAACCCTATGGCACAGTTCTACCCCTTCCTGTAGGGTCACTATGAGTTGGAACTGACTCAACGGCAGTGGGTTAGTCACCTTAGCCCAAAATAAGTTAATGCAAATTCCGTTGCATTCCATTATTCAATTTAATACATCTTTTCCAAAACATTCTGTAGGTCAGGTCTTTAGAGAGGTCAAAGAATGTCCAACACACACACATGCACACATGCACACATGCACACACATGCACACATGCACACATGCACACACATGCACACACATGCACACACACAGGAAACAACAACAGCAGAAGACCCAGACTATACAAGCCCTGTCAGATGAGCATTACCGAGGGTTTGAACAGCCATGATCACTGTTGTCTCTTCTGTTCTCCTTCGTGACTTCCCCTTCATCGGTTTTCTCAAGAAATAAAAACAGAGGGTAAGAAGGGACTTCAGGCAAATGGGACTGGGAAAAGGGCACCAGAGACCATGGAAACATGTGAAAAGAAAGGGCTGTTGACCTGCATGAACATGGTTCACTGAGAGGAATTTTATCACTGGTTCACCTATGCAGGCCAAATGCGAGTGCACACTGGAGGGAAGCTTTCGAAGCTATGAGGGAATGACTTCACCACATTCTCCACGTAGATGAAGGGTATCTTGAGTGTAATGGTGAGCAGCTGTCTTTCTGCTCAAATGACAACATGAAAGGGAGAGGCCTGGAATGTCAGCATTTGCCACCAACGTTTAATGCAGGGTTAAGTGGCAGCTGTTCCAGTGCTGGGTCAGGAAACGTGTGTGAGGGGCAAGGCAGCACTAGAGAGCAATCGTCAAGCTGGAACGTTCAGGAAACTGAAGAGTAAAAATGCCTTACAGTTATGGCTCTTCAGACTTCCACACTTCTACTTGAATAATGAATTTACTCTTCTGTAATAGAATGAATTTTCTAAACGTTGAAAAAGTATTTTAGAAATGCTGTAACCCAGGGTTACAAATTATCAGATGATGTTGAAGACAGCACACAGACCTGGGCTGATCAATGTTTGTAAAAAATGGATTGTGAATGCCTAATTTAGCATACATGCCTTCTCCAGGTAGCTTGGTGGTCCCAGAAGACATTTGGTGTGTGTAAGCCAATGACTGTCCTGAAGTTTGTAAGGGTTCCCTGGGAGTCCTATAGGTGGGTTTGCTCATAATATGAGTGTTTAGAATACTAAGGAATCAGCTTATGTTCTTGGCACAAATGAATAATCTCAGATATTAAAACATACCTGTGCCTTCATGAATAATGATGGTCAAACCATTAATCCAACTGGAAATGTTGGGGTTCATGGGGGCTTTTGCAAGACTGAGGTAGCCTTAAGCCAGCTGGTATTCTTTAAGTCAGTGCCATTGCATTTTTGCCTAGAGATGCTGTAGCACAGTGGTTTCTCATCTAACATGAAGAAGACAACAGGATAGCCTTTATTTTAATTCTGGCTTTGCCAATAACACTATATCACCTTGTGGAAATTGCTGATCATCTCTGATTTTGGTGCCTCATCTGGAAAAAGTGGAAGTTGGTGAGATGACCTCGAAGGTTCCATCTAGCTTTAAAATTCTATGCTCCTAGGAATATGGTTCACCCATCAGTGAAAAGTCACTGAGCTGACCTTGGAAATTGCTTCATGCCGATTAATCTTTTTCTTCCTTTTAATGGAAAATAATCAGAAAAATGGTTTCATATTATAAATCATGAATATGTTTCCTTGGAACCCCTCCTCTACTGCCTTATAAAAACCAAGTGGCCTGAATCCATTTGTGTCGGAGACAAGTGTCAAAAAACAAAATACTTCCAAAAAGTTAACTCTTGAGATAGAGGGTGCTGTATGAACTTTAGCTGAACCTGTTCCAGCTCATTACCAAGAGGCTGGGGAAGACAAAGAGGAGGTGGGCTTGAGAACCTTCCTCACTTTGTGATGCTTTTCAAAACTGCCCTGCTGGGAAATCACTTTGATCAGTACAAAAATGGATCATTTTTGGCTATTCTTATATTGTAAAGCCCCCAGTGGTGTTCTGGCATCTGTAAGATGAGAATTGTTAGCTGGGCACAACCTCAGTCTTAGTTATGCTTGCCATTTTCTCCTCTCCCTCCCCCTCCCATCCAAATTTATTTCCCATTCACCGAAGCTCTGAATTTGATTCCAGTTATCCTCTCAGCTGGCTCTGATCCACTCTTAGCCAGTCCCAAACCTCCTTAGGATTTGGGTTAGTTTTGATGGGGTGCCAGGAATTCATTCCAAAAGACTCACAGGCTTTCCTGTTTCCTTCTAGGGCAAAGGGATTGGGGCAGAGACACTGAATGAACAAATCTCTGAGCACATCTCTCTCTAATCTCAGAATCCTATTTACCACGCACCAGGCTTATTTTCTAGATGACCCTGGCTTTTAGTGCTGAAAGAATTACAGGAATTAAACAGGATTTCCTTGCTAGAACAGTGACTGTACATTCAGTGATCATGTGTTCTCAATTTTCCCAAATTCTCCAATTAATATAATATTTGTCTTTCTCTAGAAAAATGATAGATGATTTGTTTAATATAAAAATAAAGTGGACTTAATTTTATATCATTAGGATACTTTTCACATTAGTTTACAAATAGGGAAAATTCCTTTGTCAGATGGTGCCACTGGATTCTGACTTCAGAAATCAGGGTCCCTATGACTACTATAAGGAGCCCTGGTGGCTCAACCGGTTAAGTGCTCGGCTGCTAATCGAAAGGTTGGCAGTTCGAACCCACCCAGCAGCTCTGTAGAAGGAAGACCTGGCAATTTACTTCCGTAAAGATTACAGCCAAGAAAACCCTATGGGGTAGCTCTACTCTGTAGCACATGGGGTTGCTGTGAGTCAAAGTTGACTCAACAGCACCTAACAACAACAACATGACTACAGGGCTATGTCCTGATGGCACAAAAAGAAGTTACAAGTGGAGTTTAAAAAAAAAAAAAATCAAGAAGTGATGTGATACAACAACATGATTTACATATCCCCATCAGAACCAAACTCCCTTCAACACCAGCACAACTCAGTCACTTTGGTTCACTCCTTACATTTGGATTAGTGGCTGAAATTAGATGATGAGCTTGATGGTGGAGCTTCTTATTAGGTAGATCAGCTTGTTTCTGTGGGAGTCCCTGTGTGGTGCAAATGGTTTATGCGCTTGGCTGCTAACTGAAAGGTTGGAGGCTCCAGTGCACCCAGAGGTGCCTTGGAAGAAAGGCTTGGTGATCTAATTCTGAAAAATCAGCTGCTGAAAATTCTATGGATCACAGTTCTACTCTGACACACATGGGTTGCATGAGCAGGAGCCTAACTTGGAAAATAGCATGTAGGGCAGTTAGTGTTAGATTACTGAATGATCTCTCACAGCTAGCAATAGAAACTGTGATGGCCAATAGAAACTGCTAATTGGCACCTGCCTCAAGCAGTGCCCAGGGCTTGCACTCCATGTCCAGGGCATGCTCTCGAGTGAGTCTGGATTGACTGGACAGCAACTGGTTTGTTCCTCTGAGTCCTTGATCCACTCACTTGGGTCCAGACAGACAGGCAAGGTGTTTATAGGGTTATAGTGAGTTAACCCTGAGCATTGTTCCCTCAATACTAGACGCTGAGGGTATTAAAAAAAAAAGACCAAACCCATTGACATCGAGTCCATTCCGACTCATAACGACCCTATAGGACAGTGTACAGCTGCCCCATAGGCTTTCCAAGGAGCAGCTGGTGGATTCGAACTGCTAACCTTTTGGTTAACAGCTGAGTTCTTAACCACTGCACCACCAGGGCTCCTGAGGGAATTAGGAGCACAATAAATAGTGGGGCCTTAATGGGCCTTACCTTGGTGGTGTGTGTGTGTGGAATTCCATGGAGAGGCACAGGAAAAATCGCTAATAAAGACAAAGTAAAGCAAGACAGCACAACCCAGAGTCACATGAATGGGCAGCCACTCAGGGGAGTTGGTCAAAGTTGCTATACTACAGTGGGATTTTTTTTCTGAAAAGCCTCTTTTTTGTTGTTGTTGGTTGCTGTTGTGTCAATTATGACTCATGGAGAGTCCACGTGTTTCAGAGTAGAACTGCTCCATAGGGTATGTGATATCTGATTTTTAAAAAAAAATTTTTTTTTATTGTGCTTTAGATGAAAGTTTACAGAGAAAATTTAGTTTTGTGACATTTGTTGCCAACCCCACGACATGTCAACACTCTCCCCTTCTCAACTTTGGGCTCCCATTACCAGCTTTCCTGTCCCCTCCTGCCTTCTTGTCCTTGCACCTGGGCTGGTGTGCCCCTTTAGTCTCATTTTGTTTTACGGGCCTGTCTAATCTTTGGCTGAAGGGTGAACCTCAGGAGTGACTTCAGTACTGAGTTAAAAGGGTGTCCAGGGTCCATACGCTTGGGGTTTCTCCAGTCTCTGTCAGATCAGTAAGTCTGGTCTTTTTTGTGAGTTAGAATTTTGTTCTACATTTTTCTCCAGCTCTGTCTGGGACCCTCTATTGTGATCCCTGTCAGAGCAGTAGGTGGTGGTAGCTGGGCACCGTCTAGTTGTGCTAGTGGAGGCTATGGTAGTTGTCATCCATTAAGTCCTTTGGACTAATCTTTCCCTTGTGTGTTTCTTCATTCTCCCTTGCTCCAGATGGGGTGGGACCAGTGGAGTATCTTAGATGGCAGCTCACAAGCTTTTAAGACCCCAGATGCTACTCACCAAAGTAGGATGCAGAACATTTTCTTTATAAACTGTGTTATGCCAATTGAGCTAGACATCCCTCCAGACCACGGTCCCAAGGCTTTAGCCCAGTAATTCAGTCCCTCGGGGAGTTTGGATGTGTCTATGAAGCTTCCATAATCTTGCCTTGGTCAAGTTGTGCTGACTTTCCCAGTATTGTGTACTGTCTTACCCTTCACCAAAGTTACCACTTATCTATTGTCTGTTAGTGCTTTTCCCTCCCCATCTGTCCCCTCGCTAGTAACCATCTATCTTAGTTATCTAGTGCTGCTATAACAGAAATATCACAAGTGGATGGCTTTAAAAAGAGAAATTTATTCTCTCACAGTCTAGGAGGATAGAAGTCCAAATTCAGGGTGTCAGCTTCAGGGGAAGGCTTTCTCTCTGTGTTGGCTCTGGGGAAAGGTCCTTGTCATCAATCTTCCCCCAGTCAAGGAGCTTCTCAGCTCAGGGACCCCAAGTCCAAAGGATGCACTTTTCTCCTGGCTCTTATTTCTTGGTGGTATGAGGTCTCCAAGTCTCTCTGTTCCCTTCTCTTTTTTATATCTCAAAAGAGATTGGCTTAAAATACAACCTAATTTTGTAGATTGAGTCCTGCCTCATTAACATTACTGCTGCTAATCTCACCTCATCAACATCATAGAGATAAGATTTACAACACACAGGAAAATAATATCAGATGACAAAATGGTGGACAGTCACACAATACTGGGAATCATGGCCTAGCCAAGTTGACAGACATTTTGAGGGTACACAATTCAATCCATGACACCATCAAAGATTTTTTCTTTCTGTGTGTAAACCTTTTAACCAGTTTTTATAATAGTGGTCTCATACAGTATTTGACCTTTTGTGATTGATTTATTTCACTCAGCATAATGCCCTCCAAATTCATCCATGTTGTTAAATGTTTCCCAAATTCATCATTGTTCTTTATTGTTGCGTAGTATTCCATTGTGTGTGTGTACCATAGTTTGTTTATCCATTCATCTGCTGATGGGCACTTAGGAGCTTCCTTAAAAAGCTAGAAATAGAAATACCATACGATCCAAGATTCTCACTCCTAGGAATATATTCTAGAGAAACAAGAGTCGTCACATGAATAGACAAAAGCACACTCATGTTCATTGCAGTATTTTTCACAATAGCAATGTCTAATTTTTTGGAATGAGATTAACAGGCCTATCTTCTGAGGCACCTGTGGGTGAGTTCACACTGCCAATCTTTCAGCTAGGATTTGAGTGCTTAACCATTTGCACTACTCAGGGACTGCTTAGCAGAGGTGAACTTATAACAGGCCTTGGAGGAGAAGAAAGGCTGCATAGCTGAGCCATGGGGAGGGTTCAGAGAAATGTGAAGCCCAGGCAGGAGTAACTAGTTGTAGTAGCTAAGTGGAGAATGTAAACTTCAATTGTGAAGGAAGTGACAGCATACAGAGAAGGTTTGGAGGGACAGAGAAAGATGATGAAGCCCTGTGAAGGGACATTCTTGAATAGTCAAAAGTTAAGATCAAGGTAACTAGTTAACCATTTGCCTTTGAGTCTACTCCAACTCATGGTGACCCCATATATGCCAGAGTACAACTGTGCTCTATAGAGTTTCAAAGGCTGATTTTTTAGAAGTAGATGGCCAGGACTTTCTTCAGAGGCACCTCTGGGTTGACTTTAACTGCCAACCTTCTCGTTAGCAGCGAAGCGTGTTAATCATTTACACCACCTAAGAAGTAAGGCCGGAATTCTCCTTAGAAGTGAGGATGGTGAAACTTTGTCTTGCTTACTTCAGACATATTTTCAGGGGGGACCAATCCCTGGTGAAGGCCATCATGCTTGGTAAGGTAGAGGGTCAGCAAAAAGAGGACGAGTTGGATTGATACAATGGCTGCAACAATGGGCTTAAACATACCTACTATTGTGAGGGTGGTGCAAGACGAGGCAACATTTTGTTCTGTTATACATGGGGTCACTATGAGATGGAACCTACTTGACTGAATCTAACAACAACAACAACAGGGACACCAAGAACAAGTTAAGGACTGGCTAGATTAACCTTGGATGAAAATATGGAGAAAAGATAGAAAAGATGGGCAAAATAACCTCCTAGTCTTGAGAAAAGTCAGACACACCTGATAAAATTGGACTCATATTAGGACTTTTTCTGTTGCATGTCCATAGGTATGATTTTTAGTGTTAAGTCTTACTTCCATATACCAAAAACCAGAACCATTGTTGTCGAGTCGATTCTGACTCATAGCGACCCTATATTCCTCTCTTCTTTCCTCACTGCCTTTACTAAATCCTGTTTGGGGATTGGAACTAGTAGCCAGAGGTTCATACTTACAAGTTGGATTTTGGTGGTGGGTCAGGAGCAGTGGCAGCATATTCTCCCACAACCCTTTCATCTCTATGTGAGGACCATCCTGCATCAGCAGGCAGATGAACCTGAAGTCAACTGCCTATTCCAGAGGCAAGTCAGCCTGTGTTGACTTGCACTGGAAGATTTCCTTTGTGGTCAACAAACCAATTCCCACGCCAGAACCAAGTCATCTGACCCTCCCTGAAAGGGTGTGTTTCACTTGTACTGACACAGGAAGTGTGATTCTTGTCCTTTTGAGTAAAAAGTTCTGCATAGCAAAGGGTGAGGCTAGATTAAAACACAAAAGCCTGAGATTATGTTGTTTCTCTACCACCTGCCTCCCTGGGGTGAGCTCACTGCTCATAATGACATCCTTCCAGTCTGGTCTACCTTCTTTGGAATACAAGGTAATGTTTAACACACTTGCTCTGTTGCATCTGGGAATTCACCTCTTCTGGATGCCAGTTGGAATCAGATGGAATCCCTTTAAGGTCCCCAGATAAAACATGTGTAGATATGTCAGTTGGATTTGGAATTTCTCTGAACCCTCCCCATGGCTCAGCTATGCAGCCTTTCTTCTCCTCCAAGGCCTGTTATAAGTTCACCTCTGCTAAGCAGTCCCTGAGTAGTGCAAATGGTTAAGCACTCAAATCCTAGCTGAAAGATTGGCAGTGTGAACTCACCCACAGGTGCCTCAGAAGATAGGCCTGTTAATCTCATTCCAAATGTCTGCGCTGGATTGATGTACTAATGTCGTTTCTAATTAGACCTGTTTGCACGAGAGGTACAAATAAAACCAGTACACACTTCTTAATGCTGTTGGAGCTAGTTGACAGGTAGACCTTATTTTCTACTTTATAGTTAGTTTTAAAATTCAAACTATAGACGTGAATTACTTTTCAGTCTGACTCCTCTGGTGTAGGTTATTGTTACGCTAATTCAGGTATATCTTCCCAGACCTTATAAATATATAAATCTTGTGTTCTTTTGAACAAATTGGGTGGTTAATCCTTTAATCAGTTATTTAGAGAGACTGTTACGAGCACAGAGTGAAGGCTGGACTGCTAAACTCAGCAGTTTGAAGGTCATCATTGTTATTCATTTGGTGTTTCTCCTTTGTTTTCCTTTTTTTCTTCTATTAAATAGGAAAGTTCACCTAATCCTCCAGCAAGCACTTTCCTTCAAAGTGGAAAGATGGAAATTTAGGGGAGAAAGAGGACCTACTGATTCAAACAGTAGGTAAACAGAAAACCCTCTGCTTATGGGATCAATCTCACTCTCCCTCCCCCATACCTCTTCCACCCTTCTCCCCCTGCTTCCCTCTTATAAATTCTCTGAGAACAAGTATCTATCACCAGCAGGGCTGCATTTGCCATTTTGCTTGTCTGTTTTATTAACAATGTATTATCCTTATTCTGTGGATAACCTTTTGTTAGCATAAGTAAGCTGTTTTTCCTGGATCGGTCCCTGAAAATATTAGTGGAAGCACCATCAATTGCTCAGAAATAATAGTCAAGTTAAATTCGTATACATTATTATCCACTGACAGCTGTTTCTGATGGTAATCAGAGGAGGAGGTTTAAGTTCATATGAAAGATTAATGCTGACTGTAGGAGAACAATTTCCTGTTGGTCATCTTTGTATGTGGAGCCCTGACTTGAGCCCTGATCTCCCTGGATTGATGATAGACCTATGTCTGGTCATGCTCCTGGACACTTGTCTTACCTTATTCCTCCAGAATGTGTTCTGAGTGTATTTATATCTTCATGAACTGTGCCTACCTTTATGCAACCGGGACACCTGAAGGCACATCGTTTTATAGCCTGCCTGTCCCCCTAAAAACCCAAACCAAACCCCTTGCTGTCGAGTAAATTCTGACTCGTAGCAACCCGATAGTCTCCTTAAATAGAGCCCAAGAAGGGCCTTTCCAGAGGTGCTTGTCCAGTGTAAACCCAGTGTGGAAATAACCTCAAGGAGGTATGATTACCAGTGTACATCTGGACAAAAGCACACAACATGCAGAAATTGGAGTGAGTGATAGAAATTAAGATCCTGACCTTAAAGCAGAATAATTCTCTGTAAACTTTCTCCATGGAGTAGATCAGAATCTGTATCAGAATATAAAGTGCCTATAGACCCATCGTTAAGGAGCCCTAGGGGCACAGTGGCTAAAGCTATCGAATGCTAACTGAAAGGTCAGTGGTTCCAGAATACCAGCCATTCCACTGGAGAAAGATATGGCAGTCTGCTTCAATGGAGATTTACATTTGGAAACCCTATGGGGGTCACTGTTAGTCTAAACTGACTCGATGGCAGTGTTTGGCTTTGATTATAGACCCATCAGAGCCCTGGTGGTGCAGTGGTTAAGCGTTCAGCTGTTAACCAAAAGGTCAGTGATTCGAACCTACCAGCCACTCTGCAAGAGAAAGATCTGACAGTCTGTTTCTGTAAAGATTTACAGCCTTGGAAACCCTATGGGGCAGTTCTGCTTTGTCCTATAGGGTCGCTATGAGTCGGAATCGACTCGACGGCAATGGGTTTGTCATATTGCAGTGGCTTGCAGTTGCTATATGCTGGAAGCTAAGCCACCAATATTTCAAATACCAGCAGCTCACCCATGGTGGACAGGTTTCAGTGGAGCTTCCAGACTAAGATAGATGAGGAAAAAAGCCCTGGTGATCCACTTCCTGAAAAGTAACTGATGAAAACCCTATGGATTACAGTGGAATATCGTTCAGTATAATGCTAGAAGATGAGCCCCCTAGGTTGGAAGGCACTGCACAATAACTGCAGCAATGTACTCAAACACAGCAACGATCATGAAGATGGCACAGGACTGGGCAACGTTTCATGCTGTTATACATAAGGTCACCATGAGTTGGAGCTGACTAGATGGCACCTAACAATGACAACAACAATGACTAGAAATCACGGACAAATATGTTTTAAATACTTGTGGCCTGAGGGTTTTTATTTTTTATTTTAATCTTTTTTTGTAGAGTTGCTATCTAAAATCTAGAGGTGTTCTTCCAGTGGTTCTTGTCATTCACACCGGACCAGCTGCTGTGATAACAACTCTTCTCTGCAGGACTTGAGCAGATACATGTTATTTATGGAATTGTGTGCTGGGCTTCACAAACTTAAAGTTGAGGAAGATTGCTTAGAAAACAGAAATAGGAATTCCCCATATTGAAAAATTATGTTAATTCCCTTAGGAATACAGATTCATAATGATGCTAATCATAGTTGCCAATTTATAAACATTCACTACATTTTTTTTCCACCACTTGTCTGTCAGTTTGTTGTACTGTGGTGACTTGTGTGTTGCTGTGATGCTGGAAGCTATGCCACCTATGGTATTTTAAATACCAGCAGGGTCACCCTTGGTGGACAGGTTTCCTGCAGCTTCCAGACTAAAACAGACTAGGAAGAAGGACCTGGTGGTCTACTTCTGAAAAAATTGGCTAGTGAAAAACTTATGAATAGCAGCAGAACATGGTCAGATGTAGTGCTGGAAGATGAGCCTCTCAGGTTGGAAGGCACTCAAAATACGACTGGGAAGAGCTGCCTCCTCAAAAGAGAGCTGTGGATGGAGTAAAGCTTTCGGGACTTTCATTTGCTGATGTGGCGTAACTCAAAATGAGAAGAAACAGCTGCAAACATCCACTAATAATCAGAATGTGGAATGCAAGAGGTGTGAATCTAGAAAAATTAGAAGTCAACAGAAATGAAATAAACTGCATAAACATCAATATCCTAGGCACTAGTGAGCTAAAATGGACTGGTATTGGCCATTTTGAATCAGATAATCATATGGTCTACTATGCCAGGAATGACAAATTGAAGAGGAATGACATTGCATTTATTGTCAAAAAGAACGTTTTGATATATTCTAAAGTACAACGTTGTCAGTGATAGGATAATATCCATATGACTACAAGGAAGACCAATTAATACGATATTATTCAAATTTATATACCAACCACTAATGCTAAAGATGAAGACATTGAAGATTTTTTACCAACTTCTGCAGTCTGGAATTGATCAAACGTGCAATCGAGATGCATTGATAAGTACTGGTAATTGGAACAAGAAAATCAGAAAAAGGATCAGTAACTGGAAAACGTGGCCTTGGTGATAGAAAACGATGCCAGAGATCGCTTGATTGAATTTTGCAAGACCAATGGCTTCTTCGTTGCAAATACCTTTTTTAAACAACATAAATGGTGACTATACATACACTTGGACCTCACCAGATGGAATACACAGGAATCAAATAGACTACATCTGTGGGAAGAGATGATGAAGAAGCTCAATATCATCAGTTAGAAAAAGGCCAGGGGCCAACTGTGAAATAGATTATCAATTGTTCATATGGAAGTTCAAGTTGAAGCTGAAGAAAATTAAAACAAGTCTATGAGAGCCAAAGTATGACCTTGATTTTACCCCACCCGATCTAATGCATCAAACACTAATGACTGAAGACCAGAGTAGTTATGGGATGACATCAAGGACATCATACACGAAGAAGGCAAAAGGTCATTAAAAAAAACAGGAAAGAAAAGTCCAAAATGGATGTCAGAAGAGGCTTTGAAACTTGTTGTTAAACGTACAGTAGCTAAAGCAAATGGAAGAAATAATTAAGTAAAAGAGCTGAACAGAGGATTTCAAAGGGCAGCTCAAGAAGACAAAGTAAAGTTAAAGAAATGTACAAAGACTTGGAGTTAGGAAACCAAAAGGGAAGAATATGCTCAGCATTTCTCAAGCTGAAAGAACTGAAGAAAAAATTCAAGCCTCGAGTTACAATATTGAAGGATTCTATTGGCAAAATATTAAATGATGGAGGAAGCATCAAAAAAAAGGTGGAAAGAATACACAGAATCACTGTACAAAAAAGAATTGGTTGACGTTCAGCCATTTCAGAAGGTAGCATATGATCAAGAACCCATGGTACTGAAGGAAGAAGTACAAGCTGCACTGAAGGCATTGGCAGAAAACAAGATGTTTCAACAGATGCCATTACGGGAGGCACCCACTCATCAGTGCCAAGAAGTTTGGAAGACAGCTATCTGGCCTACTGACTGGAAGAGATCCATATTTGTGCCCATTTCAGAGAAAGGTGATACAACAGAATGCGGAAATTATTAAACAATATCATTAGTATCACTCTCAAGTAAAATTTTGTTGAAGAGCATTCAAATGCAGTTGTAGCAGTACATCGACAAGGAACTTCCAGAAATTCAAGCCGGATTCAGAAGAGGACTTGGAACGAGGGATATCATTGCTGCTGTCAGATGGATCTTGGCTGAAAACAGAGACTACCAGAAGGATGTTTACCCATGTTTTATTGACTATGCAAAGGCATTCGACTGTGTGGATCATAAGAAATTATGGATAACATTGAGAAGAATGGGAATTCCACAACACTTAACTGTGCTCATGAGGAACCTGTGTATGGATCAAGAGGCAGTTGTTCCAACAGAACAAGGGGATACTGCGAGGTTTAAAGTCAGGAAATGTGTGCATCAGGGTTGTATCCTTTCACCATACTTATTCAGTCTGTATGCTGAGCAAATAATTGGTGAAGTTGACCTATATGAAGAAGAACGTGGCATCAGGATTGGAGGAAGGCTCATTAACAACCTGCGATATGCAGATGACACAATCTTGCTTGCTGAAAGCACAGAGGACCTGAGGCACTTACTGATCAAGATTAAAGACTACAGCCTTCAGTATGGATTACATTTCAACATAAAGAAAACAAAAATCGTCACAACTGGACCAATAAGCAATATCTTGATAAATGGAGAAAAAATTGAAGTTGTCAAGGATTTCATTTTGTTTGAATTTGTAATCAATGCCCACGGAAGCAGCAGTCAGGAAATCAAATGATGTATTTTACTGGGCAAATCTGCTGCGAAAGACCTCTTTAAAGTGTCAGAAAGCAAAGATATAGCTTTGAAGACTAAGATGTGTCTGACCCAAGCCATGGTATTTTCAATCACCTCATATGCATGTGAAAGCCGGACAATGAATAAGGAAGATGGAAGAGGAATTGATGCTTTTGAATTACGGTATTGGTGAAGAATATTGAACATACAATGGACTGCCAGAAGAAGGAACAAATCTGTCTTGGAAGAAATATAGCCAGAATACTCTTTAGAAGTGAGGACGGTGAGACTTAGTCTCACTTACTTTGGACATGTAATCAGGAGGGACCAGTCCCTGTAGAAGGACATCATGCTTGGTAAAGCAGAGGGTCAGCTAAAGAGACAAAAACCTTCAATGAGATGGATTGACACAGTGGCTACCAGGATGGGCTCTAGCATAGCAACAATTGTGAGAATGATGCAAGAGTGGGCAGTGTTTCGTTGTGTTGTACATAGGGTCACTATGAAGTTGGAACTGACTCAACGACACCTGGCAACAGCAACACATTTCTTATTGCAATCTGTGCATTGCTCTCTGCCGTTTTACAGAGGAGAACACTGAGTTCAGACAAGTTAAATAAGCTAGTAATAATGGAGTAGGGATTCCAGCCCAGATCTGTCAGTCACAGTGATTTGTTTAGGATGGTCACATGACCCAAGCCAGGCATAGAAAATTTTTAGTAATAACTGGAAAGAGAAGTTTTCTTTTGGGAATCCTGAATAGTGCATGTAATCCTGAACCTACTGGGATAAGCTTCAAAAGGGAACTTATCTAAGAATACAGCCAAAGTAGACGAAAGCACAAGAAACGAAGAAAATTGGATCTTTGAGGACATTGTTTCAGCACCTGGATACAGCTATACCTGAAGCCAACACCAGCAGGATTATTTAGTTACATGAACCAATCTATTTCTTTTTTTTTTGTTTTCAGCCTCTTTGAAATAGTTTCTGTCTTGCAGCTGAAAACCAAAAGGTCTTGACTATTCTATCTCCTTTGCCAAACCTTCTCTGAAAGTCCCCAGGTAGACTCAAGTGTTTCTTCTACCCTTTATCACTCCATGAATCTATTGCCATTTTTGCACCATCACACTGGATGGTGATTGCTTCTTTTACCTATCTTTTCTCCACTAGACTACAAAATCTTGCAGGACAGGGATCATGCCTGTGTATATATGCTGTGTGTGTGTGTGTGTGTTTATTTCCTGCCTCTAGGCCCAAACTGACTCCAAAAAATGCAAAGTAATCTTCAGGATTTAAACAGGAAAAGCTTTGGTAGCCTTTTGCATTAAGGTGCAGGTTCTCCATCTCCTCCCCAGTATAACAGGGCTAAGCTTTTCAAACTTTACTTTGCACAGAAATCACCTGAGGATTTTGTCCAAATGTAGTTTCTGATTCAGAAGATCTGGGGTGGGGCCGGGTAGTCTCATTCCTAACAAACCCCTTGATACTTTGAATAGCAGAGTATTGGGAATGTGCCATTAGCCCTCTCCAGGAAGACTTTAGGTCAGAGCACGTACGAACATTCTCATAAATCCCTGACCTGTTAGATGGTGAAGATTTATTTTTTAAGAGCTAAACTCAAACCCTTACTTTTTCTCACAGAGATTAACTTAATAAAATAAAACATGGGGGCACAGAGCCATTATTTTCTTAGTCAATCAATCAATAAGTACTTACTAAGCACTGATTATTGCACCTAACTCGTGGCTAAATAATATGACGTACAAAAGTAGCACAGGACTAATTCAGTGGGACCACCTTTAGACTGGAATGAGAGCTGATGGTTTTATGTACCCCGTTTCTTGTCCTTCCCCATTGCCTTTACAGTTTTTTGCTTTACTTGGATACATTGTAGGGTAAGAGAAGGTTCTGGAGTCCATCATCCATTCACACCTTAATGTGAATTAGTTTACTTTACTTTCCTTTTTCTTGCCCCAAATGATCTACCAAATAAGGGAGTGGGAATTTGATCTGGTGGCTGAATCAATCCTAGAGCAAGGAGGTAATTCTAGGGGAGGGCAGTGGGGAGGCTTGTGGGGTAGAGTTCTTAATTATTAGATTTCCATAAGAGGATACTGCATACCCAGTTATGTCACTCAGTGGAAATGGCACCGAAGATAAGACACAGCCTACTTATTTTGAAATTTTAAATCTTGGCCACGAGAATCATTGAAGATTAGTGATTGCAGGGAACTGAGTGATTGCTTGGTCCAATCCTGTCACTTTATAAAGGAGGAAACTACAACCCAGAGGGTAACTTCACTTGACCCCAAAACACTTTTGGTGCAACGTGGGGCACATTCCTCCCAGCCAGAGTTTTGTTCACAGCACGAGAGGCAGTGAAGCAGGGTGGCTTGCAGTGCATGTTCTGCTCTGCAGTCAGATTGAGTTTGACTTCTGCTTCTTCACTTGCTAGTCTCTCTGTGTCTCAGTTTCCTTTATTTATAAATTAGTGGTACTAACTACCTTAAAGGAGCAGTGGTGGTTTAGTGGTAGAAGCCTTGCTTTCCATGCAGGAGACCCAGGTTCAATTCCTGGCCGATATACTTCAGGTACAGTTACCACCCATCTGTCAGTAGAGGCTTGTGTGTTTCTATGATGTTGGACAGGTTTTAGTGGAGCTTTCAGATTAAGATGGACTAGGAAGAAAGGCCTGGTGATCTACTTCTGAAAAATCAGCCAATAAAAACCCTATGGAGCACAGTGGTCAGATCTACCACCTATCATGGGGATGATGCAGGACGGGGCAGTGTTTTGTTCCCTTACGGATGTTGTCACCACGAATTGGAGGCCAACTCAAAGGCAGCTAACAACAACAACTACCTTAAAGGACTGTTGTGAAGATTCAATGAGCTGATGCAGGTAAGTGCTTAGAACAGCGTCTAGCTCAGAGCAAATGCCTAGTAAATATAGGCAGCTGTTATTACCATCATTACTGTGCTGCCTTTTATGATGTGATTTCAGGGCTTCCAATATGGAAACCTTTGCTCTATCCTGGAGCCCTAGTGTTGCAGTGGTTAGGAGCTCAGCTGTTAACCAAAAGGTCAGTAGTTCAAATCCCCCAGCCACTCCTTGGAAACCCTATGTAGCAGGTCCACTCTGTCCTATAGGGTTGCTGTGTGTTGGAATCGACTCGATGATAATGGGTTTGGTTTTGGTTTTGTACTCTGTCCTAGCCCTAAACCCTAGAACCTCCCCCTGCCTACTTGCCATTGCTTCATATTTGGTTATATAAGTTAACCACCACCCATGCCCCTAGAAGACTCGCATTAAATAGTTGATGACGTGGTTTAAAACGCCAGTACCATTGCAAAAGAAATCATAATAATTTACTTCCACACTGCATGATAGAAGACTCATGCTGGATCCTTTCCCAGGAGCAGGTATGCCAGGAAGAAAGATCACAAAGCTTTTGAGAGCCTGGAATGCCAGGATGGTGAGGAAGGGTGTCGTTCTTCAAGAAGGGAAGGAGAGAAGAAGGGGATTGAGGATCCTGAAGACAGTGTGTCCAAAGACATGCTTATTAGCACCTTTAGCATCCACGATCCTTTCTCCAACTTGTCTTCCCCTAATTCTCATGTCTGGAGGCTAAAAGTCCAAATCAGGGTCTTGGCTGTGTTGATTCTTTCTGTGAAACTCTCTCCTGGTTTCTGGTGTTTGCTAGAAATCTTTGGCGTTTCTTTGCTTGTGGACAGATCCTTACATAGTCTCTGTCTTCCCCCTGGGTGTGTCTCTGTGTCTATTCTGATTTTTTCATAAGACACCACTTAGAAATGATGAGGTTTAGGACCCACTCTGCCTTGGTATGACCTCATAGCATAGATAAAGAAAACCCCTATTTCAGGGCAAGGTCATATTTACAGGTACAGTGGTTAGAACTTCACATATTTTTCAGGGACACAATTCAATCCATAACACCCACATAAACAAAAGCTCTTTGTGGTCCTCAGTAATTTTTAAGAGTATAAAAGGGTCCTCATACCAAAAGTTTTGAGAACTGCTGCTTTAGAGCAATTCATCTCTTTGTTTCCTATCCCAAATATGCTATAAAAGTAGCTGAAGTTGCTTAAGCATTGATTAAATTCCAGACACTTTAAGTATTTTACATGGATCATAATTATTGTTAACCTTGAGAAGAAGGTATAATTATTATTCTCATTTACAGTTAAAGAAATTGAGATTCTAGAGAGTTTTAGAAATTTGCTCAGCATCACACAGCTATGCAGCAGTAAAGAGCTGAACTTACGTGTTTGACTCCAGAAGTCTCACTTTAAACAACTTTACAATTCAGCTCAGCTTAAAAAAAAAAAAAAAAAAAATCAGAAAAAAATTCCTTTCTGTTCAGGAGTCCTTGGGTGGTGCAGATGGTTAATGCACTCAGCTGCTAACTGAAAGGTTGGAGGTTCGAGTCCACCCTGAGGCACCTTGGAAGAAATACCTGACAATGTATATCTGAAAAATCAGCCACTGAAAACCCTGGGGAGCACAGGTCTATTCTGACACACATGGGGTTGCCATGGTCCAGAGTCAACTTGATGGCAAATGGTTTTACTGGTTATTAACATTTCATTTTACTTGAAAAGCAGTGGATGATAAAGGTATACTAAAAAATAAAGTTTATTGTCATTGTTTTGGTGATACTCTTTTATCTTCCCATTACAATCATTGTTTCACGTAGGACCACTTCTTCAGCTCATCTCTGTGAGCTGAGGCTGACTTCACTCCTGGGGCTGCAGTCTGGGCAAGGAAGATGCCAAATGTGCCTTAGTCCTTAATCTACAGGCATTGATGGACTTTGTCCTGATTGCCCAGCAGCCTTCCTGGGTTGGCGCTTTTTCAGCACCATATCCAAGTCTCTTCCAAATGTGTATTTTTTGGTTCTCAGGGGGCACTCCACTCTCAGGTGTGGCTGAGCCTGAATAAGCACCTGGAGTGCAGGGATTTGATTGAGAATGTATTTGGCAGCAAAGTCAGACTCCCAGAGAGCCTGGGATGCTGCATGTCACCCAGTCCAGAAGCTTAGGCAGAACACATTCTCTCTGGGCACTTCCAGAGCCCAGTCACACCCACATGGATGTGACGTGATAACTGGCGATCGCCTCGTCACAATGTTTTATGTTGTGGAGGTTAAGTCTGGAGATGCCTTCACTGGGGGTCTCAGTTTGTGTGAAGTCCATCAGCATTTTGAGAAGTACCTTCTGGAAAAACCTCTCATAGGATAAATACTGTAAATATTTATTTAAGCTTCTCCGCATCCCCACTACCATTTCAGAAGCAAGAAAATTGTTCAGCAGGCCAGATTTTTACACATCATATATGCACATCAAATATACGATGGGCAGCTTTGCAATTTAACTCTCAGTAGAAATTACTTCCTTTGTGGCTGAAATGGCATTTCAGATTAGAAAGGGAGAATTATGGAGTTTGCCCCAAGTCACACAGTTAGCAAATGGCTTCAGAATCAGACAGAACCTGGTTTACATCACAAAGCTAATAGTACTTATTGGTACAGTTTTAGTGTGTTGCTTAACGTTGCTAAGCCTTGATTTCTCTATGGGTAAAACGGGAATAGAGTGAGTGTAACGATTTCATAAAATAAGGCATTTTGAGTCCTGAGTGCAGTGCCTGGCACATAACATGTGCTCAATAAATTTGGCTGTAATGATAGTTATACTGTTACCTATCATATTGTTTTAGAGCTCTTATCGGTTCTTATGGCCATTCCTCTACCTACCAGCAAAAATATGGTCAATATGCGTATTTCTTGCTCTTTCGACTACATTGGGAGCCAAAATATATGCATGAGGTGGCCCTCTTTCATTAAGTCATTCAGGGACCCAAGTCAATGGAGGTTTCCCAAGTCACCCTGAGGGTTATCTCCCTTCCAGCCAACTGGATGAAGTAAAGAGCATAGAGAAGAGCTTCACAGGAGATTTTTACGGGTTAGACAACACAGTAGTGCCTATCACTTCTATCCGTGTTTCATTGGCCACAGGTCAGTCACATGGCCACACCTGACTGCAAGGGAGTCTAGGAAATGTAGTGTCTGGTTGGACAACCACTTTCCAGTAACAACTGTGGCGCATATGATGGGGAATATAAATACTTGGTTAACCATGAACTGTTTTTGCCACACCTTTTAAGGAGACAATACCTCTGGAAAGGGTGGTTTAGTGTAGTTTAGTTTGTCCCAGTCAGAGTAAGGAGACCCTCACTAGGAAGGTTTTACCCCATAAAAGTTTAGGAGAGAAAGGTCCTGAGCCACCAACGCTGGGCAGTCCAGGTTTGGGAATGATAACTAGGATAGACCTATGTTCCTGGACTCTTGGAGGTAAGAAATGGGGCTTTAGGAGTGGACAGAGATCTATCATAGAGTAAACATCCACACTCCAATTAGTGTAAAATAGAGAGATTCACTGAGAGAAAAGAGACAGCTTGAGCTGGGAATAAACTGAACTCCACGCAGTGGAATCCAGAAACTCAAAATGGCAACTCAGCAGTGATGTTTTATAGGAGAACAGTGAATATGAAACACGTTACTTAATTGGAATTTTCAAGCTTAGATCACTGAAAAAACATTACTTGATTGGTAATCACAGGCTTAGATCATCGAAAGACACGACCCGATGGGTAGTCCATCATTTGAAAGCAGGGCTTTCTGTGTCCACTTCTGTAAGGTGATTGGCTTAAAAGGCTATACGTCTCTTTCTTAGATTGGTTACAGTGCAGCAATGACATGGATACGTGACGGAAGGGTCGCAGTGTAGTTACGTCATCATTACCAGATGATTCTCTCTCAGAAACAGTACAGATGATGGCTGCTTCCAGAGTGAAAATGGAACTGCAAACAGGGACTCGCAGCCAGTCCTCAAACTGGCCATTTGAGATCATATCAGGTACTTCACATTTTTCTTTAATTCCCTTACGCAGACCAAAAGCCACTTGAGTCACAAGTTTGCCTGCCGAGGGTAAGAAATTGCTGCCCTCCAGAGGAGCAAAATGGCTCTTGTGGCAGCCTGTGTAGTAAAGCACTTACAGGCCATCTGGGGGCTCCACTCAGGTGCTGTGAGCGGTGGAAGGAGAATAAGAACACGTTTCCCCCCTCACTGCTTTCCCCCTCCAAGAAGGAGGGTCATGCTCATTATGTCTCTAGGTGGATTTTACAGTTCTGGATTTGAGCCTAAAAGTTGCATGTGGTTTTCGAATACTTATTTTATCACACTCCACGATTATTTCCATTATGTGTGGCTAACATTTGAGTCTTTTCAGATTTAGTAGGGATATAAAAGGTTTAAATAAGCCCAATATCAGATGTGTCTGGGATTCCATTTCTTGCGTGCATGCTGTAAATAAACGCTGATGAGAAATATTTTACTTCCAAATTCTGCCACCCCAAATCCTACAGATATGCACATTAAAGCCCTGTAATCCCATAAAAGCCTTTTTACTTGTAAATAACACTATCTTGTTTTCCATCTGAAATTTCGTCTCCTGTAATTACACAATATTTGGTTTCCCCTTTTTAGGCAATTCAAATTAAAACTTATTTCATAATTACAAACATTCATTTTGAGTAAAGACTAATCTGATGGGAATTTGGTTCCAGTGATATTGTAACCCAGACTTGTAATAGCAAAGCAATCCATCTCCTGACCAATGTCTTGGAATCTTTTAAAACTCTATGCCAGCTAAATATTTGCATTTGGAAAGTTTTATCCTTCTCCCTGAAATAATAATGCTTTATTAAGAGCACAGTGTGATTTGATTTTTTTTTAAAATAATGATTTAAATCAAAGACATCAAGATATAAAGAATTTAAAGGGTAAGCCATTTCACCCTCTTAGTTTTGAGTTATTTTATAACTCCCAGGGGTTCTGGAGTAGAATGTTGCTTGGAAAATGTTCATTATTAAGTTAGTTTTCAAGCGTTTCCTGAAAAAGGAGAAAGAAAATATTCTTTGTCTGGGTATCATGATAGGTGATAATTTTGAAATATTAGATACAGTGTACATTATTACCATTCTGAGTATGAATGGGATAGAAAAAGAGCATGTCTGACTGAACATTTAGGAGTGGGTAATATCTAGGGAAACACAGTATTTATTAACCAAAAAACACTCTGAAAAAAATGGCAAATGGATTATTTGCAGTGTGATCACTGTTTATTTCCTGCAGTGTAAAAACCACTCCAAAACTGAGTAGTTTAAAATAACAATTTATTACGATCTCTCAGAGTTTTGTCAGTTGGTGGGATCAGCTGGGTCATTCTTGCTTGTTGGGATCCCTCATATGGTTATAATCAGATGTTAGCAGAGGCTGAAGTCATCTGAAGGCTCCATTGCTCACGTTTGGTCCTTGGGCTAGAACAGTTAGGGGCATCTCTCTCTCTCTCTAGCAACCTCAACAAAAGACTAGCTTGGGCTTCCTCACAGCATGGTGGTCTCAGGGTAGTCAGATTTCTTACATGGTGACTGATTTTTTCCCAGAGCAAGTGCGGCAAGAGACCAAAGCAGAAGCTGCAAGATTTTTTCTAACCTGACTTCGAAAGTCATGCAGTGTCACTTCTGCCTCATTCTGTTGGCTATATGTGAGTTACAGGAACATTCCACATTCAAGGGGAGGTGACTGACTACCCAAGGTTATAAGTCAAGGGAGGTGTGCTTCATTGGGGACCATCTTCGGAGATTGCCTGCCATGATCACCAAACAGTTGATTAGTCTGCCTGCTTAGATCATTTTCAAAGGTGAAATGACCCCACTGAATTAGATGAGTGTTTGTATTCTGATAGATTTAAAGTTGGTAGGAGCTAGGAGGGAGTAGATAACAGTTCTTCGTTCGGATGACCTCACTCTGTTTGTATGATCTTTGAGTGTGTGTGTGTGTTTGGGGGTTTTTTGGATTGCCCTGGTTATACCCTGCAGTTTGCTTAGGCTGAGGTTGGGAGGAGAGAAATATTAAGTGCCTATTTTGTGCCAGGTTCTGTGCTACACACTTTAAACATTTCATATCACTGTTGGAAGTCTATTAGTGTAATGGTCACGTTCAAGTCCTCAGTGGCTGTGCCACTCACCAACTATGAGATTTTGAACAAGGGGCAAGTTATTTAACTTTACTGGGCCTCAGTTTACTCATGTGTAAAGTGTTTAAGGGGTTTTTGTTCATGGAGAGAAAACTCAATTCTCTTTGCACTTCTTTAATGCCCAGTTAATTAATCATATAAACGTATTAATCAGTGAGTATTTTAAAAAGTATAAAAGCTTAAAATTCTTCTAACTCTTTATGTACTATTTACATACCAAGTACATCAAAACTCATGAATTCAAAAAACTACCTTTTCTCAGGACATATAAACAGTGATTACTAGTTAAATCTTAGGTTTCTAAATATTTAATTAAAATAAGTAATTTATTATATTCTTGTAATTGTTTTAAACACTTTTAGAAAGCAGACAACACTCATAGAATATTAGTATGTTTATAAGGCTAATCAGGACCCTTACAACAAAACCTGTTATAAAAATGGTAATATACCTATTTGTTTCTTCATTATCTCTATTCTTATTCTGCTCTCTCCCTCAGCCCTACTGAAAGAAGGATTTTGTGAATTTGTTGTTGTTAGTTGCTGTCAAGTTGGCCATGATTCATGGCGACCCCATGCACAATGGAACTAAACGTTGGCTGGTCCTGCACCATCCACATGATCAGTTGCAGATTTGAGTTTTGTGATATATAGTGTTCTCATTGGGTAATTTTCAGAAGGTGGTCAGTCCTTTCTTCCTAGTCCATCTTAGTCTGGAAGCTCCGCTGAAACCTGTTCAGTATCAAAGCAACGTGCAAACCTCCACTGACAGGTGGTGGATATGCCTGAGATGCACTGATTGAGAACTGAACTTGGGTCTTCTGCATGGAAGGCAAGAATTCTATCGCCGAACCACCAATGCCCTCTTTGTGAATTTACTCATCCGGAAGTCAGAGTAACCCTCCTGGACCTATTGGGCTTGTAGACACGGGCTGACATCCCTTTGTCCCTCTGTCCTGTCCCCCAGCCAGAGCTCCCAGTTCCTTACCCCTCCTTTATCTTCTGGCATATCCCTTTTCATCAGTTGGTATCTTTCTTTCTCTCTCTCTCTCTATGTATATGTATTACTCATTTATTTATTTACTGTCTACTCTCCATGCATGAATGTTCTATGTGGGCTGGTATCTTTTGTCTCATTTGGTCACTGCCTTATGCCCAGTGTCCCGAAGTGTATCTGGCACATAGGAATTGCTCACAAATTGATTGAATGAAGGGATACTGAATTCTGGACCAGAATATAAATTAGTTCATGGGACTTGGGTGTTTCTTCTATAGAGATTCTGAATCTGCTACCAGGTTAGGCAGGCTCTGATCTAACTCAGGTGTTGTTCGTTGTGTGGAGAATTGTTCATATTATTGACTTTGACCAAGGTGACAGTTTTCATTCTTCTTGACCAAATTTTCCTTGTGAGTCACAGTGGTTGATATCTTGCCTTTATAGACACTGGTATAAGTCCATTTTAGAGCTACTTGCTCTGAATTGGGGCGTGGTCAGTTGCATCTAAAGCTTTGGGTCAGTTTGATTCTCTAAAATGGCAAGTTTCCTTCTCATTGACCATTAACACACATACTAATAAAACATGCATCCAGGGTTTAAAGATTAAATGGAATAATCCACATAAGGTGACTAAAATAGTGCTTGGCACATACTAAACTCTCCTTATTATTATTATAGATATTATTTTTAATTATTACCCCATCTAAAAAGAGAACCATTTATTCTCTCTGTAGGTGTTAGTGAATAATTCTTTTGATCCAGCCTGAATAACAGGATATATGACCTGTCATATGTATTATATTATGTATATTATGATATACATCAGGATGATTACTTGACAGCAGACTTGTTCACTGTATATTTATACTTATAAAACCAAGTGCCATGTGTCTTTTGGTGCTAACCAAAAGTAGGAAAATAATGAATTAATCCTAGAGTAATAAAGAGTTATCTGCTCCCAACTTTCTCTTCCTTTCTGTACAGATCTTTGACTTAAACAGATTGTATGAGCACAGATGTGTAGGGAACTAATATATTTTTAGCACCTATTATGCCATGAATTATGCTGGGTTATAATGGTGGTTCAGTGGTGGAATTCTCACTTTCCATGCAGGAGACCAAGGTTTAATTCCCAGCCAATGCACCTTATGCACAGGCAAAGTAGGTTTCAGTGGAGCTTCCAGATTAAGACAAACTAGGAAGAAAGGCCTGGTGATCTACTTCTGACAATCAGCCAGTGAAAACCCCACAGGTCACAAGGATCTGATCTACAGCTGATCATGGGGATGGCATAGGACCTGGCAGAGTTCTGTTCCATTGTGCGTGAGGTTGCCATGAATTAAGGGCTGACTTGATGGCAGCTAATAATGCCAACAACATATACAAGTATTATTTATTTTAACCAACAGTCTGCTGAGATATGTGTTCTATATATGCATTGTATGGATACTGCTGAAACTAAAGCTTAGAAAGGTGATGTGACTATCCAAAAGCCACATAGCTAGCAAGCATCAGAACAAAGATTGGAACTCACATATGGCTGACTCCAAAGTGATTGGTCTTTTCCATTACACTTTGTTACAAGGGAGGACAGCAGTCCTGTAGAACATGATGATGGTTTCCTAGTATACTCTATGATTTTGTCAGTTCAGTTGTCTCTTCAATTCCATGCAAGAAGAATTTTTTACTGAGCCTCTATTCAGTTCTTTTTGAGTATTTTTCTACGTGAAAAATGCATCCATGTGGCCAAATACGTAGTGCCAAATGGAATTTATTTGTGGAATTTAGTACAGAATTTAGTGAAATGTAACAACTGTCTGCTATGCTAACATTATAATGGATATTTAAAAATTATCCTCCAAAATGATCACAAGGATTTACGTCCCCCAAACACTTCTGATTATATAGGTGTTCTCAACTTTTAAAGTTTTTACCAATATTTTAAGCAAATACTGTTTTAACGTGTGTTGATTTGGTAGAAAGATTGTGTGCCTTTTTTTATGGGTATAAGCTATGCAATTTCATTTATTCTGTGAATTCCTGTTCATATTTTTTTTTTCCACTTTTATATTATTGTTTTTTTCTTGTTCATGTGTTGGAGATTTTTTATGCTAGAAATATTAACCCTGACCATTATATGTGTTAAAAATATTTTCCCATATTCTGCCATTTGTTTTTGAACTTTGATTACAGAATCCGTTACCCTAGTAAAATTTTTTTGTAAATGTCATTCAGGAGGGAATACAATCTGTTATGAATGCTGGCCTGAAATTAACAGAAATAAATATCTATTTACTGACTGAAATAATATTCATAGAAATAACCACCCTCTGGGAAAGTACTTAATTCAGTATATGGAAGAAGTAACCCTAGAAGACGTAATGATATAAGTTTTCAATGGTGAAAAGTATAATACTATATTATAAATGACAGAATCATTTTAGAGAAAGATGCCTCAAAATAGAATGGAGACAATAATATTTTAGGCTGTAATAACAACATGTGATTAGGTTCTGGAACTGACATATTGGGGGGAAAAAAGACTGCAAAGGAAAATCACCCTTACTGGCTCAATAAAACCCATTTCAAGAAAAACCTCTTCCTTGCTGCCTAACAAACTCACAGGACAATCCCCTGTTTACATGAGCATAGGTCCTTCATCCTTGTCTCTCATTTGGCAGCACTGGCCCGACAGGGGTAATTACTAAGCAGTTTGCTTAAGATGGTGGCAGTAGGGCAACGGAAAGACCCCTGCTGGTTTTTTGTTTTTCCTTTGTTTTTGATTGTGCATTAGGTGAAAGTTTACTGAGCAAATTAGTTTCCCATTCAATAGTTGTACATGAAGTATTTCATGACCTTGGTTTCATTCCTCACAATGTGTTGGCACTCTCCTCATTTCCGCCCCGGGTTCCCCATTTTCTTTCGTCCTGGTTTTCTATCCCTTCCTGCACCCCTTCTGTTTCTGAGTCTTGGCTCTACCACTTACTATCTGTGAAAACCTGAGCATTTACTTAACTCTTCAGCCTCAGTTTCCTCCTGTTAAATGGGAGTAAGAATGCCTACTCACAGGTGGTTGTGGAGATTAACATGAGATAAGACATGTGAAAGTATTTTAAAACCTACACATGGCCATAAATCCTAAGTTATTCAATATGACAGTCCATTCTTAATGTCATTTTCAAATAATGAATAAATGAATAATGAATAAACGTCCTTTACTGAGGAAATGAGGCAGGCAAAGAAAAGAAGACAGGTCCTGTTTTTAATAGGCCTTAACATCTAATAACCATAATTAGCATTTATATAACACCTTAGGGCTACAAAGTGTTTTCATGTAGCTTACTATTTGTCCATTCACTCATTCATTCATTTAACCATTATTTGCTGGGCCATGGACTACAATGGAGACGAGAGATCAGACAAAAAGCAAGTACACAGAAAAGTAAATAGAATACTTAAAAGTTATAATACCTTCCATGAAGGAATTAAGCATGGGATTGAGTGGAGCATGATGTGTGTGTGGCAGAGGGTGTAGTTGAAGAGGGTGTTCGGAGAATGTCTCTCTGAGGCCATCAGAGCTAAGCTGAGACCTAAAAGACTGAGCAGGACTGGGCTATGGAAAGAATTGGGAGAAGAGTGTTCTAAGCAGAGGACTGGGCATACTCTGAGAGGTCCTAGCAGGAAAGCGCTTAGTGCATCAAGCTAAGAGGGACTGCTGGGCAGGAGTGCATACAAGACAGAAGGTACCTCAAGCTAAAGGTGGAGAGACAGCACAGGACTGGATTTGGCCACACTAGGGAGTTTAGATTTTATTCAAAGCGCAATACAAAGTCAATGGAGGCTTTTAAACAGGCAAATTTCCAAAGTTAGAGATCACTTTTATTGCTTTGACGAGAATTGATTGAAGGGGGCAAGAATGGAAGTGGGGAAACCAATAAGGAGGCATTAGTAGGGGGAGAAAGGATCATTATTTAATTATGACTAACAATTTGTTGTGAGGCATTGGTGGTTCAGTGGTAGAATTCTCGCCTTTCGTGCAGGAGACCCGGGTTCGATTCCTGGCCAGTGCACCTCAGGCACAGCCACCACCCATCTGTAGTGGTGGTTTGCATGTTGCTAAGATGCTGTTCTGTTGTGCATGGGGTCGCCATGAGTTGAGGGCAGACTCGATTGCAGCCAACAACAATAGCAGAATTTGTTAGGCACTAGGACAGACACAGGAGTCCCTGGGTGGTACAAATGGTTGACATGCTCAGCTGCTAACTGAAAGGTTGGAGGTTGCAGTCCACCCAGAGGTGCCTTGGAAGAAAGGCCTGGCAATATGCTTCTAAAAAATCACTCATTGAAAACCACACGAAGCACAGTTCTACTCTGATGCACATGGGGTCGCCATGAATCAGAGTCAACTGGATGACTACTGGTAGCAGATTTATCTGTGCCAAACAACTACATCTTTGGCTTCTGAGATGAACATTTTTTTTTAGGGATCTGACATGGTACTGAAAGTCAGGACATAGTTAATTTATTTCTGGCATGTACTGAAATAGTTACAGTTCTCCTAAGTCTTAAAGAAAAAGATGTGATTTCCTTTTATAATTAGTGCCAACTGTGATGACTTAAATACCCCCTCGAAGCACAGTCGCTAAGCCTTTGTTAGACTACCAGCCTACCTCTTGTTAATATTCATGCTATTTCTGCTCACTCTCTTTACCAGTAACATTTTAACTCGTCTTCACTGAAGAAAATTTTGGGGGAAAAAAAGCACTAAAAACAAACATGAGCTATTATTGATACTCTCCATTTGGCAATTATGTTCTTTTCCCACTTTCTCTGTGCTATGTAATGGGGAAGACAGTTTCTATGCAGGTTTTGTAGCTGTGATGGTTGGAGGCACTACCTGCTCGATTAAAGAAATGAGGGGCCAAGCCACAAGTTGTTCAAGAGGGATTAGCACCTCTCTCCCTGGACACAGCTTGAGCACGTGGAAAGAAAAAGTTATGGGGGGCAGGTAGCCCCTGAGAGAAGGGGCCCAGGTCAGTGAAGGCTAGGGAAGCCTCAGCAGTCTCCCTGTGGGCACCTGCCTGGTTCCATGTCTGCATGCTCACTTAGCACTTTAGCAGTTTGGGCTTTTCTTTTCCTCACTGGGGAGAGAGATTTATTGCTATATAGAACACAAGTGGCTGGGTGGCACCAATAGTTAAGTGCTTGATTACTAGCTGAAAGATGGGTGGTTTGAAACCACCCAGAGGCACCTCGGAAGACAGACCTGGTGATCTGCTTCTGAAAAATCACATCCTTGAAAACCCTATGAACAGTTCTACTCTGCGCACATGGGGTTGCCCTGAGTCAAAATCAACTTGACGGCAACTAACAACAACAAGGTGTGAATTTTGGATGAGCTTGTTACAAGGCTTGGTAATTAATAAGATACATGTGTGTATACCAACCCATGTGCAATATGGAGTTGTAGCCATTGGAAGAACTCTCTGTCCTCTGTGTGACTTACCACTAGTGGAATCAGAAACAACTATTGGCAGCTTCAGGAATCAAATTCTCAAGCCAGAAAGTGCTTTTTGGACACTGGCCTTGAGCTGTGACCTGTGGCCTTAGGGGGCCTGGGCACTTCATCAGAGAATTTTCACCTGGTTACTTATGACGTGGCTGAAGCCTTTTGGCTTCCACCACCCTGGGCTTTGAACTCAGACATTGGCTGAACCACTATTAATTGAATGATCTCTCTAAGCCTCAGTTTCCACACTTAAATTTAAGAATACTAACTCTTAAATGGCTTGGATCATAGAAGCTCAATAAATACTTGTAGACTGAATGACTGTTTCCTTCCTTGTCTCAGATCATCTTCTCTCTGTGTCCCATGCTTCAGGCTCTTTATCTCTGTCTTTAGCAAAATCACCTCTTAGAGATATTTTAATATTTTTATGTAATGTAAATTTACGACATTGTTAATTTGTCTTCGGGCTATCTTTAAACCTTGTCTCTCACCATGGAAAGAAGCTTCTCTGACTTCTTAAAGGGGTTTTAAGCATCATTATGTAGGAAGTTGGTAGAGAAGGCATTTTTTTCAGGTTAGGGAGGCATTTGTGGTGCCACTCAAAGTGTGCCTGACCATATACCTCAGCCCATACATGGAAACGATTCTTGTCCCTGTGGTCATCGTCATCGTCATCAATTTCATCATTGTTGTCATTGTCGTCGTCACCATCATAACCATCATCTCCACCTCTTCCTATTTCTTCTTGAGCGTGATCATTGTTTGCCATCCTAAGTGTCCAAGTAGCTATCTGTTAGTGGGCCACTTGGAACACAGTTATAGGGGTAAAACCCAAAACCCACTGCCGATGAGTTGATTCCGACTCAGCGCGACCCTATAGTACAGAGTAGAACTGCCCTGTAGGGTTTCGAAGGCTGTAAATCTTTACCGAAGCAGACAGCCACATTTTTCTCCCACAGAACAGCTGGTGGGTTCAAACCACCAACCTTTCAGTTAGCAGCTGAGCACTTTAACCACTGCCTCACCAGGGCTCCTCGGTTATAAGGGTAATTGCTTTTATAACTTCAAAACTGTTGAGCTTATGATCCTCCAATTAGAAGGTTGTCATGGACACATTCTATATCATAACTATCAATCTGCCAATAACTATTGCCTATACCATCACTCAGTCTTTGGAAATAACATGGTACGTGCATTCAGACAAAAACTCAATTCAAGTGCTACCTCTGTTCCTACTACTGGGCCTCAGTATCCTCATCTGTAAAATAGAAATAATAAGTAAACGACAGAATTGCAAGGCTGTTGGAGAATTAAATTAAAAAAATATGTTTAGAGCACTTAGCATAGTTCTGGGCACATGTAAATGCTTACTGAATGGTAGTTATTATTGTTGTTATTATTACTGATTCTAATATAGTATGAATAAAGGCCTCTAAGATAATATCGGACATAGAGTAATGCTCAGTAAGTGGTAGTAATGGTTGTTATTTTTATTACTTTTATTGACAGAAGAACCCTTCAAAACTCAACATAAATCTTCTATCCAGCCTTGTACCTTTAAAGAAACCAGGTCTAAACAAGTTTTAAACTGCTGACATCTATTGAAAATGAGCCTCTAACACACAGCCCCAATGTCAACAATTGCCTTGGACTTGCTCATCTCCACCCTCCCTTTTGTTTCTTCATATCTGCTTTGTTCCTTGCCTTCTGGCTTCTGATTTATCAGCTCAGTCTTGCACTCCCAGCTCTGTGTTCCTCTCTAAGACTGATGGCCAACCCAGTCCTCCTGTTTTAACTCGAGGACTCTCTGAACTTGGCTCAACTCATCCTCTGACTCCTCATACTACCTCCTAGCCTATGCCTTTCCCCTGGTCTTTGCTGGTATCTGGGCACCCTGGGGGGCTTGGACAAATTCCAGCCATGGTCTGAGTTTGGCCATTAGGAAGTCCTCGATCAATTGAATTGCCTTCTTGTTTATTATTTCAAAATATTCATTTGGCACTAAGTTCTAGCTTGGATTCTAAATTCTACTCCTTACTTCCTATCTACTAGTTTACTTGGCTTGTCAGAGGATTCTAAGATCAATTCAGCTTGTCCCAATGGTGAGAAAGCTGCAAGCAATCTCCAACTATTTTAGTATTAGCAATATTGTGTTCATTCTGACTCTGTCACTCTCTGGCACCTATTTTTATGAAGAGTGCTTTACAGGGCCTAGCCTAATGATTAGGAGATCATTAGTCCAATGGGTAGAGCACACTGAAACACATTTGATATAACTGCCCTGGGTTGATGCCAAAACGTCTAGAGAGCAGAAACCACAGCTCTTGTCAAAGCCCTGAGTCCCAGTGCTGGCCCATGAATCCTGCTAGTTAAAGGGTTTAGCCAGCACTCATTTTAATTAAAAGTTTGTGCAGTTGCTTGATGCCTACACTATTTCTTACCAGTTTGAATTCAACAGATTTCCATAACCTATTACTAAGGGCTGTTTAACATATGCACTTTTGCAAGTCCTTGTCACAATAAACTCAGTAAATAAATAGGCAGGCTTAGCTTTCTCAACTCTGATCATCCTTTCAAACCAAGGCTTCCTAATAATAATTAATAAACTGTGCTCATGCTGTTTGTGTTTTGGGGATCTGAATAGATTTTCATTCCATGCAGAGTAGAAGACAGGTAGAAAGCTTAAAAAGGAAATACGTACGCACATTTCAGTAAAAACAACCCAATGTCTATTTTAGGGTCGCTTTATCAGGTAAAAAGGCTTCCTTTTAGCTGCTTTGATGCTTGCTGAAACCTTTCAACTAAGAGGAGAATTGTTCTGGTTTGTGTGGCTAACATGCTAGAGAGGATGATTGGTTTCATTAGCCAGGGAGGAGTGATAATATGCTGCAATACTTTATAATTATTGGGCACTGTATATTAATAACTCAATGATGGCTTGAGTGTTTAGGTGTATATTTCAAACTCAGTGTAAAATACCATACCATTAAGAATTTAAACATATTCTAATTTAATTATGGCCAAGAGCCGGTTCCAGGCAGTCCCATGTTTTTGTTGGCTAGTTTCAATACTGCGAATTTCAAATATGGAAAGATTTATTTTCTTTTACTCTTTGCTTCTTTTATTCTAGATTGTTAAAAACCTTAATCATTTCAAAGAGCATATGTTTGGAAAATGAAGTGCAACTGAAGTTATGGAAAATTCTATTCTTCTTCAATACTACTTTGTGTTCCATTTTGAAATGTGCCAAATTTTTTTTCTTGCCCATGATGTATTGATTACTCACGGTTCTTTTTAACCTTTGTTTTGTCCTTGAATGACTTTTCCATTCCTTGAAAGGCTGCACTGTTGTTATGAAATTCTACTATGGCCTAAAATGACACAAATTCTACTAGTTTAAAATTTTCTCAAAGAGACGATCATTTAATTACCATCCAGGTCAACCTGGGATATGACATGGGGTGATTTCCTGGGCTCCCGGTGCAGTAACTAATCCAAGACAATTGATAATATACAATGATTCTACTTATGTGTAAACTAAATCATGTAAGACTGTTTCTACCCTGTTTTACAGCTCCAGCGTCTTTCCATATACTCTTCAAGCTAATCCCTTTTGGTGGCCTTTGATAATCAGTTTAACTAGACCTAGCTGATAGAAGTGGTCCCTGGATGGTGCACAAGGTTAATGTGCTCAGCTGCTAACTGAAAAGTTGGAGGTTTGAGTCCACCCAGAGGGGCTTGGGAAGAAAGGCCTGGGATCCACTTCTGAAAAAGCAGCCATTGACTACCCTATCGATCACGGTTCTATTCTGACACACATGGGGTTGCTATGAGTTGGAATCTACTCAGCCACAACTGGTAAGAGGACATTAGTGGTTCAGTGGCAGAGTTCTGTCTTTCCACGTGGGAGACCCAGGTTAGATTCCCAGCCAGTGCACCTCCACGTGTAGCTACCACCTGTGTGTCAGTGGAGGCTTGAGTGTTACTCTGATGCTGAAAAGGTTTCAGGGGAGCTTCCAGACTAAGACAAACTAGAAAGGAAGACCTGGTGATCTACCTCTGATAATCAGCCAGTGAAAACCCTAAGAATCACAGGAGTTCATTCTATTGTACATGGAGTTGCCATGAGTCAGAGCTGACTGCATGGCAGCTAACAGCAAAGTACATGGTGTCCCGTTCTAATCTCCCACGGCAGGGAAAGCGTAGGGAAGCATCTGAAATGAGGACGCAGTGAAAGACCAGACAGATAGGAGTCCTTGCTTCCTAAGGGATAGTTCTTTGACTACGTATTTCCTGAAAGTGATTCCTTGCCAATTTTAAGGGATTACCTCTCCACAACACACAACAACTATTCCACTAAGTTGCTATAGGATGATTTTCTTAAACCTTTCATGCTGTTGACTTACTGGAGTGAGACTGCTGAGTAAAAAGGAATGGACATTGTTGTAACTATTGATGTTTAGTGCCTTATTGTGTTTAGAAGGCTAGCAGTCAGCATATAGGAGTGAACCAGTTTCAATTCAACTTTACCAGCACCTCCCCGGAAGAAGCCAGTCTCCAAATACTACTTCCCACATTGCACGTTCCCTCACCACAAACACCCACAGGCATTTCCTGAGGCTTGCCCCTTTAGGACACCAAAACATTCAAGGGGAAGCAAAATGCTCCAAATGTTTCCCAGATGTCTATATGCACCCCACAATTTGGCATCTACATGGTTGGAGTTTTCATTTTCCAACTAGATGGTTTGTCAACATTCAAATACAACCTTAATATAGTAAGTAAATTTCTTCCCCCCTACCACATAGATTTCAATTCATAAACTATTTAACAAAAGCACAGTTGTGGAGATTAGAGATTACAGAGCTTTAGTAAATTGAGCTGATCTGAAGAAGTGTACATCAATTTTCTGAAGGCTAATATAAGTGTATATATTTTCTCTTTGAGGCAAATGTCTCACAAGAAATACTCATACTTTCAAATGAGGAGATTGAATTTTTCACACACCTCTCTAATTTTCAAATATGGTATAATAATTACATTTTGGATAATGTTTCACTGTCTACCAAAATGTTTTTCATATGTCAGAGGACAGAAAATGGAGGCACTGAAGGAGGATGGCTAAGTTCATGACAAGAGACCAAAAAAACCAAACCTGTTGCCATTGAATCCGTTCTGACTCATGGTGACCCCATGTGTTACAGAGTAGAACTGTTCCACAGGGTTTTTCTTTTTGTTTTTTTTTTTTTTAATTGTACTTCAGGTGAAGGCTTACAGAACAAATAGTTTCTTATGAAACAGTAGTACACGTATTGTTTTATGACATTGGTTAACAACCCCATAACCTGTCAACCCTCTCCCTGCTCGACCTTTTTTTTTTGGTGAAAATATACATAGCCAAAGATACACCATTTCAAAAATTTCTACGTGCACTGTTCAGGGACATTGACTACACTCTTCCAATTGTGCTGCTATTCTCATTTTAGATGAAGGCTTACAGAACAAAATAGTTTCTCATTTAACAGTTAGTATACATGTTGCCCTATGATAACGGTTAACAACTTTGCAACACATCAACACTATCCTTACTCAACCTTGGGTTCCCTATCACCAGCTTTCCTGTCCCCTTCTGCCTTCTGGCCCTCGTCTCTGGACTGCTGTACCTCATTAGTCCCATTTGTTTTTATGGGGCTGTCCACTCCCCGGCTGAACGGTGAACCTCGGAAGTGACTTCACCACTGAACTAAAAGGGTGTCTGGGGGCCATACTCTCGGGGCTTCTCCAGTCTCCTTTAGGCCAGTAAATCTGGTCTTTTTTTTTTTGTGAGTTAGAATTTTGTTCTACATCCTTCTCCAGCTCTATCCAGAACCCTCTGTTGTGATCCTGGTCAGAGCAGTGAGTGGTGGTAGCCGGGCACCATCTAGCTGTACATAGGGTTTTCTTGGCTGTAATCTTTACAGAAGCAGATTGCCAGACTTTTCTTCAGCGACGCTGATGGGTAGGTTCGAACTACCAACCTTTAGGTTAGTAGATGAACAGGCACAAACCATTCATCCAACCAAGGGACAAAAATGTGCGTTTCTTCTCAAGAGCTCATCTTCCACCATCTGGGTTCTGAGAACAGAAGAGGCTCTTGTTCTGTTGGTGTGGACTCATCTTGAGGAGGCACAGAAAAAACTTGCTACCATCAAATCCCCCAGTCAGAGGTTGTCCTTCTGAAAGCTAATTGTTTTAATCGCACAATCTCAGTGGCAGAGGTGGACTAGCGTAAATCAGTCAATAAGCATTCAGTCAGAAGCTACTCTGAACAAGGCAGCATTCCAGGTGCTTGAGAATACAAATGTCTGAACCTCTAACAAGGAGCCCTGGTGGTGCAGTGGTTAAGAACTTGACAGCTAACCAAAGAGTCATCTGTTCCAACCCACCCAGTGGCTCCGTAGGAGAAAGATATGGCAGCCTTCTGTAAAGATTGCGGAGCAGATTATAGTTCTACTCTGTCCTATAGGGTTCCTGTGAGTTGGAATGGACTTGACAGCAATTTTTTTTTTTTTTTTTTTTGCACCTCTAACTCAAAGCTTTAGGTAGGTGTCCAATTGGAAAAGTCTAGAAGGGATAACCTGACTTGAATATAGGACCTCCAAGTGATAAGAGGATCCCTGGTGGTGCAGTGGTTAAAGAACTTGGCTGCTAACCAAAAGGTCAGCAATTCAAATCCCCCAGCCACTCCTTGGAAAGTATGGGGGGCAGTTCTACTCTGTCCTCAATGGCAACAGGTTTGGTTTTTGGTTTGGTCAAGTTTCTTTTCAGAATGAGAAAACAGAGACTCAGAGAAGGAAAGTGGCTCAAGGTGGCACAGTTAGTTGATATCAAAATGACAATCAAAACACAGTCCTATTGTCTCCCACCTCCTAAATTTCTGTTCTCTTTTCTATAAGCCAATGCCCATGTCCACTCACTAGGGAGGAAAAGGCAGTGAATGGGGAGGAAGAAGTGAATCATTTTCTGGAGCTCACTCGTTTATTGAGCTCAATCACTGTTTCCCAGACTCCAATCCTTTGGTAGATTGGTTACAAAATGACCACAATTCTTTCCCCTCCCAGAATACACACACTTTACTATGCAACTTTGCGGCTCCTGCCATCAAGAGGTGAAGTGCATTTGGCTGGCCTGGTGGTTGGCTTTGACTAATGGAAGTGGCTGAAGTGCCAGTGTGCCAGGGCCTAGCCTCAAGAGGCTAGTGTACTTCTGCTGTCTCTTGGGAATTTGCCACCACCTTGAGAATAAGACTGGGCTAGCCTATGGGAAAAGAGCCCTTGTGGCACAGCGTTTAAAGCACTTGGCTGCTAACCAAAGAATCCATGGTTCGAACCCACCAGCCAATCCGTGGGAGAAAGGTGGCAATCAGCTTCAGTTTTCCAGCCTTGGAAACCCTATGGGGCAGTTCTTTTCCGTCCTATAGGGTCACTATTAGTTGGAGTCGATGTGCCAGCAACAGGTTTAGCCTGCAAGAGGTTAACAACCACGTGACTCAGTAACCCTGCCACCCTAGATGACAACTAGACAACTGTCAGACCTGTGAGTGAGACTTTTCTAGATCAGAAACCCCCAGCCCCCCTGCCAGCTGACCCCAAACCTCTGAGTGAGCCCAGGAGAGATCAGCCACACCTAGCCAGGTCAGCTGAACTGTCCAACTGAGCAATGATACATGCTCACTGTTTCAAGCCACTGAGTTTTGGGGTAGCTTGTTACATAGGAATAACAATAGGTAGAACCCCAGTTGTATCTAGTCTTCTAGTCCTGACTTTGTTCTGGAATTCCAAGCTACATGTTACCCAAATTTCTGCATCCTGAATGTCAGGCACTCATTCATCCTGCATTTGAGTTTATGCAGAGCCTAGAGAAAGCTCTTTTTTGAATGCACAAAACTGATGGCACCCCTCAGAGACGAGCACAGAGGAAGGCACCTTAGCAGCAAAGGAGACTATGAGCAAGTCGGGGGCTCGTAGTCTCTGGAGCTCCAATTTCACTAAACCTCTGCCTATGGGTTTCCCCATGTACACTAAAGGTCCAGCCTACTTAATGCTGGAAATGCAGATGTTTCTAGTTAGACAGATGTTTGGCTTTGCTTCAGGGGAAAATAATCTGAATGATTAGATTCATTTTCACCCCAGATGTTTTGGCAATGGGAACACATAGCCAATGTGTGCTGTGGGAAGGCCCCATGGCTATCCTGTGGAGTAGTTTCTGGGCAAAGGAGAAAATTCTGGCAGGGGTCAGAGGAGGCCCCCTTCCCTTCTATGCCAGGGAAACACATGCTCCCTTTTGGAAAGAGGGTACTGGAACTCCATACATAGCTGTTGGTCTATGGAGATTTATGAAATACATGCATTCTCCTGTTTTTAGCTTCAAGATAGACTGCATTAAACAAGTACAGCGGCTGGTATGTCATTGCCCTCCTTCATTCAGGACTGGTAGTCACTGTCGAATCTGTGGTGGAAGATTGCAGGAGGTAAAGTCTGGGCAATGTCGAATGAGGAATGGAATGCAAAAAGACGGTTTAATTGGTGACTAGGACTTGTACTGAAAGAGTTCCTAGTACCAAGTATATAATGATAAAAGGCAGGTCTTGATTCATAGATATTAGTCACACACAATTGTGTTCTTATTGAAACGGCCTCTCCCCCTTCCAAAAACCAATAATTCAGTTAATACAGATTCTAACTGTCTCACTTGTGAATTGGAGAGTCAGGCTTGCTAATCACACAGAGGGGAATTCTCTACTGCAGGGTTGGAAGACTTTTTCTATAGAGACCAGATAGTAAATATTCTCAGCTTTGCAAGCCATAGGGGTTGCAACTACTCAACTCTGCTGTTGTCATGCAAAGACAGCCGTAGATGATATGTAAAAAAAATAGTGTGGCTTTGTTACAATAAAACTTTATTTACCAAAACATGTGATGGGCCAGATTTGGTCTGTGGGCCATAGTTTGCTAAGGCCTGCTCTACTGGGTTAAATGAATCAATATTTATAAAGTACTTTAAGCAGTGCCTGGAATATGGTAGGGTGGCAGAAATGGTTAATGTATTTAGCTGCTAACTGACAGGTTGGAGGGTCAAGTCCACCTAAGGCACCTTGGAAGGAAGGCCTGGTGATCTACTTCTGAAAAATCAGCCATCGAAAACCCTACGGAGCACAGTTCTACTCTGACACGTATGGGGGTGCCGTGAATTGGAGTTGACTGCACAGCAAGTGGTTTTGGCATATACTAAGTGCTTTAGAACTGTTGGCTATTGGTTTTCCTTGCCTGGTGTGAAGCAAGACAGCAGGGGCTGTGTACTACAGAGAAGTGGGTTAGTATAGAGCTAATTTAAGACTCAGGTAAATGAAAATAAGGACAGGGGGTGAATTGGGGTGGGTACATAAACCTTCGCTACTTGAAGAGAATTACCTCAAAGGGCGTGATTTTCCATGTGGCACCAGGAAATTAACATGTCACATCCCATCATGGAGTAGGCCATCTCCTTTTCCCTTTTCTGTCAGCTTTATGAACTAATAGTCTATAGGTATTCCACATGCATATGCTACCTTCACTCCCTGTACCCCACAGTATCTGGAAGATTTATGAGGTAATCACTGTGACAAGACAAAGCAAAAAAAAAAAAAAAAAAAACTCAAGAAAGTAAGAGGAACAAAGAACTACTGAATGCCCCAAAAAAAAAAAAAAAAAAAAAAAAGCACACAAAAGAAAACCTCTAAACCCTAATGCAATGTGCTATCTTGCATCTTGCATTTAAATGGAACCCCATTAAGTGTCCACACTAATGACATTCCTACATGCTTTATAAACCCTTTCCTCAATTCTGGTTGCATTGGCTTTTCCATTGCCATATTAGCTTTGTGCAGGTGTGTGAAAACATTTGAACATGATGAATTGTTTCTCCAAGAGCTAAAAGGTAAATGATGAAAGAATTGGATAGAAAACATGTTAACAAGATATTTTATATTAGTTTCAAGGAGCTAGATCAATTACTATGATGTGTTACATGTTCAGAAGTCAGGAAATTCTAAATTATGGCTCCCAGTATGGACGTAACTCAGCCCCTTTGCACATGCAATATTTTATACGACTGTATATAGTGTTAACTTTAATGCTTTAACATCTATGCTTAATGTGGCGACTATAAATTTGAATTTCTTGACTTCAGAGGTTATAACACTTAACCATACAGCTGCATTGACATACTTATTGCATTCCGATGTTTCTTGGTGTAATATTTTGAAAAATAAATCCCTATGTGAATAGGCCGGGTCTTTTTTCTTATCATGCAGAAAAACAGTGTGGCCCTGCCATTGTTTAGCTCTGCGGCCCTCTCCACGTCATTCTAACTAAGTGGAATGTGACTGACCAATTTTCACTTTTTGGTGGTTTCTACACCAAATCACACCTTGAGGAAGAAGGATTCTTCTAAACATTGTTGTGCCATTTGTTTAAAGAGATTTGGTCACCCTAGAGATGGTGAAGGAAAATCTAAAGCAAGTTCATAGTTTAATTCCGGGGGGCACTATTTACATTGTTAGAGCTGTAAATGGAAGCCTGTTGAATTTAAAATCTAACAGGAGAGTCAGATAGGAGATTTCATAATTGAAAAATTCCACATACTTGAGGTACAGCCAATTTACCTCAATAAGTCACTCATTCCTTCTAGACATATTTCTTTGCTACTATACCCATATTGCTTTAGGCAAACGAGTTTCTCTAGCTTCAGAGAAATCCTCTCTCCCCATGCCCCCAATACTATTCATAAGCTACAACTTTTTCTGACTTTAGCAAACAGGTTGGGAAACAGTGTTCTGGTCACTGTTGGGAAGAAGCTAGAAGAGCCAGGAGGTAGTTTGTACTCTTAACCACTTTGCTAGTATAATTAGTCCCCAATTCCTTGTTCTTGGGCCACGTATTCACCACACACACACCCCTACATGTAGGTACAGTGAGCATGGATCTTATTTCATAAGTTCAGGTGTACAGGAAATGTCACCTTTTTATTTTCTTTAAATCAGCTTAATTTTAACTCCTGGCACCCATCTTTCCAACCTATATTATATGCTGATCACAGAGCCATACTTTAAGTATAAGGACACAGAAAGTTTGAACATTAAATAACGGAAGAAGATATACCATGCAAACACTAAAAATAAGCTGGTACATCTATGGTAATATTGGACAAAGCAGATGTTAAGGTAGAAGTGTTACTAGAGATAAATGGGAACATTTCATAATGTGTAATTCAACAAAAACAACAATATTAAATTTTTATAAACCTAATAATGTAGCCTCAAAATATATAAAGCAAAATCTAGCTGAAGTAAAAAGAGATATTGACAAATCCATAATCAAAATTGGATTTGTTAGAATAAGCATACAAAACTGTTAGAATAAGCAGTTATTGTAACCCAGCTTATTCTAGCACAACTGTTAGAATATGCAGACAAAAAATTTGTAAGGATATAGAAGATTTGTATAATATTATCTACCAACTTGGTCCAATTGACATTTGTAAAACACAACACTCAACAATTACACAATACAATTTTCTTTCAAGTGTATATGGATCTTTTATTTATCAATAATGATCATATGCTGGGTCATAAAGCAAGTCTCAATGAATTAAAAAAAAGAAATCATGCAGTATATTCTCCAACTAGAGTGGAATTAAGCTAGAAATAAGTGCAAAAAAGAAAGTTAGAAAATCCTTAAATGTTTGAAAATTAAGCAGTATACTCTTAAATAAGATACAAATCAAAGAAGAGATCACAATAAAATTTAAAAACTTTTTTTTACTGAATGATAAGGAAAATACAGCATGACAAGGCTTTTGGAATAACACCGAAGAGGTACTTTGAGGGAAATGTGTGATCTTAGAGGAACATATCTGAAAAGGAAAAGCTGAAAATCAAAGATCCTATTTTAAACTTCAAGAAGTTAGAAAAAGAAAAATTAAAAGCAAAGCAGAAGGAAGGAAATTATAAACGTAAGATAAAAAAATCAGTGAAATAAAAAACACAACAGAATCAACAAACCAAAAGTTGGTTCTTTGAATATGCTAATGAGATTGGTAACCCCTTAGATTAAAGAAAAGAGTACAACCACAAATCACCAATATCAGGAATAAAAAGGAGACATCATAGAAATTCTACAGGTATTAAAAAGAAAACATGACAGAATTGTGAACAACCTAAAGCACATAAAATGGAAGATTTAGAAGAAATATGAAAATTCTTAGAAAAACTTAACAAAACTGAAAGAAGAAAACACACAATATGAACTTCTTGTTTTAATTAAAAAATCCTGTATGTAATTAAAAATCTCCTCACCAAGGTACTGTGCTTTGCCCTTCATTTCCTGCAGCACAGTGGGTTTAGTGTGGTCAGACAGTAAAAACCCTGAGGTGCTATTTGAGTAGACTGGGTTTGGTCAGGTAGCCATCTCGGACCAATTTCTCAGGCAGGAGGAGCACAATGTGCAGATTAGCCTAGGTCTGTGCGGCTTGGTCCACCCCTTGGACATAAAGTGAGAGTTGCGGGGAGGAGGGAGGACCCCCAGAGGAAAATCAGGGCTATTTCAGGAAGAAGGAGAAATGGATGCCAGGGTTAATAATCATAAATATTCATTGGAATTGCACAGAAAATGTCATGGTCTCATGTTTTATAAGGTAGTCATTTTTTCTGCTTGGATCCCAATGTAATAGTTACTCTTTATGCTGAAGCAAAAAATAGAAGCCCTCTCTTTATGCCTTTAGAGAGTCAGAATAAAGAATATAGGGCAAGAGAATACTAAGCCAGTTGGAGAAAGATAGCAAACTTCAGGAGCAAGGAGCAATCTTCTTGGTAGTTGTTACGAACTGAATTATGTCCCCCAAAAAACGTGTGTATCAGTTTGGCTGGGCCATGATTCTCAGTATTGTGTGATTTTCCTATATGTTGTAAATCCTACCTCTGTGATGTTAATGAGGGAGGATAGGTGGCAGTTGAGTTAGTGAGGCAGAACTCAATCTACAAGATCCGATTGTGTCTTGAGGCAGTCTCTTGAGATATAAAAGAGAGAAGCCAGCAGAGAGACAGGGGACCTCATGCCACCAAGAAAGCAGTACCTGCAGCAGAGTGCGTCCTTTGGACCTGGGGTCCCTGCGCGGAGAAGCTCCTAGTCTGGGGGAAGATTGATGAAAAGGCCAACAGAGAGAGAAAGCCTTCCCCTGCAGCTGATGCCCTGAATTTGGACTTTTAGCCTACTTTACTGTGAGGAAATAAACTTCTCCTCTTTGTTAAAGCCATCCACTTGTGGTATTTCTGTTACAGCAGTGCTAAATGACTAAGACAGTGGTAAACAGTCAATCTATAAATACTCTGACTTAAGTGAACTTTGATTAACTGTATAAACTAAGGCTAGGTTACTGTTTTGGCAAGTATCAGTAAGGATTGCGACATACCAAACTGACATATCTCTATATCTGGCACTGAACATGAACAACATGGATGCAGATGAACCTTTACAGAGACAATTTCCCAGCAACACTGACTTAAGGATTGCAACAATGACTTACATTAAATTGGAAATTACTATCTGAACCTTAATAATAATAACAATTAGTTAGGTTTAATTTTACTTTGTCATAAATTGTATGAAGTTCATTCCCGAATGTAGAGTAAGTCCATTTTAAATTGTTCTTTTAAAGTGTATCTTTGCTTTTCTTTTAAAGTTGATATTAGACACCTCTTGGAGTGGCTTTTTGGCTCCCAGAATTCTCTCTTCTCTGAGAATTATCTTTGGAACCAAGGAATGAGCCCCTAAAAGCGATGTCTAAAATATATGACCATAACCCTCTGCCCAGGGCTCATTAACCCACTCCAGGTCTTAAGAACTTAGAATTGAGAACCACAGAAATGGGAAGTCCTTGAGCTGAATCTCAGTACTGGTAGAAGTTTTAGAGCAGTATTTCTCAACTTCCTTAGGAGATTTTTAAGATATTTTTTCCTGATCACTCTCCACCATAAAATTTGAATAACACACATATATTGTATATCTGTTTATGAGCTATATATGTATCTGTGCTCTATACATAGAAGCCCCCACATGTCTGTTAGTTTGTCCTACTGTAGGGGTTTGTGTTTTGCGGTGGTGCTGGAAGCTATGCCATCAGTATTTAGATACCAGCAGGGTAACCCATGGCAGACAGGTTTCAGCTGAGCTTCCAGATTAAGACAGAGTAGGAAGAAGGACCTGACAGTCTACTTTTGAAAAGAAATAGCCAGTAAAAACCTTATGAATAGCAGTGGAACATTGTCTGATATAGTGCCAGAAGATGAGCCCCCCAGGTTGGAAGGCACTCAGAAGACGACTGGGGAAGAGCTGCCTCCTCAAAGTAGAGTAGACCTTAATGATGTGGATGTAGTCAAGCTTTTGGGACCTTCATTTGCTGATGTGGCATGACTCAAAATGAGAAGAAACAGCTGCAAACATCCATTAATAACCGGAACGTGGAATGTATGAAGTATGAATCTAGGAAAACTGGAAATCGTCAATGAAATGGAACCCGTAAACATCAATATCCTAGGCATTAGTGAGCTGAAATGGATTGGTATTGGCCATTTTGAATTGGACAATCACATGGTCTACTCTGCCGGGAATGAGAACTTGAAGAGGAATGGCATTGCATTCATCATCAAAAAGAACATTTCATGATCTATCCTGAAGTACAATGCTGTCAGTGATAAGATAATATCCATACGCCTACAAGGAAGACCAATTAATACGAATGTTATTCAAATTTAGGCACCAACCACTAAGTCCACAGACGAAGAAATTGAAGATTTTTACCAGCTTCTGTAGTCTGAAATCGATTGAACATGCAATCAAGATGCATTGATAATTATTGGTGATTGGAATGCGAAAGCTGGAAATGAAGGAGGATTGGTAGTTGGAAAATATCGCCTTGGTGAGAGAAATGATGCCAGAGATCACATGATAGAATTTTGCAAGACCAGCAACTTCTTCATTGCAAATACCTTTTTCACCATCATAAACGGGGACTATACATGTGACCTTGCCAAATGGAATACACAGAAATCAAATCGACTACATCTGTAGAAAGAGACAATGAAAAGCTCAATATCATCAGTCAGAACAAGGCCAGGGGCTGACTGTGGAACAGACCATCAATTGCTCATATGCAAGGTCAAGCTGAAACTGAAGAAAATTAGAACAAGTCCATGAGAGCCAAAGTACGACCTTGAGTATATCCCACCTGAATTTAGAGACCATCTCAAGAACAGATTTGACACGTTGAACACTAATGACTGAAGACCAGACAAATTGTGGAATGACATCAAGGACATTATATATGAAGAAAGCAAGAGGTCATTAAAAAGACAGGAAAGAAAGAGAAGACCGAAATGAATGTCAGAAGAGATTCTGAAACTTGAACATCGAGTAGCTAAAGCAAAAGGAAGAAATAATGAAGTAAAAGAACTGAACAGAAGATTTCAAAGGGCTGCTCAAGAAGACAAAGTATCTCAAAGAGCTGGAGATAGAAAACCAAAAGGGAAGAACACACTCGGCATTTCTCAAGCTGAAAGAACTGAAGAAAAAATTCATGCCTTGAGTTGCAATAGTGAAGGATTCTATGGGGAAAATATTAACGCAGGAAGTATCAAAAGACGATGGAAGGAATACACAGAGTTATTATACCAAAAAGAATTGGTTGACCTTCAGTCATTTCAAGAGGTAGCATATGATCAGGAACTGATGGTACTGAAGGAAGAAGTCCAAGTTGCAATGAAGGCATTGTTGAAAAACAAGGCTCCAGGAGTTGACAGAATGTCAATTGAGATGTTTTAACAAACAGTTGCAGAGCTAGAAGTGCTCAGTCGTCTATGCCAAGAAATATGGAAGAAAGCTACCTGGCCAACCAACTGTAAGAGATCTATATTTATGCCTATTCCCAAGAAAGGTGATCCAACCAAATGTGGAAATTATCGAACAATATCATTAATATCACGCACAAGTAAAATTTTGCTGAAGATCGTTCAAAAGTGGCTGCAGCAGTATATCCACGGGGAACCTGCCAGAAATTCAGGCCATCTTCAGAAGGGGATGTGGAACCAGGGATATCATGGCTGATGGTAGGTGGATACTGGCTGAAAACAGAGAATACCAGAAAGATGTTTACCTGTGTTTTATTGACTATACAACGGCATTCGACTGTGTGGATCAGAACAAATTATGGATAACATTGAGAAGAATGGGAATTCCAGCACACTTAACTGTGCTCATGAGGAACCTGTACATAGATCAAGAGGCAGTTGTTTGAACAGAACAAGGGGATACTGCATGGTTTAAAGTCAGGAAAGGTATGCGTCAGTATTGTATCCTTTCACTACACCAATTCAGTCTGTATGCTGAGCAAATAATCCAAGAAGCTGGACTGTATGAAGAAGAACAGGGCATCAGGATTGGAGAAAGACTCATTAACAACCTGCATTATGCAGATGACACAACCTTGCTTGCTGAAAGTAAAGAGGACTTGAAGCACTTGCTGACGAAGATCAAAGACCACAGTCTGCAGTATGGATTGCACCTCAAAGAAAACAAAAATCCTCACAACTGGACCAATAAGCAACATCATGATAAATGGAGAAATGATTGAAGTTGTCAAGTATTTCATTTTACTTGGATCCACAATCAACACCCATGGAAGCAGCAGTCAAGAAATCAAAAGACACATTGCATTGGGCAAATCTGCTGCGAAAGACCTCTTTAAAGTGTTGAAAAGCAAAGATGTCACCTTGAAGACTAAGGTGCGCCTGACCAAAGCCATGGTATTTTCAGTTGCATCATATGCATGCGAAAGCTGGACAATGAATAAGGAAGACCAAAGAAGAATTCATGCCTTTGAATTGTGATGTTAGGGAATATTGAATATACCAGGGACTGCCAAAAGAATGAACAAATATGTCTTGAAAGAAGTACAACCAGACTGCTCCTTAGAAGCAAGGATGGTAAGACTACATATTATATACTTTGGACGTGTGATCTGGAGGGATCAGTCCCTGGAGAAGGACATCATGCTTTGTAAAGTACAGGGTCATCGAAAAAGGGGTATACCCTCAATGAGATGGATTGACACAGTGGCTGCAACAATGAGCTCAAGCATAACAACGATTATGAGGATGTTGCAGGACTGGGCAGTGTTTGGTTCCGTTGTACATAGGGTTGCTTGAGTCAGAACCGACTCAAAGTCACCTAACAACAACAACATACATAAAAGAGTAGGATTTTTTTATTTGCCCCCCTTCCTGTAAGAATGGAAACCTAGTGGCGCAGTGGTTAAGAACTCAGGCTGCTAACCGAAAGGTTGGCAGTTCGAATCCACCAGCTGCTCCTTGGAAACCCTATGGGGCAGTTCTGCTCTGTCTTACAGGGTTGCTTTGATTTGGAATCGACTCTATAGTAATGAGTTTGGTTTTTGGTTTTGGTCCCCTAAGAATCAATTTTTACCCCGTTGAGGGCAATATTACTGCTGTTGAGAATGCATTTTCTAGAGAGAAAATTCCTGAACTCCTAAGGCTGGCCTCCAGAGTATCCCTGGTTTCTGATCTTTGTTCACCTTGTTTGTTCAACTCTTTTATTTGGTTTTGTGAGATATACTACATCATTTTTTAAAAACAGACTTTCAGTTATTTGCAACCAAAATTACCTAAAAAGGAAAACAGAAGTATCTACTAATAAAAACTTTAAAGTGCTATCTTATGGACTTTATGCAGTGACACTCCTTATGAGATATGTTTTCATATCAGCACCTCCTTTTTATATGGAAAAAGGCAGATACTAGTTTTTAAATCAAATTGAAGACGCTATGAACACCACATTTAAATCTCCATGTTATAGAAAAGGTAACAGGAAATTGCTTTGAATTATGGAAATATATATTTTGTCTGAATAATTTAAAGATACTGAACCTGTTTTCATTTGCATTTTACACATGTGTACCAACTATTCCACAAAGTGCTGAACGAGTAGGGGAGTTGATTGCTTAATTTAATTTTGTGCAGAAATAGAAAAGCTAGTAGAAATAGAGGATTAGAAGGAGGATCTTACCTCGTGCACTATTATACCATCAAGTGAATCTGAAATTAGCGTGTGATCTTCTGCTTTCTTTTAAGAAACTGATTTTAAAAGTATATTTTTGTTATGGATTGAATTGTGTCCCCCAAATATATGTGTCAACTTGGCTCTGCCGTGATTCCCAGTATTGTGTGGTTGTCCTCCATTTTGTGATCTGATGTAATTGCCCTATGTGTTGTAAATCCTAATCTCAGCTGTGGTTGATGAGGCAAAATTGGATTATGTTAAAGAATATCAGGGTGGGATGCAGCACCCTTACTCAGATCACAGCTCTGATCCTGATATAAGGGGAGTTTCTCTGGAGATAGTCTGCATCAGCATTTATCTTACAAGAGATAGAAGGAGCAGAGGGAGGGACCTGATACCACCAAGAAAGAAGAGCCGGAGGCAGGCTGTGTCATTTGGACCCAGGGTCTCTGCACTGAGAAACTCCTAGACCCAAAGGAAGATTGATGACAAGGACCTCCCCCAGAACCAAAAGAGAGAGAAAGCCTTCCCCTGGAGCTGGAGCCCTGAATTTGGACTTCCAGCCTCCTAGATTTTGAGAGAATAGATTTCTGTTTGTTAAAGCCATCCACTTGTGGTATTTCTTTTAAAGCAACACTATGTAACTAAGATAATTTTTTCTTTAAAATTTATTTTAAGTTTTCTTTGATAAGACTTGTGTTATGACTTTTAGATTTTTATTTCTGACATTTAGAGTACATGTTTTTGTTTTTGTGTTTGCTAATAGAGGAGATTAAAAATCCTATTTATTTATAGTCTTTATACTCTATTAATCTGAATCTTGATGGTCTATTTCTTGTTCTCTTTATGTTGTCATTCTCCTAGATTTGTCGAATCTCTATTATCACTGTTAACTCCTATCTCTTTTGAGGGCACGTGCACACACACACACACACACACACACACACACACATACAAACACACACACAGAGTAAGAGTGTGCTATCTTTTTCTGAACTACTTCCACATTTTCAGTGAGATGCATTTTGAAATCTTTCAGTTATATTTCCATTGCTTTTGATTTTAAATGCTTTCCCCCCCCCCTCAGTTTCAAGTGCTTCCTTTATGTTACAGTTGTATTATTTTCTCTGATACCTAATTGTTAATAATTATAAAATAGAAAGAATCATACATATCTCCTCTGCATACTTGGTTTTACATGGCTTCTATTGGGACCTCAGAAACATTCTGCCTTCACTGAAACAGATGAACACCAATCCCATATTAACATACACATTTAAAGAAAATATGGCTGGTCCTTCCTTTGTAGTGATAAATAGATTAAAGCCAAAGCCTCCATTCTTTGAATGCTTTCCAGGGTATGAAGCACTGTGTAGTCCTTTTGCATATGTGAGCTAACTTAATCTCAGGACAGTGCTAGGATGTAAAGTTATTATTATGCAACTTCACAGGGTGGCTTAAGGACAACTTTATAGAGGTTGTCCACGCACACATGTTACAATGGCAGAAAAAATTGAAATTCAAATAAAATTATAAGTCTATATAACCACAAAGCCTGAGCTTTTTCCATTCAGGTAAATGTTTTTGAAAAGTTTACAAATAGTAACTTAAAGCATAACAGAGTCATAGAGATGTATTAAAGAACTTGGTGCATTTAAGAGATATACATGTGCCTGGAGCAGATTAGATGCTCACTCCTTGTTTGCTTTTGAATGGATGATTGAATGAATTGATTACTAAATTGTTGATTAAGAAGATGATTTGTTTCTTGGAGTCTTTTTCGAGCCAGGTAACTAGCCAGGTTGGCTTCTCTTTCTGATGCAGTTTCCATGTTTGTGCCGTCAGTACTGAAGAGATACTTCAGTTCAATGAGGAAACTCATGGTTTGTTAGTCGACTGTGGCTTGACTAAAGGAAAATTTTGAGCCATCTTTTCGAGTGTCTGGCTTTGGCTTCCACATCAACTGTGCTAATGCCCTGGGCACCTGACTCCGCAAGCTCAGCAATTGCTTTGGGGCTGACAGCAGCTGTCAGCTGAGAGCCCAGGGGGCTTCCCTCCACCCATGGTCAGATGCTCTCAACACAAAGAGGAGGGTGGGACTTTGTCCACTTCCTGGAAGAAGAAGAGCCCTCTTCTGCTTGGATGTAATCAGGCACCCTCTTCTCATCAAATTGTCCTTCCAGTTGCTTTGAGCTGGTGCTTATTTGCATTCATAAGCACATTAAATAGGGTTACCTGGCTGGTGCAAAAGTTAACGTGCTCGGTGATCTACTTCCGAAAAATCAGCCATCGGAAACCCTATGGAACACAGTTCTACTCTGACGCATACGGGGTTGCCATGAGTCAAAATCACCCCCGTGGCAACTGGTTTGGTTTGTTTCTGGCACATTGTTTGGGTATAGGTCCAAGGGGACATGGCCTGCATTTCCCACTGAAGAGGGCAGAATTGTCTTCTCTGAGGCATGGACACAGTTTTCATTTTTATTTCACAAACCAAATTTCAAGATTCTGCAGCAATGGGGAGGATTGGCTAGAGGAGGTGGGAGAGAGGCCCGTGAATATGCGGGTATCCAAGCAGATATGGTGGGTCAGACAGGGAAGTTCTTGCTCATAGAGGAGCAGACAGACCATAGATGAGCATCCTGGTCTTCCAGCCAAATCTCTAGGAGAATGAAAGCCTCACTGTCTTCCTGTGATGTTTATTCTGTTCTGTCTTCATTATATTCAAATAAAATATATTTGTACAATACTTGTAAAGAGCCAATCCCTGTGATGCAAGATGCTGTGGGGAATATAGGAGAATGATTTATAAACTTAGTAGAATGTATAACCAGAACATTTTTAGATGTACACCCACTCCTCACTTATAGGCATGATTAAGTTCCAAAGACCAGGTCATTATGCAAAAATTGGCATTATGCAAGAATGAGGATGACTACATCAGACCACAAAATGGGGGATGACTATATCATTACATAACTGCCAACTTACGTCATTACATAACCACCAAACCATTGAGAATTATGTCCCATAACCTTACCCATTACAGCCAGCAATATTCTTGCCTGTCACCTCGGCGTTCGTTACTGCAGATGTACATTGTTAATGTGCAAAATAGTCAGATAGATTTTTTACTATTGTTTTACTATTGTTGTAAATGTGAAATGACATATAATGAGACAGTTGATAAGTGAGGAGTAGGTACAGAAGACTTAGATGGTGACGTGAGATGGTATAAAATTAAATGATTACTGATGACATAGGCAGCCAGTGACACCACTGGACTGCAGACTTCTTGAAGGCAGGCTCTTTGAATCACTGCAGTCTCCCCAGCACCTAGAGCAGTGCAGGACTCATAATAGGGGTTCACAAGTTTGTTGAATGAATGAGTGAATGGAAGCATAAAAGGAGGTGTCATGGGTTGAATTGTGTCCCCCAAAAATATCTGTCAACTTGACTAGGTCATGATTCCTAGTATTGTATATGATTGTGTAATCTAATGTGATTTCCTTATGTATTGTAAACTCTATCACTATGATGAGGTTATACTGATGACGTCTACAAGATTAGATAGTGTCTTAATCCAATCTCTTTTGAGATATAAAAGAGAGACGTGAGCAGAGACACATGGGAACCTCATACCACCAAGAAAGCAGCGCCAGGAGCAGCGCACATCCTTTGGACCTGAGGTTCCTGCGCAGAGAAGCTCCCAGCCCAAGGGAAGATTGATGACACGGACCTTCCTCCAGAGCCAATGGAGAAAGCTTTCCCCTGGAGCTGACGCCCTGAATTTGGACTCGTAGCCTACTGGACTGTGAGAGAATAAACTTCTCTTTGTCAAAGCCATACACCTGTGGTATTTCTGTTAGAGCAGCACTAGATGACTGAGACAGGAGGTGAGGCAGAGCATATGGTGGTTAAGAGATTGGTCCCTGGAATTTGAATCACGGGTCTGCCTCTCTCTGAGTGTCGTTGGGTTGGTTTCTTAATCTTTCAAGCCTCAGTGTCCTCATCTGTAAAATGGGATTAATATCACCACCGAATTTATAGCATTGTTATGAGGATAAAATAACATCACATATAAAAAGAGATTAGCATAGTACCCAGTTTATATATGTGCTCAATACATTTTAGCTATTCTAGGTGTTAATGGTTAGCTTGTCAGTTGAGATTGATTTTATTTGGAGATGAAATCAATAGATAAAGAGAAGAACTGAATTCTATTCCCAGCTTTGCCACTAGCCAGGTGGGTAATTTGGGGAAAGTCATTTCCCTTCTCAGGATCTCCAATTTCTCATTTACAGAAGGAGGTGGTTGGAGAAGATGGTTTTGAGATTACATCTAGATTTTTCAGTTCAGGGTAGAGTTGCAAAATCAGATGTCTACCGGGGGCAGGCAGGTAACAGTAACAAGCTAAGTGAGCTATGTGTAAGAGAAACTGATCCTTGACCTCAGTATCTGGGGACAGTTGAGTGGGCTGAACACTAGGTAAACTGAGGACTGCTGAATGTTGCTGTGGAGACGAGTGTATGGCATTGCCATAGTGTAAATTTTTCAAAGAAGTTGGGAATCCACATTTTCTATGAATTCTCACAATTTTTGAAGGCTAGCAACTAATGCAGTTTTTTGGTTAATTTGTTTTAAATATTGTTTGGGTCACTACTTTGAGAACGAAACAAAATACACCTGTAGGACACTGGTTTGCTGCTTCTGGTTTGGGTCCAAACCAAAATAAATAAATAAATAAACCAAACCCGTTGCCATTGAGTTAATTCTGACTGCTGGGGTTTGTGTCCAGGAAGATGAAAAGAAATCAGGGACCCAAAAATGTGAGTCTTCAAGGCACATTTTAACAAAGGCAGAGTTACTCACTGACCCTGGGATATGGCAGCCTGCCCTCTGCTTTGCTTATAAAAGTTTCTAGGGGTGGGTCGCCCTATGCCCACCCACCCAGAAAATTACCTGAAGATAGTAATTCAGTAAGTCATTGCAACTGAATCTTGTTCCTAATTGGGTCAGAAATGCTGAGGTCTTCCCTTGCCCTGATATTTCCAGCCACTTACAAGCTGTTTTTAGTTGCTTACAGGTATTGAGTATGGCTTAGGACTCCTCAGAGGGAACTAAAGCTAACACACCCATGGGACATTTTTCATAGACGTTTTAATGAACCTGGAGAGGGGCATGACCTTTCAGAATTTCAACAGTAGGGAAAGGTATAGTATGAAGAACCCCCATCCCCTAGGTGTTTTGATCTGCCCTTTGCAGGATGGGAGCAGAAGACGGGGTTTCCCCACATTGTTGAGAATCAGTGTTATAGAGTTCATGGTATGGGGAAAGACAGGAAATCCCACTGAGTCCATCAGTCAAGACTGGGCAGATCAAAGATTGTGTGAGCCCTGGGCTGCTGGTCCAATAAGAATTCCCCTCTGGGTGGGTGGCAGTCAATTTCTGCAGATGGAAATTTCATCTTTACTCAACTGACTGGCTTCGTGTAGGCATCAGCAAGAATCAAACTGAGCGTGATGTGGTCTTTAGATCATCCAGCAGCTGGCCAAATCAATTGATTTTTTGTAACTGCAGCTTTTCATTTGGCATCATAAAGACAAAACCTAAATAAAGCATTAGCCTCTAGAATGTGTTTAAATTGAATTTCTGGATACTTTGGCATGCATCCAGTTTTAAATAAGTTCTGATCTAACTGTATCTAATCTGTAATCAAAGGATCCTAGTATATGGAACATTCCCGTTAATAATGATACCTTAGACATCCATTAAGTCTGGACATTAATTTTATGGAAATTCCCTAATACATCTCCATTAGAAATTTTTTTCAGGGCAAAATTAGTAATAAAAGCTTTTAATAAATGTCATAAATATCTATGTTCAATCAGACTATTACCCAAATTAAAAGCCAGACCAAAATAGAAAATAGTTACCTCTACTAAAAGTCATGACCTTCAGAAGACATTTTGAAGAAAGGAATTACATGCTCTGTTATTGCTCAAAATGCATTTTGTTACAAAGAATAATTAGCTAGTGGGAGCCAATTGCTAGTTATTTGACTACTGCGTGATTTCCCTAGTTTTGTATTGCATACCTAGTGGTGCATGCAATAAACTCTATGGTCTATCCACCTTGTAAAAATAGGCTTTGCAGCTAGGAAGGTCAAGGTTAAAGTCCTGTACTCATCTCAGACTGGTTCTGGGACCCTGAGCAAGTTGTTTACATTTCCTGAGTCTTAATTTCATCATCTGTAAAGTAGATCATGGCTACCTAGTAGGAGTATGGGGAGAATCAAATGAGATTATATGGAAAGCACCTAGTACCGCACTTGACATGTTGTCGTTAGCTGCTGTTGAGTTGGCCTGACTCATGGGGACCCATACACAACAGAACAAAACACTGCCACGTCCTGTGCCATCCCCATGATGGGTTGTGGATCAAACTGTTGTGATTCATAGGGTTTTCATTGGTTGAAAGTAGGTTGCCAGGCTTTTATTCCAGTCTGTCTTAGTCTACAAGCTCTACTGAAATCTGTTCAGCATAGTAGGAACATGTGAGCCTCCCCTAACAGACAGGTGGTGGTTGCACATGAGGTGCATTGGCTAGGTACCAAACCCAGGTCTCCAGAGTGGAAGGTGAGAATTGTACCACTGAATCACCAATGTCTCTTTCTCATTGCCTACATCTGGGCAGATATATAACCTTTCCTGCCCTTCTTTGGCTCTTTCTTTCCCATACTGTTGGTAATTAAGCCTGAAATTGAGAGTGAGCTGGAAATAAGTATGTATTCCCATCCTTTTCTTCCCACCTAGAACATCATAGTATGGTATAATTACAGCCTATATTTGCCCCAGATGACCTGGCTTATATAACCACAATAAAACAAATACAGCACTTAAAAAATGTGGGTGGTGGGAGTCTACCTGAAAAAGTGGAAAGACAGGGAGTGGAACCAGATACACTGGCTTCCTAGCTGTCCAATGCATGTTTCCCTGCATCTGTCCTTGTTATATGGCCTACTCCTTTGTCTTTAAGCTTCAGGCATCTGGCCCCAGAATCCTCTGTTTCCTGACTTTTTCTTTACCACCTGAGATCCTTATATGCAGATGGTTGTAATTTGGAAATACATTAGATGTCATCTAGTCAAGGAATTTTCAAAATGTTTTGTTAAAGACAGCATAACCATTTCTTTAAACAAAGTCTTATGAGAAAGTACAAATGAATAAAAGAGATAAAAACTATAATTGCTCTGGTTTTAAGCAAGAGTAGAAGGAGTGGGTTTTTTTCCCCCTCACTCACCCTCCACTCCATCCCCCTGCTGTTTCCACGAATATTAGAAAAACGTTGATTCTAGTTGGATCTTCTCTGAAAATGAATTCTGAGAGGATAATTGATCTGCTCAAGGTCACACAGTTAATTAATGGAGGATCCAGTCTAGGGCACAGATGTACTTACTTGGTGTCCTGTGTGGGGGAAGAACATGCTATTTACAGCTCCTTTATTGGGCTGTAACATCAGAAAATTCTCTCTCCTTATCCCCTTTGCCCTTGTTTACTGTTCGTGACATAGTGACTAATGGACAGAAACATATTTCAGGTCAAGGCTTTTGAATGAACAGAAAGTACAAGTTTACACATGTAAATACAGATATGGAGAGTGAGTGATAATGTATCAAAAATGGCATTACAAAGAATAAGTAGTCAAGGCTTTTATTCAGAAATCTCTTTTTTTCCATGCCTCCTTCCAACCACTTAGGAGTCCCTGGGTGTGCAAAGGGTTAACACACTCAGCTGCTAACAGAAAGTTGAAGATTTGGGTTCATCCAAAGGTGCCTTGGAAGAAAGCTCTGGAGATTTACTTCTGAAAAATCAGCCATTGAAAACCCTGTGGAGCACAGTTCTACTTTACACACATGGGGTTGACCTGAGTCAGAATCAACTCACTGGCAGTTGGTTAGTACGTTATTTTACCATGTACCATACAGTGTGCTTAGTGCATTATGTGTATAGTTCTATTGAATTCTCAAGATGGTCTTACATTCTTGAGTTGACTCAGACTCACAACAACCTTATGTATGTATAATAGTAAAAAAAAAGTTGCCTGGTTCTGCTTTCTCCTCACAATCACCAGCATACTTAAGTCCATTGTTGTGGCTATTGGGCTAATCCACCTCACTAAGGATCTGCCACGCCCATGTTGGCCTTTTACTTCACCAAATATGATGTCCTCTTCTAGCAATCAGTCTCCCCCTGATGACGTGTCCAAAGCAAGTGAGTCAGACAGTGTTCTGTTGTGATCCATATGTTTTTCATTAGCTAATTTTTGGAAGTACTTAACCAGGCCTTTCTTCCTAGTCTGTCTTAGTCTGGAAGTTCCACTGAAACCTGTCCACCATAGTGACCCTACTCGTATTTGAAATACCAGTGGCCTAGCTTCCAGCATCACAGCAACACACAAGCTACTACAGTGCTACAAACTGACAGATGGGTGGTGGAACGATCCTATAAATAGGTATTATTGTCCTCATTAGACAAATAGGGAAAGCAATGCTCAGAGAAGTTATGTAACTTTCCCAGGCTCATATAACTAGTACAGCTGTCACCCAGATGACCCAAAGCCTGTGCTTTAAAAAAAAAAAAAAAATTTTTTTTTCATTTTCACATGTTGTCTTCCTAGAAAGTTTTAACCCTTTATGGTTGAACCAAATCAAGTATGAATGATTTCACCTGCTCACAACAAAGTTTTGAACTCTTACGTTTAGTAGAACTGGTTTGAATAGAAAGACTTTGCTACCCACACCCGTGGAAGCTGATCTCTCTCTTAGAAACGTGTTTGACTGTCAGTGGGAGTGGGTTTATGGTTGTCAGATGAGATGTCTGAAGTGACAAGTGGATATGATTGGCATTCTGTGTCTTCCTGACTGATTTTAATTGTTCTTTTTAGTTGGAGTGAATAAAACTTTTGTTCTAAAGCTGTTAATGATAGCTTTCTATTGCCCCTTTTATTTCTTTGAGGGATATATCTACATTTTTTTTTAATTCCATTACGTACGCATCTGTGGTTACTCTTATTTTTCTAAATGTAATTACCCAGGTAGGCTAAATTATGGAAAAGAAATTATAAAAATCTTTTTCTTGCCAACAATCTGAATCTGGCTAGCACATTCTTAGTGGTTTGAATGTTGGGTATAGTTTTTCTTTATTCTTTCTTTTCCCACCTGTCCCCAGAATCCTTTTAAACTCTAGTCTGCTTTTTTGTGGGGCTGGCATTTCTTAAGGTGGTTTCTTGAGCAGAGCCCTATTGCCAAGTGGCATATTTATACATATTTTGTAGGGATAGGCATATTTTACCTTTTATATTAATTTTGAGTTATTGTTTTATAGAAAACAAAAATACACATGGTAGCTTTTATACATTATGAGTTTTTTTTACATTATGACAGAATGAAGTCATATTTAAATTCATAACTGGGATTTGGAATGTGGTATTAGCCTATGTAATACATAATCAAAGTATTTTTAGTGAGAATAAAAACAATAATTGCAACGATTCTTAAGCTGGCTTAAGCTAAAAGGGTTTTAGGTAAAATTATGGCAATTGAAGAAACAGAAGATCTAAATTGTTTTTAGTCATTTATTTTTGCTTGGCCGCAGACCTGCATAGCATGGTTCATGCTCTCATGCACCATTTGCAGGAGTGTAAACTGGGCTAGCATTGCTGGAGATTAAACTGGCAATGATTAGTAAACTTTAGTGTGCACTTACCTTACAGCTCAGAAGTTTCAGTCCTGGGTGGACACCCCAGAAACTCTTGAAAAGTTCACAAGAAACAAATCCAAGGATGTTTCCTGCTTGCTTCTTTTGGTAACAATAATTGGAAACAGTCTGGGTATCCATCCTTAATGGAATGGCTTTGTAAAATATGTTCCATGCTTACAGTGGAATACAATAATCAGAAGCAATGTCCTTATATTTCCATGTAGTAACATGGGTGGGTCTTAATAGACGTATCTATGGAAATTAGCATCTGTGGCAAGCATGGAAATTGCTCCCCTATGGGGGTGTAGTGAGGGTAATGAGTGCCCAGGGCAATCTCTAAGTTGCACCCCTCCCCAATTTTTTTTTTTTTGTTGTACTTTAAGTGAAAGTTTACACTTCAAGTTAGTCTCTCATATAAAAATTTATACATACATTGTTATGTGACCTTAATTGCTCTCCCCATACTGTAACAGCACACTCCTTCTTTCCACCTCTGATTTCCTGTGTCCATTCAACCAGCTTCTGACCCTCTCTGCCTTCTCATCTCACCTCCGGACAGGAGCCGCCCATTTAGTCTCATGTATCTACTTGAACTAACAAGCACACTTTTCACGAGTATCATTTTATGTCCCATAATCCAGTCTAGTCTTTGTCTGAAGAGTTGGCCTCGGGAATGGTTTTAGTACTGATTTGACAGAGAGTCCAGGGCCATGCTTTCTGGGGTTCCTCCAATCTCAGTCAGACCATTAATTCCGGTCATTTTACTAGAATTTGAGTTTTGCACCCCACTTTTCTCCTGCTCCATCAGGGACACTCTGTTGTGTTCCCTATCAAGGCGGTCATTGGTGGTAGCTGGGCACCATCTAGTTCTTCTGGTCTCAGGCTGATGCAATCTCTGGTTTATGTGTCCCTTTCTGTCTCTTGGCACCCCTCCCCCAATTTGAGTGCCCAGGGGCAATCTTTAAGTTGCACACCCCCAATTTCAAGATGAATCGATGTTGATAGTTGGCAGAAATGCCTTCCCCCCATCATCTGGCTGCCTTAGTCAGGCGCCTTTCATATTTGTGGGCCTTGGAATGTCATTCCACACCTCATCTGGCACCTTCTTGGACTTGCGCCTGGGGGCAAGTCCCGCCCCCCCCCCGCACCTACCGCTACGCCTCTGTGGCTGCCATGCTTGAGGAAGGACGTTGGGCCATACCGGGTTAATAGAAACTGCTCAGTGCCACCCTCCCTTCAAGTGGCGCCCAGGGCACATGCCATACCTGCCATACCTTAGATACGGCTCTAGTTAAAGATCATTTTAGGTGGAAAATAAAGCAATGGATTGAGAAGTACGTGGTCTAACAGAAGAGGCACTCAACAGTAAGGCAAAGACCTCATCAGTCACTCACTCTTCCCAATGAGGCAACCTCTGGAGCCACCTACCTGGGTTGGAACACAGGCTCTCCTACTTTCTGGCCCTGTGACTGTGAGCAAGTGATTTAACCTCTTTGTTCTCTAGTGTTCTAATCGGTAGAATGGGCCTGATATGGGTACTGATCTTGTAGGGCTGCTGTGAGGCTTAAATGAGTCAATATATGTAAAGTTGTTGGAATGGTGCCTGACCCATAGTAAATTACCAGATTAATGCTAGCTACTGCTAGTCTTCATTATTCAACAAATGTTTATTAATATTAAATATAAAGTACTGTAGTGATGCACAGTCATCATAACATCCAAACAGGAAGGAAGGAGCCAGAAAAGCTGAAAAGCAGATATGGAGCTAGTAAGCTGGATCATGGATCCCTGGTGGCACAGTGGTTAAGAGCTCGGCTGCAAACCACAAAGTTGGCTGTTCGAATCCACCAGCTGCTCCTTGGAATCCCTGTGGGGCCGTTCTACTCTGTCCTGTCGCCATGAGTCAGAATTGACTCTACAGCAGCAGGTTTTTAAGCCGGGTCACATCATGTGTGATTGGGAGTGTCACTCAATAACAAGTTCTTAAAGCAAATGTGTTATTTTCCTTTCATTAGGTGAATAAGTTTAATGTTGAGCAGAAGATACCATTCTGAAATTGAATCTTACCAGCTGACTTCAGTGCATGGCAAAATATTTCTTCGGGTTTTAGAGAAAATTGCAGCCAGCCATTTATGCATCCTGGCTGCATCCACATACCTGGTTCTCTGAAGTAAAAGCTGGTTTGTCACCAGGACTTTGCTCCCAGGTGTTTGGTACCCAAGAAAAGCAACAAACAAAGGTGGCAATGGAGGTGAGCCTTTGGGAGGGCCCAGAAAAAACAGGAAAAGAGCGTCCTAACTTTGGACTCCATGTTACATCACAAAGGAGGTTTATGGCCTTTGACTGGTTGTAGCCTCAGAAGGTAGGATGTTTTCTGCTCTGGTGCAGAGATCCAAAGAGGGATCCTGTCCTGCATTTTCTCTCAGCAAGTTCTCTTTTCTAGGCTTGGCAAGAAAGGTTATTCAGCCCTGTTCCACACACATAGCAGAGTATAAGAAAATCGGTTGCTGTCAAGTCAATTCCAGCTCCTGGCAAGGCCACGTGTGTCACAGTAGAACTGTACTCAATAGAGTTTTTAATGGCTGATTTTTCTGAAAGTAGATCGCGAGGCCTTTCTTTCCAGGTGCCTTTGGGTAGACTCAAACCTCCAATCTTCCAGTGAGCAGCCGAGCATATTAACCATTTGTACCACCTACAGGGACTCCATAGCACAGTATAGATAGCATCCTTTAAAAACAAATTGTAGCAGTAAAGGGGCCTCCGTTCAAACTGCAGCACATCCTTTTATCTCCTTCCTAGCTCCTGGGGCTGACTGGCTATTTTATTAAAGAGTCATTGGGGGTACCTTGGCTCCATTTCAACTAACTGGCAGTAATGAAACATTTACAGACCTTAAGTTTTTTGTTGTTGTTTACTTTAAACTAGCTATTTTCTTAAAACAAAAATCCTCACAACTGGACCAATAAGCAACATCATGATAAATGGAGAAAAGATTAAAGTTGTCAAGGATTTCATTTTACTTGGACCTACAATCAACACCCATGGAAACAGCAGTCAAGAAATCAGACAATGCATTGCATTGGGCAAACCTGCTGCAAAAGACCTCTTTAAAGTGTCAAAAAGCAAAGATGTCACTTTAAGGACTAAGGTGCGCCTGACCCAAGCCATGGTATTTTCAATCGCCTCATATGCATGTGAAAACTAGACAATGAATAAGGAAGACCAAAGAAGAATTGACACCTTTGAATTACAGTGCTGGCGAAGAATATTGAATATAGCATAGACTGCCAAAAGAATGAAGACATCTGTCTTGGAAGAAGTACCAGCCAGAATGCTGGTGAGACTTTGTCTCACATACTTTGGACATGTTTTCAGGAGGGATCAGTCCCTGGAGAAGGACATCATGCTTGGTAAAGTAGAGGGCAGCGAAAAAGAGGAAGACCCTCAACCAGATGGATTGACACAGTGGCTGCAACAACGGGCTGAAAGATAACTACAATCATGAGGATGGCTTAGGACCAGGCAGTGTTTCATTCTGTTGTACGTAGGGTTGCTATGAGTCGGAACTGGCTCGACGGCACCTAACAACAACAACAACAACAACAACAGTTCTCAAACTTGATGGCACATTAGAATTAATCTGGAGAGCTTCAGAAAGTACTGATGCCTGGTCCCACTAGCAGAAAGTGTGATTTAAATGGTCTGAGATGAGGCCTTACATCAAGATTTCTGGTCATTCTGATATGCAGTAAAGTGTGCAGACCACTGTCTTAACCTGTGGCCTATGTTGTCTCCTCAGTGGAGGTGACTTCATTCTCATGTACTTCCTTTTTTACAAAGAAGTACCCCCTTGGCCACAGGTTTTGAGTGTGAGCGTGCAGTACAGGGAATCATCCTCCAAGAGCCCACAGTAACCCTTAAGGAGTGTCTATAATCTTTGGGGAAACCCTGGTGGCATAGTGGTTAAGGGCTGCGGCCGCTAACCAAAAGGTCAGCAGTTCGAATCCACCAGGCGCTCCTTGGAAACCGTATGAGGCAGTTTTACTGTGTCCTATAGGGTCGTTGTGAGTCGGAATGGACTCGATGGCAACGGGTTTGGGTTTTTTATCTTTGGCAATCTGTACAAAGTTCAGTGTTCCCCACAATGAGACTGAGATACAGGCTTACTCATGGTGCTCATTTGGAGATATAAATAACAGCAGCTGAACCTGAATCCTAAGAAAGCCTTGTTGTTATTTTCCATCGAGTCAGCCCCTGGACTCATGGAGACCCCATGCACAACTGAATGAAACGCTGCCTAGTCCTGCTCCATCCCCATGATTGGTCGAAGATTTGACTGTTGTGATCTATAGAGTTTTCACTGGCTAGTTTTTTGGAAGTGATCACAAGGATTTTCTTCCTAGTCTGTCTTAATCTGGATGCTCTGCTGAAACCTGTTTTGTGTCATAGCAACATGCAAGCCTTCACTGACAGACAGGTAGTAGGTGAGCATGAGGTTCATTGGCTGTGAATGAACCATACGGTCTCTCTCATGGAAGGTGAGAATTCTACCACTGAACTCCTAACGCCCTCAAGAAAGCCTAACCCATTGCTGTTGAGTCAGTTCCAGCTCATAGCAACCCACAGGACAGAGTAGAACTGCCCCATAGGGTTTCTAAGGCTGTTATATTTACTGAAACAGACTGCCACATCTTTCTCCTGTGGAGCGGCTGGTGGATTTGAACCACCAATCTTTTGGGTTCGCAGCCAAACACTTAACCACTGTGACACCAGGCCTCCGTGAAGAAAGCCTAACTGGTCCCTAATTGCATTATTTGTTTTTTCCAGTAAAACTCTGTACAGAGAGGGTCTTATGGAGGTTTTTCCTGGGGGCGGGGGGAGGGGAGTATTCTTTTGCTTTTTTGTTAACACATAAAAATTACAATGAGTTTAAAATACATATATGTATATGTATACATATGTGCGCATGTGTGTCTCTCCGAAAGGAGAGACCAAAACAAGGGCTGAAATGGGTGGAGAGAAAGAATATTTACATTTACTCCTTGTAGTATGTATTTTCAATAAGGAAGTTAAAAAAAAAAAGAGGGTATTACGTTTAATAAAATAAACCATTAACAGTTGGAGTATGGATGTGGTTAAAAACCTCCTGGGTGATTCTCATAGGTTCTGATGAACTTTTGTAGGCGGTTCAGTTCATGTAGACTTCATTGAGCAAATTACTTTTTTTTAATTCTTTTTATTCTCCTGATTTGGTATATTCAAATACTACTCCATCTGCCAAAGGTCATGGAGCCACCTTGGCAGCAGCATGGCTTCACCTTGAGGAACCCAGTATTGATGCCCTCCACAGGGGTTGCCCTGCCTCTGATGTTACAAAATCAATTACCGGAACTAATGCCACACTATTCTGTCATTGTGCAGGCCATGAAAACTGCTGTTACTTCCAAAAATTGTTTGGGGGGCTTCCTAGGATACTGGTAGCCCTGTGCAGTGTCTAATACTCATCCTATTCCAAGGGTACACCACAGGAAACCCAGGGATCGGGGGAGGGATGAGAGGCTCTATGTGGCAGCATGTACTCTTTAAACACTTTTCAGGGTTATCCAGACTCCTGTCTTACAGATGCTTACCAGAATGTGCAACCAATTAACCATTCATGGACTGTGAATTTTAGCTTCACTAAATAGATCTGCACTGACAAGACAAGTCTTTTCAATATTGTTGTTCTTAGGTGCCATCAAGTGAGTTCCGACTCGTAGTGACCCTACATACTATAGAACGAAACACTGCCCAGTCCTGCGCAGTGCTCACAGTCGTTGTTATGTTTGAGCCCATTGTTGCAGCCACTGTGTCAATCCATCTCGTGGGTCTTCCTCTTTTTCGCTCACCCTCTACTTTACTAAGCATGATGTCCCTCTCCAGGGACTGATCCCTCCTGGTAACATGACCAAAGTATGTAAGATGTAGTCTTGCCATATTTGCTTCCAAGGAGCATTCTGGTTGTACTTCTTCCAAGACAGAGATTTGTTCGTTCTTTTGGTAGTCCATGGTATATTCGATATTCAAAGGCATCAATACTTCTTTGGTCATCTTTATTCACTGTCCAGCCTCCGTATACATCCTTCGTATACATATGAGGCGATTGAAAATACCATGACTTTGGTCAGTCACACCTTAGTCCTCAAGGTGACATCTTTGCTTTTCAACACTTGAGAGAGGTCTTTTGCAGCAGATTTGTCCAATGCAATTTCAATATAGGGATATTTTTTAAAAATCAGAGTACACGCTCTGATATGAGCAGATACACTATTTGAGAAATGGGACTTACTCTCTGAAGCCAGGAAGTTGCCATATAATCTGAAATGCATATTCTTCCCACTTGTATAAACTTATTTTTTCTATATTTTTAATAGCTTTCAAAAGGTGAACGGTTGTTTTCCTGATCCAACATAGATGACTGAGATATTGAATAGAGCACATCATCTAATGGTTTGATTCCATTTTTAATATAATAAACTCTTAAAGTAAATCAACATGGGGAAATCTTCATGGCCTTGGATTTGGTAATGGATTATTAGATTTAACACCAAAGCATGAACAACAAAAGAATAAATAAATTAGACTTCATCAAAATTAAAAACTTGTAAATCAAAGACATTATCAAGAAAGTGAGAAGACAACCACAGAATGAGTCATATACCTGAGATGGGTCTGGTGTTCAGAATATATAAAGAACTCTCACAACCTAACCACATAAAGGCCAACAATCCAGTTAAAAAACGGGCAAAAGACTTGGATAGATATTTATCCAAAGAAGATATACAAATGGCAAGTAAGCACATGAAAAGATGCTCACCATCAGTAGGTGAGCCATTAGGGAAATGCAAATCAAAAACATAATGAAGTAGCACTTTACCCCCATTAGGATATCTATAACAATAAAAAACAAAATAAAACCAAAACAAACAAACAAAAAATAATGAAGTGTTGGTGAAGATGTGGAGAAATTGAAACCCTTTTCCATTGCTAGTGGGAAGGTAAAATGGTTCAGCTGCTGTGGAAAACAGCTTGCAGTTCCTCAAAAAATTAAACGTAAAATTCTAGGACCAACAATTCCACTCCTAGATACATACCCAAAAGGAGTGAAAATAGGTACTCAAGTACATGTACACATATGTTCATAGCAGCGGAGCTCAGGCTGCTAACTAAAAGGTCTGCAGTTCAAATCCATCAGCCGCTCCTTGGAAACCTTATGGGGCAGTTCTGCTCTGTCCTATAGGGTCGCTATGAGTTGGCATTGACTCGGCGGCGTACAACAACAACAAAAGGTGGAAACAGCCCAAATGTCTATCAGAGGATGAATGGATAAATAAAACGTGGTATATACATACAATGGGATATTATTTAGTCATAAAGACGAATGAAATATTGATACCTGCTGCAACATGGATGAACCTTGAAAACATTATGCTAAGTGAAAAGCCAGACACAGAAGGTCAGGTATTATATCCATTTATATGAAATAACCAGATAGATAAATCCATAGAGACAGAATGCAGATTGATCATTGCCAGGGGCTGAGGAGAAGGGGGAGTGGGAAGCAATGGCTTAATGGGTAAGGGGTTTTACTTTGAAGGGATGGAAATGCTTTGAAACTAGATAAAGGTGGTGGTCGCACAATCCTGTGAATGTACTAAATGCCACTGAATTATTTAAAAATGGTTCATTTTATGTGAATTTCACCTCAATAAATTATTAAAAACAATAGACAAACATTTGTTATTTCAAACAAATCAATTTTGTATTTAAGATTGAATACCATTTGGAGCAATGTTTCATAATATTTTAGAGCTGGGAAATGTCTGGAATATTACTATGTCTGGCCTAGCTTAAGGAGCCCTGGTAGCACAGTGATTAAGCGTTCAGCTGCTAACCAACAGGTCAGCGGTTCGAACCCACCACCCGTTCCACTGGAGAAAGATGTAGCAGTCCGCTTCTATAAAGATTTACAGCCTTGGAAACCCTATAGGGGCAGTTCTACTCTGTCCTACAGGGTCGCTATGAGTTGGAGTCGATTCCGTAGCAATGGGTTTGGGGTTTTGGGGGCCTAGCTTAATCCCTTTAAAAACCTGCCCTAGCAAAGAACTTGAGGCCTGTGCATAAATGAAGCAGGCTCAAGGAAGGTCTATATTTCAGGAGTCAGCTTCACAGCTGCCCTGTGTCACCTGCTTATGCATCTCCATCTGTATTCTTCTAAGTCAATACCTTTTGTTTTATGGCTCATTTTCTTAGAGCTTCAGCTTTATGCATTGGCTGTCTACCTTTCAATAACTTCCAGCCTAGGGGCCCCCTTTTTTGTTTCTGAGCTAATTACTTAACCCTGGAGTTAATTATTTTCTTCATGGTGAAAAAGGAAAGGGCAGCCCCTGATTGCTGTCAGCTTGGAGCTGTCTGGCTCTAATAGCCATGGAGTTCTGCTGAATGTAAACAATTTCCCAGAACATCAATATCAGACTGCAGCTATCTGATCATGAGTGGAGCAAGACAAAAACAAAACCATGCTATGAACCATACACAAAAACTAACTCAAGATGGACTGAAGACCTAAGTGTAAAACCTAAAACCATAAAGATCATAGAAGAAATAATAGGGGCAAACTTAGGAGCCCTAATTTATGGCATTAATAGACTATCAAACACAACTTAAAAAGCACAAAGAGCAGAAGATAAACTGGACAATTGGGACATCCTGAAAATCAAATACTTATGCTCATTGAAAGACTTTCCAAAAGAGTAAAAACAGAACCCAGAGATAGGGGAAAAAAATTTGGCTATGACATATCTGACAAGGGTCTAATATGTAAAATTTATTTAAAAAAACCCCACCAACTCAACAACAAAAAGACAAACAACCCAATTAAAAAATGGGCAAAGGACATGAACAGACAATTCACCAAAGAAGACATCCAGGCAGCCAACAAATACATGAAGAGATGTTCGAGATAATTAGCCACCAGAAAGATGCAAATCAAAACTACAGTGAGATACTATCTTACACCGGTAATAATGGCACTGATCAAAAAAACAGAAAACAACAAATGCTAGAGAGGCCGTGGGAAGATTGGAACTCTCATACACTGCTGTTAGGAATGTAAAATGGTACAACCGCTATGAAAAATGATATGGCACTTGCTCAAAAAACTAGAAATGGAAATACTGTATAATCCAGCAATCCCACTCCTAGGTATATAACCTAGAGAAATAAGAGCCAGGACACAGCCGTGTTCATTGCAGCATTATTTACAATAGCAAAAAGATGGAAACAACCTAAGTGCCTGTCAGCGGATGAATGGATAAACAAACTGTGGTACATACACACAATGGAATACTGTTGTTATGTCCCCTCGCGTCAGTTCCGACTCAAAGCGACTCTATGTACAACAGAACAAAACACTGCCCAGTCCTGTGCCATGACCACAATCGTTATGCTTCAGCCCATTGTTGCAGCCACTATGTCAATCCATCTCGTTGAGGGTCTGCCTCTTTTTTGCTGACCCTGTACTTTACCAAACATGATGTCCTTCTTCCTGGACTGATCCCTTCTGACAACGTGTCCAAAGTATGTAAGACATAGTTTCGCCATCGTTGCTTCTAAGGAGCCTTCCGGTTGTACTTCTTCCAAGACAGATTTATTCGTTCTTTTGGCAATCCATGGTATATTCAGTATTGTTCGCCAGCACCACAATTGAAAGGCATCGATTCCTCTTCAGTCTTCCCTTACTCATTGTCCAGCTTTCGCATGCATATGATGCGATTGAAGATACTATGGCTTGGGTCAGACGCACCTAAGTCTTCAAGGTAACATCTTTGCTTTTCAACACTTTAAAGAGTTTTTTTGCAGCAGATTTGCCCAGTGCAATGCATCTTTTGATTTCCCGACTGCTGCTTCCATGGGCGTTGGGTGTGGATCCAGGTAAAATGAAATCCGTGACAAGTTCAATGTTTTCTCCGTTTATCGTGATGTTGCTTATTCATCCAGTTGTGAAGATTTTTGTTTTCTTTATGTTGAGGTGTAATCCATACTGAAGGCTATAGTATTTGATCTTCATCAGTAAGTGCTTCAAGTCTTCTTCACTTTCAATAAGCAGGGTTGTGTCATCTGCATAACACAGGTGTTAATGAGTCTTCCTCCAATCCTGATGCCCCGTTCTTCTTCATATAGTCCAGCTTCTCGTATTATTTGCTCAGCATACAGATTGAATAGGTATGGTGAAAGGATACAACCCTGACGCTCACCTTTCCTGACTTTAAACCACGAAGTATCCCCTTGTTCTGTCCAAACAACTGCCTCTTGATCTGTGTACAGGTTCCTCCTGAGCACAATTAAGTGTTCTGGAATTCCCATTCTGCATAATGTTATACATAATTTGTTATGATCCACACAGTTGAATGCATTTGTATAGTCAGTAAAACACAGGTAAACATCTTTCTGGTATTCTCTGGTTTCAGCAATGATACCCCTGGTTCCAAGTCCTCTTCTGAATCCAGCCTGAATTTCTGGCAGTTTCCTGTCGATACACTGTTGCAGCCGCTAATGGAATACTACACAAAGTTAAAGAATAACGATGAATCTGTGAAACATCTCACAACATGGATGAACCTGGAGGAAATTATCTTGAGTGAAATAAGTCAATCACAAAGGGACAAATACTGTATGAGACCACTATTATAAAAAGTCAGGAAAAGGTTTTCACACAGATAGAAACATTCTTTGATGGTTACTAGTGATGGGAGGAGGGGAGAGAGAAAACTACTGCCTAGGCAGTCTACATGTACTAACTTCGGAGAAGAGAAAGATAATATACAATATGGGGGAAATCAGCACAACATAATCAAGGTAAAGGAAGACACTGAAAGGTATGCAAGCATAAAAGGCAACAATAGTAAATACTAATACATATACAATCCTGCAACAGCAGTGATAACAAACAATAATGTACGAGTGGATACATAGGTAAATATGTAAGCTGAACAGGGGTGGGAGGGTGTACGGAACTATACCCACATACATATATATGTGTATATGCTGCAAACATACCCATGTATGCAATAGTGCGCACAGGAGACACAGTCATGATAACTTCTTAGCCATAACCATACACCTCCTGGGACTAAGATACTGGGCTTGAGGGCTAGGGACCATAGTTTTGGGGATATCTAGGTCAATTGGCATATCATAATCCATATAGACAATGTTTTGCAGCCTACCTTAGTAAGTGGTGCCTGGGGTCTTAAAAGCTTGTGAGAGACCATCTAAGATACAACAGTTGGTCTCTTCCCTTCTAGAGCAAAGAAGAGTGAAGTAAACCAAAGACTCAGGGAAAGGACTAATAAACAACAGAAACCACAGTCTTCACTAGCCTGAGACCAGAGGAACTAGATGGTGCCCAGCTACCACTATCTACCACTCTGACCGGACTACAGTAGTAGGTCATGGATAGAGTGGTAGAGAAATGTAGAACAAAATTCAAACTCATAAATAAGACTAGACTTACTGGTCTGATAGATACTGGTGGAACCCCTGAGATATCCTTCAAACTGGGAAATGAAATCACTGCTAGAGATCACATTACAGCCATCCAACCCTATAGTCAGAGTAGAACTGCCCCATAGGGTTTCCAAGGAGCGGCTGGTAGATTCGAGCTGCTGACCTTTTGGTTAGCAGCCACTTAACCACTGTGCCACAAGGGCTCCATACAATACATAGGCCTATAAAATGAACAGTAACCCCAGTGAGGAATGTATACCTCAGAACAGTCAACTATATGAGACCTAAAGGGCAGCATTTTCCCAAAAGCAAAGTTCAGAAGCAGGGCAGGGACAGGAAAGCTGGGCTAATGGATATGGGGAACACAGGGAGGAAGGGCGGAGAGTGCTGACACATTGAGGGGTTTGCAACCAATATCAAGAAGCAAGCTGTGTATAAATTGTTGATTGGCAAATTAATTTGCTCTGTAAACTTTTACCTAAACCACAATAAAATGTTCAAAAAGAAAACATCTCCACACAAAAACTCGTACAAGAACTTTCATAGCCACATTATTCATAATAGCTAAAAAGTAGAAACAACCTAAATGTTCATCAATTGATGAATGAAAAAATGTGATATATCCACACAATGGGATATTATTTGGTAGTAAAAAGGAATGAAGTACTGATACCTGCTACAACATGGGTGAACCTTGAAAACATTATGCTAAATGAAAGAAGCCAGACGGAAGAGGCCACGAATTATATGATTCTATTTATAGGAAATCTCCAGAAGAGGCAAATTTATAGAGATAGGAAGTAGATTGGTGGTTGCCAGGGGAAGGGGTAGGGATGGAGGGATGAAAATGTTCTGAAATTAAATAGTGATGATGGTTGCACAACTCTGTGAACATACCAAAAACCATTGAATTTAAATGTGTCAATTTTATGGTATATGAGTTATACCAATTAAAAAAATAGATAAAAAATAAAAAATAACCCACGCCATGAGCATGTCTGAGCACAGTTAAAGATGCGAGTACTCTCCAAGCCAAAAATGACCCACCATCCCCCTTTCTAGTTCACATGAGTGACTACTGTTTCTTTACCAATTATAGCTTTAGCCCCACTCTATTCCTTTTGTCTAATACAAAACAATTATGAAGATACTCAGTGATAGAATTGCCCCTGCTTTCTGATAGCACCCCATTCAGAACAAAACAGTGTTACCTTGAACCTTCCTTAAAATTACTCACAAGCCCAAATCCTAGTACAAGCTCATCCTAAAACTCTCTGTGCCACACCCATCCTCTGGTTCTCCATATTGATGAATCGATAGACAAATTGTGGTATATACATTCAATGGGATATATACATACACTGGGATACATTGTTATCTCCCCTGCTGCAATGAGTCAACAAGCCTGACTTTACTGAATGTAGGTGTATTTCTGGTGGTCTTTGCCTGATGGTATCAGCAATGGAGAACCCATTTCTGTGGAATATTCATTGAATGACAATAATCCTTCTTGATGTGATCTGTAATCTCCCAAACACTGGGTACCAGTCTCCTGGGTAGCCCCGCCAGGAATAGTCCTGTTTTATGGGCAGATCTTGGCAATCTAATTTCTTCAATTTTCAGATGAGAAAAATCAAGCAGAGTGGTGACTTTTCCTAAGGCCATCAGGTAGTAGTAGCAGAGCCATTATTAGTACCCAATCTTTTCATGCCTTGTTTAGTGCTTTTTCTGCTCTACCACGCTGACTATTTAAAGAAGTACAACTCCCAAGTATAATGCACCTTTGAGCACTAAATTAAATTTACTCTCCATCTATACTTAATTGAGTTTGGTTCCCATTCGCTCCTTAGAAAACACTTTAACCTTCAAATACTGGGCTCTGTCCAACGCATGGCTACCCAAAAGTCATTGTTAGCTTTTATTCTAAGAGCTCCTTGGGTGCTTTTGGTGGGAGCTCTAATTTCTTAGGTGTGGGAATATTATTTAGTTGTTAACTCTTGTCAAAGCTGCTGTTTTCTTCTCCGCTCAGATGTGGCAGTTAGTACTGTAGAGTAGCTAATCAATGAAGTTTTTTGTTTTGTTTTTTAAACTTTAATCTTTCACCTTTGATAGTTAAAAGAAGAAATCTTCAGAAAAGGAAGAAACAAAGTAAAAAAGTCCATCATGTAGATTTCCTATGTTATTCTTTTCTTTTTTGAAGAAAGGGTTACTAGTGAGACAAGCTTCTCTCACACGCTATTCCTTACTCCAGCCTTTTTATTTCCCTTTCCTTTTAAATCCCTATGTCTACATTGAAAAAGAATTCTTTAAGTATATTGTAATTTTACCATCTGGATTTATATCAGAGCTACATTGCCTCTTAAAAGGACTTTGTTAAAAAATTCAGATTTGAAGAGACAAAATAGTTTGTTTATTAAAATTACAAATACAATGTTAAGGAGTCTTTAAACAAGAAAAAACTGAACTCTACTATCTGAGTAAAACTATTTTTATTATTTTCATATTACATTCAAACATTTTCACATGTTTGTGAGAGATGGTAGATGCCTAATGATATCCTGTTTCTCCACTTAATATTATATAGTAAGTCCCGTCCCATGTTTTCATATGATCTGCATAATAAGTATTTTCAACGAAGCAGAATATTATGCTAATGTATCATAACGTATTTTGAACACTTAGTTGTTTCCAGTTTTTGAGTTTTTTGTTTGGTTTGGTGGTATAGACAAGACTGGAGTAAATATCTTTGTACGCATAGTTATTTGCTTTTTTGACTTCTTTTTTTAGGTTAATTCTCAGAACTTGGATAGTAGTGTTACTGTTCAGAGACCGGGAACATCTTTATAGCTCTTGTTATATATTACCATAGTGCTTACCAAAATGTTGTAGGCCACCAGCAGTGAGCATACTAGCATCTCTGAAACCTCATCACAATTGCATATGATAATTAAAAATATTTTCATCTTGATTTTGGAACTGTAAAACAACACCTCCATTTTGCTTTATTTTGCAGTTTTTCCATTATAAGGGAAAATAACTGTTATCATATGTTTGCTATTTTTTGCAACAGTAATTTCAGGTTTTTCAGGCTAACCTAAGGTAAATAGAAGGTCATTTATTTATTTTCTCCATCTCTAGAGTGTGCACTCTTCTAAACAAGACTATTTCTGCACTGGAGAAAAGCCAGCTCCTCTGGGATTTGGGAAGTGTTTAAAGAGCAGTGGATGATGAGGTCTTTGTCTTTTAGAGAAGTAGGGCCTCTCTAGTAGGCTTCTTTGTACCCAGCATTGCCATTTTAAGACTTATTCTTCCCTCCTAGGTCTTGCAGACATTTTTATTTTTGATCCTGCAATAATCTTTTCTCTTTCTGGTTTACTTTTGCCATAAAATTTGTATTGGGCACTTGCCTTCTCTTCATTAGTTGGGAATAGTGTATATACGCAGTATAGCAGATTTTCTTTCTATTTGAAAGTGGGCCAAAAGGAGAATTACTGTAAAGCAAGTGGGAGTAACCTTTTGTTGGAAGAGAAGTTTCAGTTGCTGTGAGGAGTCAATGTTATATGTTTTCTACATACTGAGCCATATTTCCTTTTAGTTGAGAATTCTTTTCTTTTAACATTTAACCTTTTCTGAGCTGGTAATACTCTCTGTGGTAATGATATCTGTTTTCTAAGTGAAAGTCAAGATTATAGGGACAATAGTTTGTCATACTGTGGTGGTTGTGGGTTGCTGTGCCCCTGTTTTCAAATACCAGCAGGGTCACCCAAGGTGGACAGGCTTTAGCAGAGCTTCCAGACTAAGACAGACTAGGAAGAAAGGCCTAGCAGTCTACTTCCAAAAATTAGCCATTGGAAACCTTATGGATCACAACAGAACATTGTCCGACTCACTTGCTTTGGACACATCAGGAGGGATCAATCGCTGGAGAAAGACATCATGTTTGGTGAAGTAGAAGGCCAGAGAGGATGCAGGAATCCCTTGCTGAGATGGATTAGCACAATAGCAGCAATCATGTACATGAATATGCTGACAGTTGTGATGATGAGGCAGGACTGGTCATTGTTTCATTCTGTTATACACTGGGTTGCCATGAGTCAGAGAACTTGATGGCAGCTATATGTGTGTCTATAAGTAATACTGTCTGTCCCAGAAAATCTGGATACCTATATCTCTCTAAATATGGGCTATCTACATGTGCCTTTTCACTGTGTGTGTGTGTGTATATATATATATATGCACATACACATATATACACACACATATAGGTATATATGTGTATATACCTATGTATATAAATAATAACTTTATTTTCCATAGTTAGCCTCATCTTGCTCTAAACTCCTCACTTTTCATGGTGGAGTACAAAATTTGATCTCATCAAATAAAGACTACTCCATTTCTGGAATCTCTAATAGTGTCTTTCAGGTAAATAGTTATTTGAAAGTTTAAACTTCGTATCAGAACCGTTTTTCTCCCTTTTAAGGGATCTCCCCTACTCGTTCCTCTTTCCAGTGGCACAGAAGTACTAAATAAGTTTGTATGGGCTATGAAGGGGGGTGGAGCTGCTAGGTCCCTGCTGGATTCATATGAGAGGTCGTTTGTTTCCTCTGGTTACTGGTGCTAGGGTCTGGTGAGGGTGGCTGGACTCACCTGATTTGATTCATCATGTTGGCTTCTGTTGCTGAGATCCACAGTTCTTGCCATTCATGGCTTGCTTAAGGTCTCAATAATCCCATGTCAGGCCTCTGCTGACCACCAGTCCCCACAGCACTCCTATCCAACAAGACTTGCTGAGATTTCTGAACTCCTAGATGCTACATGTAGCCATGGAAACTGCTGGATACCCACCTCACCCATTTGGCTACATGCCCAAATCTTATCTTCTCAAAGAGGCTAATGATTCCCATGGTGAATGGCCTAAAGAAAAAGAAGCCATTCCTCTCCCCTTTGAGAACCACCCAGACCAGTCTGGGAGCGTCTATCATTTCCTTCCTACCAAAAGGTTGACCCCAAGATGGAAGCAAAAGCAAAGACAACTGGTTTTGACCTCTTGTCTCTCTCTTTCTGTCCTTCCTCTCAGGTTCTTCTCCCTTGTGTTGGAAAAGCTTTATATTTACCCTTCTCTGACAGGAATAACTCCATATCTTAGCCTTCATTTTTTTACCCTTCACTTTCTTTAGGGAATAATAAGGGGAGTTTGTAAGGGAAGGGGAGCCCTGGTGGCACAGTGGTTAAGAGCTTGGCTACTAACCAAAAGGTTGGCAGTTGGAATCCACCAGCTGCTTATTGGAAACTCTATGAGGCAGTTCTACTCTGTCCTATAGGGTCACTATGAGTCTGAATTGACTCGACGGTAACGGCTTCTTCAGTTTGGTAAGGAGAGGGGGTATCAGATTACTAAGAAAGGAATTGTATTGAAGACATGTCTAAAATATATCCATTTCAGAGTTTTAGAATAGAGGGAGATGTAGAGGAGCCAGGTGAAGATTAGAATGGATGAGAAAAATGAAGAGATGAATTTCCTGATACACATTTTGGAGAAAATGCCCATAATGTTAAAATGTGCTTGAAAGCTGCTTTTGTAGTTGTTTAGAGGCCTGTTAAATGTAAAGTAGCTAAAGCTAAAGGAAGAAATGATGAAGTAAAAGAGCTGAACATCGGATTTCAAACGGCGGCTCGAGAAGACAAAGTAAAGTATTATAATGAAATGTGCAAAGACCTAGGATTACAAAACCAAAATGGAAGAACACATTCAGCATTTATGAAGCTGAAAGAACTGAAGAAAAAATTCAAGCCTTGAGTTGTAATATTGAAGGATTCTTTGGGGGAAAATATTAAACTACGCAGGAAGCATCAAAAGAAGATGAAAGGAATACAGAGAATCACTGTACCAAAAAGAATTGGTTGACATTCAGCCATTTCAGGAGGTAGCATATGATCAAGAACCAATGGTACTGAAGAAGTCTAAGCTGCACTGAATGTATTGGTGAAAAACAAAGTTCCAGGAATTTACAGAATACCAACTGAGATGTTTCAACAAATGGATGCAGCACTGGAAGTACTCACTTGTCTATGCCAAGCAATTTAGAAGACGGCTACCTGGCCAACCAACTGGAAGAGATCCATATTTGTGCCCATTTCAAAGAAAGATGATCCAACAGAATGTGGAAATTATCGAACAATATCATTAATATCACACATAACTAAAATTTTGCTGAAGATAATTGAAAAACAATTGCAGCAGTACATTGACAGGGAACTGCCAGCAATTCAAGCCGGATTCAGAAGAGGACGTGGAACCAGAGATATCACTACTGATGTCAGATGGATCCTGGCTGAAAGCAGAGAATACCAGGAAGATGTTTACCTATGTTTTATTGACTATGCAAAGGCATTTGACTGTGTGGATCATAACAAATTATGGGTAACAAAATTCAGAATGGGAATTCCAAACCACTTAATTGTGCTCATGAGGAAACTGTACATAGATCAAGAGGCAGTCATTTGAACAGAACAAGGGGGTACTGCATGGTTTAAATTCAGGAAGGGTGTGCATCATGGTTGTAGCCTTTCACCATAGGCATTCAATCTGTATGCTGAGCAAATAATCTGAGAAGCTGGGCTATATGAAGAAGAACGGGCATCAGGATTAGAGGAAGACACATTAACAACCTACAATATGCCGATGACACAACCTTGCTTGCTGAAAGTGAAGAGGACTTGAAGCACTTACTGATGAAGATCAAAGACCACAGCCTTCAGTATGGATTACAC
>NW_004443977.1:11429109-11470391 GCF_000243295.1 Trichechus manatus latirostris
GAGGACTTGAAGCACTTACTGATGAAGATCAAAGACCACAGCCTTCAGTATGGATTACACCTCAACATAAAGAAAACAAAAATCCTCACAAATGGATCAATAAGCAAGATCATGATAAATGGAGAAAAGATTGAAGTCATCAAGGATTTCATTTTACTTCATTTTACTTGGATCCACAGTTAATGCCCCTCGAAGCAGCAGTCAGGAAATCAAACGACACATTGCATTGGGCAAGTCTGTTGCAAAAGACCTCTTTAAAGTGTTGAAAGGTAAAGATGTCACTTAGAAGACCAAGGTGCACCTGACCCATGGTGCGCCAGGTGTTTTCAGTCGCCTCATATGCATGCGATAGCTGGACAGTGAATAAAGAAGACCAAAGAAGAATTTATGCCTTTGAATTATGGTGTTGGCAAAGAATATTGAATATATTGTGAACTACCAGAAGAACGAACAACTCTGTCTTGGAAGAAATACAGCTGGAATGTTCCTTAGAAGTAAGAATGGCAAGACTTTGTCTCACATACTTTGGACATGTTATCAGGAGGGAACAGTACGTGGAGAAGAACATGTTATGGATTGAATTGTGTCCCCCCCAAAAATGTATGTCAGCTTGGCTAATCCATGATTCCCAATATTGTGATTGTCCACCATTTTGTCATCTGATGTGATTTGCCTACGTGTTGTAAATCCTACCTCTATGCTGTGAATGAGGTGGGATTATCAGCAGTTAATGAGGCATGACTCAACCTACAAGATTAGATTATGTTTTAAGTTAATCTCTTTTGAGATATAAAAGAGAGAAGTGAGTAGAGAAACATAGGGACCTCACATCACCAAGAAAGTAATGCCAGGAGCAGAGCATGTTCTTTGGACTCAGGGTCCCTGTGCTGAGAAGCTCCTTGACTAGGAAAGATTGATGACAAGAACCTTCCCCTAGAGAAGACAGAGAGAGAAAGCCTTTAACTGGAGCTGGCACCCTAAATTCAGACTTCTAGCCTCCTAGACTGTGAGAGAATAAATTCTCTTTGTTGAAGCCATCCACTTGTGGTATTTCTGTTATAGCAGCACTAGATGACTAAGACAGGACATCATGCTTGCTAAAGTAGAGGGTCAGTGAAAAAGAGGAAGAGCCTCAATGAGACAGACTGACACAATGGCTGCAACAATGGGCTCAAGCATAACAATTGTGAGGATGGCAAAGGACTAGGCAGGGCTTTATTCTGTTTTACACATAGGGCTGCTATGGGTAGGAACTGACTTGAACACAGCACCTAACACCAACAGAGGCCTGTTTTAAATAGTTTTCACACAGAAACACATATACATACTCCATCTGTTATTCTGTGTGCCTTTGTTATTGCTGTTGGGTGCTGTCGCATTCATTCTGACTTATAGTGTCCCCATGTGACAGAATAGAGCTGCTCCATAGGGTTTTCTAGGCTGTAATATTTACAGAAGCAGATTGCCATGTCTTTGTACTCCTGAGCTTCTGGGTGGGTTTGAACTGCCAACCTTTTGCTTAGCAGCTGAGTGCTTAACCATTGCACTACCAGGGCTCCTAACTCTAGTGACTAGGAGGGAGCAACCATACTGTTTTTATAACCAGAAAGATGAATATGGTTTTAAGTTTAAATAAAAGAAAAAAGGGATCTGGCATCCAAGTGTGCACTCTCTCTGTTTCAAGTTAATCAGCTGATTTCTCCATTGTCTCCTTGCTTGCTAGTAATTTGAAAAGCAGTTACATGACATATTTGTACTAACTACTGAATAATAGTTATAATAATAGTTACTACTAATAACTATTACTTACCGGTACTCCCATTGGAGCTCTGCTTTTGCCTGACTCCAGAACACATACAGGACGTACAAGGCAAGGCTGAAGCCATCTTATATTGGGTCCCATCTTTGCCTGTGCTTAGACTATTTCTGCTGTAGCAAGTGTTCTTTTGGATAAGAGTAGGGGGATTCTTGTTTAACTGACAAGCATTTAGAATTATTACTTTTACTTATGGCAAATCCTTAAGAGGAAAAAAGGACCATATACGGTTTGGAAGGGAGAGAGGGAATAGACCATATATTAAGATACGGACTAATCCCTTATTCATCCATCACTGTGGTACCAAATTAAATCCATTCTGCAGCCACTCTTTTTCCTTTTGGTGCCAGAGTCTCAGAATGACCAAAATGTTACCTCTTGGTTGTCACTCGGGTGGAATTCTTCTCTAACTTGAAATATAAACTCTTCCAGAGGTTGGCCTAGGTCTGATGAAGCAGGATTCTAGTATCCATCAAAGTGCCGAGCACTTGCTTAACACTCAGAATATTTCATGAATGAATGAAAAAGCCTTCTTCCTAATGATGGAACTAATTGCTCTTAGATTTATATTGATCCCTTTTGTAGACCATACCACCATGTGTTCTAAGCATTTGTGTATGTTTGTATTTCCTGAATAACTCTGAGTTCCTTGAGGACAGGGACCTCTGCCTCATTAATTTCTGTAAGTCCAGCACACTGTGCAGTACCAAGCACAGAGCAGAGACACTCAACGTAAGTTTGTTAATACTAAATTAAATGAAGGCACTCAGATCTGATACTTTGGCTGGCTTTCAGAGAAATCATCCAGTGTATGAATAGAAAATAAAGGGAGCAATGGTTACGCTCCCCAAGAGTGATAAACTGAGAAAGGAGTTATACGTCTGGATTACATTTAAAAGCAAATTGGCAAGAGACACGGGCCAAGAGCACATTTCTCAAGGTCTAGGTCATTCCTTTCTCCCTGGTGAAATTTTCAGAGGCTGCCGTAGCCTAGAGTGGTTTCTCCTTTCCCTGACCTCCTGTATGTCATATAAACTTTTTTTGTTTGTATTGGTTTCCTGTCCTATGCTATTAACTGCATCTTTATATGTTTACATCTTATCTTTCCAGCTTGAATGGAAGCTCTTGGAGGGAGGTCATTTCTTGGGCTTTCTTGTATCTCCCTTTCACCCAGCTGTGGGAGCCTGCTCAGCCTCCTTACTTAGCATCTCTCTCTCTCTCTGACCTGGGGTGGGTCCACAAGTGCTTTACAGCAAGCTTCAGGGAACCTCCCTCTAACACCTACTGCTCATTCTGCCTTGAGGCCTCTGGCTGTGGTCTTGGTACTCTCAGTGGTTTCTTCTTGCCTTCTCTGCTGCTTCAGATTGAAGCTTTGGTTCAGTTGTCTGCTTGCTTCTAGTTTTCAGCTTTGCCCTGGATGAGATCCCCTGGAACCTTCTCCCTTATAATGCTGGTCACAGGCCAGTACTGCTTCTTCCCCACTTCTCTATCCAGTCCAGCTCTGATGACTTTTATCAGATCCACAGCCATGGGCCCTGGCTGGTCTTAGAGGGAAATTTGAACAAAGTAAAGCACTGAGTAAATATTTGTTAAGGAATGAAACTTTCTCTCCATGGTTCTTTTCCCCATTAAAAAAGCTGTTACTTTTTTCCTTTTAAATCAGAAGGATTTCAGCATTATTTCAAGAAAAGATATAAATGTTTACTAGATTAATTTAATTTGATCTGGATGTTAAGAGAACACAGTACTAAAGTTTATACATGGTGCAATATTTTGCTGTCTCTTTATTAAGCATGACTTGGAAAAATAAATGCATAAAGTCAGCTGGCTGACCCTGACTGTGTTATCTTAGGCCGATCGTTCACCTCTGAGCTTGGTTCTTTACTGTAAAATGAGAAAAGAAACATAAGTCATAAGTATGGCATAAAAGATTTATGAGACTCTGACCTAACATTCGTGAAAGAATTGGTAAACATTAAAGTGTTATGTACATGTAAAGCACTATTATTTTAACATGTGAATTAAACTTGAGCCATGTACTCTAAAAGGAAAACTTTCCACTTTCCAAGGAGATACCTGAACTGAAGGTTGTCTTTTACTGCAACTAGCTGTTGTTGTTGTTAAGTGCCTTGGAGTTGGCTCCAACTCATTGTGACCTTCTGTCTAACAGAACAAATGTTGCTTGAATCTGTGCCATCCTCACAATAGTAGGTATGTTTGAGCCCATTCTTGCGGCCAGTGTGTCAATCCATCTCATTGAGAGTCTTCCTCTTTTTCATTGACCCTCTGTTTTACCAAGCATGATGTCCTTCTCAGGGACTGGTCCTTCCTGATAACATGTCCAAAGTACGTGGGACGAAATCTTGCCATCCTTGCTTCTAAGGAGCATTCTGGCTGTGCTTCCTCCAAGACAGATTTGTTAGTTCTTCTGGCAGTCCATGGTACATTCAGTATCCTTTGCCAGCACAATAATGCAAATGTATCAATTCTTCAGTCTTCGTTTTTCATTGTCCAGCTTTCACATATATATGAGACTAAAATTGTTAAATAGTCAAGAACCCGAGTGACCGCCATATGCCAGTCCTTACTGAGCCTAGCTGGAAATTCTTTCTTTATTCATGAATAACAGTCATGTTTGAACAATCGTGTACACTATACAGATTCATTTCATACCAGACTGCTAGTTTAATATTGTTGTTGGTGTTGTTAGGTGTTGTTAGTTTAATCTAATCCCCATCAACTCTTTTCCTTGTACTTAAAAAAAGACTTGATTTTTGCCCCTTAGCTAATTCATTGCATTTCTTTACTGGTGTGTGTTCTCTTTCCTGGTAACTAAATAAACTTGTGATTTAAAAAAAAAATTATTATTTAGCTCTGGTGGGCTTTGTTTTCTTCTTTGACAGTAATACCTACCACATCCTACCTTCCCCCTTGGTGCACTAGTCTTGGGTTTTCCTCTGGTTTATTACATCCTCTCTTTTCTGCTCCATTTAATTAAATAGTATGAACAGTTCTAGGCCAACCTCCAAGATTCTTCCCTGGTTAATGTCCAACTTTTTCCACCTCTGATGAATTCCCTTCATAGGAATTGTTGGTAAAGAACATTGCATCTTTTGGTGACACTTATCCCCATGAGTACAGAGACCATAGCTTATTTTTATTTTGGTATCCCTTAATATCAAAGTCCTGTGTTGTGCTCAAGCCTCATGAACTTTTGTTGATTGGTAGATTATAGACAATTGCAGCTTCTTAATGCCAGACTTGCTCTCCTAAGCCTTTTTATATTAAGGAGGCAGTGTGTTCTGAAGAGCTGAGGAGAGGAAACTGAATCGATTGTTGCATCTTTGTATGCCATTGGGCAAGTCATTAGATCTTTTCCCTTAATTTGCCTTTGCTTCCTGCAAGGGGAAAATGAGGCTAATAAATAGCTTCCATCAACCTCACAGAAGTGGTTTGGTACAAAATTTAAAGTGCTAAATATGGTTTTCTGTTTCAAGCTTCTTAGAAGTAGGTGCCATATAAATACTATATAGATATAACCAGGAACATTTTTTTTTTTTTAATCTCATGGGTATTTCTCTTTGAAGAAAATAATTTTTAGCCCCTTCCTGAACATTTCTTAAAGGTTATTCTTTCCCAGGGATATGTATCCATGAGAACAGGGGAGCTGTAGTTCAGCACAGCCTTATGGCACTATTTCTTATCTCTTTGTCTTTTCACACATGCATATGCCCTCACTACATGCAGATAAAACCTGTAAGGTCTATTTTTCCATTTGTCTACTCAACGTATCTTTATTGAGCACATATTCTGTGTGAGTCATTGTACCAGGCTCTGAGGACATGTCTTAGGCTGAGTTCCTGGAGAAGCATATATATATGGAGCCCTGGTGCCTGGTGGCACAGTGGTTAGGAGCTCAGCTGCTAACCAAAAGGTCTGCAGTTCAAATCCACCAGCCACTCCTTGGAAACCCTATGGGGAAGTTCTACTCTGTCTTATAGGGTCGCTATGAGTTGGAATTGACTCGATGGCAACGGGTTTGGTTTGGTTTTATATATATATATGAAGAGGCTGGCAGCCCCAAGTCCATGGGTCAGGCGTCAGGCTGGGAGGCTTCTCCTGACTCACATAGCTACAGGGGCTGACAAACCCAAGATTGGCAGGTCAGACAGCAGGCTGATGGCTCACGGGCTGAAGAGACCATTGAATTAAAGACTGACAGGTAAAACGGCAAGCTGCTGGCTCATAGGATGCGGAGGCTGATGAATCCAAAAGTTAGCAGGCCACAGACTCAAGTCCTAAGAACCAGAGGTCAGATGATGATGAGCCAGATGCAGGATCCAGAGCAAGCAAGAAGTTTTGCCAGAATTTCCACATATATATTGGATGCAGGCCACATCCCTGAGGAAACTCCCCTTACAACTGATTGGCTGATCACATCATATCACATCATGGAAGATGACTATACCATTACATAACTGCCAGACTACATCATTACATAACTGCCAAACAACTGAAAATCATGGCCCAACCAAGTTGACACACAACCTTAACCATCACAGTCCACTCCTTGTCAATTTGGCACCTATACACATCTGCTTAAACTATGCACAGTCTTTAAATAAAGGCAATTACAAAGTCTTACATGCACCTAATGTGATACAACAAACATGTGTACAACCAAAAACACACTAGCCCCATTTACATTTTATATTTTATAAGTGAAGAAAACAAAAATATTTGATGCACACATACAAAGAAGAAATACTCATAACAATTACAGTCCTCATTTCTGCAACTGGTCATGTGGGTGTAACTGGTATCTAGAACTATCTGGTTCCACCACCCATTCTGTATTCCCTTTGTCCTAAGCAAGAACGTCAGCTGGTTGTGGTTCTTTGCCTGGCAGGGTGCCCCAAATCTTCATTACTGAAAGGTCTGGACCATTAGTAGTCATGTTGGAATTGGGTTGGTATCATTTTCCATTGACTTTAATCACAGGGCATGGTAGTACTAAGGATCTCCTATATTCTAGATGTACTCTTTTTTACCTCCATTATGCAGCATCAACACAATTTTCTCTTGGTAGTCAGGGTCAATCACACCAGCCAATACGGTAACTATCTTCTTAGTCTGTTGATCCAGAGGCATAAGGAGCCCCAAGTGGCTGGGTGGCATTCTTAACTTCCAGTTCAATGGAATCAATGTTGTGTCTCCAGTTGGGACAATTCCTCCCTTTGGAACTAAGACCTCTAGACCTGCAGAGCATAAGTTTACGGGGACAGGAAGCAAAAATTGAGTAGTGCCACTCCCATCTCCACTTCTTGATTCCTGGAACTGTGGCTCCTGGCTATGGGAGAAACAGCACGATATATTGGACGCTGGTTTAGAGCATATATAGCCTCTTGGAAAACATTGCCCCAACCCTGCAAGGTATTGCCACTAGCTGGCACCATAATTGTGTATTTACAAAGCCATTCCATCATTATGTCAAGCCAGCTGCTTCAGGATAATGGGGAACATGTTAAGACCAGTGAATCCATGAGCATTGGCCCATTGTTGTACTTCATTTGCTGTGAAGTGAGTCTTTTGATCTGAGGCAGTGCTGTGTGGGTTGCCATGATGGTGGATAAGGCATTCTGTGAGTCCATGGATGGTAGTCTTTTTCAGACGTGTTGTGTGCACAGAAGGCAAATCCATATCCAGAGTAAGTGTCTATCCCAGAAAGAACAAAATGCTACCCTTTCCATAATGGAAGTGGCCCAATGTAATCAACCTGCCACAAGGTTGCTGACTGATCTCTTTAAGGAATGGTGCCATACTGGGGACTCAGTGTAGGTCTCTTATGCTGGCATATTGGGCACTCAGCAGTGGCTGTGGCCAAGTCGACCTTGGTGAGTGGAAGTCTGTTTTTCTGAGCCCATGCATAACCTCCACCCCCCACCACCATGGCCACTTTGTTCATGAGCCCATTTGGCAATGACGGGAGTGACTGGGGAAAGAGAATGACTGGTTTCTACAGAATGTGTCACCCTATCCACTTGATTGTTAAAATGCTCTGTCGTAGGCTGGGTTCTCTAGAGAAGCAAAACCAGTAAAGCATATAAATATATATACAGATTTACATAAAGGAAATGGCTCACATGGTTGTAGAGACTGGAATGTCCCAAGTCCATGGGTCAGGCTGGAGGCTTCTCCTGATTCATGTAGCCACAGGGGCTGGCGAACCCAAGATTGACAAGTCAGACAGCAGGGCTCTGGTTCACAGGCTGCAAAGGCCAATGTATTCCAAGATCGGCAGGCAAGGTAGCAGGTAATCTGCTAGCTCAAGTCCCAAGAACTGGAGGTCAGAAAAACAGGAGCCATCTGCAGGAGCCAGTACAAGCAAAAGCCCATGAGTCTTGCCATAAATTTCACCTATATTTGATGCAGGCCACACCCAGAAGGAAACTCCCTTTCAACTGACTGGCTACTCACAGCAGATCTCATCATGGAGTTGATCACATTATATCAAGTCTCGTCATGCAGATGATCACATCATTATTTGTCTGCCAAACTACAGTGTAACTGCCAAACCACCGAGAATCATGGTCCAGCCAAGCTGACACACAACTTTTATGATCACATCCTTCTCTGCCGAGGTCACCCTTTGGTTAGCATTCATATGAGCCACAAATATCTTCACTTCTTTGGCCCATTCAGAGAGGTCTATCCACATACCTCTTCCCCATACCTCCTTGTCACCAATTTTCCAATCATATTTCTTCCAAGTCCCTGACCATCCAGCCAAACTATTGACAACAGGCAATGAGTCAGTATTCAATCACACATCTGGCCGTTTCTCCTTCCAAGTAAAGTGAAAAACCAGGTGCACTGCTCGAAGTTCTGCCCATTGGGAGGATTTACCTTCACCACTGTCCTTCAGGGAGGTCCCAGAAAGGGACAGTGGTGCTGTTGCTGTCCACTTTCAAGGGATGCCTGCATATCATGCAGAGCCATCTGTAAATCAGACACTGATTTTCTCTTCCTTGGTCAACTGATCATAAGGAACTCCCCATGAGGCCATAGGTGCAGACTAGAAGAGAATGGATAATGTGACAAGAATAGAGACCAAGTGCACTTGGGCCATTTACTCATGCAACTCACTTGTGCATTCAGGTCCTGCTTGAGCCCAGTCTCATCTATACCACTTCCGTTTAATGATGGAGTACTGTTGTGCATGTCTGACTTTATGACTCTGTGGTCAGACAACACCTAGTTAATGATGGGCAGCTCAGGCTACTTGGTGACTTGGTGGCCAATGGTTAAGCTTTCAGTCTCTACTAAGGCCCAGCAACAAGCCAAAAGCTGTTCCTCAAAAGGAGATTAGTTATCTGCAGAGGATGACAGACAGGCCTTTACTCCAAAATCCTAAGGGTCTGTGCTGTGATTCACCAGTAGGGGCCTGCCAAAGACTCAGACAGCATTTCTGTCTGCCACTGTTATTTCAAGTACCATTGGATCAGCTGGATCAGATGGCCCAAGTGGCAGAACAGCTTGCATGGCAGTCTGAACCTGTTGCAGAGCCTCCTCTTGTTCTGGGCCCAACTCAAAACTAGTGGCTTTTAAGTCACTTGGTAAATAGGGTGGAGTAGCACACCCAAATGAGGGACATGTTGCCTCTAAAATCCAAAGGGGCCCACAGGCATTGTGCCTCCTTTTTAGTTGTAGGAGGGGCCAGATGTAACAACTTATCTTTCAGTTTAGAAAGAATATCTCTGACATACCCCACACCACTGGACTCCTAGAAGGCACCTGAATTTTTGTAAGGTTAATTTCCCATCCTCTAGCACGCAAATGTTTTACCAATAAGTCCAGAGTCATTGACACTTCTTCCATACTAGGTCCGGTCAGCATGATGTCATCAATGCAATGCACAAGTGTGATGTCTTATGGAAGGGAAAGGTGATCAAGATCCCTGCAGACTAAATTATGACGTAGGGCTGGAGAGTTGATATACACTTGAGGTGGGACAGTGAAGGTGTATTGCTGGCCTTGCCAGCTGAAGGCAAACTGTTTTTAGTGGTCGTTTGAAACAGGTATGGAGAAAAATGCATTAGCTAGATCAATAGCTGCATACCAGGTACCAGGAGATTTATTAATTTACTCAAGCAATGAAACCACATCTGGAACAGCAGCTGCAATTGAAGTCACTACTTGGTTAAGTTTATGATAATCTACTGTCATTTTCCAAGATCCATCTGTTTTTTGTGCAGGCCAAATAGATGAGTTGAATGAGGATGTGGTGGGAATCACCATTCCTGCATCCTTCAGGTCCTTGATGGTGGCAATAATCTCTGCAGTACACCAGGAATGCAGTATTGCTTTTGGTTTACTGTATTCCCACACAGGGGCAGTTCTAATGGCTTCCATTTGGTTTTTCCTACCATAGTTGCCCCTACTCCACTTGTCAGGGATCCAATGTGGGGGTTCTTCTAGTTGCTGAGTACATCTATTCTAGTTATGCATTCTGGAACACAGGAAATCACTACAGGATGGATTCATGGACCCACTGGACCCACTGTAAGATAAACCTGAGCTAAGATTCCGTTAATAACCTAACCTCCGTATGCCCGCACTCTGATTGGCAGCCCACAGTGACATTTTGGGTCTATGGTAATTAGTGTCAGTTCAGAGCCAGTGTCCAATAATCCCCCCAAAGTCTGATTATTTCCTTATATGCAGTGAATAGTCACTCTCATAAAAGGCTGTAGATCTCTTTGGGGAAGGCTTGGTGAAAGACTAACAGTATAAATTTCTGGCAGTGGGAACTGCCCTACCTGAGGTAAGACACGTAACTACAATGGGGCTGATTGAACCTCATGGTGGTAGGAGCCAAGTGCTGGCACTCAGTCGACAAAGTTAAAGTGGGCATTGTTACCATAATGGACAATGGAGTCAAAGCAGTAACCAGAATAGTCCGACTCATATGGACTTACTGTATAGGCTACTTAGTCATGGTGTCCCTAGGAGTGAAATAGATGGGAAATCTACCAAATATTTACTTGATCTACACAAGCGGGAGAATTCTAGGTCAAGTGAATGGCAGTCTATCTTGAATTGCCAGCATAGTGAATCACAGCTCCTCAATCAATTCCCACACTTGAGCCAGTTTGGAAACCTACAAACCCTTGAATGAAGGGGATGCTGGGTCTCCTTGAGGAAGGACCCCACTCCTGGTACCAAATGTCTTAGGCTGGGTTCTCTAGAGAAGCAAAACTAGTGAAGCATACACACACACACACACACACACACACACACACACACACATATATATATAGAGAGAGAGAGAGCAAGAGAGAGAGATTTATCTCAAGAAAATGGCTCATGTGGTTGTAGAGACTGGTAAGTCCCAAGTCTGTGAGTCAGGGATCAGGCTGGAGGTTTCTCCTGACTCACATAGCTACAGGGGCTGATGAACCCCAAATTGGCAGGTCAGATGGCAGGCCGCTGGCTCATGGACTGTGGAGGCTGACAAATCCAAGACCTGCAGGTAAGATGGTAGGCTGCTGGCTCACAGGCTGCGGAGGCTGATGAATCCCAAGATTACAGGCAATATGGCAGGCCGCTGGCTCAAGTCCCAAAAACTGGAGGACAGATCATGATAATCCAGATGCAGGATCCAGAGTAAGCAAGAACACTTCACCAGAACATCCATATATGTACAGAATGTAGGTCAAACCCCTAAGGAAACTCCCCTTAAAACTGATCGGCTGATCACATCAGATCACTTTATGGAGGATGACTACATCGTTACATAACTGCCAAATTACATCGTTACATAACTGTCAAACCACTGAAAATCATGGCCCAGCCAAGTTGACACACAACCTTAACCATCACAGGACATAATAAATAAAAATGTCACTGAATAGTATGTCATCAGGGGAGACAGCACGTATCCATGTTTTCATTCAGCAAATATTTATGGAGTTGATGATGTTCCAGGCACTCTTCTTAGGTTCTGGGATAAAGTGGTAAATAAATAATATAAATAAGTATTTGTATTATCTGGGACAGTTGTTGCAGTGGAGCCACATGCAGGGTTCAGTGAGAAGGAATTCCCAGTGGAGCAGTGCTGTACTGAGTCTCCAAGTGCATATAGGACAGGGGATAATAGAAGTGGATGTCTTAGGCTGGGTTCTCTAGAGAAGCAAAACCAGTAAAGTATCTAAATATATATATATAGAGAGAGATTTATATTAAGGAAATGGCTCACACAGTTGTAGAGGCTGGAACAGATGATGGATAAGGCATTCTGTGAGTCCATGGATGGTAATTTTTTCAGAGGCGTTGTGTGCACAGAAGGCAAATCCGTATTCAGAGTGTCTATCCTAGTAAGAATGAAATGCTGCCCTTTCCATAATGGAAGCAGTCCAGTGTAATCAACCTGCCACCAGATTGCTGACTGATCACTTTAAGGAATGGTGCCATACCGGGGACTCAGTGTAGGTCTCTTATGCTGGCAGATTGGGCACTCAGCAGTGGCTGTGGCCAAGTCGACCTTGGTGAGTGGAAGTCCATGTTGCTGAGCCCATGCATAACCTCCACACCTGCCACCATGGTCACTTTGTACATGAGCCCGTTTGGCAATGATGGGAGGGACTGGGGAAAGAGAATGACTGGTTTCTACAGAATGAATCACCCTATCCAGTTGATTGTTAAAATGCTCTGTCATAGGCTGGATTCTCTAGAGAAGCAAAACCAGTGTTGTTTTTGTTGTTAGGTGCTGTCGAGTTGGTTCCAAATCATAGCAACCCTATGTGGTACAGAATGAAACACTGCCTGGTCCTGCACCATGCTCACAATTGTTGTTATGCTTGAACCCATTGTTGCAGCCACTGTGTCAATCCATCTCATTGAGGGTCTTCCCTTTTTCACTGACCCTGTACTTTACCAGGCATACTGTCCTTCTCCAGGGACTGATCCCTCCTGATAACATGTTCAAAGTATGTAAGATGCAGTCTTGTCATCCTTGCTTCTGAGGAGAATTCTGGTTGTACTTCGTCTTAGACAGATTTGTTTGTTCTTTTGGCAGTCCATGGTATATTCAATATTCTTTGCCAACACCTGAATTCAGAGGCATCAATTCTTCTTCCATCTTCCTTATTCATTGTCCAGCTTTCGCATGCATATGATACGACTGAAAATACCATGGCTTGGGTCAGGCTCACCTTAGTCTTCAAGATGATATCTTTGCTTTTCAACACTTTAAACAGATATTTTGCAGCAGATTTGCCCAATGCAATGCATCTTTTGATTTCTTGACTGCTGCTTCCATGGGTGTTGATTGTGGATTCAAGTAAAATGACACTCTTGACAACTTCAATCTTTTCTCCATTTATCACGACATTGCTTATTCGTCCAGTTGTGAGGATTTTTGTTTTCTTTATGTTGACGTGTAAGCCACTGAAGGCTGTGGTCTTTGATCTTCATCAGTAAGTGCTTCAAGTCCTGTTCACTTTCAGCAAGCAGGATTGTGTTATCTGCGTAAAGCAGTTTGTTAATGAGTCTTCCTCCAATCCTGATGCCCCATTCTTCATATAGTCCAGCTTCTTGGATTATTTGCTCAGCATACAGATTGAATAGGTATGGTGAAAGGATACAACCTTGATGCACACCTTTCTTGACTTTAAACCACATAGTATCCCCTTGTTCTGTTTGAACAACTGCCTCTTGATCTATGTACAGGTTCCTCATGAGCACAATTAAGTGTGCTGGAATTCCCATTCTTCACCATGTTGTCCATAATTTGTTATGATCTACACAGTCGAATGCCTTTGCATAGTCAAGAAAACACAGATAAACATCTTCCTGGTATTCTCTGCTTTCAGCCAAGATCCATCTGACATCAGCAACGGCATCCCTGGTTCCAGGTCCTCTTCTGAATCCGGACTGACTTTCTGGTAGTTCCCTTTCGATATACTGCTGCAGCTGCTTTTGAATGATCTTCAGCAAAATTTTACTTGTGTGTGATACTAATGATATCATTCGATAATTTCTGCATTTGGTTGGATCACTTTTCTTGGGATTAGGCATAAATATGGATCTCTTCCAGTCGGTTGGCCAAGTAGCTGTCTTCCAAATTTCTTGACATAGATGAGTGAGCACTTCCAGTGCTGCACTCGTTTGTTGAAACATCTCAGTTGGTACTCTGTCAATTCCTGGAGCCTTGTTTTTCAACAGTGCTTTCAGTGTAGCTTGGACTACTTCCTTCAGTACCATCAGTTTCTGATCATATGCTGTCTCTAGAAGTATAGAGAGATTTACATTAAGGAAATGGCTAACGTGGTTGTAGAGGCTGGAATGTCCCAAGTCTGTGGGTCAGGCTGGAGTTTTCTCCTGATTCATGTAGCCACAGGGTAGGTGGACCCAAGATTGACACTTCAGGCAGCAGGGCTCTGGCTCACAGGCTGCGAATACCAGTGAATCCCAAGATTGGCAGGCAAGACGGCAGGTAAGCTGCTAGCTCAAGTCCCAAGAACCGGATGTCAGATGCATAGGAGCCAGTTGCAGGATCCAGAGTAAGCAAAAGCCCACGAGTCTTGCCAGAAATTCCACCTATATTGGATGCAGTCCACACAACCAAGGAAACTCCCTTTTAACTGATTGACTACTGACAGCAGATCTCATCATGGAGGATCATATCATTATATGACTGCTAAACTACATCATAACTGCCAAACCGCTGAGAATCATGGCCTAGCTAATTTAACACACAACCTTAATGGTCACAGTGGATAAGGACACAGAAGAACTTGCATGAGTCACGGAGAGTGAAGTTCCATGTAATTCTAGAAGAGGACAGAAATGTGAAATGGGAGCAGATTAAAAACCAGGAGTTTACAGACAGAATGGATTGATCATTATATGAATGTAAAACAAATCCCTGATAACCTGATATTTATTTAGTTGAAGCTTCCTACTCTAAGCTTTGACCCACTGTAGGGTGTGAGAAAATGTTACCTGCTCAGCTTGCAAGAGGCATTTGATGTTTATTATAGAATCTTTCTGTGGGAGCCACCATTGCAGGACTGGAAAAGTCTTTGCCTTAAGTGCCGTGGCTGCACTGCATTGTATTCCTGCATTTTTCTCATAGGCAGAGGGTTTTTTACTATTTCAGAATGCAAGCCAAGTATCATCAGAAGGCATAGGAGCTTGGAAGTTATCAAAATTTCAGATAAGTCATAACCAGACTGCTACAGACTGTAACGTCTTGATTTAACACTCCCTTAGCTAAGAAAGAAACACAATGATTTTTACAACTGTACCCATGACCATGTTCAGGTCATTTTTGAACCATTTGCTTATAATTTAGGATTTATTCAGTTTTTTGAACATTTGGATGTAATTCAAAGCTTAACAGTTGTGCTGCAAACTATCAAATATTTATATTGTTTTTCCAAATGTATTTATTATTTACTATACAGTCTATGAAATATTTACACTGATTTTTAAAGAAAAGATATACATTATTTATATCTCCTTGAACTTTTTCTTGATGCAGGTAAAATGAACAACACAGAAGGCAGAAAGACTCCCAGAGATGCCTCTCAGGTTTGTTAGTAACCACAAGGAGGCTCTGTCCATTGGGAAAACACCTGGCAATAGAGTTATGTAATTAAAACCTATGCTAAGGACCACCCGGATTTCCTTGGAGTCCCTACTTCCTCTTAATTCTTGAGTCTCAAATGGCAGGAGGGAAAATTGGAACAGTTCCTACTAAATGTCTCTCCTCATTCTCCCAGGTTTCCAGGTGCCTTTCTGTATAGGATGGGCAACACCTTGATTTTCCCTTTGGGACCCAGAACATCCCCAGCTGTAGGAGAAATGATTACTTTTTAGGAAAATAGAGTAGAGTTAAGATCCCCAGATCCAGCTGATCATCAAACTCAGCCGATGTGGTTAGAAATACATATTCTCAGGCTCCACCTTATCCCAGGAGATTCTGAATAAGTAAGTCTGACCTAGTACCTGGTAATATGTATTTAAAAAAAAAATGCCTGTCGATTCTGATAATCAGCAAAGTATAGGAACCTCTGGAGGAGAGCCATATATATGTATTTTTTCATTTGAAACATAGTTGGATGACCCTTAGGCTCCTCCCACCTAGATGCCAACCCTCTCTAGCCTTGTGTGCAGATGTCTGAAATCACTCCAAGTAAGTCTTGGTATATAACTTCTCATCCCCATTCAAGATTTTCTTTTGATAAGTTTGGGCATTTTCAGGCCTACCATTGGCAGACAATTCAGAAAAATAAAGTAGATTGTGCTCTGGGTTATCTGAATTGCCCTACATTCCCCACAATTGTCTCACATTTTCTCCAGGAGAGCCATTGTTTCCTTGAGCCAAACAAAGTTACAGGTAGTCCCCGATTTATAATGGGGTTTCATTCAGACAACTCCATCATAAGTCGGTTCTGACATAAGTCAAATATTTCTTTTTTTTTTGATTTTCATTATTACTGCCTTTTATTATCAATATCTTTATAAATCTGATCTTTATTGTCTTTGGGGGTTGGCAAGAGAACGATAACATCAGCCAATTACACGCTGCAACACTGTATGTGGTACGTGTTACTACTGACAAGATGTACCAAAAAAAGGACAGTCGCAAGTGCAGTTTGTCAAGACTCAAATACATTGTAAGGCGGGGACTACTTGTGTTTTGTAGGTATATAAATGACATTGGAAATACCATTGGGGGCACAGGAAAATGGTCATTTGCTTGGGAAGATGGCCTCATGACTAATTGATTTCACAAAATGAATGCCTTAACATCCTTTTCTTGCAATCGCTCCAAATTCACCTTTGCTGGTAATAAGATCTAGATCCATGCTTCCCTGAGTCACATGACCTACATCAGTCTTATTTTCAGCTGCTGTTACAGCTTTGCCACACCTGGTTTTGGGAATTTGCCATCAAATACTCATAGAGTCTGCCTTGAAAGAAACCTGAATATTGGCCTTAGAGTCCTAGTCAGGTATAGTTTTTTTTTGCTGAATATTTAATTTGACACATTTCCACTTCAGTCACTAGAAACTGGTGTCTGGGCATTTACTCTGCTGTAATATTAAAACTATTAGGTTGGCATGTACCGTAATATGAAGAGAATATATGTTGTTAGGTGCTGCCGTTGAGTTGATTCCGACTCATAGCGACCCCAGTTGACAGAGTAGAACTACCCCATAGGGTTTCTAGGCTATAATCCTTATGGGAGCAGATTGCCAGGTCTTTCTCCTGCAGATATTCTGGGTGGGTTTATATCACCAACCTTTTGGTTAGAAGCTGAGCGCTTAACGGTTGCATCACCAGGGTATAAAAACTCATTGCCGTTGAGTGGATTCTGACTCATAGCGACCCTATAGGACAAAGTAGTACTGCCCCATTGGCTTTCCAAGGAGTGGCTGGTGGATTTGAACTGCCAGCCTTTAGGTTAGCAGCTGAGCTCTTAACCACTGCACCATCAGGGCTCCATATAAATATATAATTATTATTATAATATATAAACATATGTATGTGTGTTTATACACCCACACGCATATATATATAAAAATACGTATATATGTATGTATTTATATATGTGTGTGTGTGTGTGTGTGTGTGTATGTATATATATGTACGTATGTATACCTGGAGCCCTGTTAAGGCATCCATTTTGTAAAATCAATTAGTCATGAGGCCATCTGTCCAAAACGGTCCTTGGAAACCCTATGGGGCAGTTCTACTCTGTCCTATAGGATCACTATGAGTCGGAATTGACTTGACAGCAATGGGTTGGGTTTATATATATATATACATATATCCCTGGGTGACACAAACTGTTTATGTTTGACTACTAACCTGAAGGTTGGTGGTTCAAATCCACTGCACCATGGAAGAAAGTCCTGGTAATCTGCCTCTGTAAAAGATTACATGCAAGAAAACCCTATGGAGCACTTGATTAATATATAATTAAGTGCTGAGGTCTTATGGTACAGACCTTGAGAATCCTGTGAAGTCTATACAGGAGCTAGAACAGTGAAGGAAGAAACCACTTCAGAAAGATTTAGGTGAACTGGGCTTTACTGGGTATGGGATATGGAAAAGTAGAATAATAGCAACAATATCTATTTGCCGTGTAGTGTATGCCATGGACTAAATGAAATCGCTGTCTAATTTAATTATTATAACAACCTTCTGAGGTAGTTAGTATTTTTATCCTCATTTTATAGATGAGGAAATTGAGGTTCAGAGGAAGTTAAGAAAATTTTTCAAGGTTGCAGAGTTAACAAATGGTGGAGCCAGGATTTGAACCAAGACAGTGGTAGAGTATTACAGAGGATGGAGAAAGTGTGAGTCATATCAAGAAGATGGAAGTAGGCATGGCATAGTTGTGGTACAAGCAGGAGACCGCCCTGACTCGAGCACCAGGGTGGTCTGCGATTAGCAGACTACTAAAGTTAACTTTATTTTCAATTTCACTTAAAGTACAAGCATATCTCCAAGACCTTTAAGGAAATAAGCATGTCTGTGGTCTTAAAAGAAGTAAAATAAGATTGCTGCCCTTGGTAAATAAATTTTGACTTTGGGGGATTTAACCTTTTGTTTTTAACATGCCTTAAGGGATTGGTGACCTATGGGATTATGCAAAATTTACTCCCATCTCCAATCTATAAACCTCCTTTTCCCTTGCCAAGCCCTGATGGAAGAGAGAATGAATAAAAGTGATGTATGTAGAAATTTGGATTCATGGCTCCCTTTTTTCAAGAACAACATCATGAAGCTTATTTGTGAATGGAAGCAGATTTGAGTGATGGACACATACGGTAATTTGGAATAGTGATAACAGCCACGTCCATCAATTTTTGAAATATTTACAGAGGATGATATCTGCTGATGTGGTTCTAAATTGGACTCCCTGCTGACTGAACATGTGTGTGAATTACCCAGCCCTGTACTACTGGGCACCTGAATTACTGGCTGTTTCTTCTCACACAGAGAGGAGGGAAATTGAGGGAAGAATCAGCATAAATTCAGATAAAAGAGTAACACAACACAGCAAAAGGAGACCAAATCCTCCCACCAAGAACAAATACCAAATAATACGAAAATTTAATTCTGGAAAAATATGGATATCAGAAGTCAAAGAATTGACTTTGCTTTTATTGTTTGGTTGGTAATAATACCTAGCATTCATTTAATTCTTATTACATATCAGGAACTTTGCCTACCAACTTTCTAGGCATTTTTTTATTTAACTGTCACAACAACTGCATGAGGTGAGTGGTATTATGCCTCTTGTATGGGTGAGGAAATTAAGATCTAGAAGGATTAGTAAGTTGCTCAAGGTAACAGAGCAAAGAAGTAATTAGGTTAATTCTATATGTTTCAGTTTTTCCCTTTAACTGATATTTGCAGTAAATCTTCAGAGAAGGATTTGGCACCTTAAAGATAGTTCACTTATTCTATCAATATTTAATAAGCTCCTAGTATGTTCCAGGAGCCCTGGTGGTGAAGTGGTTAAGCATTTGGCTGCTAACCTAAAGGTCGGCAGTTTGAATCCCAGCTGCTCCTTGGAAACCCTATGGGGCAGTTCTACTCTGTCTTATAGTGTCACTACGAGTCAGAATTGACTCGATGGCAACCGGAGTATGTTGCGAGGTCCCTGGGTGGCACAAACAGTTTGTGCTCAACTACTAATCTAAACGTTGGCAGTTTGAACCCCCCCCCCAGCAGCACTGCAGAAGAAAGGCCTGGTGGTCTGTTTTTGTAAAGATTAGAGGCAAGAAAACCCTATGGAGACAGTTCTACTGTATAACACATGGGGTTGCCATGAGTTGGAATCAACTGACAGCCAATGAATTTTTTTTGTTTGGCTTAGTATGCTCCAGGGGCTATGCAGGGCTTCACAATACCTAGATGAGTAAGACACAATCCCTGCCTCTGAGGACCTCGCAATGCATCAGGAAAACACACACATAAACAGGCGATGATGGTGAATGAAGCTAACTGGAATGAGAAGGCTCTGTTGAAAGCATTATGGGAACAAAGAGGAGGAGCAAGCCTTGCCTGAGGAGATGAGGCTGGGGCTGCATATTACAGAAGTAGAGGTCAGCCAGGGGAAGACAGAAAAGGGGATTCGAGGCAGCCGGGAGAACCTAAGCAAAGGTCTAGAGATGGAAACAGCTTGGGGTATGTGAGGCCTCTGGTGAGTTTGCTTTAGCTTTAGTTCACAAAACGTCAAGGAGGGATAAGAAGGAGTCGAGCCAGATCACAGATGCCCTTATGCACCGTGGTAAGGCTCTTGGCATTGGTCCTGTGGGGTTTAAACATGGGTAACATCAGGGTAGAACTCCTGATGGCACAATGGTTAAGCACTTGGCTGGTACCCAAAAGGTTGGCAGTTTGAACTCACCAGCCATCCATGGGAAAAAGACCTGGTGATCTGCTTCCGTAAAGATTACAGCCTAGGAAACCCTATGGGGCAGTTCTACTCTGTCATATAGGGTCACTATGAGCCAGAATCGACTTGACAGCACACAACAACAACATCAGGGTGGGCTTTGCAGTGTTTAAGGTCAAAGGTTACAGAGTTTGAGGTGATGAGGGACAATATTTGGAATTTCCTGATGGCTATTTTCAACAATCTGGCCTTTCTGATTTTCTTTAATGTTTGAATAGTGTTAGTATTGTCACTCCCCTCCCCTATTCCCTATTCGAAAACAGGGTGTGTGTCATCTTCCTTTTGAGTTTTCTTGCCATAGACCATAAAAATATGCCCTGATGAAAAACACTGCATTTGCTGGTAAAATAACATCATGGCAGGAGCAAGTGTAAAAACAGCTTTGGGGTGGTGTCTGAACTCCTGTAACTTCACAAGGGCAAAGGAATATCAGGACCAACAGCCCAAGGCTGATTCCTGTCAGGCTTAGGTCAAACATGCCTCCTCTCTCCACCATCTTTACCAATTCTAACACCAACCGTCCCTCCCATGGCACTCTCTACTTCTGTACTGGGTTCAATAACTCATCGTAATGGCCACACAGAACTCACAGACAATAGTCAATGATTATGGGGTTTGTTAGGGAAGTAACAGTTACAATTCAGGCTCAGGAGTGCTCACGATACAGTTCTTCCTTCAGGACAGCCTCTTCCCAGTGGTGTTGGTGGACAAGGCTCTCCCTGGCCCTAGGCCTCTGCTCAAAGGCACTCAGCTTTCTCTTTCCATGGGCCAGAAGCCCATCGTGCCATCTCCTGCTGCCAGGTCTCTGCTGCCACTTCTCGCTGCCTGTAGTGTTAAACAGTTTGCCCTCTCTCTCAGTCTTCTGCTTCCAGGAGCTTCTCAGCGCAGGGATCCAAAGGATGTGCTGGCTCCTGGCTGTTCTTCCTTGGTCGTGGTGGGATTCTCTCTCTCCCATCTTTCTCTCTCTCTCTCTCTCCTACGTCTGGGATGGCTCACCTCAAACCCAGCGGGATGGCGAAACTGACCAATCCCTTTGGTGGGCCACAATTACCATATCTGCACAGTCCCGCCCAGTCATTTAGGTGGAAGTTACAAGACCATGGCGAAAAGTGCCACACAAAAGTGATCTGTCACACTGCAGCAAGGAAAGAGGGAGTTGGTTGTGGTTACGCCATTCTAACTAGCAATTCCACCTTTTTAATGACAGCAAGGTACTCATCTACGGACACGACAAAATTTAACAAATGATTAACAACAATTGATTAATATGGGCCATTTTTAAAAATTAATTAATTTATTTTTATTGTCCTTTAGACGAAGGTTTAAAGAGCAAACTAGTTTCTCATTAAACAATACACATATTGTTTTGTGACATTGGTTGCCAACTCCACAACATGTCAACACTCTCCTCTTCTTGAACTTAGGTTCCCCGTTACCAGCTTGCCTATTCCCTCTTGCCTTCTCGTCCTTTTGCCCCTGAGTTGGTGTGCCCCTTTAGTCTTGTTTTGTTTTATGGGCCTGTCTAACCTCTGGCTGAAGGGTGAACCTCAGGAGTGACTTCATTACTAAGCTAAAAGGGTGTCCGGGGGCCATACTCTTGGGGTTTCTCCAGTCTCTGTCAGACCCGTTAAGTCTGGTCTTTTTTGTGAGTTAGAATTTTGTTCTATGTTTTTCTCCAGCTCTGTCTGGGACCCTCTACTGTGATCCCTGTCAGAGCAGTCGGTGGTGGTAGCCAGGCACCATCTAGCTGTGCTGGACTCAGTCTGGTGGAAGCTGTGGTAGTTGTGGTGCATTAGTCCTCTGGACTAATCTTTCCCTTGTGTCTTTGGTTTTCTTCAGTCTCGCTTGTTCCTGACGGGGTGAGACCAGAAGAGTATCTTAGATGGCCACTCACAAGCTTTTAAGACCCCAGATGCTACTTACCAAAGCAGAATGTAGAACATTTTCTTTATAAACTATGTTATGCCAATTGAGCTAGATGTTCCCCGAGACCATGGTCCACACAGCCCTCAGCCCAGTAATTTGGTCTCTCAAGGAGTTTGGATGTGTCTGTGGAGCTTCCATGACCTTGCCTTGGACAAGTTGTGCTGGCTTCCCCAGTATTGTGTACTGTCTTACCCTTCACCAAAGTTACCAGTTATCCATTGTCTATTTAGTGTTTTTCCATCCCCCCTCCTTCTCTCCCTCATAACCATCAAAGATTATTTCTTTTTGTGTGTAAACCTTTTCATGAGTTTTTATAGTAGTGGTCTAATACAATATTTGTCCTTTTGTGATTGGCTTATTTTACTCAGCATGATGCCCTCCAGATTCATCCATGTTGTGAGATGCTTCACAGATTCATCATTGTTAAGAACACTTTTTAAATTTAAAGGAAAATAAAAATTTCAATAGTGCTTTAAGAATTATGGAGGAGGAGTATGGAAATTGACATAAAAAATAACTATCATCTTGGCTCAAAGAACACAGAGTGTAAGTATTTGGGGATCTTTGTGAGTGATACAGTACTATAAAACTTTCTGATTTTTTTTTTTTTTATTGTACTTCAGGTGAAGGCTTACAGAACAAATAGTTTCTCATGAAACAGTAGTACACATATTGTTTTATGACATTGGTTAATATGGGCCATTTTTAAAACCAAAATACATCCTATAAAACAGCATATATGTGTTGTAATAGAAAGTAAGTGTGGTAACACTTTCTGTTGGAATTTTAGGGCTATAGAGTACAGCATGTCCAAGAAATATGGAAGCCATTGATATGTTTAACAGCATTATCTAAAGTAGAGTTCCATATCTTGAACATAGTTTTTAAATCTGATTTTTTCCCTCATACAAGTTTGATAAGTTTGCAAAGAAAAATCATTGTTCCATACTTGTTCCCACAAGGTCATCCAAACCATCTCTAAAAACTAGTCCTGAATGAGCTCGGGATAATCACCTGCAAATTTGATAGAATACAGAGCCTCGCACAATAAAATCTATTACTGCAACAAAGCTGTCCAGGAAAAAAAAAAGTCAGTAAACCAGAAAGAAATGTCATACCTGTGGTCATGAGAATTGAGGCCACTTCAGACTGTTAACTGAGAAGAAATTCCAACTGCAGATTCTGTGAAGTTGAGGTGAAATTTTATTTTTCAAACTCCTATATTTGCAACTTCAAATGATCATCATTTGGATACAAGGTCTTGTTAATGATCAGAAAATGAATAATTTCCTATTAATCTTGTCCATGAAAAGTGCCCAAAAAACAAAAAAAACCCTTTTTTCTTCTTCATACAAAGTTCTAATAATCATGCCGTGTGCTATTTACAGAGCAAACACCTGCCCTCTTCTCCTTGCGTGCTGAGTCAGCCCAAATTCTCCTGCGTGTGGTGGCCATGTGAAGGGGACTGCGGATGCCATGTGCTGACAAACGGGACTGCTCTGAACAAAAGAAAGGCTGCCTGGCTGACTGGCAGTTTTATGTTTTAAGGCCATGAATCCACTACTTTTAATTAGGAGTCACAAAACTATTGATAGGAAATCACCACCATAGCCACATAATTCTTGAGGAGGCCCTGAATTGTGCTGCTACAGCGCTGGTGCCATATGTTTCTTCCTGCTCTGCTGCCTTGGAATATAGAGAGAGTTCAAGGCCAATTGTATCATTTAATCAAACTGCAGCAGTAATGACTATCAGAGGCAAAACAAAACCAACAAAAATGAAAACACTGTACACACACACACACACACACACACACACTCACGCATAATGAAAATAATCATGGAAAGTCAAGAAATATGTGAGTTAATTTTGTCTATGTTACAAAAGTAACTATTCGTGTTTTTTAGAGAGCTAGCTTAGATATAAGGTCCCTGGGTGGTGCAAACTGTTTGTACTCAACTACTGACCTAAAGGCTAGTGGTTTGAACACAACCACCAGTGCCACAGAAGAAAGGCCTGGTGATCTGCTTCCATGAAGATTACAGCCAAGAAAACATTATAGAGCAGTTCTACTCTGTAACACATGGGGTTGCCATGACTTGGAATAGACTACGGCAGTAGGTAGCCTGAACACATTATCTGACCTAGGTTACGTGCTGGACTACTAACTGAAAGGTTGGTGGTTCAGACAAACCCAGAGGTGCCTCAGAAATAAGACCTGGTGATCTGCTTCCATAAGGCCACAGCCTTGAAAACACTTAAGGAATGCGGCTTTACTCTGCACACTTGGGGTCACAATGAGTCAGAATCGACTTGAAGGCAACTAACGACAACAACAATGCATGTTTCTGACCAGTTTTGCTCTTTGAAAATATTATTAGTTTATTGTGTGGACTTTAGGGTTGGAGAGCACTTAGATCATGCCTTAGGCTTTTACCAAATGTGTGAGTTTGGAAAAATTGCTTAATCTCTGAAAGCCTTATTTTCCCCATCTACAAAACAAGGAAAATACTAAGAGTAATCTCCTGGAGTTGTGAGGACTAAATATGAGCTAATGCACATCTCTGGCCTGGCATGTGGCATAGACTGAGAGATGCATTGGCATTTTTATGTGCGTTGATATTGTTATAAAACACATACTAATTGATTATGAGTAACAGCTGACTTGACAATGCTTTAAATGATTATAGAGGAAAGTAACTGGTTGTAGATCCTTTTATAAAATTATGAGGTCAATAATTTTGACCAGCTGTTCATGAGATGAGCTGTCTCCTAATTCTAGAATATTCTCCACTAGACTTTAAGCTCTCTGAGAGCCCTTGGTTCCCCTCTGAACCCTCAAAGTCTAGCATGATGAGTATCACAAATTGGTGCTCAATAAAAGTCTATAGAAGTGTCTGTTTTTATTCTTTTGACCATTTTCTTTAACATAGGGATATGTTTTTCCTGTAGGCTTATAAGGGCTTTTCATGTATTAAACTTACTAAGCCCTTTGATTGCCAGATTGTTGCAGATGCTTCCTTACTTTTTTTTCTCTTGCCTTTATTGTTGTTAGCTGCTGTCAAGTTGATTCCAACTCATTGTGACCCCGTGTGTGCAGAGTAGACTGCTCCATAGGTTTTTTTTTTTAAGGCTGTGACCTTTTGGAAGCAGTTCTTCAGGCTTGTCTTCCAAGGTGCCTCTGAGTGGGTTCCAGCTGCCAACATTTTGACTAGTAGTAGAGTGTTTAATCATTTGTGCCACGCAGGGACTCCTTTTTATCATTGTTGTTGTTGTTAGGTGCCATCGAGTTGGTTTCAACTCATAGCCCCCTATGTACAATAGAACGAGACACTGCCCAGTCCTGTGCCATCCTCACGATCCTTGTTATGCTTGAGCCCATCGTTGCAGCCAACTGTGTCAGTCCATCTCGTTGAGGGTCTTCCTCTATTTCACTAACCCTCTACCAAGCATGGTAAAGTAAAGACCAGGGACTGGTCCCTCCTGATAACATGTACAAAGTACGTGAGATGAAGTCTCACCATCCTCGCTTCTAAGGAGCATTCTGGCTGTACTTGTTCCAAGACAGATTTGTTCATTCTTCTGGAAGTTCATGGTATATTCAATATTCTTTCCAACACCACAATTCAAAGGCATCAATTCTTCAGTCCAGTTTTCGTATGCATATGAGGCAATTGAGAATACTATGGCGTGGGTCAGGTGCACATTAGTCCTCAAAGTGACATCTTTGCTTTTCAACACTTTACAGAGGTCTTTGGCAGCAGATTTGCCAAATGCAATACGTTGTTTGATTTCTTGACTGCTGTTTCCATGGGCATTGATTGTGGATCCAAGTAAAATTAAATCCTTGACAACTTGAATTTTTCTCTGTTTATCATCATGGTGCTTATTGGTTCAGTTGTGAGGAATTTTGTTTTTCTTTATGTAGAGATGTAATCCGTACTGCAGGCGGTAGTCTTTGATCTTCGTCAATGGATGCTCAAGTCTTCTTCACTTTCAACAAGCAAGGTTGTGTCATCTGCATATTGAAGGTTGCTAATGAGTCTTCCTCCAATCCTGATGCCACATTTTTCTTCATATACTTCAGGTTCTTGGATTATTTGTCCAGCATACAGATTGAATAAGTTTGGTGAAAGGATACAACCCTGATGCACACCTTTCCTGGCTTTAAATCATACAGTATTCCCTTGTTCTGTTCGAATGACTGACTCTTGGTCTATGTCTTAGGCTGGGTTCTCTAGAGAAGCAAAACTACTAAAGTGTATAAATATATTTATAGAGAGATACTTACATCAAGGAAACAGCTCATGCAATTGTAGAGGCTAGAATGTCCCAAGTCCATGGATCTGACATCAGCAATGATATCCCTCATTCCATGTCCTCTTCTGAATCAGGCTTGAATTTCTGGCAGTTCCCTGTCGATGTACTGCTGCAACTGCTTTTGAATGATCTCCAGCAAAATTTTACTTGCGTGTGATATTAATGATATTGTTCGATAATTTCCTTATTGTGTTGGATCACCTTTCTTTGGAATGGGCGCAAATATGGATCTCTTCCTGTAGGTTGGCCAGGTAGCTGTCTTCCAAATTTCTTGGCATAGATGAGTGAGCCCCTCCAGTGTTGCATCCATTTGTTGAAATATCTCAGTTGGTATTACAACAATTCTAGAGCCTTGTTTTTTGCCAGTGCCTTCAGTGCACTGGTTCTTGATCATATGCTACCTCCTGAAATGGTTGAATGTCAACCAATTCTTTTTGGTACAGTGACTCTGTGTATTCCTTCCATGTTCTTTTGATGCTTCCTGCGTTATTCAATTTTTTGCCCATAGAATCCTTCAAAACTGCGACTAGAGGCTTGAGTTTTTTCTTCAGTTCCTTCAACTTGAGAAATACCAAGTGTGTTCTTTTCCTTTTGTTTTCTAACTCCAGGTCTTTGCACATTTCATTATAATACATTACTTTGTCTTCTTGAGCCTGCCATTGAAATCTTCTGTTCAGGTCTTGTACTTCATTGTTTCTTCCTTTTGCTTTATCTATTCTACTTTGAAGAGCAAGTTTCAGAGTTTCTACTGACATCCATTTTGGTCTTTTCTTTCTTCCTTGTCTTTTTAATGACCTCTTGCTTTCTTCACGTATGATTTCCTTGATGTCATTCCACAGCTTGTCTTGTCTTTTGTCATTAGTGTTCAATGCATTAAATCTATTCTTGAGATATCCTTCTCTGACTGAATAACAGGTAAATATTCCTTTACAGATTCTTCTAATTCAATTTTTACATTTATCTCCTTTATCCATCTGGAGTTTATTTTGATATGAGGTGAGACATCTAACAATTTTTTCAGCAAATTTTATTGGCTAAATTATTGTTTACTCCTTTGCTTTGTGATACTTTCTTAGTTATACACACACACTCATACAGGCACACACATATATTATGTTAAAACATGTATTTATATGTGCATATGTATATGTATGTATATTGTCATGGTTTGAATTATGTCCCCCCAAAAATGTGTGTATCAATTTGGCTGGGCCATGATTCCCAGAATTGTGTGGTTGGCCTCCATTTTGTGATTGTAATTTTATGTTAAAGAGGATTAGGGTGGAATTGTAACACCACACTTACCCAGGTCATATCCCTGATCCAATGTAAAGGGAGTTTCCCTGGGGTGTGGCCTGCACCACCTTTTCTCTCTCAAGAGATAAAAGGAAAGGGAAGCAAGCAGAGAGTTGGAGACCTCATACCACCAAGAAAGAAGCACTGGGAGCAGAGCATGTCCTTTGGACCTGAGGTTCCTGTGCAGAGAAGCTCCAAGTCTGGGGGAACACTGACGAGAAGAAGGCTGACAGAGAGAGCCTTCCCCTGGAGCTGATGCCCTGAATTTGGACTTTTAGCCTACTTTACTGTGAAGAAATAAATTTCTCTTTGTTAAAGCCATGCACTTGTGGTATTTCTGTTGTAGCAGCACTAGATGACTAAGACATATATGTATACATATGTATTAGAATATATATATGCATGTATATATATATATATTTTGAACCTTTTTTCTTGAACATACTACTTTTATTTTTGTCAAAGTACTAATCAGTGTACAAAAGGAAACGTAAGAAAAAGACTCTCTCTAACTCTAGAATACTAGTCTTCCGCTCAAGAAGCATCACCATTAACACTTTATTTTGCATACCTCCAGAAACGTCCCTGCCTATACAAGTATGTTTGTGCATATGTACACATTGAATATGTATTTTTTATATAAATAGAAATATTCTATACATTTTATTTGACACCTTGCACTTTTCCTTTACAACATACACTGAATGTTGTATCCACAAAAATCTCTATCTCATTCTTTAAATGGTTGTATTGTATTCCATGGAATAGGTATTTCAAATTATTTAATCCATTCCCTTTTGATGGGAATTTTTATTTTTTTAAATTGTCTTTTGCTATTACAAACAGTGCTTCTGGGATTTCTGTTTTTAAGGTTTCCTTTGTTCATATATTTTACATCTTTTACTGTTTAGCTTGTATTATTTTTATTTCATTTTGTGTATTGGTTTACTTCTATGCTTTTAAAATGTTTTATAGTTTCTGTTTCTTCACTTATCACTCTAAAATATTATTTATAGTCTATAAAAGATAAAGAAATTAACACTTATAATTCTTCCTGTTTTTTCTTTCCCTTTCATAACCCAATTTGTGTTATTTATATTATTATTCTTGATTTCTGTAGGGCTTATTTTATACTTTAACCTGAGATCTATGTGCTTTAAACTGCACCTTTTGATCTCAACCCTGAAAGGAGAGGAGATCAGCATGTTTACACAATTTCCCTGCCCCCCCTTCTTTACCTCTCAATTTTTTTTAGTTATAATATTCTACATTTCCATGGTTTGTAACATTTATATTCTCTGCCCACAGTTACTTAGCCTTAACCCTGTATCTAAACTTATTCAATACTCACAATCAGTCTTTCCACTGTGGCTTCTCTATTCTTGTCTTAATTGTCTGAGGTTAAACTTAAAGTCATTTTTTTCCTCCAAGCAGTGTCCATAGATACCATATTGCCTGAATTTTGGAACATATGAAGCTGCATATCTTGGGCATTTCTGTATGATACCTGCTGTGTGTTGTATGATACTTTAGCCAAATATAAAAATGTTGGACTATATTTCCTTTCCCCTAGAACTTTGTAGACAGTTTTTACTGTCTTGTAGCATTGAATGTAGCTGTAGGTAAGCCTGAGGCCAACCTGATAATTTTTTAGTAATATAGTAGAATTGGTGTTCTTGACATGATGCCCATAAATGACTGGTAACTTAACCAGAGCAACTCTGCATTCACCATTCAGTATCATCCTGTTGAAATATGATGTGGTTATTTAATCTGTAGATTTCTGTCCTATTTTATTTCAGTAATGTTTTCTTCTCTTTGGGGAAAAAATATTTTAGTTTGAGATTTTCTAGTCTCTTCAAACACCAGTTATGTGTATGTTGAATCTTTGCCTATCTTCCAAATTTATCATTTTATCATCTTTCTGTCTAATTGTATTTTAACAATCCCCATTTTTTTCCATTTCACTTTGATTAATTTTTACTAATTTTTCCTTGATAGTCCTCCATGTCCTTACTTGTTTTAGCAGTTACTTACTTGTTTTAAAAGTTTGAAAGAATTTGCCTTAGAAACCACTTGGTCCTTGTTTTGTTTTCAGTAGTCACTATATTTTGGTGTCTATTTTTGAGTACTACGTAAATCTTTGAAGGGGATTAGAAGTACCTTAAATGTTTGGCTTTGCCATTTTCCCCAATCAGAGTTGATTCTACTACAAATATTTCTGCTTTCCATGTAGGTATGGCATGTGATTCTATCTGCTGAATTTCACCAAAAGTGTCGAATATCTTTTTCACAAAAACTGGCAAGGTAATGCCAGTGACCAGTTCTTTTCTCTGTATCTCAGCATATAGAACAATTTCTGCTCATTTAATATTCATTAAGAGATCATCAGTGCATTCTCTGTATCCAAAGTGATTAAACATGGATTAAAACCAACCAGTTTAACAGTACAGATTCTCATTTATTCCTCAATAGATAACATGAGGGGAGTTAAGTCATGTTTTGTCAGTTAAGTCACTGGAAGAAAAAAAAAAAGCAAACCCTTGCCATCAAGTCAAATTCCAATTCATAGCAACCCTATAAGACAGAGTAGAACTGCCCCATAGTTTCCAAGGAGCAGCTGGTGGATTCAAAATGCTGACCATTTGGTTAGCAGCTGTAGCTTGCCGTAGCGCTCAACCACTACATCACCAGGACTCCAGTCATTGAATTAAAAAAAAAACCAACCCATTGTCATTGAGTTGATTCTGACTCATAGCAACCGTATAGGACAGGGTGGAACTGCCCCACAGAGTTTCCAAGGAGTGTCTGGTGGATCTGAACTGCTGACCCTTTTGTTAGCAGCTGTAGCACCTAACTACTACGCTACCAGGGTTTCCCCAGTCATTGAACAAGTACTTTGAAAACAGTTACATTAATGTTTCCTCCTGCCCTTGAATATACTATCAATTATAAGAAAAGCTGCAAATCTTTCTTAAAAATGATTAGTTGTTTCTTTTTTTTTTTTAGTTTCTTTTAAATTAATATTTTTCAATGATAATGAAGTTCACTAAGTAACAGATTTCATATGTAGCTTTTGATTAAAAAACTTGTAACTGGCCTATTTATCAGTCCAGTTTTCTTCATTATTATAGTAACTAAACCAATCAACAAATTATTATTGAATGACCACTCTGTAGAAGATATTGTGTTGAGGCAGCATAATTAAAACTCTTGTTTTTCAGAACATATCATCTCGATCACTGGAAGGGGTCATAAGCTCATTTTTAAACAATTGATTGGATTGGCTGTGAAGTTAACCTGCTCTAGTCAATAAAATACCAGAAAATGCAAGCAATGACATCTGAATGTGTCTGACACACAAAGGCAGGCAGAAATTCTCCCAGGCTGTACACAGATTTTGCTATGTCTTGGATTGCTTACTTTTTGTTTGGGTTAATTTTAGTTCTAGACTTCTTTCCTTACTTCTTCCCTGTTTCCCTTCCTTTCTTCCTCCCTTGCTTTTATCAGGCTTGCTGTATCATTATAGGCCTTGTTATAATGTTTTTACATCAATGAAACACATAAATGAAACTATAGTTCACTATGATTAATAGGTTAATCTTGCTAACTGAAAAATTCTAATGTAGGTATGTTTTTTATTAACGAGGTTATGTTTTACCGGATCTTTCTCTGCTGAACTTCATGTCTATTCAGGTGCATTTTATCAGCTTATATTCAATGGGGAGGCAGCAATCTGGTGTCCACACCTGGAGTGTTGAATACATTCTGACTTGAGTTTGGTTGAAATCTGTGGATGTCGGTTGATACTACCCTAGTCTGGAGATACCTGTGTCTGATAGAGCACTTTGGTCAGTTTGAAGGTCTTTCTTGGGACTTTAGCTTTGGCCCAACATTCCCGGGGATATAGCAGGGTTGCTAGTGGAGTCAAACCCTCAGGGGGACTCTGTGAATGGCTCAGTTGTATTTAGTACCCAGAATGTCTTGGAATATGCAAAAAACTCTAATGGAAATATTTCTGCTGGGATTTAGGATGGGGTCTGCTTAAAAACCCGCATATTAATATATAGCCAAATCATGCGTATAGGCTCCATATAGCCTCCCTGTTTGTATTCTTTCTGAACCATTTTGAAGAAGGTTCTTATTATTTGCATACAAATGAAATCTGAACAATAAATAGACATTTAACAGTGAGATTGAAACCAGGCAATATTATAAGATAATAGAATCTGGTCTTTCATTCATCTGTCTGCCAGTTGCTCTATCCTTTATTTATCCTGTGTCCTCCCTCTTTCTTCCATCAGGTAACTTGTTTTGTTTTAAAATAAGCCTACTTTAAAAAAATTGATAAATAAAATTTATTACAGTAAGCATGAATTCCAACTGGTATATTATTGCTCTACTTTTATACTGTAAAAGGATTTTTGACATTGGCAAGTAGCATTTATTTGTTTTGTAGCAAAAGGTTCTCCCTCATAACTCCAGAAATCACTTCACTTCGGCAGGTGTGCCTCTGACCATGTATGCAGTAGATTCTGCAGAGAAGGTGTCCCCACCAACTGGATGCACGATACTCATCTTATCAGCAGACATTTGTTGCATGTTTACTATGTAGCATGTACCATAACTAGTATTTTGCATAGATTATTTAATCTCACAAAGTCTGTGAGATATGGATAGATAGGTAGATAGATAGATACATACCTGCTGTTGAGTCAGCTCTGACTCATGGCAACCCTATGTATAACAGAACAAAATGTTGCCTGATGCTGCATCATTCTCATGATCACTGGCATGTTCGAGTCCATTGTTTTGGCCACTGTGTCAGTCCATCTCACCAAGGGCCTCCCTTACTGTCGTTGACCCTTTATGTCACCAAATATGATGTCCTCCACTAGTGATTGATTCTTCCTGATTACGTGAACACAGCAAGTGAGTTGGACAGTGTTCTGTTGTGATCCATAAGGTTTTCGTTGGTAAATTTTGGAAATAGATTACCAGGCTTTTCTTCCTAGTCCATCTTAGTCTGGAAGCTCCACTGAAACCTCTCCACCATGAGTGATTCTGGTGGTATTTGAAAATCTGGTAGAATAGTTTTAGCATCACAGCAATGTGCAAGCCACTACAGTGCAACAAAGTGCAGACAGGTAGTGGCTGTGAGATATAGGTACTACTATTACCCCATTGGAGCCCTGGTGGTAAAGTGGTTCAGAGTTATGGCTGCGAACCAAAATGTCAGCAGTTTGAATCCACCAGCCACTGTGGAAACTATATGGGGCAGTTCTACTCTGTACTATAGGGTCACTATGAGTCAGAAATGACCCGATGGTAACAGATTGTTTTTGTTCTTTTAATTATCACATATTACAGAAGAAGAAACTGAGACACAGGGAGGTCAAGTAACCTGCCCAAAGCTAATAAGTGGAAAATGTAAGATTGAACTTGGGAAGTCTGATATCACCATTCCTCCCCTACTACAAAGCCACCGCACATTAGCAGTGTCCCCTAAGTACTCCTCTAGGAAGGAGGAAGGAAATTTGAGAAGAAGAGTGATGTAGTCTGAAGTTCAGAGTGGAAGGAACCTTAGTGACTGTCTAATCTACTCCCCTTACATTATACCTGAGGCAAAAATGGATCAGGGATGCTCACTTATCTGTTCAAGCCTACCCAGCCCTTCACGGGTGGCTAAAAACTAGATTTGTTTCTCCAAGTCTCTCCCTACAATAAGAGTTATAGGAATGAAGGCTCATTAAAGATTCATGCTTTATAGATAAATTTCCCTGCAGTCTTTTATTTAATTTGGCCCAGTGCATCTAGGGAATTGACTAATGTCGCTGTAAATATAGAAGACTCAGGATTCCAATTATGGGAAAGAAGAAAATTGTTATTGATAAGTTGGAAGAACTAAGCCCCAAATTGCATAGTGAAACCCCAATGTCTTCATCCTCTATACTTCAGATAAATTGGTGATGATCTTTAAAAGCAAAGGCAACCTTGATGAAGATGCAGGCTTCCTGGGTTGAGTTATAGAAGCAGCTAATATTCTAGATGCCCGGATACAGTCACCAATGAGAACACTGCAGTTCAGCGGAGCCCCAGAATCCGACCTTTTCACTGAGATCTCTTGTATTGCAAAAATGCAGGCCGCCTCCGCACCCCCCAGGCTCTTATGATGGACATTTTTAATTAGGACATGTCTGATGCACAAATGGGATCTTCTCCCGACAGCTTCCTTCTCAACACGTTTTCCCTCTCATTCATCCATCTTACTTGTCAGCCTCCTTTTTCCTCAGTGACTATGTTTGAAATGCTGTCCCACACATCCTTCCATAAGAGAAAAGAAATTTGACACCTGGGGAGGCAATATTTCCTCTTAGTCTCTAACTGTGTGGAGGGCAGGCTGGCTATTTCTCAAAACAGCACAGTCAGCAGTATTGAGAACATTAGTGCTTTGTAGAGGAAAGCAAGATTTTTTTTCTGATGAGATGCAAATTGTACATTCTATATCGCCCATCAGTGAGAACATCATTTTGCCTTGAATAGTTACACAAGCACCTTCAAATCAATTAAGAGGCTGTGATGACACTGCTTTGACATCCCATTAGCCCTTGCCTTTAGTTATGTGTCTATTAGAAGCAGAAATAAAAAGTGATTTTGCCAGTCAGAGGTGTAATTTGAAATATCCTGGTGTTCCAAGTCAGATATAGATTCATGGATTTAGGTGCTTTGTTCCATGGCTGTTTGTGGAAACAGCTACTATTGGGTTAAGTTTTTAGTTCCACGAAGACAGAGACCATACCTTAGTCATTACTGTGACCCCATGGGGCCTTGAGCAGTATCTTGCCCATAGTAGAATCAGAGATTACTAGGCTGTTCAGTGGTTTGTTTATGCGTTCATCAAATATCTACTGAGTGGTGATAACGTGTAGGGCCTGTGATAGTGTGGTAGGCACTTTTCTAACTCAGAAGGACTTTGGGATTTATTTAAAATAATTCTTCATCATAGAGTTATTAGTTCAACAAATATTTATTGAGGCTTACAGCATGCCACTACCACCTGTCTGCCAGTTTGGTGGACTGCAGTGGCTTGCATGTTGCTGTGATTCTAGAAGCTATGCCACTGGTACTTCAAATACCAGCAGGTTCACCCATGGTGGACAGGTTTCAGCAGAGCTTTCAGACTAAGATGGACTAGGAAGAAAGGCCTGGCAATCTACTTCCAAAAATTAGTCAATGAAAACCTTATGGATCACAACAGAACATGAGCCGACTTGCTTGCTCTGGACACGTCATTAGGAGGGATCCATCACTAGAGGAGGACATCATGTTTTGTGAAGTAGAGGGCCAGCGAGGGCATGGGAGACCCTTAGTGAGATGGACTGGCACAGAAGCTGCAGCAATGGACTCAAGCGTGCTGGTGACTGTTGAGATGATGCAGGGCCAGGCAATGTTTTGTTCTGTTGTAAAAAATGTTGCTTTGAGTCAGAGTTGACTTGAGGCATCTGACAACAACAACCATGTGCCAAACCCTGTTGAGGTGCACAGATGAAAAAGATGTAGTGTCTGATTTCAAGGGGGTTACAGTCTGATGGAAGAAACCGAGTTCCAAGATGTCAAGTGACCTAAAGTAACACACCTTGTGAATGCAGAGACAGGTACCAGACTTGGTCTCCTTACTCAAATATTTGATACTCGTTTGAAGGTTAGCATTATAGGAAAGTGGAGTGCAAAGGATTGAATACAGAAACAGATATGAGAATCCAGATGTCCTCTCTTAAGCCACGCATTACAGAGATTAGTAAAAATGTAAAACAATGCTACTCTTTTCACTCAAATTATTTTATTTCTAAAAATATAGCTATTTTTCATTATGTTATTTATTTTAACATGTAGTGAATTTATTTTTATTTTAACATTAATTAATGCTTCAATACTTAAAAATGTCTCAATTTGATATCTAATATGGTAAATACTGATAGATGTAAACCACACAGGCACTAACTGTGGGAAGGATATGCCGGCTATTTCTCCAAATAGTACAGTCAGCAGTATTGAGAACATTAGGTTTTGTAGAGGAAACCAAGAATTTGGCGTCCTCAATAATTTTTACATGTGTAAAGCGGTCAAGAGGTCAAAAAGTTTCAGAAATACTGCAGTTGGCTGAGTATAACCTAAGATGTATGGTGTAGAAGGAGATAAACCTGGGAAGGCAGGCGAAGGTCTTGAATGCCATTAACAGAGTATTTATTTTGCAATAAAGACGAGCCATCAGAGGTTGGAAGAGACTGGCATGATCAGGGTTGTGCTTCAGAAGGAGAATTCTGGCAGAGTATGAAGGATGGGTTGGAGGAGAGGAGGAATTGGAGACCAGAAATACCAGGTAAGAAGTTCTGGCAGTGTCCAGCTGAGAAAGGATGAAGACTTCACCTGGGGCAGTAGCAGTGGGAATTTAAAGAAGGTAAAGGAACTATGCAAGGTTTTAGTGAACTTGCTGATTGATCTCTGACTATAAGGCAGAAGGAGGGATCAAAGATGACTCCAATGTTCTAGTTATATCAACAAAATTATCTAGAACATTATTTGAGATCTTCCTAGGTTCAAGATCCTAGGCTACGCGCTATAGTTAAAATATCAGATTTCCTGGATTCAAATCCTGGCTCTAATGGTTCCAAGCTGTGTTGTCCAAGTCATTTACCTCTTTGTGCTTCACTTCCCTTATCTATAAAAAGGTAAGAATATTAGTATCTACTTAATGTGGTTGATGTCAATTCATGAATTATCATGAGTGATAAAGTGCTTGGAAAGGTACCTGGCTCACATTCAGCCCTTTATAAATGTTTGTTAAAGAAAAGATGGGTTGTAGGAGAGAGAAAGATGCAGACACTGAGTATGAGATGAGTTCTGCCTGAGGGTGGAAGCAAAGGAAGGTAGACGACTTGCCTCAGAAGAAATCCCTGGTGATCTACTTCTGAAAAATTAGCCATTGAAATCCTATGGAGCACATTTCTGCTCTGACACACATGGGAAATAACTCACTGGCAACTGGTACTGGTATCATGAGAAATGGTTGGGCTCCCATAAACCTGTTGTCCACTTCCCACACTTAAATTTATCAGACAGAGGGTGGGGTTCTTAGAACTCTTGTGTAAATTTTCTAGAAGTTTTCTGCGGTTGATTTAGATTTTTGCTGACAATTTAGCCATGTGCTTTAATTAAGTTAGTACTTCGAAGAGCAGAGGAGAGTGATCCCCTGTGGGATGGGAGGGTGTTGCGGGAGGCATGAGGAGAGTCGGGAGCAGAGAGGATATAGACTAGGGCTCACTTAAAGTAGCCTGATGTTTTCTCTTTAAATTCATGTGAAGTTTGCATTTTATTCTGTAGTATGTTTATATGGGTATACAAAAATGTTTTAAATTACTTACCATTAAGGAAAAATGATGCTTCAGAAAGAGGCTCCATGTTTATTGAATACCCCCAGCACGCTGCTGCATTCTCCCAGCGGTGCTCTGGTTTGAGTAGCACTGATTTAACCCAATTATTCAGCCCCAGTAGGAAAAAAAAGAAAAAAAAAAAAAAAAAAAAATCTCAGCTCTGTGCAGGCTTTAGTTCTTTGCAGGAAAAGCAATGAATCATGAAGATTAATCGTGTCTTTTATTGTGAGTTTAATAAATAATATCAGTTTACAGGAAAGATGAAAATTTGATATATGTAATTAATGCTGAGTAAAAATGCTAGAGTCAAAGATTTGTACAAAATACTGTCCTTTTAAATATATGGAGGGGGTCTTTTATTTTAAAATTCATGAAGACTTGAGTTTGAGCTCAGCAACATTTTCTGCAAAGGTAAGTGAAGAGTTCCCCCAAACCCCACATTCAGAAAGAAAAGGGATAAAGAAGTTCTAAAATTAAACTAAGCTTTTTTGAATTGTCTTAAGTGCTAGGGAAAGGAATTCAACTTGGATTTCAATTATAAATAAATTTTCAAAAATTTGCTGAATGAGTTCTTGCTAGTGCAAAGGGGAAAAGTATACCAATACCAAGGATAGCTCAGCTGGTCATCATAGTAATTATGTGATTAACCTTGACATCATGAATGGTGGGTGAGCTGACCTTGTGTGCTTCTTCATCATGATGCAATAATGAAGTACGCAGCATCACTGTCATCTATTCCTGGAAAACCTGTTCAGCCTGAATCTGTCAAGCCTTTAGGCCTAATTTCTAGTTTCTAGGATATGTAGGAGCTAGAGGGACAGGGTAAAAGATACCACAAGGAAACAAGCAGACAAATCCAGAATTGGAACATTCTACAAGACAATTGGCTTGGTTCTTCAAAGCATCAATGCACTTTTTAAAAAAAGGTATGTGTGTTAGCAAGGTGTTTCCAGATTTAAAGAGTCTAAAAGATGTAACAAATGCAAAATATAAATCTCAATTAGATACTGGCTTGACAGTAAAAGAGCTTGAAATGTCAGTTGAGGAAACTTGAATATGGTCTGGATATTGTTGCTGGTTTTCTTAGGCTAGCTAATGCTATTGGGGTTATATAGGACATGTTGTTATTGTTGTTAGGTGTGGTCGAGTCGGTTCTGACTCAGAGCGATTCTGTGTACATCAGAAGGAAATACGGCCTGGTCCTGCACCATCTTCACAATCGTTATGTTTGAGCCCATTGTTGCAGCCACTTTGTCAGTCCATCTCGTTGAGGGTCTTCCTCTTTTTTGCTCACCCTCTGCTTTACCAAGTATGATGTCCTTCTCCAGGGACTAGTCCCTCCTGATAACACGTCCAAAGTATGTGAGACAGAGTCTCACCATCCTTGCTTCTAATGAGCGTTCTGGTTGCATGTCTTCCAAGACAGATTTGTTCCTTCTTCTGGCAGTCCATGGTATTCAGTGTCCTTCCCCAATACCATAATTCAAAGGCATCAATTCTTTATATAGGACATAGGCCTTATTTTTAGATGTGTATTCTGAAGTATTTAAGGCATAAAGTGTGATGACATAAGTCACTTACTTTCAAATGGTTTAGCAATAAAATCTATAGAGATAAAGACATGAGAAAGATCTTGCAAAAATGGCAAAGATATTAACAAGTGTTGAATGAAGGTAATGCATACATGCTTTTTCATGGCACAATTTTCAATTTTCCTGTATGTTTGGATTTTTTTCATAATTAAAAGCAAAACAAATAAACCAAACCTGTTGCCATCGAGTCAATTCCAACTCATAGCGACCCCATGTGACAGAGTAGAACTGCCCCATCGGGTTTCCTAGGCTGTAATCTTTACAGAAGCAGATTGCCAGGTCTTTTCTCCCACAGAGAACACTTAGTGATATGTATATTCATTTATTCCAACATCCACCAACCATGATTTGCACACCAGTCATGTGGCAAGCACAGTGTTATATGTTGGGGAGATGATGGTGAGCACGACAAACATGACCCCCCCTGCCTGCATGGAATTTCAGTTTGGATGAGAGCACTATTAAAAATGAGAGATGAGGACAAATGAGTACTCGTGACATAGTTTCCAGCTTCATAGTGTCACGCAAGCCACCACAGTACAAGCTGACGGAAGGATGGTAGACCCCTATTTTCCTGATGGCTAAATGGAGGCATAGAGAGGTTAAGCAGTTAACTCAAGGCTTCATGTTGAGCTTGTAGGACTAGAGGGAAGCGAGATCTCTGGCTTATTCAGAGTTTTTTAAATGGTGATAGCTTCTTGATAAAATGTCCTGTAACAGTGAGAGCTCAAATGTCTGGGAGTGACATTTTAACAACATGTCTTCTCTGGCACTATATTGGATCTGGACACTAAGCTGGGTAACCTTGAAGCTCTTCATGGATCCACACACATATTTAACAACCACTGATTCCATAGGCTGGCTTTAGAGGATATGTAAGCCCTCACCTGAAAAAAAAAATCACCTCACTGTAAATATACGGGACATCAAGCCATCAGAAAGCTGAAAGATTTTTATCCTTTGCCATCAGTAATGAAAGCCTGGAGAGGATTTCTCTTGAGATACTCCGTTTTTTATGGATTTTCTTTGTTTACAATGAAGCTGGGACTTACATATTGCAGCTCATCCTTGCCTGACCAAAATAACTGAACCCAATATCTGGAACAATAACTTGGGTATTATTGGAAGTACACTGGCTCAAAGCATAGCACTGTTCATACTAGGTGAAAAATTACAGGAGAAACAATTAGAGTCTGATGACTTCCTTTACGGTGGCCTTATCAATCTCACTGGTGAGCAAGGGAGTAAACTCCACCAAGCCCCTGGGTAGGAAAGCCCTCTGTAGGCTGTTTGGGAAAGATTTTGTTGTTGTTAGATGGTACCTAGTTGGCCCAAGATTCACGGCAACCCCATGTACAGCAGTATAGGACTGTTGTTATACATAGGGTTTTCATTGGTTGATTTTCAGAAGTAGATAGCCAGGCCTTTCTTCTAGAAGTTTTGATGAAGCTGTTCAGTATCACAGCAACACACTAGCTTCCACTGACAGATGTATGGGGGCTGCACTTCAGGTGCATTGGTCTAGAATCGAACCTCGATATCCTACATGGAAGGTGAGAATTTTACTACTGAACCATCAGTGACCCCATTCACTCCTCTTCCCAAAACCCATTTTGGAAGTCTGATGGATCTTGGCTGAAGGCAGAGAATACCAGAAAGATGTCATTGAATCGATTCTGACTCATATTGTTGGTAGGTGCTGTTGAGTTGGTTTCGACTCATAGTGACTCTATGTACAACAGAACGAGACACTGCCCAGTCCTGTGCCATCCTCACCGTCTTGCTGTGTTTGAGCCCATTGTTGCAGCCACTGTGTCAATCAATCTCATTGAGGGTCTTCCTCTTTTTCGCTGACCCCCTGCTTTATCCAGCATGATGTCCTTCTCCAGGAACTGATCCCTCCTGATAGCATGTCCAAAGCAAGCAAGACAAAGTCTTGCCATCCTTGCTTGTAAGGAGCATTCTGGCTGTACTTGTTCCAAGACAGATGTGTTTGTTCTTCTGTCAGTCTGTAGTATATTCAGTATTCTTCACTAACACCATAATTCAAAGGCATCAATTCTTCTGCAGTCTTCCTTATTCATTTTCCAGCTTTTGCATGCATATGAGGCAATTGAAAATACCATGGCTTGAGTCAGGTATTTTAGTCCTCAAAGTCACATCTTTGCTTTTGAACACTTTAAAGAGGTCTTTTGCAGCAGATTTTCCCAATGCAATACATTGTTTCATTTCTTGATTGCTGCTTCCGTGGATATTGATTGTGGATCCAAGTAAAATGAAATCCTTGACAACTTCAATTTTTTCTCTGTTTGTCTTGATGCTGTTTATTGGTCCAGTTGTGAGGATTTTTGATTTCTTTATGTTGAGGTGTAATCCATACTGAAGGCTGTAGTCTTTGATCTTCATCAGTAAGTGCT
>NW_004443977.1:11470491-11505525 GCF_000243295.1 Trichechus manatus latirostris
TGTCATCTGCATAACACAGGTTGTTAATGAGTCTTCCACCAATCCTGATGCCCCGTTCTTCTTCATATAGTCCAGCTTCTCCGACTGTTTGCTCAGCATACAAATTGAATAAGTATGGTAAAAGGATACAGCCCTGATGCACTCCTTTCCTGATTTTAAACTACGCAGTATCCGCATGTTCTGTTTGAACAACTGCCTCTTGGTCTATGTACAGATTCCTCAGGAGCATAATTAAGTGTTCTGGAATTTCCATTCTTCACAATGTTATCCATAATTTGTTATGATTCACACAGTTGAATGCCTTTGCACAGTCAATAAAACACAGGTAAACATCTTTCTGGTATTCTTGCTTTTGGCCAAAATCCATCTGACATCAACAGTGATGTCATGGTCCTTGTTCCCTATCCTCTTCTGAATCCATCTTGAATTTCTGGCAGCTCCCTGTCCACGTACTGCTGCAATCGCTTCTGAATGATCTTCAGCAAAATTTTACTTGTGTGTGATGTTAATGATATTCTTTGATAATTTCCTCATTCTGTTGGATCACCTTTCTTTGGAATGGGCACAAACATGGATCTCTTCCAGTCAGTTGGCCAGTTACCTGTCTTCCAAATTTCTTGGCACAGAGGAGTGAGTGCTTTCAGCATTGCATCTGTTTGTTGAAACATTTCAGTTGGTATTCTGTCAAATCCTGGAGCCTGTTTTTCACTAATGCTTTCAGTGTAGCTTGGAATTCTTCCTTCAACATCATTGATTCTTGTTCACATGCTACCTCCTGAAGTGGTTGAATGTTGACCAGTTCTTTTTGGTACAGTGACTGTGTATTCCTTCCATCTTCTTTTAATACTTCCTAGGTCATTCAATATTTTGCCCATAGAATCTTCAAAATTGCAACTCAAGGCTTGATTTTTTTTTGTTTTTTTCAGTTCCTTCAGCTTGAGAAATGCGAAGTGTGTTCTTCCCTTTTGGTTTTCTAACTCCAGGTCTTCGCACATTTCATTATAATAGTTTATCTTTGAACGGCCCTTTAAAATCCTCTGTTCAGTTCTTTTACGTCATCATTTCTTCCATTCTCTTTAGCTACTCTACATTGAAAAGCAAGTGTCAGAGTCTCTTATGACATCTATTTTGGTCTTTTCTTTCTATCATGTCTTTTTAATGAGTTTTTGCTTTTTACATGTATGATGTCTTTGATGTCATTCCACAACTTGTCTGGTCTTTGGTCATTAGTGTTCAATACATCAAATCTATTATTGAGATATTCTGTATGTATCCACTCATAAATTGTTCTTTGTCATTACTGTTGTTGCAGGGTTATATATGTTGTTGTATTTAGCATAGTTGCCTTTCATTCTTGCTTACCTTTCAGTGTCTTTCTTTACCTTGGTCATGTTGTGCTGACTTCTCCATATTGTGTACAAGCATACCTCATTTCGTTGTGCTTCACTGTATTGCACTTCGCAGATACTGTGTTTTTTACAAATTTTTGTGGCAACCCTGCATTAAGCAAGGCTATTGGTGCCATTTTTCCAACAGCATGTGATCACTTTGTGTCTCTGTTTCATATTTTGGTAATTCTCACAATATTTCAAAATTTTTTCATTATTACTATGTCATGGTCATCTGTGATCAGTGATCTTTGATGTTACCATTGTGATTGTTTTGGGGTGCCAACAAATGCACTCTTACAAGATAGCAAAGTATCAATAAATGTTGTATGTGTTCTGACTGCTCCACTGACCAGCCATTCCCCCATCTCTCTTCCTCTTCTTGGGCCTCCCTATTCCCTGAGACACGACAATATTGAAATTAGGCCAATTAATAATCCTACAATGACCTCTAAGTGTTTAAGTGAAAAGAAGAGTTGCACGTCTCTCACTTTAAATCAAAAGTTAGTGAGGAAGACATGTCAAAACCAAGACAGGCTAAAAGCTAGGCCACTCATGCCAAACAGTTAGCCAAGTTGTGAATACAAAGGAAAAGTTCTTGAAGGAAATTAAAAGTGCTACTCCAGTGAGCAGGAGGCAGGGTTTGAGAGGATTGACACCAATTTTGAAAGAAGTTCTACTGTGGGTAAAATGCTATCAAACAGCATCACATGCTAAAGAGAAATCTTTTGTGAAAAGAAAAGTCAATTGATGTGGCAAACTTCATTGTTGTCTTATTATAAGAAATTGCTACAGCTGCCCCAACCTTCAGCAACCACCACCCTGATCAGTCAGCAGCCATCAACATCGAGACAAGACCCTCCACCAGCAAAAAGATTATGATCCGCTGAAGGCTCAGAAGATGGTTAGCATTGCTTAGCAATAAAGTATTTTATAATTAAGGTATGTACATTGTTTTTCTTTTTAGACATAATGCTATTACATACTTAATAGACTACTATATAGTGCAAACATAACTTTTTATGCACTGGGAAACAAAAAGTTCATGTGAATTTCTTTATTGTGATATTTGCTTTACTGTGGTGGTCTGAAACCGAACCTGTGATATCTCCGAAGGATGCCTGTATTGCCTTTCCATTCACCAGAAGTAACATATATCTGCTATCTAGTTGGTGGTTTTCTCTCCCTTCTCTTCCCATCCCTGGTAACCACCAAATAATGTTACTTTCTGTGTATAAACATTTTTTTTTTAAATCTTTTTATAATAGTGGTCTCATATAGTATTTGTCCTTTTGTGATTGACTTATTTCACTCAGCATAATGTCCTCCAGATTCAACTATGTTGTGAGACGTTTCATGGATTTGTCATTATTCTTTATCATTGTGTAGTATTCCATTGTGTGTATGTACCACAGTTTTTTTTTTTTTATCCCTTCATCCATTGATAGGCATTTAGATTGTTTCCATCTTTTTGCTGTTGTGAATAATGCTGCAATGAACATGGGTCTGCATATGTCTATTCTTGTTGCAGCTCCTATTCCTCCAAGATATATACCTAGGAGTGGGATTGCTGGATCATACGGTATTTCTATTTCTAACTTTTTAAGGAAGCGCCATACTGTTTACCATTTTACATGCCCACCAGCAGTGTGTAGGAATTCCAATATCCCCACAACCTCGCCCATGTTTGTTGTTTTCTGATTTTTGGGTTAGTGCCATTCTTGCTGGGGTGAGATGATATCTCATTGTAGTTTTGATTTGCATCTCTCTAATGGCTATTGATTGTGAGCATCTCTTCATGTGTTTGTTAGCCGCCTGAATGTCTTCTTTGGTGAAATGTCTGTTCATGTCCTTTGCCCATTTTTTAATTGGATTGTTTGTCTTTTTGTTGTTTTAGTGTTGAAGTTTGTTATAAATTTTAGAGATTAGATCCTTGTCAGATATGTTGTAGCCAAAAATATTTCCCAGTCTGTAGTTTCTTTTCTTTTTTTTTTTTACTCTTTTACAGAAGTCTTTTGATGTGTAAGTGTCACTTTTATTCCATGTTGCTAAGACATCATAAGCTGCTGAAGGTAAGGGAGCAAGTCTGTTAACTTGCCACGGACTCCTGGGTTTTATGTTAAACAAATGATTTTTGATGAGGAAGTTTGCCGCTTCCTCTGATGATAATCTGCCTGGTGCTTTGCTTGTCCCATTGTCAAATTCGGCTTGCAGGGCTTTGTGAGTTCTCATGAAAAGCTTTATTTGCAGGCAGTGAGAAAGCTTAAGGTCAGAAGAAGGACACGGAGCTGAGAATGTAAAACTTGAGGGGTTAGATGAGTGATGAGACCCTTTCTGGCTCATAGCAAAATAGAAAGCCCTTTCTTGCTGTCAAACTTAAACTATATCGCGACAAGTGGAAAACAAACACAGGAAAAATTATTCTGAAAGTGTGATGCTTTCAGGTTTCCCATTTCGTAGAAAAAGCACATTCTCCATCTGCAAGGGGTAGGAGAAGATGAGTTCTGCATGGAATGGGATAGGAAGGAAGAAGTCACCCAGCACATATAAAGAGAAGATTGGACCAGAATGTAAACTTAAGGTGCATGGCATTGTCATCCTTGTTAAATCCACAGTAATGAAAAGGTCGTGTTTAAGATTTTAGCCAATGAATAGTAAGTACCTACGTAGCAAGCAGTTAGCCCCACACTGTATCCAAGCATCCTATATGCTGAGTCGCAGTCTCCCAAGGGGATGGCTGTCTAATTGTCTGGAGCATGGATGAAGAGAAAGGATTATGTTACATGTTGTGGCATATTGCATCAAGCTGGGTCACAAGTCAGGGCCAATGGTTTTGTTCAGCGACATTTGTTCTCTTGGATCTCTCCCTGGCTGAGGTTTTCTCTCCAAATAAACACAGTGATAACTCTAAAGAGCAGTCCGTAACGATAGCAACTCGAAAGGTTAGACAGAGAATTTAGGAGGGCAGTGAGTTTGTGTTAATGGGGGAAGAACAATTTGGAAGGGGAGGATGAGAATGGTTGTACAACTTGAAGGATATAATTAAAGTCACTGAACTGTACATGTAGAAATGGTTGAATTCTTGTATGTTCTGCTGTGTATATTGTCAACAACAACAAAAAGTAAAATATATGTATTTTTAGAAGAACAATCCTTAGATTATTAAACAAAGCACTAGAGGTCTTTTCTATCTCAGGATGGAGACATTTACTAGAAAAAGCACTGAACCGAGAGTCGCGTGTGCTGTATTCTATACCTAGAATACAGGTCTGCCTGCAGGTACACTGAAGGTATACAGCGGGTGTACCTGCTGCCATTAAGCAGGTGTTTGACTCAAAGCAAAGCAGTTCTACTTTCAAAATTTCTGTTATCTAATCTGTAAAATGAGAGAACATGAAAGCTTGTTTTGAATTAAAACCAACTAGAAAACCTCATGTGGACAACAGATAATTTCAGAGCAGATCTGGTTGAGTAGCCACTGAAGGACCAGACACCTACCACTTAATGTGTTCTCAACCTCTTTCTACAATTCCTTGAATGCGTTTCACCACCCCGTTAGGGATCTATGGTTTCCAAAATAGCCTCTATGCTAATCCCCTAGAGACGACATAGCAGAAACATCAGGCTTTTTAATACTTTCATATTTTTCAAAATGCACTTTATTTTTTAGATCAGTTTTAGGTTTACAGAAATATTGGGCAGAAAGCACAGAGAGTTCTCATATGCTCCGCTCCCCTCCTCTCTGCACATAGTTCTATTAAGATCTGGTGGCACAGTGGTTAAGAGCTATGGCTGCTAACCAAAAGATCAGCAGTTCAAATCCACCAGCTGCTCCTTGGAAACTCTATGGGGCATTTCTACTCTGTCCTATGGGGTTGCTATGAGTCAGAATCAACTTGGCGGCAATGGGTTTGGGTTTTTGGTTTTTGCATTAGCTTGGTCGCTATGAGTCAAAATCGACTTGACGGCAATGAGTTTGGTTTTTTTTTTTTTCTGGTACATTTGATACAACTGATGAACAATATTGACACATTATTATTAACTAAAGTTCATAATTTATATTGCAATCCCTGGATGGTACAAACAGTTAACCCGCTGGGCTGCCAACTGAAATGTTGGAGGCTCAAGTCTACCCAGAGGTTCCTTGGAAGAAGGAAAAATCAGCCATTGGAAACTCTATGGAGCACAGTTCTACTCTGAAACACCTGGGGTTGCCATGAGTTGGAGTCTACTCAACGGCAACTGGTGTGATATATATGCAGTTTACAAATAGAGGTCACTCTTCATGTTATATAGTTCTATGGATTTTGATAAATGCTTAATGCCATGTGTCCACCATTAAAGTATCACGCAGAATAGTTTCACTGCCCTGAAAAAGTCCTTTGATTCACCTGTTTTACTGTCACTTCTAGATGTGTGTGCTTTCTCCGAAAATGTCACTAGAAGGTGATTTTAAAAAGAAGATAGAAATGCACAGGGGGACGTCTGTGTTCTGCAATGTCCAGGCTTTTAAACAATTTCAGTCCCTCTCTATTGTGGGGAAAACTGTATTGATTTTTTGTTCAAAGTAAGTGATATCCATAAAAGGTCATTTTGTGGGTCATGGTTATATATCGTTGATTAAAAAAATTCATGTGTGGGTCAGTTTCAAAAGGGATGATATGTGATGACAAAGGCTTGTCCGATTTTGCCCTGAATCAGAGAAGGAGAGGAGCAGTGGGAGAAGAATAGAGAAGCAGCTTTGAGGAAGGAGTTGTGTAGCTGGTTCTTGAATTAAGACTCTCACCAGACCTAATTATCAGGTGAAAAAATAGGAAGCAGGGAGATGGACAAGTTCAAACTATTGGTTTATAGGCTTAAAGAAAGTATCTCAGTTATGAATAGATTTTATAGAAGCATAAAGGATTGAAATTTTAAAGCTAGAAGGATCAAGATGATTTGCTCCCAAGAGTGGTTTTATCTTTTGAGAGAGGAAATTTTCCTGTTTCTTTTAATGAATGGTCATATATAACCAAATGATTTTGATCTTTTGAATAGCCACTTAGGGAATGTTCTCCTTTGCAATGCACGTGAGGTTTTGGAATGATTAGCAAAGCCATTCAGAAAGAGCATGTTTTAGTACATCAGGGTAGGGTGGGAAATCTAAATAATTATCCTAACTTTATCAAGATAATTTCATTAATACTGGGTCATTATCAAAAATTGTTTATGAGGTCACTGAAACAGTCTCAATTGAATCAGAATTACTTACATACTTTAGTGGTTGTGGAGCCTTGGTGAAGTAGTGGTTAAGAGCTCTGCTGCTAACCAAAAGGTCGGCAGTTTGAATCCACCAGCCACTACATGGAAGTCCTAGGGGGCAATTCTCCTCTGTTCTATAGGATTGCTACGAGTTGGAATTGACTCAACATCAGTGGGTTTAGTTTTTGGTTTTAGTGGTTGTATTTATATTACCTTTTCATTTGAAAACCAGAATGCAATCAATTAAACCTACATGTCTATAAAAAGATCACATTTTAGCAATCATTTTTAACATAAAGAGATGTTGCATATAGAGTCTCTGTCAATTATTAGAAATAATTACATATTTTCTTGGGTAATTTCTTGGTAATTAAAGTGTCACTGAAGCATAAGATGCTTTGTTAAGGAAAAGACTTAAAAATAAACACACATGAGTTTATCATATTTTGTTGAAATGTGGTTCAGTGTTTATTATCATAATTTCTGGTTGTTATTGCATAACCTTGAATGGTATTAATGCACAAATCACGAGTGTAAGCCAAATAATAGCTCACCCATTTAAAAATACATCACTTGAAGTGGTGCAATAGCAATCAAAATTATGATAATAAACATTAAACCATGTTTCAACAAAGAACAAAAATAGTCATAAATTTTTTTTCCTCTTGAGTTTGAAAGCCTTCATGACACTAATTACAAAAGAATTACTAAAGAGTGTGTGGGGGGGAACCCAAACAAATCAAAAAACTAAGTATTGCCCTATTTGTTCTGAAACATTCTCTACTGAATAGCATAAACATACAAAATAGTAAACAGACTTTTTATGAATAAAGAGATTTCCAAAATGGGATTTTTTTTAAGTAAATGTTTTATATATGGGGTACGACAGAAAAGGTGACACACTATTTTCTTTTGTGATAATATTAATCCATCTTTGCCTAGGCTAGGGCTTTTTGCTTTAGAAGGAGATAGATTTAAATTGATTCCCACTTTAATTTCCCATTCTCTTTGTGACTTGTGAGTCACTAGTGGAAGTGTGAATGGGTCAGTGTGTCCTTCCTGCTTCTAGATTTATAGATGTTTTCTGGGAGGAGATGGAGGAACTCAGGAAATCTCATGGGAACACAGGCAAGTTCATCTTATTAAGCATATTCACCTTGGGATGTCTAAGGAGTCTGAACCCAAGATGACAGGATATAAGACAGACACATTACAAAGACGGAAAACAAAATTAGGATTTGGTGCAAGGTGGCTGGAATTGGCTCATACCAGCTTGTGAGAGCTGATTTTGTGCAATTATTTCTGACTGTCCTTTCAGTGACCTCAGGTTGGAAGCTTGAAATTGGCCATGGTGGGAGTATTTACACCATGGAAATTGGCAAATGCTACCAATAAGAGAATTTTGTTCAGAGAGTCAGTTTTCCAGAACACTATCTTTGGGAAGAGAAATGGATCAAGGATTTGAAAGTCTCAATGATTATAAGAGTGACCTCTATAAAAATCACTTAGATAATATCAAATAGAGGCAAAGATTTACATTTATCCACCTTGTTAAAAATGACTTCTGGCCTGATCTATAAGTCTGAATAAATTGAGAGAATCTAGTGCAGTTCTTTTGATTTGTCTCTATCATTCACATAGTCTCCAATAATCATATGGCTTTAGTACTCTCCTCTCCCAACATGCACATTCCTATTAATGTTTTCTTCCAAAAATCCAACGGATGTAAACATTAAACCTTGTTTCAACAAAGAAAGAACAAAAGCACTCTTAATGTTTTTCTCTTGATTTTGGAAGTTTTCATGACAGTAATTACAAAAGAATTACTGAAGAGGGGTAATAAAAGAAAAACCCAAATATTGCCCTATTTGTTCTTAAACATTCTCTACTGAACAGCATAAACATACAAAATAGTAAACAGAATTTTTATGAATAAAGAGATCTCCAAAATGGGATCTTTTTGAGTAAATGTTTTACATCTGGGGTACTATAGAAAAGTTTCCAATAATTGTACAGCTTTAGTACTCCCCTCCCCCAACACACACTCACTCCCATTACTCTTTTCTTCCCATTAATCTTTGCTCAGCTGAAATGGATGTTCTGCTAAAAGGCACATTTGTAGGACGGGCCCTGTGCTCATTGTGATATGACATTTCTGTGGTGGTGAGCTCTAGAAGTCCTTTGGAATTCCAAGAAGTCATCACTATTCAGTGAAAGCTCATGGGCAGTGTGATACACGAGATGCCCCACAATCTAGACCTTTTGCTCTATTTCCATTCTCACTCCCAATTTTCTACCACACTGATGTAAGAAGAGTCTCCCTCTCCCACTCTTGGGTGCATTCTGGGTGCCTGCATACCTAAGTGCTCTCTCTCCCGCTCACCAGCCATCTAATCCTTCGAGACTCAACCAAAGTGCCACCTCCTCAGAGAAACTTCTCCCCATAGTAGCCCATCTTGTCCACAGTACTCATTGTTTACATGTCATACTGCCAAGGATAGGGCTCTTTACTTAGTGGCATTTGGTAAGTAGTTTTGAACAATTTGGAATGGCAGTTTTGAGTATGACTTGTGTCCTGTAGCTAAGGGTTTTCATTAATCTTGGCACAAGTCTGGATATTTACTGTTTTCCTAAATGAAGATATGAAGGTAAAGCAAAGAAAAAAAACATGTGTTCAGGAGCAGGTTGTACTTGAAGTTCTTTGTTGTTGTTAACTGCTGTCTTGTTGACTCTGACACCTGGTGACTGTCTTAGGCTGGGTTCTCTAGAGAAGCAAAACCAGTAAAGTGTATAAATATATATATATATAGATTTATATCAAGGAAACAGCTCACACAACTGTAAAGGCTAGAACGTCCCAAGTCCGTGGATCAGGGTAGAGGCCCCTTCCAATTCACAGAGCTGCAGAAGCTGGTGAGCCCAAGATCGGGAGGTCAGAGAGCAGGGCTCCACTCACAGGCTATGAAGACTGACAAATCCCAAGCTCAGCAGATAAGCTGACAGCTCTAGTCCGAAGAACCGGAGGTGAGACAGGAGGAGGCAGCTACAGGATCCAGAGTGAGCAAAATGCCAGAACGTCTGCTTATATTCAGATGCAGGCCACACCCCCAAGGAAACTCCCTTTCATCTGATTGGCTACTCACAGCATATTCAGTCGTGGGATTGATCACATAAACACTGAGAATCATGGCCCAGCCAAGCTCACACACAACTTAACCATCACAGTGACCTTATGCACAACAGAATGAAACGTTCGCCTGATCCTGGGTCATCTTCACAATCACCAGCATATTCGACTCCATTGTTGCAGCTATTGCACCATTCCATCTCACTAAGGGTCTTCCTTGCCCTCGCTGGCCCTCTACATCACCAAACACAATGTCCTCCTCTAGTGATTAATCCTTCCCGATGATATGTCCAAAGCAAGTGAGTTGGACAGTATTCTGTTGTGATCCATAAGATTTTCATTGGCTAATTTTCAGAAGTAGATTGCCAAGCCTTTCTTTCTAGTCTTTGTCTGGAAGCTCTGTTGAAACTTGTCCACCATGAGTGACCCTGCTGGTATTTGAAATACTGGTGACATAACTTCCAGCATCATAGCAACATGCAAGTCACCACAGTATGACAAACTGACAGATGGGTGGTGGACTTGACATTCTTAGAATTCATTTGGGATTAATATTTGTGCCTAAGTGAGTTTACATTATAGCACTCTGCTATAGAGAGACTAAGTCTAAAATCATTAACAAATTCTGCTTTATAGCCAAGATTTGGGTGGAGGAAAGCCAGATTTGCTTTTTGTCTTATTGTTGAGGGATGGAACTCTAGCTGGCTCAGCTAGGACAAAGGGTTAAGAGCGTTTTAACGGATGTGCAATCCTAGTCCCTTCTTTTCAAGCTTTCCTATTTCTCTTCTTCAAACAACCACATTGTAATTTATTAATAAACTTACATTTTCAAAGTAGGATAATTAAATAGGACTTTCACTGAGATGTCATTTTCATAAAATTTTCTTTTTTGTGACATTTTTTTCCTCTAGAAGTTACATAATTTTTTTTTTTTAATGCAACTTTTGGAATACAATGCTATAACTCTGTGCAGAGGATTTTAGAGAAATTTACTCAGGGTTTTGAAGTTACTGGACCCACATCTGAACATCTGAGTCACTTCCCTCCCATCTCTATGTGGTGGCAAACCTTCCTGAAAGTTGGTTTGTGTTCCTGGATAAAAGTCTTGTTCCTATTTTGCTGGCGGACAACATTGTTTTCAATGTTTCTGTCTTCTCACTTTGCTCAAATGTGTTTTTCTTGGCAGGAATCCTAACTGGCCTGGATTCACTTTGGTGTGGGGTGACCAAGGTTTTCCTTTAGCCAGTAGTTTGCATGGCCATACCAGTATGAACAGCCAAACTCTCTCTCCTGCCTGAAGATCATAAAACGGCAAAGACAAGTGCTCAAGGCACTTTCCTGAGATGATGATTTAAATTATCATACTCCCCTGGGGTCCTTGAGAAATAGGCCACTCTCTGATCATTTTTGAACACTTGCCAGCGTGCCTGAAATATGAGGAGAGGGAAAAGATGTGTCTGCTTTTCTAATTAGTTTTTTCCTCCTGTAAGTCATATCCCTTCCTTTTAAGTGACGGAAAACATTAGTGTTCTTAAGAGATGTCTATTTTCCACTGGGGTTTACATCATCGTTTTATCTAATTATTTCCCAATTACGAATAATAATTAAACCAAATGGTGATGCAAACTGGAGCAGTAACAATATATCTTTTTAGAAGAGCTCCCCAAAGGAGTTATAGAACACCAAGGTTGAAAATTCTTTGTTCCGTTTCAGCAGTCAGTCTGCAAGGATGCCCAAGGCAAGAGTCTTGATTTTCAATCCTTATCTGATGCCCTTTGGCCTTGACCTGTGAAAACAGGCTAAGGAGTTCAGTCTTCAACTGTTTTTGACATCTCAATACTGTGTTGCTAGTTGCAATGAACGGTCAGTGCTACAAAGTAGAAGTAGACCACTGTTGACCAAGTCACTTTTAATAGAAAATATCCAAGGATGATTCTTAACCAGGGGTCTGGAGACCTGAATTTAGAATGACTGTATGTGTGCATTTGTCAGGAACAGTCCTAGTTTATGCCTCTTATCTTGGCATTATTATTGATGATGCCTCTTTTCACTGTCAAAAGTGTCCTAGCTCAAACTTTTTTACAACTCGCTAGGTGGACAAACAAAATGAAATTAGACTTAGATACTCCCTATTGATTTTTATAGCGTTAGTAGATATCTAGTTGCCGGATTCTGAGTCTTAAATCAAGTTTCCCAAATACCATTTCTCAACCTCAGACATCTTATTTAGTATCAAATAAGAAACTAACAAATGAAAATATACCACTTCTCATATTAACCCTAAATGTGAAACCTAAACTTGTAAAGATTCCAGAAGAAAATGTAAGAGAATATCTTTCAGGCTTAGGTATTTTTTTTAGATGAGACTTCATAAAAATTTAAAACCTTCTGTTCTTCAAAGAGCCCACTAAGAAAGTAAAAAATGACCGAGAAAATTTTCACTATACTGATATTTAACAAAGGATTCTTATTCAGAATATATGAGGAACCCTCACAAAACAATGTTAAAGACAAACCACCCAATTTTTTTTTTAATGGGCAAAAAACCTGAACAAATGCTTCAGAAAAGGAGTTAGAATTACTAATATGCATATGAAAAGGTGCTTAACATCAGGAGAATGCAAATTACAATGACAACGAGAAAATGTGAACCAAATAAAATTGTTAAAATTAAAAACACTGCAAACACCAGATGTTGGTGAAGATGTGAGCAGCTGGAACTTTCACGCTATGCTGGAGGGACTATAAAATGGTACAACCACTTTGGGAAACTGATTGACACTTTCTTATAAACACACACCCTATAACCGAGCATTTCCACTCCTAAATATTTATCAAAGGAAAGGAAAACATGACCACAGAAAGGCTTGAACACAAATGTTGATAGCAGTTTTGTTTATAATAGCTCCAAACTGGAAACAGCTCAAATGTCCATCAACATGTGAACAGGTAGCAAATCATGATATATTCATACTATGAAACACTGAAGCATTGAAAAAAATTCAATTACATGCAACAACAAGGATGAGTCTCACAGATATTATCTTGAGTCAAAGAAGCCAAAAACAGCACGTACTATGTGATTTTATTTACATGAAGTTCTAGAATAGGCAAAACTAATCTATAGTGATAGAAATCAGATTAGTGGTTGCCTATTTAGTTGTATACAGGTAGGGAAAAGGGTATTGACTGGAGAGTGGCATAAAGGAGCTTTCTGGGTGAAGGAAGTTCTCAGTATCTTTAACTGGGTGATGTGTATATGGATGTATATACATATGTAGAAGCCTCTGAGTGGCACAACGATTAAGCACTTGGCTGCTAACGGAAAGGTCAGCAGTTTGAACCCATCAGCAGATCCAGGGGAGAAAAGACTTGGAAATCTGCTCCCATAAAGATTACAGCTAAGGAAACCCTATGGGGGCAGTTCTGCTCTGTCATATAGGGTCACTTTGACTCGGAATCGACTAGATGGCACATGACAACACCACCACTCACCGAAAAGTTGGCAGTTTGAACCCATCCAGAGGCTCTTCGGAAGAAAGGCCTAGCAATCTGTTTCTGAAAGGTTACAACCTTGAAAACCCTATGGAGCACAATTTTACTCTGAAACACATTGGGATCACCATGATTTGGAATCGATGGCAATGGGTTTGGTTTTTTATGTATATACATGTATAAAAAAGTCATTGAGTTTATACTTGAGAGGTGTACATTTTCTTCATGTAAATTATACTTCAATACAATACTATAAAAATAGGTTACATTGCTTCTCAGTTTAGCACGCACATTCTCACACAACAGTGTTTTCCATCTATTTTTAACACTAAATTCTTTCTTTAAACAAAGTTTCACATGAGATCCCAATGTATAAGATAGATAAAAGCAGAGTAGCTGGAGTTGAAATGAGGATAGGGTCCTGATACCCCATGGTGCCTTCTGTCTTCTGCCCAGATCTTCGCTTCAACACTGCACCCCATTCTTCTAGCAACTCTGTGATGAAGGCACTAATTGTTAAAATTAAAAATATTGGAAACACCAAGTGCTGGTAAGTTTTTTTTTTTTTTTAATGTCCCCTAAAAGTTTTATTGTTTCCATTATACAGATGAGGAAACTGAGACTCACAGAAATTGTGACTTGTTTCAAGTCAGTCAGATGGTTAACAAATAATAAAACAAGGACCTAGAAATCAGAACTTGTCACCTGTGATCTCTACCTTGTCACCATTAAATGTCTAAAAGTCTACAAAAGAGTTCCAAATACTGCGAGAGATATAAAGTAATATAAAAAAGGCTCTAAGTGGCCGAAGTGTTTTCAGTCCATTTGAGGAAGTGAATATTTATGCACACTTTGAGCCAGCAGTCAGAAAGGCACAGAAACACTCAGCATTCTGGGAAAACCTCATTTGCTGGAGGCATCATGTTTGGTCAAGGAAGTACTTAAAATTAAGGAGCTGCCACTCTCCAGAGTACGGGTAATCCTTCCAGGATATTTCAATAAATCTAACATCAGGTTGGTGCTGTCGTTTGCTCTTTAGGTGGTGCTTTTTTGTGGATTTTTAGTAGAAGATAAAAATGGGATAGAATTGATAAAGATTATCCTAAATTTCTTTTTATTGTCTAGTTTTGATGAATCATCTATACAAAACTTTGAGTTTTCATTTTGATGTGGTCATCACCAACTATTACCAAAAAACAAACAAAAATCCAAAACGAAAAAACTCATTTCCCCATATTAGGGCCATGCCAAAGATACTGACATTTTCAGATCAGTTAATGCTGAAGTTACTTTTCTTGTAAAAATCCTGCTCACCAATTTCTGTATTTCCCATCCTATAGCAGCTGGTTTTATTCATTTATTTATTTTGAAATTCAATTTGTGATGTAGTTAGAAGAGACTGTCAGCAAGGGCGAGCCAAATAGAAAGTTTGTTTTTTTTCCCCTTAGTGGGGAAAAGGTGGAGGAGAAGGGGGACTCCTGGTAGGGGCCTTATTGGATTCATTTGGTTTATTTTTTTCTAAAAGCCCTTCTCTCTGAGAGGACACAGTTCTTCTTTTCTCTTTAAGTGAAAAGCTCAATGTGGGAAAATTTAAAATTTGATTTAAATTTTTTGATGTGGAACAGTCTAAAGAAAACAGTGATGCTGCCTGAGAATGTTCTTTTCTTTAAAAGGGAGAGAGATTGGAATTCCCCTGAGGGAACTGATGGTTTACACACTTATTTATTTATCACTGGGAATACACTGATTTTGATCTGTACATAGTCCATGACACGTGAAAAAAACTGAGAATTAGAAGGAGTTCAGTGAACGCACATGTGGGATTGGGCTATGGAACGAAAGAGAAACTGAAACCAGTATGGCCCCAGGAGCAGTAAGGCTGGTTCATGAGGCTATGAAAAAAGCCCGGCCTCAACTAGTGCTCTTCTTGGCCCTTTATTGGGCTTGAAGTTTCCTACATTAGAAATATTTCATGATTTGTGTATATTAGGCAAAAACAAACAAACAAACAAAAAAAAAAAAACCCAGAAACAACTAAAAGCAAAGAGCAAAAAATAATGCAACCCAAACCAAAATAAAATAACTTCCTTGGTCAAAAAGTTTGGGAAACCTGGAATAAAGAAGGAAAACTGAAGTCTTTATTGTGAGCTTTCTCAGGACTTTTAATATTCTCATGTACCTTATGAATCTCTAAGAGGAAGAGCTGTAATACGTAGCATAGTAACCAAAAAACCAAAACCAAACCCATTGTCGTTGAGTCTATTCCAACTCATAGCAACCCTATAGGACAGAGTAGAACTTCCCCATAGGGTTTCCAAGGAATAGCTGGTGGATTAAAGCTGCTGACCTTTTGATTAGCAGCTGAACACTTAACCACTGTGCCACCAAGCTTCATAGCCTAGTAAAGAGGCTCAAATTTATCTGAATGGGAGATCTTATTGACTCACTTCTACCTTCTTATGAGGCTAATTCTCAGTGAAACGTAATTGGGGAAATGCTGCATTAGAACATTGAAAAATGCTGATTAAACTACAAATCTTAATGTTGTTGGTTGCAGTTGAGTTAGCTCCAACTCATGGCGACCTTATTTATAACAGAAGAAAATATTGGCTGGTTCTGTGGCATCTTCATGATCCCTGGTATGTTTGAATCCACTGTTGTGGCTATTGTGTCAGTCCATCTCATTGAGGGGTTCTCTCATTTTCACTGACACTCTATTTTACCAAATATGATGCCCTTTTCTAGTGATTGGTCTCTCCTAATGACCTGTCCAAAGTAACTGAGCCAAAGTCTCACATCCTCACTTCAGAGGAGCATTGTGGTTGTATTTCTTCTAAGACTAATTTGTTCATGCTTCTGGCAGTTTATGGTATAATCAGTATTCCTCATCAGCTCCACAATTCAAATGCATCGATTCTTCTTCTATCTTCCCTTTTCATTCTCTAGCTTTCGTATGCTTACGAGGCAATTGAAAAGACTATGGCATGGCTCAGACACATCTTAAGCATCAAAGTGACATCTTTGCTTTTTAAAACTTTAAAGACGCCTTTTGCAGCAGATTTGCCCAATGCAGTAAGTCATTTGGGTTCTTGACTGCTGCTTCCATGGGCATTGATTGTGGATCCAAGTAGGGTGATGATAATATTTGCAGACTTTATTAATCACTCTAACTCTTAAGTTCAAATTAGTTTATCAAATTAACTGCAAATGCCCCATGAAACTCATATGGAAGGAGCCTGGACAGAAATAAAATCTGATGGGGGCCAGATGATATCAGTGATGACAATGGGGAGGCCCGGAAGAAATGGTGGGTTAATGAAAGAGAGAACATTGCTGAATTTTAAATATTTATCCTACTCGCTTCAGGCAATGTAGCAAATATCAGCCTAGAATTAAATCAGAGAAAAGAGATGTTCAATCTATTAAGCACAGGAGAATCATCCAGATCAGATTCTAACCTTTCCATATTAATTTAAAGCATAAAGTCAAGGATTGCTGGCAATAAGTGGAGATGTTTAAAGTTTCATTAGCATACAAATATCTGTTTTGGTGTATGGATAAATAACATTAAAACTCCAGATTTAGCTGGTTTATGGTAACATTACCAGTAGCACCAGACCTAATTCATTTTCTTTCTTGGCACATATCTGAGTGATATTTCCCAGTCTCTCCCCTAGATTGAATTCTATCTGTGTAATGTGCACAAAATGATAAACTCCACTTCGAGACCTGGCATATCCAGAAAGTCCTGCATGAGCCTCCATTTTCTCAACCCTCCTATCTTCCAGTTGTATGCCACCAGGGGAACAAGATGGCAGAGCCACATGATTGAAGCAGGCTGAGTTTCTCAGTAACTATTTGGAGGAGAGTCACAGAAGCATTTTTACTGGGCTTTGTGTCTGTGAGAAATAAATTTTTATTTTGTTAATCCACTGAGTTTTTTTTTTGGTAGCAGTTAGCATTAATTACTTGACCAACACAAATTCAGGGAACACGAGCAGGTTTAATAAAGAATCTAAGGTATGTTATTGTTAGTGACTAATTCTTTTCATATTGACTGCAACAGGATGCACCTTGTCTTACTCCTGCTTGTCCCTTAGAAACTTTTTAAATCAGATTATGTAAGATTAGCTCTAAAATGTTCCAGCTTTTTAATATCTCCCACTGGTATCCTGCTCTTTGGTTCCACCTGCTGCATTAAAAAGTGGCCACCCTAAACTCAAGTGCTCAAATCCCACTGTGGTTTGTGTTTTGGTCATATATAGCACATGTGGCTGTGGAACTCGGTTTCCCTAGTGATGAAGTGTAGAACCACCCCTTGAAGGATGCAGCCTGAGTAGAATCCAGCCAGCATTCTGCTGACCTAGTGACCTTCCATGTATTTATACACATTGGCCCTTAGCCCAGCCCTGCACAGCTGGCCACAGCAATCCTCAATACTTTAGGAACTTCTCCCAAGAGAATTCCATGAAAAGCAGGAGCTGGTAGGAAAACAAAGATGAAATTAATGTAAACTTTGCTTAGGAGTTAAATGGATTCTCAGAAATAGGAACTTTGCCAAGCATGATGTTATTCAGTCTTCTGACAGAATGAAGAAGTTAGGGATTATCTGTGTACATATTTATATCTGGTGAAAGTCTCATTTGATAAGAATATGTATGTATTTATTTGATTCTATGTGTGAATGGCTCCTTTTCAGGAGTAAATACTATAGTTCCTACCAAGAGGAACTCATAAATCCACATGTCTTTTTTTATAGCCTATGACAAATTCCAGTTGACAAGTTAGCTATTTTGAAGTGTGTAAGATGTGGCCCTATAAACAGAGGTAGATCTAGATTTGTGAGCCCCAAAGCTTATTCAGTTTTGAGGGTAGGCTTTAAAAAATAAATATAAAATTAAGTATGAAAGTAAATATTTATTTATAATAGGAAAAAAAATCACTGCAAGTTACAAATATTAAAAGTTGACAAATGCTATAAACATCACAAAATACCTCTGAGCTACTGATGGTCCACTGCTGACCACTGGGCTTGAGCTGTGGGTATGCGTCTGTGCATTGGCTCTTGCCAGCCCTTGTTCTAAGTGCAGTGCTGCCTTTACAGCACCTGAAGGAAGTAGGGGGAGGCAGCAGGTGTCTTTTACCCTATGGAACTCCTGACCTTGGCACTCAGGACTGTAACTCCTCTGCAGGCTTTGTAGCGCATGTCAGACAGTCCTCCAGGGTGAGCATGCCTATCTCCTCAAGGACTTTTAATACCATTGCTCTGCAGTGCGAATGACACCTTCCAATTGATGTCCGTCTCTTGCCCCCCTGTGGATATAGGATAGTGAGATATGGTGACGTCATGCTCTTCTGAGCCATTCTTAAGCCATGTCAGATGAAGAAGGGACATTCCTTGTATCAATGGAACCACTCTTTTAGCTGTGCATATAACCCCCTTGCCTCTCCTCCATGTGTATGTGGAAGGCAGAGGTGCAGTCAAAATGGTGAGCAATCACATTTGGGTGTACAGTGATTGTGACCTAAAAGTTTAAGTGGAGACGTAGTTGGCAGGTGTTATTTTGCATTAAGCTATATAGTAAATTTAACAACCAGAAAATAAATTATTGTCTACGTTTTCCTGTATACTTTGGGTAAGACTTGCATTTGTGGTCAATATCAATGAAGCACAGTAATAACTTCTGAGTCATTTGAAACCAGTATTCCTGGGTGGAACAACAGATGATGCAGAGTTATGATTAATCATGTAAATTGTTATTGTTTTTAGGTGCCATCAAGTCTGCTCTGACTCATAACGACCTTATGTACTGGCAGTCCCCGGATTACAGACCAGTTCCATTCCTAAGTCTGTCTTTAAGAACAGTTAGGTACGGTTCTTATCTAATGTCAAGTAGTCAAATGTTTGTCTTAGTATGTAGTGTATCTTTCTATGCATAAAAAAACATTAAAAAAACACTTCAGATGCACTAAAACATCTTTAACATAATACGGTAATAAATAATAATGTTTTGATGTGCATTGCAAAGTAGCACTGATTTGTTATTACAAACTATTATATGTACTTTGAATTTTTAATATAATAGGCTTTACAGGGGTTGGTTCCTAACTATGGGTTGTACGGAAGTCAGAAGTTCATAACCTGGGGACTGCCTGTATAACAGAATGAAATATTGCCCGGTCCTGTGCCATCCTCACAATAGTAGGTATGTTTGAGCCCATTGTTGCAGCCACTGTGTCAGTTGCTCTAAAGAACGTAAAGTAATGGTTTCTGGATCTCAGCTGGAAGAGACAATGCCTGGATACTGCAAAAATCTTTATGTGCCTTGTTAGACAATGAATACATTTATAAATTCCATGTCTACCTATTATTCTAAATCTTTTGAGAAATCACAATACCTTATATGAGCCCATAAATTTTATAATATATTTGGAATAAAACTGTTTATATAGACAGGGGCCCCACAAAAAAAAAAAATTTACCTGGGCCACTGCACACGCTATGGATGGGCCTGCCTGTGAACGAGGAAAACTTTGAGGGAAAGGGATAGCGGTCTATTTAAACTGATTAAGGTAAAATCTTTTTGTCAATTTTTAAAAAAACAGATGACCATTGAATACCTTGTTGAGTCCCTCTCCTAGGGCCTTGGATGGGCCTTATGCAGGCTAGGGATCCTGAAGCTTGAGGTTCATTAGCTTCACCGTAAATCTACCTCTTCCAATAAACTTGAGTCTGAAAAATGATGGTCTTTTTTGTAGACTGTTAGTGATACTTCATCATGACAATGGGATTAGAATTTATTAAAACATAAAATGATTTTAAGAACTTTTGTTTATTTTTTTGCACAACCCTCTTTACAGCATCCTACTCCATACCCTGCAGAGTGTGATTTTTTTTTCCCAATTGACCCTAATAGCGAATACAGCAGAATTTGATTAATTCATCTTATATGTCCATAATTAATGTAAAAGGGCCAACCAGCTCTCAGCTGTCTTCTCAGAAAAGATCTAATAATGAAGTTCAAGTGCAGTTTAATACGACCTAATTTTAAGAAATATAATAGCTGGAGAATTACTTTGAAAAGTTAGAAGTGCTATGCAAATGAAAAGTATCCTCATTATTATTGCTATTATTAGTGGAGTATCTATAAGCTAACATTCACTTATTTGCTGCATTACAAAAATTAAAAGTAAAATTGTCTCTTGACATCTATCTCTCTGGGCTCCTTGAAGGATTGTATCTGTCTTGTTCTTTATAGTGTTCCTGGTACCTGGCCTCATGCCTGGTACTTAGTGGGCACTCAAAAAGTAGTTGTTGCATTAATGAATGATTTCCAATTGTTTGTTTAGGTTGCTTCCAGTTTTTTTCAGATTTTATACTATAAATGAATTCTTTAGATAAATTTCACTCAAATCTAACTATTTTCTAGGATAAATTTCTAGAGGTAAAATTTCAAGATCATAGCTTTTACACATTTTTTATTTTATTTTTTAATGATGTTAATTTCACTTTTTTATTGTACTTTGAATGACGGTTTACAGAGCAAATTAGTTTCTCATTAAACAATTATTACACATATAGTTTTGTGACATTGGTTGTCAACCCTATGACATGTCAACACTCTCCCCTTCTTGAACTTGTGTTCCCCATTACCAGCTTTCTTGTCCCCTCCTGCCTTCTCATCTTTGCCCCTGGGCTGGTGTGTCACTTTAGTCCTGTTTTGTTTTATGGGCCTGTCTAATTTTTGGCTGAAGGATGAACCTCAGGAGTGACTTCGTTTACTGAACTATAAGGGTGTCCCAGGGCCATACTCTTGGGGTTTCTTCAAGTCTCTGTCAGACCAGTAAGTCTGGTCTGTTTTTTTTTTTTTTGTGAGTTAGAATTTTGTTCTGCATTTTTCTCCAGTTCTGCCTGGGACCCTCTATTGTTTTTTGTTTTTTTAAAATTTTTTTTATTGTATTTTAGGTGAAGGATTACAGAACGTATAGTTTCTCTTTAAACAGTCAGTACACATATTGTTTTATGACATTGGTTAACAACCCCATGACATGTCAATACTCTCCCTTCTAGACCTTGGAGGACCTTTTTTTGGTGAAAATACACATAGCCAAAGTTACACCATTTCAGAAGTTTCTACATGTATAATTCAGTGACATTGATTACGTTCTTCCAGTTGTGCTGCTATTCTCACTATCCTTTTCCAAATTATTCCAACACCATTATCTTCAACTCACTGTCTCCTAGGCTTCCCATCAAACCTTTTGAGTTGCTGTTGTCATTTTGATCTCACATAGATAATTCTTTTTTTTTTTTTTGTACCTTAGATGAAGGTTTGCAGAACAAATGGTTTCTCATTAAACAGTTAGTGCACATATTGCCCTATGGCAATGGTTAACAACCCAATGACATGTCAACATTGTCCCTTCTCAACCTTGGGTTCCCTATCACCAGCTTTCCTGTCCCCTCCTGCCTTCTAGTCCTTGTCCCTGGACTGCTGTGCCTCATTAGTCCTGTTTTGTTTTATGAGGCTGTCCAATCCCCGGCTGAATGGTGATCTTCGGGAGGAGCTTCACCACTGAGCTAAGAGGTGTCCGGGGGCCATAATCTCGGGGTTTCTCCAGACTGTCAGGCCAGCGGGATCCTCTGTTGTGATCCCTGTCATAGTAGTCGGTGGTGGTAGCTGGGCACCATCTAGTTGTGCTGGACTCAGTCTGGTGGATGCTGTGGAAGTTGTGGTCCGTTAGTCCTTTGGACTAATCTTTCCCTTAGGTCTTTGGTTTTCTTCATTCTCCCTTGCTCCAAATGGGATGGGACCAGTGGAGTATCTTAGATGGCCGCTCACAAGCTTTTAAGACCCCAGATGCTTCTCACCAGTGTAGGATGTAGAACATTTTCTTTATAAAGTACGTTATGCCAATTGAGCTAGATGTCCCCCGAGACCATGGTCCCCAGCCCTCAGTCTGGTAATTTGGTCCCTAAGGGAGTTTGGATGTGTCTATGAAGCTTCCATGACCTTGCCTTCGTCAAGGTGTGCTGGCTTCCCCAACAATGTGTACTGTCTTACTCTTTACCAAATTACCACTTGTCCAGTTAGTGTTTTTCCCTCCCCATCCCTCCTCTCCCTTGTACTGGTTTTACACATTTTTAAGGCTTGTGATCCACATTGTGAAAATGCCTTCTAGAAATATTAATTCATTCAATAGGTGTTTATTAGGTACTTATTATGGGCCAGGCACTGTTCCAGACACTGGGGATACAGTGATGAATAAGACAGCCAGTTCTCATGGAGCTTATATTTTACTCAGGAAGATAGAAGATACCCAAATAAATACATATTTGATGTAATTTTAGGAAATGATCAGTATTATGAAAGAAAATGAAGGAGACAAGAGAGTTTGGTAAATTTTATTATTGTTTTCAAATATTTACTTACTCTTGCACTTACCAGGCTATGGGGAAAGGAGAAAGGGAAATGCTCAGATGATGGGGTAATTAATGGACACTGACTTTGAAATGATACTAACTTCTGGGGACCCACAGCCATTTTGTGGTATACCAGTTAATTAGGGGCTTGTAGTGGTCAAGCAATAAATAAAAATTTGGCCCAAGTCTGACTCAAAATTGACCCAATGGGTCAACAGACCTTCCTATGGTTATTTTCCCAGTTGCCAAAGGTATAATTGGAATAGAAATACTCAGTCGCATGGGCACAGTCTCCTGTAGAGTGCGGTCCATTATGGTAGGAAGAGAAATCTGAGAAGATTTGCTCTATCGTAAATGACCTAAAAGAGAGTCTGTCACATCTCCATTTAACTTACCTATTTTACCTGGGAAGAAGATAGATGACTTTGGAGAATGACTGTGGATTGTTACAAATCAAATCAAAGAGTAACTTTAATAGCAGCTGTCATTCCAGATGTGTTACCCATTCTGTAGCAAATTAGCACAGATTTTGGCACCTTTTGGAGTTCCTGGGTGACATAAAGAGTTAAGCATTCAGCTACTAATCAAAAGGTTGGAGCTTCAAATCCACCCAGAGGTGACTTAGAAGACAGACATGGCAATCTATTTCTGAAAAATCAGCCATTGGAAACCCTATGGAGCACAGTTCTACTCTGACATACGTGGGTCTTCATAAGTTAGAGTTGACTCAATGACAACTGGTTTAGAGGCTGAACGGGGTGTAGGTTTGGATTCATTCTATGGAGAACATATCTACAGAATATATCATCTTATCTACCTAGTTAAGAGCCTCTCCTGCAATGGATGTCCTTTGGTGAACCTTCACATGGAACACAAATATCTCCACACTCTGCCAATTCTGAGAATATATAACTGTTCCACAGACCTCCCTTTCACCACTTGTTTGACCCTATTCTCTCCAAGTCTCAGAACGTCTAGAGCAGCTATTAGCATCTGCTAGTTTATCAGTGACCATCTTTCAATCCAAATATAAAGAATAACCAAAGGTAGTGCTTGAAGTTCTGCCTACGGGGAGAATTTCTTTTTAGCTCTGTCTCTCAGAGATACTAGTGATATGGATTGTAATGTTGCAGCAATCCACATCCAGTTGGTACCAGAATATCATGCAGAACCGTTTGTAAGCTAGATCTAAATATTTTTCTCCTAAGTCAACTGGCCACAAGGAATTCTTCATGATGCCACAGCTGTGAATGGAATTTCAGCAGGCAGTAATGTTGAAAGAGACTGAGCCATATACTTATGCAACTTACTTATGCTCTCTGGATCTGTTCAATCAAGATATTGACATTGATACAATCAACTTGCTTATTCATATTTCCCCAGTTTGGGGCAAAAACCTTTACAGCGATCACATTATTTAGCTTTGACTCTTGCTCTTCCCCTTTGTCATGTGAACAAGTCTGTGAACTAGAGCCACAGCGTAGAGCAGAGCCAAACTGCAGCCAACCCACATATGTGAACAAGGAGTAATCCTTTGTTGTTTAAGAACTGAGTTTGAGGTTGTGTGTTACCTCTGTACAGCTGATTAATGAAGAGACAGGGCTGAGGGAGAAGGGCTATTTTGGATAGAAGGATCTGAATGGTCTTATGGAAGAAAGGGCATTTGAGCACGGACCCGCCTGGATTGAGTTGGCCAGTCAGACAAATGGCTGGGGATGACTGTTTAGGCTGAGGAGGCAGCAGGTGCAGAGCCATAGGTGCAATGAACTTGGTGTATATATTAGAGGAAGAGTGGGAAGCTAATGTATGGAATGCAGAGAGTGAAAAGGAGGGCTGTCGGAGATGCAGAGTCCCAGTCATGTAGGATACTGTGTAGGCCATAGAAGAATGGATTTTATTCCCAGTGTATTTTGGATAATAATTTTCAAAGCAGCATATTCAATACCATGGATAGTTCTAACTATCAAAAATTTCTTCCCTAAATGAAGCTGAAGTCTGCCTCCTTCTCACACTTTCCTTTTTGCTCTATTTTTGTCTTTTGTATTCTAGAGAGTTAAACCTTTCCTGCATAACTGGACTTTACATCTTTGAGGATGGCAGTGATTTCTTCTCAAGTCTCTTTATGTCATGCTAACTATTTCCGTTGTGTTAAAAAAAAAAAGATTGTGTTTCACATAGTTTTTTAAGAGAACATTTTAGATTTTAAATCTGGTAATTGGTAATTCATGTAATGATTATATCAATGGTCCCTAACCTGAGAATGGAGTCCCTGGGTAGCCCAAACGGTTAAGCCCTTGACTACTAGCTGAAAGGTTGGCAGTTCAAAGCCACTCAGAGGCACCTCAGAAGATAGTGCTGGCAATCTGCTCCCCAAAGGTCATAGCCATTGAAAGTCCTATGGACCACACTTCTATTTTGACACACATGGGGTTGCCACGAGTCAGAATTGACTCAACAACACCTAGCAATGACAACAATAACCTGACAATATCTAGAATCTTAGAGGTAACCACATGTGCAATTACGGAGATATGTTATTTGTCTATGTCACTAAATTAACTCCAAGGATGAGCATCTTCAAATGAGTATTTGACTGGCCCAACATGATATTCTTATTTTATGAAAGGATAAGAAGGAGTAAAGTGTTGTAAGCCAAAAAAGTTTGTTCTTTGAAGCAGTGCTACTTTCAAACCTCACCGTGAATATGAAACACTTGGGGATCTTGTTAACATGCTGACTCTGAATAAGGAGGTCTAGGATATGACCCCAGTTGCTAGATTTTGGCTCAGTCTGCTGATCTGTGGATAACTCTTTTGAGTACAAAGGTTCCAAAGGACTTGACTTAGTGGGGAATTACTCCTACTGCTAAGGTAGAGGGATTCTGATCAACCCACTGGACTCTTAATTTAAATGGAGCCTATCAATCATTTTAGGGTGTTCCCAGATGCCAGGAGGACTATATAGGACAGCCCAGAAAAATTGCCTTTCACTTATGTTTAGATTCAATACAGAGAGACTTTACAGAAAATGTTTGAATCTCAAAGAACTCTTGTTCAATTTCCTGTGTAACTGCACGAGTGTCTCCATGGGACAGTGATGTGATATATGGTAAGAGGGCAGTAGACACAGTTATAGAATACAATGTTTCATTTATGGCAAAAAAACCAAAACCAAACCTTTTGCTGTCAATGTTGATTCTGACTCATAATGACTCTATAGTGACCCTATAGGACAGAGTAGAACTACCCCATAGGGTTTCCAAGGCACAGCAGTTGAATTCAAACTGCTGACCTTTTGGTTAGCAGCCAAGCTCTTAACCACTGCGCCACCAGGGTGCCTTAATATCAAAGGATGTGGAAACTGAAGATTATTACAGAAAGCAGGAGACAATAAGATGTGCTCCCAGATGAAGGCAGAGGCTCCCAGGTCCCCAAGTCTCTACAGGAACATACAGTGACTACTACCACCTCCATGGAGTTTAAGCTCCTGCATGTGTGAGATGTGTCCCCTTGCTATGATCAGGGAGAAGTTATAATCTCATTTTCCTCGCTGACTATAAGGAGATTGGTTTACATACCTGCCAGCTATGGTGGGAAAACAAACCAGCACCTTCCTGAATGTTTGCAGTTTAAGACTGACTGAATTCAAGGTCAGTTTCCTAGGTGTGGCATCTTGAATCAGGCCTGCCTAAGACCCTTTCCTGCACTTATCCTGTGGACAAAAATGGGAAGATCATATGGTATGATGGAAAAATTTTCCTCCCTGAGAGAGTAAAGTTGGTGGCAGAAAATTCACTGTAAAACCTTGTTTTCCCTTTATTTCATCACATTTCCCAATATGTGACGTCCCCAGTATGGCAAAGGATGCAACTTAATGTGTTTCATTACAAAAATTCAGGTGTAGAGAAATATTTCTCCAAGAAGATTTTTCCACTGGAAATGTTAATAAAAAGTGAATGAATTCATGAGATCATGGAAGGCCAGAATTGGAGTTAAACTTAGAGATGTTCTAATTGATAAACTTTATGAGGAAGTCATTATGGAATGATTATTCTGAAGACAGAAAATAAAAATTGTTGTCTTTGTAGGCTTCACCTATACCCATTTCTAATCTAAAATGATTATAATAGACCATCTGTTTGACTCCTAGAAAATCACTCCATCCCCATGATACATCTGACACAATCAGTTTGTGTCACTCTCCTCAGGGCTGTTAATTGGTCTAGGGTTGGATACGTGTCCTAACTTGGTCTAGTTAGACTGAGATGGAGACTTATGAATGAATATTGAGACCCAACTTTTTTCTCTTCTCCCAGTGTAAACAAGGACACATGTATCCACAACGGAAACCTACCTTAGGATGGAACCAGCAATGCATATGGCAGAGCAGAGAGAGATGGGTCCTTTTGAGATTAAAGTATTGATCAGTGATTATACGACTCCTGAAACTTTTTCTACCTTGGTATTTCCTGCTATGTCAGTTAAGGCATTGCTTCCTTGTTTAAGCCAATTGGAGTCAGGTTTTCAGAAAACATTAGTGGTTAGAGCATGGACTGTGGGACCAAATTGCCTGGGTCTAAATCCTGACTTTGCCACTTACTAGCTGTGTGGCCTTTTGCAAGTTATTTGACTTCTGTATATCTCAGTTTCATTATTTGTAAAATGGAGATGAAAATAGTTCATAGGGTTACTCTGAGGATTAAACAAGTTGAAACATGTAAAGTGCTTGCAACAATGCCTGGCTAATATGTACACTAAAAAAGTATTATTATTAATAATAATTATTATTTTTATTACTACTATTACTGATAATAGGAGCCCTGGTTGTGCAGTTGTTAAGCACCTAGGTGTTAACTGAAAGGTTGGAGGTTTGAACTCAACAGCCCCTCCATGGGAGAAAGATGTGACAATCTGCTTCCAGAAAGATTTGTTGTTGTTAGGTGCCATTGACTTAGTTCTGACTCATAACCACCTTGTGCACAACAGAACAAAACACTGCCCTGTCCAGCACCATCCTCACAATCGTTCTTATGTTTGAGCCCATTGTCGCGGCCGCTGCACTGTCAATCCATCTCGTTGAGGGACTTCCTCTCTTTTGCTGACCCTCTACCAAGCATGATGTCCTTCTCCAGGGATTGGTCTCTCCTGATAACATGTACAAAGTACATAAGACAAAGTCTCACCATCCTTGCTTCTAAGAAACATTCTGCCTGTGCTTCTTCCAAGACAGATTTGTTTTTAATTCTGGCAGTCCATGGCTTATTTCATGTTCTTTGCCAACACCATAATTCAAAGACATCAATTCTTCTTCGGATTTCCTCATTCATTATCCAGCTTCAGCATGCATATGAAACGATCGAAAGTGCCATGGCTTGGGCCAGGCACACCTTAGTCCTCAGGTTGACATCTTTGCTTTTTAACACATTAAAGTTTTTTTGCAGCAGATTTGCCCAGTGCAGTACGTTGTTTGATTTCTTGATTGCTGATTCCATGGGCGTTGATTGTGGATCTAAGTAAAACAAAATGCTTTACAACTTCAATATTTTTTCCATTTATCATGATGTTACTTATTGGTCCAGTTGTGAAAATTTTAATTTTCTTTATGTGGAGGTGTAATCTGTACTGAAGGCTATAGTCTTTGGTCTTCATCAGTAAGTGCTTCAAGTCCGCTTCACTTACGGCAAGCAAGGTTGTGTTATCTGTATATCGCAGGTTGTTAATGAGTCTTCCTCTAGTCCTGATGCCCCATTCTTCTTCATATAGCCCAGCTTCTCTGATTATTTCCTTAGCATACAGATTGAATATGGTAAAAGGATATACCATTGAAGCATACCTTTCCTCATTTTTAAACCACGCAGTATCCCTTTGTTCTGTTCCAATGTCTGCTTCTTGATCTATGTACAGATTCCTCATGAGCACAATTAAGTGTTCTGGAATTCCCATTCTTTGCAACATTACCCATAATTTGTTGTGATCCACACAGTTCAATGCCTTTGCATAGTCAATAAAACACAGGTAAACAGCTTTCAAAATGCTATGTGGTAGTTTTACTCTGTCCTGTAGGGTTGCTATGAGTTGGAATCCAGTCAACGGCAATGGGTTTTGGGTTTATTACTGGTGATAATATGTAAATTTTCATCCATTTACTCATTCATTCATTAAACATATATTGAGTGACTGTAGTATACATGACGTTTAAGATTTGAATACACATTAATAAATATTTAATGAATAAACTTTTTTACTACCATTTAAATTTCTTCCTTTCTTCCTTCTTCCTTCCCTCCTTCCCTCTTTTCCTTCCTCTATGTCTTTCTTTTTTATTTTGATGTTATGATTTAGAAATAGTATTTCTTTTTGGCAATTAAAATATAAAAATATTGTGGAAATTTTGTGATTGAATTTTGCTGTTTATTAATTTTCCAGCAGCATAGTTTTTCGGACCAAATGGAAGGTTTTCTCTAGTCCAGATCGGTAAAAACTTAGCTAACATGATTTACTTCCAAACTGGTCATATGAAAACACTATCTTGGCCATTTAGAACACTTTGAATATAAACTTATTAATTGAAGGCCCTACAATGGAAAAAGCAGACTGTCTGGCTCTAAAGAACCTTAAAAAGAACAACACAGGGATTTTTGGTTAATAAAATACCTTATATGCTAATGTAATATGTTATAAATGAAGATAACTTCACTTTTTTCTCTTCTTGGTCTGTTGGTAGGAGTTCTTACTCCAAAATGTACTTCCCAGTAGAGAGCCCCACAAAACATGGTGGTTATGTTGATCTGTGGCATCATCAAAGTGTTTGCTCTTTGGAGTCTGGTGACTGACCACCTCGGAAGAAGCAGGGAAACTTCATGAATACAAGCTCTCTTACAGTGTCATTAACATAAAGCCCATTTTGTCAGGAAATTAAAGGTTTTAACATATGTGGTGCAAGGTAGCTTAGCTTCAATACCTATCATATGACATGCCCAATTTCCATAGATTTAGAGAAAATAATATAAGTTTTGTAAAGCAACTTCCTCTGGATACCCATAGGAAAAGTGGAAAATCATTCTTGGACTGAGATCTCTTGATTCTAGGTGTGTTTCTTTTTGGGGGGCTGTGCTGAAGCCATGTGAATCCAGTGTACATGGTTTACACACCCTCTGCCTTTGTGACTAACCTGTTGGAAATGGATTTTCTCATGCCTTAGCAGTAACAGAATGTTATTTGTAGAATGAGAAAGTATTGAGTTAGAACCTGGAAATCACGATCTGCTAAGCCCTGAATCTAGTTTCAGCATTTTTCATTTTCTTGATGCCTGCCCACAGGTACTAAAATGTATGTGGCAAAGGGGGGTGCTGCAGTGTTTGAATTTTTCTTCTTCTTTTTTGTGATGTGGAAGCAATGGGAAAATGATTGAGAACTAAATGAGATACCATATGTCACAGTGGCTAGTACTGTGCAGTTGGGATTCAGTAACGAGAGCCAAGAAATCCTCTCTTTTTAATTTACATTTATCAAGGAATTTTCTATCTAGAAATGCAAAAATCACACACGCAATTTTCTCATATTATAATTTAAACACCAGAGAAATCATTTCTATGGCACTTCCTTTTTTCTCTTCTCCATGACAAAAGGCTTTTCACTTTCCCATCTTCCACAAAAATGGTTTAAGATGACTCCTAGGAAAACTTGTAACTATTGTGGTCCTTTTCCCTCCAAGGTTCCTTGGAAACACAGCAAGTGTTTAAATATTGATCATAATTTTCATGGGTAGCATTTCTTTGTCAGTGAATAACTTTTGGAGAGCTCTAAAAATGATTTGGAGGAATCAGGGAACAATGCTGCAACTGATTAAACAATTCAGTTAATATGAGCTCAAGTTAAGTGTCTTCTATGTGCATTCTGGAGACAAAAAGCCATAAAATAGTCTTTTTAAGTGACCATTTATTTAGTGCTTGCCATTTCTCCTTCACTGTGCTAAACTTCTAACATACGATATTTCAGGTTTCAATCAGCTCTACGAGTTTTACTATTATTATTATTAACTGCGATTACTATTATTGTTGACATTTTAGAGATGAGGAAACTGATAGAAAGGCTGTATGACTTGCCCAAGTTGCACAGCTAACAAATGCTGTGGCCAGAATTTCCAAAGCGTATGGTGTCCTTAATCAATATGACACACTGCTCCCCACTGCATAAACAATTGGTAATTTCCCGAGCCAATGTAAACGGTGAGGAAATGAACATATAGGACTTTTTTTTTCCATTGGTTGGGTATCCTGATTTTGTCTTCATTGTACTTGAGGCTTGTTTCCTTTTTGAAGGGATTGAACAGGAAAAGGAAATCATTAGCACACAGCTCCATAGAAGGATGTGACTTAAATTAATAGCTTTTATATTACTGAGTCTGTCTGCTTTGAAATTTTCAATCTGCCCAATGAATGTTTTGGAGATAATCGTTTTTTGCATTCTGTTAAAATGAGCTCTGAATTAGTCAGGTAGGGTTTCAATCATCCAATCAATGCATTTTATCTACAGATAAAGCAGATGTTTAAAGCATAGCAGAGAAGAGTGGAAATAGTGGTGAAGGGAGCTGTTGCAGCTTTGTGTTTATTATAGGACTATTTGGGGATATAAGAAAGCACTAAATGATGGTGGAAGAGCAACGGACTTAAATCATAAGATCCGGGTTCTAATCATGACTTTACTACTCACTAGCTGTGTAACTCTGGGCCTATTTCTTATCTTCCCTGATCCTGAATGTGTTCATCTATAAAAGGCAATAATATTAACTACTTGACAAAATTATTGCAAGGACTAAATGAGATGCCATGTGGCACAGTGACTAGAACTGAGCAACTGGGACTGAATAAGTAATATTGGAATCTGCACTTTAACACATTTATAAACTTTTGGGGAGATGATTGGTAACTTGTCTTTATATGAAATCATTTCTAGTCTTTTCATTAAATTTGCTTGTCTTTGCATTTAGATATAGATGAGATGAAATGAGAGACGAAAGATGGCCCTAGTGTTAAACTCACATTCCAGAAAATACTTCTGTTTAGTCACATTTCTTTCTGTTATATATAAGTCACCATGAGTAGGAGCCAACTTGACAGCAACTAACAACAAGAACAAGAACAACAATAATATGATAACAAAGCTCAGAATTCTAAGTTTTGGCAGCCTGACAACTTGTTCTTATGACATATGATTGAGCACATTATTCTCAGAGTAACAAATTGCTTGTACCAGGTACCAGAAGAATCCTCTGAAAACCTGTAGTCAAAGAGAGCTAATTGTTCATGATTTAAGCAGGTGTGGATGGCAGAGACTGTGTGGAATTTTCTTTGCATAGCTCTTCATTACATCCAGTATTTTTTTTTCTGGTTCAATTGATTTAATATTTTTTTAAATTATTATACCTTAGATGAAGGTTTGCAGAACAAACTAGTTTCTCATTAAACAGTTAGCACACATAGTGTTTTATGATATTGGTTAACAACCTCATGACATGTCAACACTCTCTCTTCTCGACCTTGTGTTCCCTATTATCAGTTTTTCTGTCCCCTCCTGCCTTCTAGTCCTTGCCCCTGGGCTGGTGTGCCCCTTTAGTCTCCTATTGTTTTATGAGCCTTTCTAATTTTTGGCTGAAGGGTGAACCTCAGGAGTGACTTAATTACTGAGCTAAAAGGGTGTCTGGGGGCCATACTCTTAGGGTGCCTCTGGTCTCTGTCAGGCCAGTAAGTCGGGTCTTTTTTTTGTGAGTTAGAATTTTGTTCTAAATTTTCTCCAGCTCTGTCCATGACCCTCTGTTGTGATCCCTGTCAGAGCAGTCAGTGGTGGTAGCCGGGCACCATCTAGCTGTACTGGACTCAGTCTGGTGGAGGCTGTGGTAGTTGTGGTCCATTAGTCCTTTGGACTAATCTTTTCCTTGTATCTTGTTTTCTTCATTCTCCCTTACTCCCGAATGGATGAGACTAGTGGAATATCTTAATGGCTGCTCACAGGCTTTTAAGACCCCAGTCGCTACTCACCAAAGTAGAATGTAGAGCATTTTCTTTATAAACTATGTTATGCCAATTGAGCTAGATGTTCCCCGAGACCATGGTTCCCAAAGCCCTCAGCCCAGCAATTCGGTCCTTCAGGGAGTTTGGATGTGTCTATGGTGCTTCCATGACCTTGCCTTGTACAAGTTGTGCTGGCTTCCCTGGTATTGTGTACTGTCTTACCCTTCACCAAAGTTACCACTTATCTATTGTCTATTTAGTGTTTTTCCATCCCCACCCCTCCCCTCCCTTGTAACCATCAAAGATTGTTTCTTTTTGTGTGTAAACCTTTTCATGAATTTTTACTGTAGTGATCTCATACGGTATTTGTCATTTTGTGATTGAACTCATTTCACTCAGCATAATGCCCTCCAGATTCATGTTATGAGATGCTTTGCAGATTCATCATTGTTCTTTATTGTTGCGTAATACTCTATTGTGTGTATGTACCATAGTTTGTTTATCCATTTATCTGTTGATGGGCATCTAGGTTGTTTCTATCTTTTTGCCATTGTGAACAATGCCGCAATGAACATGGGTGTGTGTATGTCTATTTGTGTGTTGACTCTTATTTCTCTAGGATATATTCCTAGAAGTGGGATTGCTGGATCATATGGTATTTCTATTTCTAGCTTTCTATGGAAGCACCGTATCGTTTTCCAAAATGGTTGTGTCATTTTGCATTCCCACCAGCAGTGCATGAAAGTTCCGATCTCCCCACAGCCTTTCCAAAATTTGTTATTTCCTGTTTTTTTGATTCGTGCCAGTAATGCTAGGGTGAGATGGTATCTCATTGTAGTTTTTATTTGCATTTCTCTAATGGCTAGTGATTGCGAGCATTTCTTCATGTGTCTGTTGGCCCCTTGAATGTCTTCTTTGGTGAACGGTCTGTTTATTTCCTTTGCTCATTTTTTAATTGGATTATTTCTCTTTTTGGTGTAAAGGTGTTGGATTTTCCTGTAGATTTTAGAGATTAGACCTTTATCTGATTTTTAATGTCCAAAATTTTTTTCCCAGTCTGTAGGTTCTCTTTTTACTATTTTGGTAAATTCTTTTGCTGAGCATAATTGTTTAATTTTTAGAAGATCCCAGTTATCTAGCTTATCTTCTGGAGTTTGTGTGTTGTTGGTAATGGTTTGTATCCTATTAATGCTGTGTATTAGGGCCTCTAGTGTTGATCCTATATTTTCTTCTATGAACTTTATAATTTCGGCTTCATATTTAGGTTTTGATCCATTTCGAATTAGTTTTTGTATATGGTGTGTGATATGGGTCCTGTTTCATTTTTTTTGTAGTTGGACGTCCAGTTTTGCCAGCACCATTTGTTAAAGAGACTGTCTTTTCCCCATTTGATGGACTTTGGGCCCTTGTCAAAGATTAGGTGACTGGAGGTGGATGGGTTTACATCTGGGTTCTCAATTCTATTCCATTGATCAATGAATCTGTCATTGTACCAGTATCAGGCTGTTCTGACTACTGTAGCTGTATAGTAGGTTCTGGGGTCAGGTAGGGCAAGTCCTACTTTAGTGTTCTTCTTCAATAGTGCTTTACCTCCCTGGTGCTTTTTCCCTTTCCATATGAAGTTAATGATTAGCTTTTCCATCTCTTTAAAGAATGTTGTTGGTATGTGTACCCGGATTGCATTGTATTTGTAAATTGCTTTGGGTAGAATTATCATTTTCACAAACTTGAGTCTACCTATCCATGAGTATGGTATGTTTTTCCACTTATGCAGATGTCTTTTGTTTTCTTGCAGTAGTGTTTTGTAATTTTCTTGGCATAGGTCTTTTACATCCCTGGTTAAGTTTATTCTTAAGTATTTTATTTCTTTAGAGGCTATTATAAATGGTGTTGTTTTCCTGATTTCCTTTTCATCATTCTCTTTATTGATGTATAGGAATCCAACTGATTTTTGTATGTTTATCTTGTATCCTGCTACTGTGCTGAATCTTTCTATTAGTTCCAGTTGTGGAGTCTTTTGTGTTTTCTATGTATAGTGTCATATCATCCACAGATAGGGACAGTTTAACTTCTTCATTACCAATTTTGATGCCCTTTATTTCTTTTTCTTGCGTTATTGCTCTAGCTAGAACTTACAGCACAATGTTAAATAGGGGTGGTGATAAAGGGCATCCTTGTCTTGTTCCTGTTCTCAAGGGGAATTATTTCAGCATCTCTTCATTAAGAATGATGTTGGCTGTTGGTTTTGCATAGACGCCCTTTATTATGTTGAGAAATTTCCCTTCTATACCTATTTTATTGAGAGTTTTTATCAGGAATGGGTGTTGGACTTTGCCAAATGCCTTTTCTG